>NC_092127.1:158682988-159307988 GCF_043159975.1 Macaca nemestrina
ATCAAGGTGTTGGCAGGATTGGCTCCTTTTGAGAGGAGAGAGGAAAGGATCCATTTCTATTGGGGACAACCCAGTCTCTTTTCTTAACTCAGAGATGGTTGTCTGCTCTCTGTCTCTTCACATCGTCTTCCCTCTATGCCTGTCTGTCTGTCTCTGTGTCCACAATTCCTTTTTTTTTTTTTTTTTTTTAATAAGGACACCAAGTACGTTGGATTAGGGCCCACTCTAATGACCTCATTTTAACTAAGTACATCTCCCAACAACCTTATTTCCAAAGAAGGTCTAATTCTGAGGTTCTGGGGTTCAGGACTTCAACATATGAATTTTTGGAGACACAATTCAACTTGTTACACCCTGTAAATCCAGAAAATAATTCCCTGAAAGGAACATAAAGTCACTTAGAGTTTATTTAACAAATTCAAAATTTTTAGACATTAGATCAGTCCTATACATAAATAGCTGATCTCATAAGTGGTTTTAAGGACGCTGGAGGGAGGTTGAAATTGTATTGGTGGAGTCTTCTGCCAAAGAATTCAAAGTTGGAAGATGAAGAATTCAGGACAAAGTATAGATAAATATCAACAATAATAAGAGCGATTTCACAGATAAATGAGAGGAAGTATTACAGAATGGGTAAATATGCAAGCCCTGAATCAAGTCTGGGTTTCAATTCTAGCTCCATCATGTATTTGCGGATGATCTTGGACAAGTTACTTAAACGTTCTAAGCATAGATTTCATTATTTGTAAAATATAGTCTTAGAGTATGTAGCTAAGACCTTTAGATTTCCAGCTATAAATTAAAAGACTGGTCAAATATGTCCGCCAAACTACAGTTTTCACATAATGAGCTTTCCAAGTGGTACTGTTGAAGCCCTTTCCCTAGAACCTAGGTCAGAGGGAGCACACCGGACCCATCCTTCTTGAGGGTAAATGAAACTCGTAATATACGAAAACCTCTCCAAAATCCTCTTGTAATATATAACTCTTCTCAGTCTCTCCAATCCCCTTCATTGGCTAGAGATGGATAGTTAGCAAAGGTCACAAAACCAGTTATCTAGTCTCACACCTCACTTGGGGGACCTCCACCAAAATTGAGACTAACCTAGTTCCATTTTATCAGCCTGCTATACTAGCGAGACTGCAGTGGGATGGGCATTTCATATGGCAATAATAGGAGGGCAAAGTAATTTGGAGATATATATATATGTGTGTGTGTGTATATATATATATCATTTGAAAATACTCATGCTCTTTGATCTGTCAGTTCTACTTTTAGGAATGTATCCTAAGAAAATAAGTTTAAATGTGAACAAATATTTATTTGTTAGCAACCATGGAAAATTTGAGACACTCCAAATTTCTAACAATGGAGGAATGTGTTTAATGACATATTGCACAACCATTTAATATAATGTATAAGATTAAGATGGTAATTTTTATATTATGTCATTTTCACTACAAATTTTAAAAAAATTTATAGGGCCTGGTGTGGTGGCTCAGTTTCTGTAATCCCAGCAACTCAGGAGACTAAGGCAGGAGGATTGCTTGAGCCCAGGAGTTTGAGGCTGCAGTGACCTAGGCTTATGTTACAACATAAATAAAAAGCATAGGATACAAAAGTATATGTACACAATGATTTCAACTAGGTTAAAATATGCATAGAAAATGATCTAGATGAAATATTAAAAAATTATCACTGCTTGCCTACAACTGGTGTTTGTTTTTGTTTTTATACTTTTCGGCACCTAAAAAATTTACAACAAACAAATAAGGAAATGGGGCTTAGGAGACCAAAAATAGGTCTCTCCCAGTGGAACGGTAGAGAATAAATGTTATAAAGCTGGGCTTTGTAAACTGGCATGCTGGGATTAAATCCTGGCTCAATTTCTCTGTAGAAGAGAAAAGAGAGGGCACAAATCCTCTGTCCATAGATAAATTCCTTAACTCTTCCTAACCTCCTTTTTCTCATCTGTAAAATGGGCATAATACTGATACCTTTCTCATACAGTTGTTTTAGAAATCAGTGGTACAATGTATGTAATTGACTTATCTTAGGGTCGTGGCTATTTACTCTAGAGGTGGCGGACACAGTGGGGAGGAGGAGCTCTCGGATCTCCGCCTGAATTTGGCTTCTTCCACCTTCTTCTAGTGACTTTGGGTGGTTATGTACTCCTTCTCTGCTTTATTATTGTGGAGATATAAAATGAGAGTAATGAAAATACCTGTCTCCTGTATTGTTACAAGGATTAAATGAGTTAATACAGATAATGTCTATAGAACAGTTCCTGGCATTAAGCAAAAGCTCAATAATGTTAGTTATTTTTATGTCATTATCATCATTCTTCTTGTCCTTATTATCTTATACCACCAAATATGGAACTGGAGCTGAGGTGCTGATTTTGTTTCATCTAGATTATCCTGGGCTTTCTAAGATGAAATAAAATCAGAAAAGAGACAAAAGTTACAGAAAAACTGGGAACAGCTCCATGTTAAACAAGCAAATGAACAAATGAGGCAAACAAAACAACTAAAAATGGCAAATGGGGAAATAAGAAAGTGGGAAGTAAACTGTTAGCAAATATCAGAGATAAAATTCATATATATCAAGAACTAATAGAGTGAAATAGAAAAGCACTAAGATCTCCATTGATATGTGGGCAATAAGCATGGTCAGCTCAAAACAGGATCCAGTTAGAAAACAAACTTATGAAAAATTTCAACCTCATTAATGCAGCCCAAGTGTCCCCAAGGTTTCTCGTTTTTCGAGTTACCACTTCCTTTTCATTTTAAGTAAAATGACTCAAGTCCCCAACCCTTATGGTTACAGGAAAACAGTTCCTCTTGAGGATTTCAGAGAAGAGCTGGACTTCCTGGCTGACTCTCACATTCTCTCCTTCTGAACTGCTTCTTCTGGTAGCTCCCTGTTACTTTGGACCAGTTCGCACTGCCTTCCTTGACTGTTCTGGAACTGTGTGATGGACTTTATCCTACTAGGACCCAGTCGCTTCTTGAATTCCCCGAATAAACACCCACCCGTGTGAATGACAAGCCTTAATAAAAATTCATTATCAAAGTTAATCAATAAGGTCCCAAACAAGATTGAGAGCCAGGGGACAGAAGTACCACCAATAATGATATAGTCACAGGCAGACCTATGAGGATGTTCATCTTTCCTTTAAGACAACTTGAAGTTACAGATATTTCTTAGAACTTAAAAAGTTTGATAGCCCCTTACCCAAACAAATAGAAATGTTGGAAAATATGTTAAAGAAATTTCTGGCCGGGCGCGGTGGCTCAAGCCTGTAATCCCAGCACTTTGGGAGGCCGAGACGGGCGGATCACGAGGTCAGGAGATCGAGACCATCCTGGCTAAAACGGTGAAACCCCGTCTCTACTAAAAAATACAAAAAACTAGCCGGGCGCCGTGGCGGGCGCCTGTAGTCCCAGCTACTCGGGAGGCTGAGGCAGGAGAATGGCGTGAACCCGGGAGGCGGAGCTTGCAGTGAGCTGAGATCCGGCCACTGCACTCCAGCCTGGGGGACAGAGCGAGACTCCGTCTCAAAAAAAAAAAAAAAAAAAAAAGAAATTTCTATGAAATTAGAACAAAATGACTAATTGCCAATGCAAGAGAAAAAATAAGTGAAAGCCTAAGTCTGGGAAGTCCACATCCATCTGATAGGTATTCTAGAATGAGAAAAAGAGATGAGGTGAAGACATTATAAAAAATAAATAAATAAGACAGAGAAATCCCACTGAAGGACATGAATCTCTCCTAAAAGTACCCAGCAAAACGAACAGTTCAAAGACCCAAACCAAGGCACTTTCTCTTGAAATTTTAGACCATCGGGGACAACAATAGTAAAAGCTTCCAGAGAGAGAGAAAGAAAAAAGAAAGCAGGTTACATACAAAGAATCAGAAATCAGAATGGCCATGCATCTCTCAGTACAATGCTAGAAGCTAGAAGATAATAGAACGATACCTTCAAAATTATATAGAAAAATCATTTGCAACTTGTAACTTTATATTCAGTCAAACAATCAATCAAATATGAGGCATGACAGTCAAATTCTGGCTCCAAATTAACCATCAATGCATTTTCGGGAGACTACTGGATGATGAGTTCCACTACAACAGATGAAAATTATACACTTCCTTTTCTCTCTATTTCTCTCCTGTTCTTTGCCTTCCATCCCAATTTTCTCTATTTGTGTTTCCCCTGTTCTTTCTCTTTTTTGCTTTCTCCTTTTGATCCTCTCCTTGTGGTGCTTTTCTCTTCTATTTCTCTCTTTTTCTCTTTAAATTTTCTTTAATATTTATTTGTCCTCCTTTTCTCCCCCATGACACCTCTAACAGATACACATATTCCTTCCTAAAGCCTTTGGGAGAGTTTCTGAAGATGCAGGTTCTGAGTGATGGCTCTTACAACAGGACCAATCCCAGAGTGAGCAGGGTCAGTTGAGAGGGGAAGTGGGAGTGGGAGTCAGGAGGTAGCACATGGGGAAATGAGAGGGAGAAATATCAATATTTGGTATCTTAGGGAAAGTTTTCTGGGTGCATTAGAGTTCAAGTTTGTTGGTTCATTGTAGGACTGTCATTTATTAACCTAAGGCTCTAGTCCTGTTTGTCCAATATGGTAGCCACTAGCCGTATATGGCTATTGAATGCTTGAAATGTGACAAGCCTGAATTGAAATGTGCTATAAGTGTAAAACACATACCAAATTTCAAAGACATTGTATATAAAAAAGTCAAATATCTTGCTAGTAATTTTTTATATTGAGTATTAGTGAAATAATATTTTAATGTGGTGAATTATATAAAATACATTATTAAAATTAATTTCACCTTCTTCTGTCATTTTAGTGTGGTTACCAAATCTCTCCAAGGTCTTTCAGGTTCCTAGAACATACCTAGGATCATTTTATTTTATTCTTTCTTTTTTTTTTTTGAGATGGAGCTTTGCTCATGTCACCCAGGCTGGAGTGCAGTGGTGCGATCTCGGTTCACTGCAACCTCCACCTCCCAGTTTCAAGCAATTCTGCTGCCTCAGCTTCCCGAGTAGCTGGGATTACAGGTGTGTGCCACCATGACCAGCTAATTTTTTGTATTTTCAGTAGAGACAGGGTTTCACCATGTTGGTCAGGCTGGTCTCAAACTCCTGACCTCAGGTGATCCACCTACCTTGATCTCCCAAAGTGCTGGGATTACAGGTGTGAGCCACCATGCCGGGCCAGGATCATTTTATTTGTTTGAACTAAAATGTTCTCCCCTCTGTATACTCAAATGTAGTAAATGAATGACAAATGATTTAAATTTTCTAACCATGTGAGAATTTTATTACTTTTCATTTATTTTTCAGAAATAGGATTTAGAAAAAAAAAAGTTGTCACTGTTTTCATTTACTGATACCAGTAATTAAAGTAAAGGAACTTTCCCCAGCTAACACATGCTCCATACTAGACCCTGAGCCACCTACAGTGCCCTTAGGGAGAATGCAAGCCCAGGCCCTGCCTTCTACCCGGCAGCAGCTCTAGGTCATGTGACTTTCCCACCTGCCTGGATCAGGGACCAAGGCCCTCTTAAAGGCAAGAACTATAAAAATAGGCCATGCGTGGTGGCTCATGCCTGTAATCCCAGCACTTTGGGAGGCCAAGGTAGGTGGATCACCTGAGGTCAGAAGTCCAAGACCAGCCTGGCCAACATGGCAAAACCCCGTCTCTACTACAAATACAAAATGTAGTCGAGCATGATGGCGCACACCTGTAATCCCGGCTACTTGGGAGGCTGAGGCAGGAGAATCGCTTGAACCCAGGAGGAGAAGGTTGCAGTGAGCTGAGATCAAGCCACTGCACTCCAGCCTGGGTGACAGAGCAAGACTCTGTCTCAAAATAATAATAAATATAAAATAAGCTAGCCGCCTGTAAGGTGGTCATGAATCCTCCACCCAACAGAGACACTCCTCTTGCATAGTGAGGCAAAGATCTGAACAGATTTCCCATCTTGGGGGAGGTATTCTCAGAGCGAGCCTCAGCCCTGACTGTAAGCCATGAGCCTGGGAAAAGGCTGTAGGAAGACACATGCAGAAGCAAAGGCAGCAATAAAGAGAAGTGGGGAATAGAAAGAGAAGTAGATTGAGGAAGAGTCAAAGAGAATTCAAGTCACAGCTAAAGTGGAGAGCAGCCCAACAAGACAGGCTGACCACCACGGCTGCTCTGGGAGTCCCCAGAAGCCACTGCTCCAGGTCTCTACAGGGCCGGGCTGTGCTGCTCTGTTTCCTTACAGCCTCTCGTGTCCTTAAAGTAAACCTCCATCCCCTTGTGGTAACCCAAGGCTCTCTGTTCATTGCAACTTACGTGAAAGCAGAATCATAGAAGACCCACCTCTGGAATCAGAGGAAGACATAGGAGGGAAATGTGTGTGTGTTTGTGTTTGTGTTTGTGTGTGTATATGTGTGTGTGTGCACATGCATGTGTGTAGGGCCGGGGGAAGGTTTTTTTAAAAGGAATAAAAATATTACATCTCAAAGTTATCAGCACATATGGTTCTGAGCATACTATTCTTGGTTGCTAGTTGTGAATAAGGATTTAAACGTTTTAGAAATCTCAGGTGAAGGCAGAGAGAGTATTACATAACCTCTTGGGCACCTGGAGTCGTGAAAAAATTGTGGACTTTGGAACCAGACTTACTTAGTTTTGAATCTTGGCTCCCTCTTCTGTTGGATGATGACCTTGTGGAAGTTTTTTGTTCTCTCTCAACCAGTTTCTTCATCTGACGAATGGGAATAAAGTATATGTTCTATGTAGTTTGTGGTGATGGTTAGCCCATATCTTGTGTGCAATACTATCTACACTTAGGAAGTAAATGCAAGCTTAATGATGATGATTAGATGACACAGACGACAACTCCTTACTTGGCTCAACTTGTTTTTGGTAAACAAATGTAAAAACACTTAAAGAAAACTTCTCTGTTTACTGACAATAAAGTATTTAAACATGTCCATCTCTGGGAAAAGGAAGAATATGTCTTTGGACAACAAAAACCCCAAGTGATTATTTTTCCTTGAGAGGGCAATATACAATGTGAGTGTGCTGATCATAGTAGCTTGAGAATTTCTGAAATGAAAAAGATTTTAGAGCTTAGTTCATCCAACAAGCTGGGAATACCCTCTCCAACATTCCTGACGGGTGTACGGCCAGCACCTGTCTTCCTCCGTCTGTGTAATACAGACATGTTTGTATATGTTTAGGTGGGCAGCAGAACTGGTTTTGTTTTGCTGTTGTTTTTCTTTTTACATTTATTTATATTTTGTGTGACTTCCCCCTACAATACATGTGGAAAGACATGGACTACATTTTAAATTTAGAAACCCCAACATGGTAGTCAAAAAAATGTATTTTAAGGCCGAGCATGGTGGTCACGCCTGTAATCCCAGCACTTTGGGAGACCGAGACGGGCAGATCACAAGGTCAGGAGATCGAGACCATCCTGGCCAACACTGTGAAACCCCATCTCTACTAAAAATACAAAAAAACTAGCCGGGCGTGGTGGCGGGCACTTGTAGTCCCAGCTACTCGGGAGGCTGAGGCAGGAAAATGGGTGAACCCAGGAGGCGGAGCTTGCAGTGAGCCGAGATCGCACCCCTGCACTCCAGCCTGGGCGACTGAGCGAGACTCTGTCTCAAAAAAAAAAAAAAAAATGTATTTTAAGAACCCACGCACTCCCCAATTTTACATGACATAAATCTATTATAATCATTCATGTTTAAATTGATCATTCCTCCTGTGGACAAATCCATTTGGAAATTTTCTTCTTTACTCATGATCTCCAGCAGTCACCTAAATCTTAAGTCAAGTATGAAAAAAACCTCAAAAATGTTGCTTTAAAAATTGATCTGTACTTTGCAATCTACATTGTTTTAAAATACCATGCTTGTTTTATCACTTCACTTCAAGAAAAGACCTCTAGATCAGAGGTCTCCAATCTTTTTGGCACCAGGACCAATTTCATGGAAGACAGTTTTTCCACAGACCGGGTCTGGAGATGGGGGAGAGATGGTTTCAGGATGATTCAAGCATATTACATTTATTGTGCACTTTATTTCTATTATTATGACATTGTAATATATAATGAAATAATTATACAACTCACCATAATGTAGAACCAGTGGAAGTCCTGAGCCTGTTTTCCTGCAACTAGATGGTCCCATCTGACGTGATGGGAGGCAGACAGATCATCAGACATTATTAGATTCTCATAAGGAGCACACAACCTAGATCCCTCCCATATGCAGCTCACTGTAGGGTTCACACTCCTATGAGAATCTAATGCTGCCACTGATATGACAGGAGGTGGAGCTCAGGTGGTAACGCAAGTGATGGGGAGTGACTGTAAATACAGATGAAACTTCATTTGCTTACCCACCACTCACCTCCTGCTGTGTGACTCGGTTCCTAACAGGCCGTGAACTGGTACCTGTCTGTGGCCCAGGGGTTGAGGACACCTGCTCTAGATAACTCCTTCCCACCCTCTCCTGCCTGATTGCTGAAATTATGGAGTCACCATTCCTATTCCTGCCCATCATCACATGACTGCCCTACCCAACTGATGAAAGGGATAACTGACCTGCACCTTGAAGAAAAGCATCGTCAAAGTGCTCTAAGATGCTGTGGAAAACCAGTATGGTGGTTCTGCAAAAAATTAAACAGAATGAATGGTCATATGATCCATGAATTCCACTTCTAGGTATAGACTCAAAAGAATGTTAAGCACCAACTTAAATAGGTATTTGTGCACCACGTTCATAGCAGCATTATTCACAAGAGCCAAAAGGTGAAAACCACCCAAATGTCCGTTTATGGATGAATGAATGAACAAAACGTGGGACGTACATACAACAGAATAGTATTCAGCCTTAAAAAAGGAAGGAAAGATTCTATTATTCTATGTAATAATAATAGAAATGATAAGGACGAACCTTGAAGACATTATGCTTAATGAAATAAGCCAGTCTCAAAAAAACAAATATGGTATAACTCCACGGACATGAGGTACCTAGAGCAGTCAAATTCACACAGACAGAAAGTAGAATTATAGTTTCCAGGGTCTGAGGGGAGGGGAAAATCGGAAATTATTGTTTAATGGGCATAGAATTTCAGTTTGGGATGATGAAAAAGCTCTGGAGATGGGCAGTGGTAGTGGTTGCACAACAGTGTGAATGTACTTAATGCCAGCAAATTGTACATTTAAAAATGTTTAAGTTCGGCTGGGCACGGTGGCTCACGCCTATAATCCCAGCAGTTTGGGAGGCCGAGGATCCCAAAGGATCCTCGAGGATCACGAGGTCAGGAGTTAGAGACCATCCTGGCTAACACGGTGAAACCCCATCTCTACTAAAAATACAAAAAACTAGCCGGGCGTGGTGGCGGGTACCTGTAGTCCCAGCTACTCGGGAGGCTGAGGCAGGAGAATGGCGTGAACCCGGGAGGCGGAGCTTGCAGTGAGTTGAGATCGCGCCACTGAACTCCAGCCTGGCGACAGAGACTTCGTCTCAAAAAAAAAAAAAAAAAAAATTGCTTTATGTTGGGCGCGGTGGCTCACACTGTAATCCTAGCATTTTGGAGGCCAAAACAGGCAGTTCACTTGAGCTCAGGAGTTCCAGATCAGCCTGGGCAACATGGCGAAACCCCATCTCTACAAAAAATACGAAAAACTTAGCCAGGCCAGTTGGTGAGCGCCTGTAGTTCCAGCCATTTGTGCAGCTGAGGAGGATGGATTGAGCGCAGGAGGTCAAGGCTGCAGTGAGCAGTGATCACGCCACTGCACTCCAGCCTGGGTAACAAAGTGAGACCATATCTCAAAAAAAAAAAATAAATAAATAAAAAATAAAGTAAAAAATAAAATGGAAAGATAGTGAACATGGTAACTTTTCTGTTTTGTGTATTTTACCAAAATTTTAAAAAGTGCTAAGATTATAATGAATATATATAACATGCCATACCACTACCATGCAGAAGAGGGCGGATGAGGTTTAAGCGTTACAGAAAAACTTGATTCAATTCGCTCCTGCAGCCAATTCTGACCGTGTCAACGAGTCATCCACACACCTGCAGCTCTGCTGAGACCGTGCAAGCCCCGGGGTAAGAACCTTAGCTTTGTTTGTTGTAACTCTCGTTAAAAAGATATAAGGGCTGCATGGGTCTTTTTTAAAGAGGAGATAATTCGAGCTAATATTGAGGGGAGGGAGGTAGGGTTATTTAGATTTTTAGTATTTACTGTTTTGTCTAGATTAATGATTAGTGACCTTGGGGCTACTGATCTGAGGAATTTGTTGCAGATACTTGAGATCGTGGGTTCCTTTTCACTGATTGCGGATCAAACCTGGTCAGCCCTTCTATTCAGATTGAACGGTCCCATGCATTGTGGCAAGTTTTCTCTAGCTCTTGTTTCCCCATGGTGTATGTTCACCTCTGCTGGGTGAAACCTTTGGCTATTTAAGGCATATTTGTTGCTCCTTTACCCCATTGAAAAGTTCTGCATTTGTGTTACCTGTTTAAAGGTAGGGGCAGATCTGATGGATCTTGTACATTGCAGTTCTTATTCCCTTTCCTTCAGAAGTGGACAAAGAGGGCCATATGTGGTTGCTGTGAAGAAGAGGATGGTTAACAACCTGTGAGCATTTGATTTCTTCATGAGCTTTCTCGCAGACCACCTACATTGAGCTATTAATTAGGAATAGCATGCACTTCGAGTTTTATTTCAATTCTTGTGAACTTATAACTTTCCTAAGAATATATACACGTGTAGGCAAAGTCTCTTGAACTTTGTGGCACCTAGCAGAGTGTCCCACAGCAGCCGCATGAAGCTTCAGAGAGAGGGGCATGGGGTGAGAAAGGAGGAAGTGGCCGCCATGGCAGCTGGTCAGATCAATGGATTCAACCTCCGTGATTTGGTCCTTAGGATGTGATTACATCCTAAGCTACCTCATTTCAAGGTTTGAGGTGCCTTCCAGTTGGGTTTAGCTACCATCCAGAAGGAAACAAACAGGTCTGGGTTCAAATCTCTGCTTCTTCAATTGGCCATCTTGGGCAAGTTACTTTACCTCTGGGCTTTAGCTCCTCCATCTGTAAAATATGAATAATAATGGCCGCCATTTTGTTGAGTTGTTGAGGGATTAAACAAGATAATGGACAGAAAACACTTAGCTCCATGTCAGATACATAGGAAATACTAAAAAGAAGTCATTCTTACACTTATGTTGCAAAGATCATTCAACATTCAATAGGTTCTTAATCTCTTTTCTATTTCTTTATATCATTGGGAAAAGAGAAATTAGATGATTAAATATTCTTTGGTAAAACGCTAGTTGTCATTTGTCTTTTGACTTGGGCTTTTAAATGATAAGGTATTAAAGATGTATGAAGGAAGGTCATTCCCTGTTTTTTTTTTTTTTTTACCTGCTTTTAACATAGTAGTAGGGGTATGATATTAACATATATATACTGTTGATAGAATACATCACCAACATGATGAAACCCCATCTCTACTACAAATACAAAAATTAGCCGGGCGTGATGGCAGGTGCCTGTAATTCCAGCTACTCAGGAGGCTGGGGCAGGAGAATCGCTTGAACCTGGGAGGTGGAGCTTGCAGTGAGCTGAGATCACGCCACTTTACTCCAGCCTGGGCAACAGAGTGAGACTCCATCTCAAAAAAAAATGTTTGCGTCCTACTTTTAAAATTGCTTTAATGAGGCCAGGCACAGTGGCTCACACCTCTAATCCCACCCCTTTGGGAGGCTGAGGTGGGAAGATTGCTGAAGGCCAGGAGTTTAAGACCAGCCTTGGCAACATAGTGAGACCCTGTCTCTATATAAATGTTGTTTTTATAAAATGTCATAATGCGTAAGTATTGCCTGAGAGATAGGACCTTTATTATTATTATTATTATATTAAGAGAAGTTAAAAAAGAGTTCATTCTTCTCCATTACAGTCCCAGATAAGACTGTAGTATTGGGCAGGAGGAAGAAGTGGGTAAGAGAAACTCTGACTTCTCAGCCCAGAGAGTTCCAGCTAAAGCAACTTGGTTAGATTCTGCTGCATTCTTAAGGGGCCATGGCTGTAAGACCTAGAAGCTTAAAGTCAGTTGCTACAAATTAAGCACTCTATGAGATGATAACATTAAAAGCACCTTTGTCAGCCTAATGATTATAACCGCCAGGGTCCTATCAAGCCATAATAGAGCCTGAGGCAAAAGAAACAATCAGTAATACTGATCCTGTCTTTATGACAAATGTCGATATTTTGTTCAACATCAATTTTGGCATTAATTTTCATTTTAAAAAATATTTCATGTAAACACTATCTTGATTCCTGAGTTCCTTGGGATCCCCTTAACATTTATGCCTTCCTCGCTGCTCCCAAGTCTTGACCTGATAACTGCCACCATTTATTAAGTGTGATATGCTAGGCATGGTACTAAGTGATTTATATACATTGTCTTACGCCTCTTCACAGGCTCCATTTTACAGATGATAAAACTAAACCTTTCAGAAATTAAATAAATGGTCCAAGTTACATAGCTAATGAATGGTTAACACTGGACTTGAACACAGATCCATCAATCCCTAAAACCAAACTCATTCTTTTTTTTTTTCTGAGACTGAGTCTTGCTCTGTTGCCCAGGCTGGAGTGCAGTGGTGGCGTCTCAGCTCACTGCAACCTCCTCCACCTCCTGGGTTCAAGCGATTCTCCTGCCTCAGCCTCCCTAGTAGCTGGGACTACAGGCGCGTGCCACCATGCCCAGCTAATTTTTTTGTGTTTTTTTAGTAGAGACAGGGTTTCACCATGTTAACCAGGATGGTCTTGATCTCCTCACTTCGTGATCCACCTGCCTTGGCCTCTCAAAGTGCTGGGATTACAGGCCTGAGCCACTGCGCCCGGCCCACCAAACTCATTCTTTAACCATCATGCCCTGCACTATATCGGGAATTCACAACATAAATTCATTCATTCAACACATATTTATGAGAGCATACTATGCCTCATGTTGTGCTAAGGATTAAAATGTTGACATTCATACATACAAGGATTCATTCATTCATATGTGCATTCAACAAGTAGTTAATGAGCTGGCACCACGTGTCAAGCACTATTCTATGTGCTGAGGATACAGAAGTGAACAAGACAGACAGCTATCATGGGAATGAATGGAGAGGGGACAGTTGATAAACAAATGAACGAAAGTTTATTTACTAAGAGGTCATTCTGAAGAGATCATGAATTCATGGAAAATTATTTTCTGCTTCTAGTGGCATGGACATCAAGATATTCTGAAATTTAATGCATAGTTTTAAGAAAACTGAAAGAAAATATAAAGTTTATCATTATACATTAGATACTATGAACACAATAATTTGAGTAGTAGTTACACTTCCAGGCCACAGTTGTAAACTGATTTTCTATTAGAAATATTTAAAAGTAGATGTAGAAAACTTACCCTTAAATATATAACAGTTAAAAAATCCAGCAGGAACTAAGTTAATTAAATCGAATATTCACCTGTTTTTTTCTGATAATTATACTGTGTTATATTTACATATTAATGCAGTATAATATTTTAGTATGTATTACACTGTAGGGAGTCACTGAAATGTTAGCAAAGAAAAATATGGCCAGAGGCATCTAAGTCATTTGACCATGTTTTTCGAAGTTGGTGTTTTTTTTTTTTTTTTTTTTGAGACGGAGTCTCGCTGTGTCTCCCAGACTGAAAAGTTGGTATTTTGAGAAATCATCTAAATATGGTGACCTTACCAAAATTATTGCTTTTTCTCCAAGATGTTTGAGAACACTTACCAGAAAAGTTTACAAAATATAAAAATTACATGATCAATGTGGATAATTAATATTTTTACAAAAGAATTCTCCAAGTTTACGATGTAAGGGAGTTCACACAAAGAAACTATGATCGTATGTGTTCCCAAGATTAGAGATAAGATGCTCTCTTTCCTTTACTAGTATCAGCCGCTAATGGAAAACTTGGGAGTGGCCCTCCCACTCCCTGCTCTCCAGAGGTTTTCTGGAATTTCTTTACTTCAAGAAAAAACCAGACTTGGGAAGGTTCTAGAGAAGAGAAATACAGATGAGAGAGAGGTAACATTCTAAGTGGCTGTATGTTTTGATTCTGCCCCACCTTTGTTACCTCGCCATGTTTGTGTGCATTCCTGTGGGTGGGTGTGCCCACCGCCTCCCCCACCTCCCATCCAGCCTCTCAGAATGCTGGGAGCATGACACACACAGAGAAGTCTCTCTACCCCATCCTCTTTCTGTTGAGCATGTCGTTTGCTCCCTCTGCTTGTCTATGGGAGTGACCTGTCTGAGGGAGGTTGAGGGTCAGTGTGTAACAGATACATACAAATGGAAGCAGAAAAACTCCCACACTAACTTATCACCTGCCCTTGGTACCTTCAGAGTGCCTGGGGTGGGGACATGTGTAGTTAAATTGTTTACTAATTTGCAATTGGAATCTAACCACTTCTCTCCACTTGCACTGATACATTCTCTCTGGCACAAGTTACTCTATAGTGTCCCAAGGAGTCTTCCCTGCCAGCCTTGTGGCTCCCAGTCATTTCCACCCAACAAACAGAGGAATCTTTTTATTTATTTATTTATTTGTTTATTTATTTATTTATTTATTTATTTTTATACTTTAAGTTCTGGGGTACATGTGCAGAACGTGCAAGTTTGTTACATAGGTATACACATGCCATGGTGGTTTGCTGCACCCATCAAACCGTCATCTACATTAGGTATTTCTCCTAATGCTATTCGTCCCCTACCCCCCCCATCCCCCGACAGGCCCCAGTGTGTGATGTTCCCCTCCCTGTGTCAATGTGTTCTCATTGTTCAACTCCTAGTTATGAGTGAGAACATGTGATATTTGGTTTTCTGTTCTTGTGATAGTTTGCTGAGAATGATGGTTTCTACATTCATCCATGTCCCTGCGAAGGACATGAACTCATTCTTTTTTATGGCTGTGTAGTATTCTATGGTGTATATGTGCCATATTTTCTTTATCCAATCTATCATTGATGGGCATTTGGGTTGGTTCCAAGTATTTGCTGTTGTGAATAGTGCTGCAATAAACATGTGTGTGCATGTGTCTTTATTGTAGAATGATTTATAATCCTTTGGGTATATACCCAGTAATAGGATGGCTGGGTCATATGGTATTTCTAGTTCTAGATCCTTGAGGAATCGCCACACTGTCTTCCACAATGGTTGAACTAATTTACATTCCCACCAACAGTGTAAAAGTGTTCCTATTTCTCCACACCCTCTCCAGCATCTCGTGTCTCCTGACTTTTTAATGATCGCCATTCTAACAGGCATGAGATGGTATCTCATTGTGGTTTTGATTTGCATTTCTCTAATGACCAGTGATTATGAGCTTTTTTTCATATGTTTGTTGGCTACACAAATGTCGTCTTTTGAGAAGTGTCTGTTCATATCCTTCACCCACTTTTTGATGGGGTTGTTTTTTCTTGTAAATTTTTTTAAGTTCTTTGTAGATTCTGGGTATTAGCCCTTTGTCACATGGATAGATTGCACAAATTTTCTCCCATTCTGTAGGTTGCCTCAAACAGAGGAATCTTTAAAATGTATGCCAGAACCTGCCACTCCTGGACTCTAAATCTTCTGCTGGTTTCTTATTTCAGTCAGAGGAAAATTGCCAAGTTCTTACAAGATCTGACCTTTTCTCTGATTTCCTCCCCTAACTCCACTCCAGGCCTTCCTCACATTTTCCAAGCACATCAGGATCTTTAAATTTGTACTTGCTGTTCTCTCTCTCCAAAATACTCTTTCCCTAGACAACAAGTGGCTTGCTTCTTCACCTGCTTTAGATCTCTGTATGAATGTCACTATCAGGGAGGCCTTTTTTGATCATTCTATACAAAAAAATCACTCCCCAGTCTCTTTCTGTTTCCCTTATAGTAGTTATTTTTCCTTCAAGTCAATATCACTGCCTGATATTGGTCCCCACCCAAATCTCATCTTGAACTGTAGCTCCCATGATTCCCATATGTGGGAGGGACCTGGTGGGAAGTAATTGAATCATAGGGGCAGGTCTTTCCCGTGCTCTCATGATAGTGAATAAGTCTCACGAGATCTTGTGGTTTTATAAAGGGGAGTTTCCCTGCACACACTCTCTTGCCTGCTGCCACGTAAGACATTACTTTACTGCTCATTCGCCTTCCACCCTGATTGTGAGGCCTCCCCAGGCATGTGGAATTGTGAGTCATAACATATAAATGTATTGTGTTGTTTGCAGTCTCTCTTTTCTTACCCTCTCTCTAGAATGTAAGCTGTGTAAAAACAGAAATCTGTTCTTTTCACTGCTACTTCCCCAGTGCCTAGAAAAGGCAGAATAGGTACTTAATAAATATCTTGAATAATGAATATTGTAAAATCTTAGTATTCCAACTACCTCTGTTCTATGTCTAATCAAACCACATGAAGCTTAACATGTCTCCCAAAGTCCTCAGAATTCTATATCCTTCAGTTTCTTTGTCTATCAAATGGGAGTAATAGTACTTCCCTCACAGAGTATGGTGATAAATAAATAATATACACGAAGCAATTAGTATGTGTCTTGACACATTGAAATCTAACCCGGAAGTTTTGATTCTATGCCATAGCAGAATTCAACAGATGAATATCAAGACCTTTGAATTCAACAAGAAGTTAAGGCATTTATAGTTGTCTAATAACAGACTGAAGATTGTAGCTTGGTATTCACTGGCAGGTCTCAGACATTTAGATCTTTCTTTTAATGACTTTGACACCATGCCTATCTGTGAGGAAGCCGGCAACATGTCACACCTGGAAATTGTTTCTCAACATTAATACTATTATTTGGCAGTGATCCAGATTGCTTTTGCCACTAACCTGAAGACATATAGAGGCAGAAGGACAGGAATCATTCTATTTGTTTCCTGTTTTGAAACTTCCATCTGTATAGGTAAGTGTTCAAAGTCCAATATTAGCTCCAGGGACTTTCTATATCCACAAATACAAAAATTGAGGGATAACTCCTTGATATCAAGTCAAAGGTTCACAGTGTCTGGTAATAAAACAAATTACTTTCAATTTTCTTGAAATCTTCAGGCTATCAAAAGGAGATGTGAGAGAGGGTGTTGAGTCTGACCTGACAATGCGGTTCTTAAACCGAAGGGCCATTATGCTTCTCCTCTCTGAGAATCCTGACTTGCCTCAACAACGGAGATATGGCACAGTAGCCAGCTTGGAGACTTCTCAGCCAATGCTCTGAGATCAAGTCAAAGACCCAACATACAGATTGGGACCCTATTCCAACCTCTTGATGAATATAGTCAGATGTTGGCATTTTTTTCACAAATAAAAGTCCTACAGGATTTAACCAAATAAAAACCTAACATTATATACTGTCTTTTTAGGGTTTTGAGCTCATCTTCATCATTCATATGAGGAAATCAGTGGTAAAATCCTTGGAAATACAATGAGACTCATCAGAAACATTTACATATTTTGTAGTATTGTTATGACAGTAGAGGGCGAGGCTCCAGAGCTGCCAGAAGAAAGGGAACTGATGACCAACTGCTCCAACATGTCTCTAAGAAAGGTTCCCGCAGACTTGACCCCAGCCACAACCACACTGGATTTATCCTATAACCTCCTTTTTCAACTCCAGAGTTCAGATTTTCATTCTGTCTCCAAACTGAAAGTGTTGATTCTACACCATAACAGAATTCAACAGCTGAATCTCAAAACCTTTGAATTCAACAAGGAGTTAAGATATTTAGATTTGTCTAATAACAGACTGAAGAGCGTAACTTGGTATTTACTGGCAGGTCTCAGGTATTTAGATCTTTCTTTTAATGACTTTGACACCATGCCTATCTGTGAGGAAGCTGGCAACATGTCACACCTGGAAATCCTAGGTTTGAGTGGGGCAAAAATACAAAAATCAGATTTCCAGAAAATTGCTCATCTGCATCTAAATACTGTCTTCTTAGGATTCAGAACTCTTTCTCATTATGAAGAAGGTAGCCTGCCCATCTTAAACACGACAAAACTGCACATTGTTTTACCAATGGACACAAATTTCTGGGTTCTTTTGCGTGATGGAATCAAGACTTCAAAAATATTAGAAATGACAAATATAGATGGCAAAAGCCAATTTGTAAGTTATGAAATGCAACGAAATATTAGTTTAGAAAATGCTAAGACATCAGTTCTATTACTTAATAAAGTTGATTTACTCTGGGACGACCTTTTCCATATCTTACAATTTGTTTGGCATACATCAGTGGAACACTTTCAGATCCAAAATGTGACTTTTGGTGGTAAGGCTTATCTTGACCACAATTCATTTGACTACTCAAATACTGTAATGAGAACTATAAAATTGGAGCATGTACATTTCAGAGTGTTTTACATTCAACAGGATAACATCTATTTGCTTTTGACCAAAATGGACATAGAAAACATGACAATATCAAATGCACAAATGCCACATATGCTTTTCCCTAATTATCCTACAAAATTCCAATATTTAAATTTTGCCAATAATATCTTAACAGACGAGTTGTTTAAAAGAACTATCCAACTGCCTCACTTGAAAACTCTCCTTTTGAATAGCAATAAACTGGAGACACTTTCTTTAGTGAGTTGCTTTGCTAACAACACACCCTTGGAACACTTGGATCTGAGTCAAAATCTATTACAACATAAAAATGATGAAAATTGCTTATGGCCAGAAACTGTGGTCAACATGAATCTGTCATACAATAAATTGTCTGATTCTGTCTTCAGGTGCTTGCCCAAAGGTATTCAAATACTTGACCTAAATAATAACCAAATCCAAACTGTACCTAAAGAGACTATTCATCTGATGGCCTTACGAGAGCTAAATATTGCTTTTAATTTCCTAACTGATCTCCCTGGGTGCAGTCATTTCAGTAGACTTTCAATTCTGAACGTTGAAATGAACTTAATTCTCAGCCCATCTCTGGATTTTGTTCAGAGCTGCCAGGAAGTTAAGACTCTAAATGCGGGAAGAAATCCATTCCGGTGTACTTGTGAATTAAAAAATTTCATTCAGCTTGAAACATATTCAGAGGTCATGATGGTTGGATGGTCAGATTCTTACACCTGTGAATACCCTTTAAACCTAAGGGGCACTCGGTTAAAAGATGTTCATCTCCCTGAACTATCTTGCAACACAGCTCTGTTGATTGTCACCATTGTGGTTATCATGCTAGTTCTGGGGTTGGCTGTGGCCTTCTGCTGTCTCCACTTTGATCTGCCCTGGTATTTCAGGATGTTAGGTCAATGCACACAAACATGGCACAGGGTTAGGAAGACAACTCAAGAACAACTCAAGAGAAATGTCCGATTCCACGCATTTATTTCATACAGTGAACATGATTCTCTGTGGGTGAAGAATGAATTGATCCCCAATCTAGAGAAAGAAGATGGTTCTATCTTGATTTGCCTTTATGAAAGATACTTTGACCCTGGCAAGAGCATTAGTGAAAATATTGTAAGCTTCATTGAGAAAAGCTATAAGTCCATCTTTGTTTTGTCTCCCAACTTTGTCCAGAATGAGTGGTGCCATTATGAATTCTACTTTGCCTACCACAATCTCTTCCATGAAAATTCTGATCATATAATTCTTATCTTACTGGAACCCATTCCATTCTACTGCATTCCCACAAGGTGTCATAAACTGAAAACTCTCCTGGAAAAAAAAGCATACTTGGAATGGCCCAAGGATAGGCGTAAATGTGGGCTTTTCTGGGCAAACCTTCGAGTTGCTATTAATGTTAACATATCAGCCACCAGAGAAATGTATGAACTGCAGACATTCACAGAGTTAAATGAAGAGTCTCGAGGTTCTACAGTCTCTCTGATGAGAACAGACTGTCTATAAAATCCCACAGCCCTAGGGAAGTTGGGGACCACACACTGTTGGGATGTAAATTGATATAACCTTTATGATGGCAGTTTGGCAATACTCATTAAAATAAAAAATGGTTATTCCCTTCATATCAGTTTCCGGAAGGATTTCTAAGAATGTATCCTATAGAAACACCTTCACAAGTTTATAAGGGCTTATGGAAAAAGGTGTTCATCCCAGGATTGTTTATAATCATGAAAAATGTGGCCTGGCACAGTGGCTCATGCTTGTAATCCCAGCACTTTGGGAGGCCAAGGTGGGTGGATCACGAGGTCAAGAGATGGAGACCATCCTGGCCAACATGGTGAAACCCCGTTTCTACTAAAAATACAAAAATTAGCTGGGCATGGTGGCACACGCCCATAGTCCCAGTTACTTGGGAGACTGGGGCAGGAGAATTGCTGGAACCCAGGAGGTGGAGGTTGCAGTGAGCCGAGATTGAGCCACTGCACTCTAGCCTGGAGACAGAGCAAGACTCCGTGTCAAAAAAAAAAAAAAAAGAAAGAAAGAAAGAAAGAAAGAAAATGGAAAACATCCTCATGTCCACAACATAAGGTCTAATTCAACAAATACATGTAATACAATATTACATGCCACTAAAAAAATGAGGTAACTCTATATTTACTGGTATGGAAAAAACATATTAATATGTTATAAACTATTAGGTTGGTGCAAAACTAATTGTGGCTTTTGCCATTGAAATAAAAGTATAAAGAAATCTACACCAGATGTAGTAACAGTGGTTTGGGTCTGGGAGGTTGGATTACAGGGAGCATTTGATTTCTATGTTGTATATTTCTATAATGTTTGAATTACTTAGAATGAATCTGTATTTCTTTTATAAGTAGAAAAAAACAATAAAGATAGTTTTTAAAGCCTACACATCCTACTCATTTGGCTTGATTCTTCATTCTGGTCTCGCAGGTCACAGGAAGAAAAGCATAAAATATAAAAAATTATAATTTTGCAAATTTATAAATACCATGTCATTTTTCTGGTTAGAAAAAAATTCTGTGGCTTAAACACATGATTCAGGGAGAGAACGTCATGCTCCTTTAAGATCTGACACCAATCTCCATTTATCTCCTTGCATCTTCTTTATTTTTAATTGTTAGAGACTAGCTCTCGCTCTGTCACCCAGGCTGGAATGCAGTGGTTCGATCGTAGCTCACTGCAGTATTGAAATTCTGGCCTCAAATGATCCTCCTGTCTTGGACTCCCAAAGTGCTGGGATTACAGGTGTGAGCCACCACACCCAGCCCCTCCTTGCATCCTATCATTGGGCCCTATGGAGCTACTGGCCCTTCCCCAGAACTTTCAGTGTTCTTTCATGGCTCCAGAGCCCAGATTTCACATTGCGCCTGCTGTAATGCCTTCCCTTCTTGGGTTTGTTCAGGAAATCTTACAGTTCTCTCAGGACACAATCCACATATTGACTCTTCTTTGAAATCTTCCTTACTCTTTCCCATAAGCATGATGCTTCTTGATTCTCTTCCACACTTTGGACATATTTCTATCATTAACCTAATTATGTACATGTTTAAAGTTTCTGTTTCTCACTAGACTATGAACTCCTCAAAGGTTAAGACAGACATACATCTGACCTTGTGTCTGCAGCATTCCCTGGTTCAGAACCGGTGCTCAATGAATGTTTATGGAATGGATGTTGGGTTGGCTAGAAGAGCTTAGCGGGAACTCAACTGGCTTAAGGATAGATGGTGGAATCTGAAGGCATATTCTGAGAAGCTCAGGAAGAGCAGGAATAGGTTAAACTCAGGTAAGAAGACAGAGAATCCAGAATTGAAGGATTCCTAAGTAGAGCTCAAGTCATGTGAAATTGCCAAAATTTGGTTGCTCTTGACCTAGAAAAGCATCTACTTTTAAAAATCTCATTTTATCTGTATTAGTCAGGGTTCTCTAGAGGGGCAGAACTAATAGGATATATATATATATATATATATAAATAAATTTATAAGGATATATAAGCTCATATATATATGAATTTATTAAGGAGTATTGACTCACACAATACGCAATATATATGGGAGTTTATTAAGGAGTATTTACCCATACAATTACAAGGTCCCACAATAGACCATCTGCAAGCTAAGGTGCAAGGAAGCCAGTCCGAGTCCGAAAGCTGAAGAACTTGGAGTGCAATGTTTGAGGGCAGGAAGCATCCAGCACAGGAGAAAGATGTAGGCTGGGAGGCTAGCCCAGTCTAGTTTTGTCATGTTCTTCTGCCTCCTTTTATTCTAGGTATGCTGGCAACTGACTAGATGGTGCCCTCCCAGATTAAGGGTGGGTCTCCCTTTCCCATTCCACTGACTCAAATGTTAATCCCTTTTGACAGCACCCTCACAGACACACCCAGGAACAATACTTTGCATCCTTCAATCCAATCAAGTCGACAGTCAATATTAGCCATCACACCATCTACTAAGACTAATCCCCTAAACAAGTTAAAACTGGATTCTGCATCTAATTCATTTTCTTATAGTTTGTGATCTTATGAGTTCCTCACACTAGTGATTATTTTAAAATTTGTACTCAAGAAGGCCAACTCGAGAGTACAGGGAGGGCACTGGGTGTTGATCTAGAAGCCAGGCCATGCTACCATTTGGCTAGTAGCTGGAGTTGAGGAGCTAGAATCCAGCAGCCTCGGGGCTGAGCATCTCTCTTTCTCTTCCCTGGTGAGCCCATGGTCTGTCTGGCAGAAGGGGAAACCCAAGGAAACTACAGTGGAGTGGGGACAAAGCATGGGGAAGGTGTCTTTCCTGGGCGGGACACTGATGTAAATGTGATTCTTGGCTTCTGGAGGAGTGAGACCGATTCTGCATGAGGGTTTGTAAATCTTGAGTAAATTATTCAAAATGAGACTTTCACCTTTAATTAGTTAATGAATTCACCTTTAATTATTTAATGAATTCACCTTTGCTTAATTAATTCAGCTTTAATTAATTAATTCACATTTAATTAATTTGGAACATGCAAAGAATGTAAGATTAGACCTAAAGTCACCAGGATTTAGTCATTTCATGGTAGAACCCTCAGTTTAGCAATACCATTTAAAAAATAGATGTGTTTTATTACAAATTTAAAAATAACACATTAGGCTGAGCTCTCAGCAACTTCACAGCTGGGTAATCCTTAAATCTTACCTATCAAATCATTGTGCTGTTCCTTTCTCAGAAACTTAAATACCATCCAAAATTTCCTAATATGCTTGGTTTTGACTGTTATGACTTACAATCAGAAAAAATAAATTTTACATGAGTTGAATGTTATTTGCTTTTGAGGCTTGAAATATAAGTAACACCTAGCCTCATACAAACCTGATGATATACTTTTACCCAAGAAATCTCAGATTTCAACAAAGACCCACTGTTCTGAATCACGACATTGATGCGGAAGTGACGTACCCAGACTGAATGCTGTAACAGCAGCCAGTGTCATGAACTCCGATCATGTTTTAAAAATTACTCTGGAGCTTGTAAGTTCCTTTTTATTTCCTTGCTATTTGTCAACCTGGAACTTCTTTCATTTATTTTCCCCGAGGAAACTGAGCTCTTAAGTGAAGTCTCTCTGTGCATTCCTCAGAAGGCCTTCACAATCTCTTAGCATCTCTACAGATACATTGCAATCCTTTCTGGACGTCAACAGTTGAGTTGTTGAGAATGGTCTGTATTCTCTCAGCAAATGTGGCAAAGAGGGCTGTACTGAAATGGAATTGCAATCCTTGAATTCCCAACAGATTAGTGGGAAGAAGGAATTTTACATCTAATTTTTGGCAATGGTTCCCCAAAATTCACTCCTTTATCTATTATGATGAACCATTCAAGAGAAGCATAGATTAGACATATCAAAAGTGAGTGAGAATTTAGAGATTGTCAAGTATAACTCTCACTTTCAAATGGGGAAATTGAGGCTTTAGAATTTTAAATGACCCACCCAAGCCCAGGTCATAGTCTTTTAACTCCTAAAGTTTTTCCTTCCAATCCACAACCAAGTGGCCTTTCTTTTTTGCATTTCATTTTATTCTCTCATTCCTTCTATTGCAATTCTCAAGAACAGAGCCCTGGATGGGACACTTTGATTAGCCCATCTATATTCCCCAAAGTCACTTGAGGTCTAGACTCTCTCTGCAGTCTTCCTCCATGGCCAAATACAGTCTTCCTGTATTTGCCACCTGATTCCATCCCTGATAAAAACATTATTTTGCCATCAGTAACTTGCAATGGGGACTGCTCCTCAGGTCAGCCACCCCTGGTCTAGGAGCCCGAAAATGTTCTCTACGTAAAGGATGGGAAATAATGGGGAGCCTCTTCTCCCCTGGAGGTTTCAAAGGCAACTTAATCACTAGCACCCTGCTGGGGATACATTCCCTGGTCCCTGAGCTCAGTTTTCCACCTGGTTTGCTGTGACCCATGACGTGCTGCTGCCCTTGATGCTTTTAACCCTGGACAGGGCTCCTTGAGGACCCACCTGAGGGAGGGAGTGGATCTGGTGGTGCATCCTGAAGTCCCCCAGGGGACAAGCACAGTGAAAAACTCCCGACTGTGGGTCTGGAAGTGGCCTACACCTGTACACCTATTCAACAGCCAGCTGCTGAGACACTGCCCTCTTTCACAGATGGGGGCTCTGAGCTGCTGGACAACGTTGCGTTCCAGGTGTTCAAGGACAAAGATGCAGCCAACAGTAGGGGTGTTCAGGGTTAGGGTTAGGGAGGCTGGGTGGGGGCTCCTGGCCAGCACAACTCCCGACAGCAGCCCCATGTCTGCCTCTTCACAGTGAGATACTTGTCTTGTTAGTGGTGTCCGAGCAGCCTCAAGGGTAACTGTTAATCCTCTAACAACACATGCACATTCTAATCATCATTTTGACATACTTAATGAAAAACCAGTGGAGTGGACTCTAAATCAATTCACATTTTCCCTGAGACATTTATTTCAGTATTCTTTTTGCCCTTCAAATCTTTGCTCCAATCCCATTTCCATTGAAGACTTCCTGGATGACCTAGTAGAAAATGGCGGCACTCATTGTTCACCTTCCTTGCTTTTTATTTCTCCACAGCATTTGCCATCTTCTAAGTTTACTTCTAATTTTTCTCTTTATCCTGCTGATTCCCTGTCTTCCCCCACTAGAATGCAAACTCTTTTAGAGCAGAGATTTTTTTTTTCTGTTTTGCTCACAGATATTGTCTCCATCTCTTCCTAGAACAGTGCCTGGCACAGGTCCACTCCCCAAGGATTTTCTTTCTGTGAACCCTTTGTTGATCAGCCTCCTCTGCTTCTCTGAAGTCCCTCAGGGCCTCTGTTGCCAAGGCTGCCCCCTTCAGTGTCAGTGCTTGTTGTTGGAAATCAAGGATACAGATTTTACTCGTAAAGGGGTGTATTTGTCCATTTTCACGCTGCTGATAAAGACATACCCAAGACTGGGTAATTTGTAAAGAAACAGAGGTTTAATAGACTCACAGTTCCATGTGCCTGGGGAGACCTTACAATCATGGCAGAGGTGAAAGGCATATCTCACATGGTGGCAC
Source organism: Macaca nemestrina (assembly GCF_043159975.1). Lineage (NCBI taxonomy): Eukaryota > Metazoa > Chordata > Mammalia > Primates > Cercopithecidae > Macaca > Macaca nemestrina. Next base: position 158,708,528 of record NC_092127.1, read on the forward strand.
ACAAGAGGGAATGGGAGCCAAGCAAAAAGGGAAACCCCTTATAAAACCATCAGATCTCGTGAGACTTATTCACCATCGTGGGAACAGTGTGGGAGAAACTGCCCCATGATTCAATTACCTCCCACTGGGTCCCTCCCACAACATGTGGGAATTATGGGAGCCACAGTTCAAGATGAGATTTGGGTGGGGACACAGCCAAACCATATCAAGGGGCATCCCTCACCATCTGTATTTTTGCTAACACTTTCTGGGATGTGCCATCACTGGCCTGGTGATTCCCCCAATCCCCGCACACTTCATGAATCTTCTCTTTGCCTCCTTCTATTGGAAGCTGCCGGATCTCAGGGGCTTGCTCTGGGCAGCCCTTTAACTATTTTGGAGTCTGCAGATTATATGAATCACTGCAAATGGGGTACCTGGCTCCACGACCCCCAACTACTTCTCCTGTTCTTTTGCTGCCTTAGCCTTTTTAGAGGGGAAGGGGCAGCACTGGGCCAATGAAGCCCTGCTGCGGGTCCATACCTCAGATCTCCCCTTGCCCCGGTGCTTCGGAAGGTCTCCCTTGAACTTTCTAAGTTCTTCTGAGGGCCTGGTACAGCTAGGACTGGCAGTGTTCCCCAAGTGGGATGCCCCAGCCCAGATGCAGACCCATATGGACCCCAGTCTTTATTTCTTCCCTTTGAGATGACCTCTGACCCTCTACCGCAAACATGGAGTCAACCAGATAGCCTGAGGAGCTCTGGAATTCACATCTTTGGGGTTCTCTCAGAGACTGGTGATTGGGTCCCCATCTGAGGCGGGTGGCCTGGAAAGCAGTACAGGCCCACCTAGGATTGGGCACCAGAATGCTGCTGACATGTTGATTGGGGTGGCTCTCACATTGAACACAAGATGACTTCAGGGCATTGGCTAACAGCAGCTCATCGCTGACCCTTGGGCTGGAGCCACCAGTGTGGACCTATGCCCATCTGTGTTTTGACTGTGGTGCCACCTCTTGTCTATAACACCTGAGGGTGGCAGGTGTGCTGGCAAGTGTCCTTTATCCTGCGTCCCCCTGTGCCCCCAGCCTCGGGCACCCAGGGTAGTAGCTGCCATTGCTGTATGCTCTGAGCCATGTGCCAGGCAGTCCTTCAAGGATGGCTTTCAAAACTGAACACCAATGGGCCTTCCAATCCACATCCTCTCTTGCCTCCCATGGTTACATGGTGCTCTGCCAGTCAGTATTAAGCTGTGCCTGATGAAGGAGGAATGTTTCTTGCAGGAGCGGGACTGCTCTTCTCTCTTTGTGCACTGACCCCTTGCCTACCCTTGTGTGGAAGGCGGGAGTTCTGTCAAAATCAAAAGTACTTCCATGGTAGGAATGCAATGGTTACCACCTCAAGAGGCCAAGAGAAAATGCGGCTGGATGGTTTGTGGTTCTATGTTTATACTATAAAATTCTGAATGGTGAACTTAACAGAATCGGAAAATGAATACTGTACAGGCTCACATTTCCCTGCATCCTCTGGGGAAGGCTTGCATCCATGAAGCACAGCAACAACCTTTGAGAGTCACAGGAAGCCAGGGTGGATAGATGATGTGGCAGCATGAGTAATAATTCAACCAGCGTTACAAACATACTGTCAGGGAACTGCAGAGGCAAGAAGACGTACGTAATTTAATGTGAGCAGGTTCTGAAGAGCTGCCTTGTGACTAATTACAACACTGCTGCTGTTTTCTTCTTGGTGAGAGACACAACTAACCAAGAACAGCACACTGGACAATAAAATGCATGAAGAGATGGCTCCTGGGTTTGAACAGGAAGAGATGTTGCTTGGATGCTGCAAAAGATCCTCACAGGTACCAGCTAGAAAATAAACAATATGCAAACGTCTCTTCTGTACCAATTCTCATTAATAACTCACTGAACTTCACATGGGTCCATCCATTTCAAAATATTCTTTTTTTTTTTTTTTTTTTTTTTTTTTTTTTTTTTTTTTTTTGAGACAGGATCTCATTCTCACCTGGAATGCAGGAATGTAGTAGTGCAATCACAGCTCACTGTAACCTCTACCTCCAGGGCTCCAGTGATCCTCCTACCTTGGCCTCCTGAATAGCTGGGACTACAGGTGTGTACCACCACTCCTAGCTAATTTTTGTATCTTTTTTGGTAGAAACAGGGTTTTGCCATGTTACCCAGGCTGGTCTTGAACTCCTGGGCTTAAGCAATGTGCCTGCCTAGGCCTCCTAAAGTGCTGAGATTATAGGCGTGAGCCACTGTGCCTGGCCACAAAACATTTTTTTTTTTTTTTGAGATGGAGTCTTGCTCTGTTACCCAGTCTGTAGTACAGTGGCACAATCTTGGCTCACTGCAAACTCTGCCTCCCAGGTTCAAGTGATTCTCCTGCTTCAGCCTCCTGAGTAGCTGGGATTATAGATGCACGCCACCACGCTGGAGTAATTTTTGTATTTTTAGTAGAGATGGGGTTTCGCCATGTTCGCCAGGCTGGTCTCGAACTCCTGACCTCCGGGGATCTGCCCACCTTGGCCTCCCAAAATGCTGGGATCACAGGCGTGAGCCACTACTTCCTGCCAAAACATATTTTTTTAATCAAATTATTTTATAGACAGGGGCCCTGTGCTACACAGTCCTGAGAAGGAGAATATCTTGGCTTTGCAGCCAGAATGTGTATTGCTTCTGATTTCTTAGCTGTACAATGATTTGTTTCTGTTTCAGAGGAAGTCGCTGGCAGCAGGACAGTTTTTATCTCGAGTACTAATGTATGATGTGGTGAAATTCGGTGGTAAGATGGGTTGCTCTGACAGATTGGAACAGGCACATTCTAATACCACAATATTAAGTTTATTGGATGTTCCTCCTGTGGTGTTTATTAAAAATGGAAAGGAGACGAGGCCTTTATTATTTTAGGCCATGATGGGTTAAGGCACCACATTATTAGACTGTGTTCTCCCTATGAAGAAAGTTAGATCCTTGGTCATGCCCAGGAACCTTCTAGACCTAAGGACTTTAAGGGTCTTTCCTGGCAGCAATACCTTTGGCCCTGGGGAAAAAAACAGGCCAGAGAAAGCTGCTGAAAGAATGTGTGCAAGGTTAGCTCTGATGTTTCATTAGGATCGATATCTTTGATTCCTGGACTCACTACTCTTGAGCCCTCAACCTCTTTCTGGCTCTTTTATTTCTGGAAAAACAAGTTTCCATGATGCTGTCGTTAGCATCCTGGCCTTGTACTTAACAATACAAGGCACTAAACCTTTCTTGAGGATTTACTATTTATTCATTTATTTAGAGACAAGGTTTCACTCTGTTGCCCCGGCTGGGTTGCAGTGGCATGACCACGGCTCACTTCAGCTTCCACCTCCTGGGCTCAAGCATTCCTCCCACCTTAGCCTCCCGCGTAGCTGGGACAACAGGCCCATGCCACCATGCTCTGCTCGTATCTTAATTGTTTTGTAGACACAGGGTCTCGCTATATTGCCCAGGCTGATCTTGAACTCCTGGCCTGAAGTGATCCTCTCACCTCAGCCTCCCAAAGCATTGGGAATACAGGCATAAGCCACCATGCTCAGCCCTTCTTGAGATTTCAAACGTGCCAGCCACTGTTCTAAGTCTGTCATGAGTTATACTTGTTAAATCACATAGATCTAAGGGTTAAATGTTATCATTATTCCTATTAACAGATAAAGTCCCCAACCAGAAGTCAAAGTTTCATGGCTAGTGACAGAAAAGTGAGACAGTGTGATGACAGAGCCTGCTTTTTTATTTTTATGTTTTTTGAGATGGAGTCTCTCTCTGTCACCCAGGCTAGAGTGCAGTGGTGCTGTCTCACTCAGTGCAACCTCTGCCTCCTGGGTTCAAGTGATTTTCCTGCCTCAGCCTCCCAAGTAACCGGTATTACAGGTGTGTACAGGTGGTACACACCACCATACCCGGCTAATTTTTTTGTATTTTTGGTAGAGATGGGTTTTCACCATGTTGGCCAGGCTGGTCTCAAACTCCTGACCTCAGGCGATCCACCTGCCTCGGCCTCCCAAAGTGCTGGGATTAGAGGCGTGAGCCACCGCGTCCGGCCCAGAGCCTGCTTTCACAGATGCTCTTCTACACTGGTAGAGCAAGAGCTTGGTGGCTTGAAGAATTCATTTTTTTCCTATGTGCAGTAACATGGACATACTTGTTCCTGCTAGACCCTATTCTTGAATGGAGGTATCTCGTTGTGGAAGAGCGATTCTTATGACGTTTGAAATCCAAATGCCACCAATCCTCACTAGCCTGTGGCTACAAAGAAGGCACAACAACATCAGTGACCCCAGTTATTCCCGCTCCCACCTGCTGAAATGGGGCCTCTCGCCCTCCTGCAAACGTGCACACGAGTATTTCCATTCAAACCTGAGATTCTCACAGGTGCCGGACAGCTTGCTGTCAGCTCCGTTCCCCTCTAGCTCGCAGCAGCTACCCCTGGGCCCTTTGCAGATCCTTGCAAGAGTCTCTCACTACTGACATTGCTAAATGAAGGTGCTTTCTCGATGATGCTAACAGCCATGCTAAGGGTGCTTTCTCCCAGTAATCACAAATGCAACTATTCTTGAGATGAGGAGCCATGCCGAGTTCCACGGAGCTAGCAGTAGGTTCGGTGTTTCTCTCCTCAAAATTGTGTGTCAACCTCTCAGCATCCCAGTGGAGAGAGGGATCCACCATCTCTCCGAGTTTCTCATGTAGTCCATTTCTTCAGCTCTCACTCCTCCCTCCGCGGGGGTTCCAAACCAGCCCAAGGGGGCAAGAAGGGTGACACAGCACCTCCTCCTTTCCACTGTCCCGATTCTGTCCCACCCTTCCTTTCCAACCCCCAAATACTCCTCCTTCCACCCACCTATACATATCAATTCATGCGCACAGACGGAGAGGAGTAATATTTACCCAAATAAAAGCCAAACTGTTACTCCGGGCTTGGGTGCAGCCGGAACACCCTGATCCATGTTTTCTACAAATTAAATAGGAAAGTTTGTCTCCTAAGGCTGCCTGGGAGAGGTGGGAAATGAACTCCATTGTCAGAGCCTCAGAGAAAACATAGAGCCAACTTCCTCCTTCACCCTTACAAGCAGGTGGCTGGACAAACTTTAACCTGAATCATTATAATAGATAAAAACTAAAAGATCAAATTTGGCTTTGAATTTTTTTATTGTCTCAAAACTTAGCTTCAGGCTGAAGAACAAAAATGACAAAAATGATATATGAAGATCATTAAAGAGGAAAACCAAACCAAATCCAAAAAATTAAAATTAAAATACCAGGAGAAAAAGAACCCCAGCAGGAGGCAACCATAATGCAACTTCCCGTTTTGCCACATGCATCTACCTTAAAGCAAGGGCCTGTGAATAGCTACAGACACCCAGCACTGGGGTAGAAGCAGTTTCACTTCATTGGTTGCTCCCCACAGGGCCTTCTCACTGTGGAAAGCAGAAGTTCATGGGATTAAAATAAATCTCGTTATGTATGCAAGAGTAACACTGCCGGCAGAGTGCCTCTTCCTGTGACTCCACACTTCTTCAATTCTGAGCTTGGCTCTTTCCACCCAGACTTGTTTTTTTTGTTTGTTTTTTTTTTTTTTTTTTTTTTTTTTTGAGATGGAGTCTCGCTCTGTCACAGGCTGGAGTGCAGTGATGCGATCTTGGCTCACTGCAACCTCTGCCTCCTGGGTTCAAGTGATTCTCCTGCCTCAGCCTCCCGAGTAGCTGGGACTACAGGCACACGCCACCACACCCGGCTAATTTTTGTATTTTTAGTAGAGACAGGGTTTCACCATGTTGGTCAGGATGGTCTTGATCTTCTGACCTCGTAATCCGCCTGCCTCGGCCTCCCAAAGTGCTGGGATTACAAGCATAAGCCACCGGGCCCAGCCTCCACCCCGACTTTCTATGCACTCTCTCAGGAACCCCAACTTTGGTTTTGGGGGAAGCCATGAAGTGTTTGCTGAAGCATCAGGTCACTTCCTGTGTTGTAAATTCTGTAACAAATTCTGGAAGGAGTCCTTGTGTCAGAGAAAGACCCTACTGGGAAGGTCTGACCTTCTCCACAACTCACCTTCACTGGAGCACCTGCTACCTTGAATCAGTTGTCTCTGAGGGCAGAACCGCAAATCTCATGGGATTGGAATGGAAAGAGAAAGCTGCCCTGGTTTTCTTTGGTTGTTTCTGATTTTTCTTCTTGCTCTTCATCACCTCCTAAAGGCACAGAAAGGAGCCATTTTTCTGGTCTTCTTAATTCTGACTCCTGTCCCTAATCAGAAACAACAACAGAGAATTGCTGAAAGCTGTACTCCAGCTAAAACCAGGCTGCAGCGTTCACATCACCTGAGAGACGTCAGAAATGCAGAATTTCAGGCTCCATCCCAGGCCTACTGATTCAGAAGCTGCATTTTAGCAAGATCCTGGCTGGATTTTATGCACGGTAAAGTCTGAGAAAGAAGAGTTTAAAAACAAGCAGAGCAATACAATCCCTTTTTTTTTTTTTTTTTTTTGGTGGGGTGGAGTGGGGGGATGTTCAATAGCAGAGTAGGGTGACTCTAGTTAACACTAATGTATTGTTGATTTCCAAGTAGCTAGAAGAGAGAACACATAGAAATGATACTCAGGGTAATGGAGACTCCAAATACCCTGACTTGATCGTTACACATTTGATGCATATAACAAAATAGCACATGTACTCCATAAATATGTAAAATATCACATATCATTTTTTTAAAAAAATGAACTGAGGGCCTTAAAAAGGAATAAAATAATGGCATTTGCAGCGACCTGAATGGAATTGGAGACCATTATTCTAGGTGAAGTAACTCAGGGATAGAACACCAAACATCGCATGTTCTCACATATAAATGGGAGCTAAGCTTTGAGGACACAAAGGTGTAAGAATGATACAATGGACTTTAGGGCCTCGGGGGAAAGGGTGGGAGGGGAGGTGAGGGATAATAGACTACAAATTGGGTACAGCATACACTGCTTGGGTGATGAGGGCACCAAAATTTCAGAAACGACCACTAAAGAACTTACGCATGTAACCAAACACCATCGGTTCCCCTGAAACCTATTAAAATTTTTGAAAAATTATTTTCCTAAAATATCCTTGAAAAAAGGATATTTTTTTCAAGCAGTGCCTTCTCCATCTTGTGGCCCTTTGATTTTGATAGCTCTGAAAGCTTTGAAAAGCTTGCAAATACCCAACTTCAGGAATGAATGACCTCTGAGACCCTCACCTGAAGGCAGGGTAGTTCCTGCAACTCCAGGACCTCCGGGTCGGAAGAATTGTTTCTTAAACCGGACTCTGAGGACACACTCTTAAAGTCACTCAAATTCTCTACAAAATTCTTAAGTTTTGCATTTCCATTTCTAAAGATAATACAAATAATTGATATGATCAAAAAACAAAAATTAACCAAAAAAATTAAAAAAAAAAAAAAAAATGAACTGAGGGTAACGGTGCACCCTTGTGTGAACTTTTGGGTTGCAGTGCCACCTTGCGGTCACATTAGTATTTTTCGGGGAGCTTCGCAGTGGACGAGCTGCGTGGGACAGAACAGAAGTCGGTTCATTTGTCCCTGGAGGAAACAGACTGCCCTTGTGTTAGTGCCCAGAGGTCTCCGACTGTGGTCTCTCTGGACCACACGGTCAATTGAAGAGATATGGGCCCTCTTCCAAGGACGCCTTCTATCCAAGCTTAGAAGAATGGCTCATGGGCTAAGGCACTTTCTGCATCAGCAACAGCAACAGATCTCAAAGAATGTCTGCCCCCATCACAAGATTTTTCATAAAATGTGTAAAGCCATTAAAACTCAAAGGCACAAAGCATGGCTTTAGAGATCGTCTAGATGAGTGAGCCCCACCTTTCAAGAATGAGAATCGCTTTATGATAATAGTTGGTATTTACTGCATCTTTACTGTGTCGCAAGCATTGTTCTAAGCACCTCCATGTACTTAGTCATTTGAACCTTAGAACAATTTAGTGAGATCAAAATAGTGATCTCTATTTTGCAGACTCCTGTGTGACAGTCATTTTGTTTGTACTACTTGTTGGCTAGGAAAATCTACACTAAGAAGAAACTATTACTATGAATCTAGTAATTCTTGAAAACTAATTTGCATTGAATTAAATCCAATAACATCCAATAACATCTATGTATATATATTCAGGAAAGGGTAGTATAGAGATATAAATTATATTATCTACCAAGCCTCAGACCACGGTTGTGGCATAGATAGACTTAGCGCTTCTTGCAACAGTTCCAAAGCTCTCCAAGGTATTCTTAGCCCACAGGCTGGGAACCCCCAGTGTAGAAGCACACCCCAAGTGCTTTATAGATAGCACACCGTGCAATCCCGAGCACACCTGATTTCATCTGGTCTCTGATGATTAGTGGGATCAGGCTACCTTGGCCTTGGATGGGAGACTGTGGGGAAGTTGCAGATGAGGAAACTGACTTCAGAAAGTTGTTATAGTTATTCTTCTAGCTTGAAAAACCTACACTATAGAGAAAAAGCGTCCATGGACAGTGTCTCCTTTTCATTCTTCGACCTATACACCCTAGGAAGGTTAATTTTCCTAAAACACAGCTCTGTTTGGGTTATTTTCCCCCTCAAATTGACCCCCAGCTCTGCCTGTCTGCTTATTGTAGGATAAAGCCATCTTCATCTCTAAAGCAAAATCGAACACCAACCAACCTGCTTGTTGTTACTCTGTTGATGTCCCTTACCCTCTGTCTAGACTATGTGTTGCCCATAGGACAAGAAGAATGCTAGCCTTAGAGAAGACTTGGAGGGAGGCCACCTAGTGGCTAAGATGACCTTCCTTGGGAAGCAGCACCTGGGTTAAGTCACCAGAAGGGCAGATTTAGGTCCCATCCAGACACCGGAAGACAGTCTGGCGAGCCACAGCGTTGGAGGGCCTTCTTTTAAGACTGAGCGTGAGTTCACTGTGAGAAATACACTGAGGTGACCAGGTCAGTGCACACACTGGCAGAGTTCTTTCCTGCAGGCCCTCATGGGACGAAATGGCATCGTCAGAAGGCTAATGGTTGGTATTTACTGCGTATTTACTGTGTCCCAAGCACTGTTCTAAGCACCTCCATGTACTTAGTCATTTGAACCTTAGAATAATTTAGTGAGATCAAAATAGGGATCTCTATTTTGCAGACTCCCATGTGGCAGTCATTCTGTTTGTAGTATTTGTTGGTTAGGGAAGTCTACCCTAGGAAGCAACTGTTACTGTGAATCTAGTAACTCTTGAAAATGAATTTGCACTGAATTAAGCCAATAACATCCAATAGCATCTATATATATTCAGGGAAGGGTAGATAGGGATATAAATTATGTTATCTGCCAAACCTCAGACCATGGTTGTGGCACAGATAGACTTAGGGCCTCTTGCAACAGCCCCAAAGCTCTCCAAGGTACTCTTATCCCACAAGCTGGGAACCCTCAGTGTAGAAGCACATCGGTCAGCACGTGTCTTGGCCATTTTCTGTTTCTGGCTCTGTCCAGTGTCAGTGTCAATCTCTTCTTCTAAAAAGTATACCACTTCCTTTTTTTTTTTTTTTTTTTTTATTAGATGGAGTCTGGCTCTGTCACCCAGGCTGGAGTGCAGTGGCGCCATCTCGACTCACTGCAGCCTCCATCCCACGAGTTCAAGCGATTCTCCTGCCTCAGGCTCCCAAGTAGCTGGGATTACAGGCGCGTGTCACCATGTCTGGCTAATTTTTGTATTTTTAGTAGAGATGTGGTTTCACCATGTTGGCCAGGCTGGTCCCAAACTCCTGTCTCAAGTGATCCGCCCACCTCAGCCTTCCAAAGTGCTGGATTACAGGTGCGCATCACCACACCCGACTAATTTTTGTAGTTTTAGTAGAGACAGATTTCACCATGTTGGCCAGGCTGGTCTCAAACTCCTGACCTCAAGTGATCCACCCACCCTGGCCTGCCAAAGTGCTGAGATTACGGGTGTGAGCCACTGTGCCCGGCTCATCATTTCCTTTTGAGGCTTTTTTTCTTCCCAGGGGATGTAGTCTGGTAGACAGTGACCGAGATACCTGTACTCTCTAGTTCGTGGATGGAGGTAGTCCAAGCTAGGACAATTACATACTCTCTTCCTAGCACTTGGATTTTGACCAAAGGATCAAAGAAGCTGAAAATAATTCTATTTCATCCCAGCAGTTGTGCCCTGGCCTTACGAGAGCCTGCTTTTTACACTTGCTGATGGTCTTGAAATTCATCCCCAAGAAATATCCTGGTTCCTGCCTGTTTCGAAGCCTCTACCCTCTTATTGATTCTATGAGCCCTGATGTCCTTTCCCCTCCCCCACAAAAAAATTTGAATAGGTTAATGTACTAGTCAGTTATTGCTAGGATAATATTGCAGATAAATCTCAGTAGTTAAGCAACAAAATTGTATTTTTCTAACTCACAGTTCTGTTGTTCAACCAGGGTGGCTCTGCCTCAGACTTCAGGTCTGGTTTAAGTCTGTTGTCTATATTTCACATTCAAAGTCAGCAGCTACTCAGGGCATGTTCATCTCATGATTAATAGAAGAGACCAAAGAAAACCACACAAGCACATTTAAAATCTCGGGTTGGGGCCAGGCGCGGTGGCTCACGCCTGTAGTCCCAGCACTTTGGGAGGCCGAGGTGGGTGAATCACTTGAGGTCAGGAGTTCAAGACCAGCCTGGCCAATATGATGAAACCCCATCTCTACTAAAAATACAAAAATTAGCCAGGCGTAGTGGCACATGCCTGTAATCTCAGCTACTCTGGAGGCTGAGGCATGATAATTGCTTGAATCTGGGAGGCAGAGGTTGCAGTGAGCGTAGATCATATCACTGCACTCCAGCCTCCATAACAGAGTGAGACTCTGTCTCAAAAACAAAAAATTGGTTGGGCATCATGCATGTTGTCCTACGTTCTGTTGCCCAAAGCAAGTCACCCGGTGAGACTCAAACTCAATTGTGTGGCGATGCATGCTGCCCACCCTACGGGCAGGTGATGCAAAGTCACCATGTAAAGGCCATAGCTGTGTGATGATCCTGTGCGGAGACAGTGCAAAACTGGGACGGTAGCCTACCCTGGTGAACCAGAAAATAATAAAACATTAACAAAATTTATGTTAACATAGTCACATTTATCGGTCTTTTCCTTTATGGTTGGTGCTCTCCAATCTTGTTTAAGAAATGCTTCTCTGACCCAGGGTCACCAGGAAGATATTCAACTTTGTTTTGTTTTTCACACTGAAATATTTAGTCCAGGGTATGACTGAAGCTAGGATCCAATTTTGAGTTTTTGCTAATGGCTGATTAATTGCCCCGGTATTATTGTTTTTGAATAATTCACCCTATTTCCACTGACCTGTAATATCACCTTTGCCATCTATCCAGTTTCTATAAATGCAGGAAAGTCTCCCTGGACATTCCATTTCCATTTCATTGTTCTATTTGTCAATCTCTGTGCTGATCCCACGCTTCTCAATTATTTACTATTTAGCCTTCATTTAAAATCAAACTCGTCAAGTTCCACAACGTACACTAAATATACCAATCAATATTTTTTTTGAACTACTTTGAATTAAAGAGTAATATGAGGGGAAGAAAAGTGTTCAAGGTTATAAATTTTTCATAAAGAACATAGAATAGTTCTCTGTTTATTTCAGTATCTTTAAATACATTTGACAAAATTTTATAGTTTTCTTTTTAAAGATCATGCACATCATCTGTTAGATTTATTCCTAGGCACCTTATTTTTATGCTATTACAAGTTATATAAACGTGATCTTTAACAAATCATATCTTTTCACTATCTGTGGCAGTGTTTAGAATACCATCAATTTTTGCATATTGATCTCAAAGTCATAGCAGAATATCATACTACCTTATCATTATAGCAGGCATCTATATAACTCTCACTATGTGTCAGGCACTGTTCTAGGCATTTTACATGAATGACATGCATTCAATCTCACAATGACCCAGTGAGGGAGATCTTATTATTATAACTCTTTATAGATGAGGAAACTGAAGTCCAAAGAAGTGCAGAGAATTTAAGTAGATTCCATCATAAGTAGCGAAGCAAGGATTCAAACTCATTCTCCAGCATCCAGGGCTATACTCATGGTACTGCATTTACTTCTTCCTCTTGGTAAACTCTGTTATTAATTCTGATAATTCTGATAATATGCCTGTCTATTCTCAGGTTTTCCATGCAAACAACGATAATAAATACTTTAAAATCGCTAGCAAACACACACATGGTTAATGCCATAGTAAAGCGTGTAGGATGTGTGTGTGCAGAGTGTGTATGTATGGGGTGTGTATGTGTGGGTTGTGTGGAGTGTGTGTGTGTGTGTAGAGAGGGTGTGGTGTATGGGGTGTGGGGGTGTGTATGCATGTAGTGTGTGTATGTGTGTGTGATTTGTATGTGTGAATGTGTGTGTATAGTGTGTGTGTATGTGGATATTTGGGAGTGTGTGTGGATGTGAATGTTTAGGGTCTGTGTGTGTGTTTGGGGTGTGTGTGGAGTGGGTGTGTATACGTGGTGTGTGTATATGTTTGGGGTGTGTGTGTAGATCTGTGTGTGTGAGTGTGTGTATGGAGTGTGTGTGTAGAATATGAGTGTGGACAGTGTGCATATATTTGGTGTGTGTGTATGTATATTTAGGTGTGTATGAAGTGTGTATGTGGAGTATGTGTGTGTGGAGTGTATGTTGGGATGTGTGTGTGTGGAGTGTGTGTGGAGAGTGTGTGTGTAAATGTGTGTGGAGTGTGTGTGCATATGTGTATGTTTGGGGGGTGTTGTGTAGTGTGTGTGTGTGTATGTTTAGGTGTGTGTAGTGTGTGTATAGTGTGTGGGGGTGTGTGTGGAGTGTGTGTGTATGTGTGTATTTGTGTGTGTGTGTGCATGTGTGTGTATGTTTGGGTGTGTGTAGTGTGTGCATGGAGTGTGTATAGAGTGTGTGTGGAGTGTGTGTGGGGAGTGTGTGTGCATGTGTGTGTTTGGGGTGTGTGTGTGGTGTGTGTGTACGTTTGGGTGTGTGTGTAGGGTGTGTGTATAGTGTGTGGAGGATGTGTGTGCGTGTTGAGTGTGTATGTGTATGTTTCAGGAGGTTTGTGTGTGGAGTGTGTGTGTGGAGTGTGTGTGTATGTGTATGGGTGTATTGTGTGTGTGTATGGGGTATGTGTGTGGAGTGTGTGTGTATGGAGCGTGTATGGGGAGTGTGTGTGTAGAATGTGTGTGTGGAGTGTGCGCATGTGTATGTATGGGGTGCGTGTGGAGTATGTATGCATGGGTGTGTATGTTTGGGTGTGTGTAGTGTGTGCATGGAGTGTGTATAGTGTGTGGAGTGTGTGTGGGGAGTGTGTGTGCATGTGTGTGTTTGGATGTGTGTGTATGTTTGGGGTGTGTGTGTGGTGTGTGTGTGTACGTTTGGGTGTGTGTGTAGGGTGTGTGTATAGTGTGTGGAGGATGTGTGTGCGTGTTGAGTGTGTATGTGTATGTTTCAGGAGGTTCGTGTGTGGAGTGTGTGTGTGGAGTGTGTGTGTGGAGTGTGTGTGTATGTGTATGGGTGTATTGTGTGTGTGTATGGGGTATGTGTGTGGAGTGTGTGTGTATGGAGCGTGTATGGGGAGTGTGTGTGTAGAATGTGTGTGTGGAGTGTGTGCATGTGTATGTATGGGGTGCGTGTGGAGTATGTATGCATGGGTGTGTATGTTTGGGTGTGTGTGTACAGTGTGTGTATATGTTTGGGGGTCTGTGTGTGTGCAGTGTGTGTGTGTAGAGTGTGTATGTGTATGTTTATGGGTGTGTGCGGAGTGTGTGTGTATGTTTGGGGGTGAGTGTAGAATGTGTATTTTTGGGGTATGTGTATAAAGTGTGTGTATAGAATGTGTGTGTAGAGCGTGCGTGTAGGTGTGTATAGAGTGTGAGTCTATATGTATGTTTGGAGTATGTAGTGTGTGTGCATGTGTGTGGGGGTGTTTGTAGAGCGTGTATGTGTATGTTTGCGATGTGTGTGGTGTGTATGTAGAGTGTGTATGTTTGGGTTTGTGTGTGTATATGGAGTGTATGTGTGGATTGTGTGCATGCGTGTATATTTGGGGTGTGTGTGTGGAGCGTGTGTGTGCACGCGTGTGTATGTTTGGGTGTGTGTAGTGTGTGTATAGTTTGTGCATGTGTGTGTGTATATTTGGATGTGTGTGTATGGGTGTGTGTATAGTGTGTGTTTAGTTTGTGCGTGTGTGTATATTTGGGGGTGTGTGTGTGGGGTGTGTGTGTATGTTTGGGTGTGTATCTGTTGTGTGCATGTGTGTGTATATTTGAAAGTGTGTGTGTGGAGTGTGTGTGTACGTGTATGTTTGGGTGTGTGTGGAGTGTGTGTGCGCGTGTGTGTGTATGTTTGGGGTGTGTGTGTGGAGTGTGTCTGTGTGTGTGTGTGGAGTGTGTGTGTACGTGTATGTTTGGGTGTGTGTGGAGTGTGTGTGTGCGTGTGTGTGTATGTTTGGGGTGTATGTGTGGAGTGTGTCTGTGTGTGTGTGGAGTGTGTGTGTACGTGTATGTTTGGGTGTGTGTGGAGTGTGTGTGTGCGTGTGTGTGTATGTTTGGGGTGTGTGTGTGGAGTGTGTCTGTGTGTGTGTGGAGTGTGTGTGTGGAGTGTGTCTGTGTGTGTGTGGAGTGTGTGTGTACGTGTATGTTTGGGTGTGTGTGGAGTGTGTGTGTGCGTGTGTGTGTATGTTTGGGGTGTGTGTGTGGAGTGTGTCTGTGTGTGTGGAGTGTGTGTGTACGTGTATGTTTGGGTGTGTGTGGAGTGTGTGTGTGCGTGTGTGTATATGTTTGGGGTGTGTGTGTGGAGTGTGTCTGTGTGTGTGTGGTTGGGGAAGGTTATGAAGAGCACCATTCTCAAAGCGCATGGAATTCGCGAGCGCTGGGGATTGCTGGTCTACTTCCTAAGCAGCAAGGAATGTTACGCATTTCAGCTCTTGCCAAGTCAGTGCATCCTCAGAGAGGGCTTGCAGGCTTCAGGGGGACCGGCATAAGGAGTGAGGCCTGGGCCAAGCCCAATAGAGAGTGTCAAATAACAGGCCTGCCTCTTCCCCACCCTCCACCCCCAGATTTGGGCTGAATCAAAGGGCCATTCAAGCCCCTCCCTTTCACAGGCCGAGGCCATCAGCAGGCCATCCCCTGAGGCTGAAACGCAGCAATCCCACGGGCTTCTGCTCCAAACAGGCTTGTATTTGAAACCACAATATACTTGGCTCTAGTTTTACACACATTACTTTCCTGGTGCTGGAAAAAAAAAAAAAGGAATTACAAGAATGAAAGGGAGAGTTCTTGGGAGATAGGGAATTCTTTTTCCAGTCTAGTGAATGCGGTTAATAAGTGGAAAAAATAAAACTACTATCCATGAAGGGTCTTTGGAAGGGTTACCAGGACACGACAATTAAAAACAAATTAAAAGCCTCTATCATTCACTCAGCCTCAATCGCCTCCCACAGCCCTGGGGGAAATGAATCTGCTTCAGTGCATTGGCGGGGGAACCACCCCTCCTGAATGGTGTTGGGTGGGAGTAGGGATACCTGTGTATGTTTCTCTGTGGCGTCCCAAATGCTCCTTCATGAATTGAGGAATTGACTGGACAATCATTCCCCCAGACCTCACTACAAATTAGACTTTTGTTCACCTGTTT
Organism: Macaca nemestrina; assembly: GCF_043159975.1. Taxonomy (NCBI): domain Eukaryota; kingdom Metazoa; phylum Chordata; class Mammalia; order Primates; family Cercopithecidae; genus Macaca; species Macaca nemestrina. The sequence continues at coordinate 158,724,236 of NC_092127.1, forward strand.
CAAATGAAAGTTTTTTTAGTGCTTTGCATAGTGTGAAAAGCAACAACAACAACAAACCCCAGGGTTTGGGTCACCTTGGATGAGTCACTTGAATCTCAGTGGCCCTGAGTTTCCTCTCTGTAAAATGAAAGTGCAAACTACATCAGTGGTTTTCAAACAGTGCTCTCCTGAGTCCTCCCTGAAGCTGGAACAAGTAGGAGGAACAGAAATGGAAGAATTAACTGAGCAATTTAGCCTGTTTGCATCTGTCATCTTTGACCTCAGACCATTTTCAATACAATCTGGTTGAGCAGTTAATTCTAACAAACCTGGTTCTGGGATTTGCTAACTCTCTCAACAATTCCAGGTGACTCCCAAAGCAGGAGCCGCAGTCTCTGCACAGGCTTGGCCCATATTGTCACGTTTTGGAGGGTGTGGAAGATTCCTGCCAACATAATAGCATCATGTCCTTCTTGACGAGACTAAGGAAGACTTACAACAACCCACATGGGTGCAGAAGGTGGCCCTGTGGCCTGTGTTGAAGTGGGATCTCACAGATCCACATTGTATTTTCACAAATACACGTGAGATTTTCCATGAGATTCTGCAAGAATTTCCCTGTGAGACCTTTCTTGAGTCCCAAAGTTGGGTAATGATGAAACGGAAGAGTTCCCTGACCCCTCTCACAGGACATGCGACAGGGGTGTGGCTTGTCTGTTCGATTGCTGACACCGCTCAAACCCCTTACAGGAAGGGAAGCATGCAGACAGGCAGGTGCAGGAGCCCAAGTGGGCACGTGTTACAATGTGTTCTTTTAGCCGTCTGAGAATGGGTTGAGTTTTAACAAGCAAGGGCAGAGGGCCAGTGTGACAGCATTCTGTATCCCAAGCTCTTGTCCAGCATCCTGGAAGAAATGGGTCACACATGAACTTGAAGGATAAATGTGGGGGTCTTATTGAATGGCGGAGGTGGCTCTCAGCAGGATGGATGGAGAACCTGAAGGGAGGTCCGAGTAGGAAGATGGTCTTCCCCTGGAGTTTGGCCATCCGACAGCTGAACGTCTCTCCAACTGCCCCCAGCTGAACTCTTGGTGTTGAGACATTCCTCCTCTTCTCTCTCTCTGCCGCACCATTTTGACATTCCTCTGCTTGTCTCCTTGTCTGCTCATCTGCTTCTGGAGCCTGGGGGTTTGGGTTTTATATGGGTACAGGATACGGGGGGTGGCGGGCCAAAAGGCAACGTTTTGCGCTCAAAAACAGAAATTAGGGCCACGGGTCTTCAAATTTGAGGGTGGGGCCTTTGCCAGGTAACCACCCTCTTCTACCCAGTATTTCCCTGACTCCTGTCCATATCAGTGAGGCTTTTCCTGTTTTCTCAAATGCTTCAGTTATTCACTAGTCTAGAACTTAAAATCATTAGTGTTGTTGCTTGCTAACCTACTCTATGGATCCTCTCTCTTGTCTTGAGGTCAGAAACCACAGCCTTTCACTGTGAATCCCCAGACCGGGCAATGCCCTTGCCCTACAGAGGTGACCATGTTTCCCAAAAATACAAACAGCAATATTTCCAGTTTCACGTGTTCTTCCACAAACTTTCCATCTCCCATCATAAGGCAGAATCTGTTTGTCTTCTCCAGAGACCCAGGATCTGGGAAGGGCTGACTCTGTGACTGTCTCAATAATTGGAATGCTACAGAATGCTTGACTTCCAAGGCTATGTTATAAAAAGCAATTAGGCTTCTGCCTGCAGCTCTCTCCCTAGGTATGTTCACCCTTGAAACCAGCCACTGGGTTATGAGGAAGCCTCAACTAGCTCATGTGGAGAGTAAAAGATGCCCCCAGCCAACAGCCAGCTCCACCCACCAGATAGATGAGTGAATGAATGAGCCTTCAGTTGATCCCATCCTCCAGTTCTCAAGTATTCCAGCTGAAGCCTCCGACATTGTAGAGCAGAGATGAGGTATCCTTGGTGTGCCATGGCAAAGTCTTAACCCGCAGAATCGAGTCTCTGAGCATAATAAATGGAGTACACCACTAAGCATTGGGGCTATTTGTTAAGAATCCATAATAACTGCAACAATAGTGGATGACAGACACTGAATGCATTAGTGAACGATTGGCCACGGGCTCTCTCAAATTCCTGAACCCACCTTGGGAATAGAAGAGATAAGAGCTCTCCTAGGATATCAGTGGAAGGGTATTGTGTTTTTTTAAAGTTTTAAGGCATAAATATTTATAAATATCCAATACTATAGTAGAAATGATTCTTTTAAAAAACAGCATCCTATTAAGCCGTGAAAAGACACGGAGGAAACTTAAATGCGTATTACTGAGTGAAAGCAGCCAATCTGAAAAGCCTCCACACTGTATGATTCCAACTATATGACATTCTGAAAAAAGCAAAACTATTGAGGCAGTGAAAATATCAGTGGTTGCCAGGGGCTAGACAGGGAGGAGAGGAAAAGTTGGTGCACAGGGGATTTTCAGGGCAGTGAAACTATTCGATATGACACTGTAATAGTGAATGTATGTTGTTATACACTTAAAACCTGTACTATTTGGGCGATGATGATGTGTCAATGTAGATTCATCAACTGCAACACATGTTCCACTCTGGTGGGGGATGTTGACAGTGGGACAGGCTGTGCGTGTGGCGGGTGGGGAGAGGGGAAATATGGAAACTCCCTGTACTCTCTCATCAATTTTTTTTTCTACTCAATTTTGCTGTGAATCTAAAACTGCTTTAAAAAATAAAGTCCATTTTTAATAAATAAAAATAAATAAATAAATAAAATTTTTTAAAAAATAAAATAAATATAAAAAAAAGTCCATTTTTAAGAGGGGTCATTTCAATATGGTCTTATTTGTCTAAGGGCCTGGTGCTCTTCTTTTTCTCTCCTCAAACTTCTCACAAATAAACAGATTGTGCAGTCATTGGCAGAATTTGTGGTGTTTGCATCACTACATTGGAGCTTGAGGGTAAAGTTTCATTATGTACACCAGGAATTAATTTACCTCGGAACTTATTCTTTCTTTCCTTTTTTTCTTACATGGAATGTGTGTTATCTGGGAGCTAATTTATTTCTGACATAGTTTAAGGAGTCTCTGTTTTTGCCTTGAGTGACAGTGGAAAAACTGTCAGCCTGAAAACATGAATGGTTTAGGACAAGATGAAAACAAGGACTCCAGGGTAGTTTGAATAATGAGCTAAGCATTCATTATTCTTGGTTTTTCTCTCTCCAGCATTATTAATTAGCAACTGTTTTCCAAAAAGTATCAGTGGAATTATCAATCTTAAAACTGACCAAAGTAAATATTATGTTTAATTTTGTTTTAATTAAAACTAGATGTTATAATATTATTACATCCATTTGCTTATTTGATTTATTCTCAGAAAATATAGCAAATGACCACATAGTTCTCAGTGGGTGTTTGAATGAAAAGTGATTGTTCAGAGCTTTCATAGTTTTTAAAACATTTGTAGGGATGATTCTTCATGTTTTTGATTTAGGCTGAGTCTTTAATCTGATTTATGTGCACACACTTGCTAAGCATCTCGGAAGAAGAGTGGTGGTCAAGTTGTGCCACAGAACTCCTCCAGCTTCCATGGGGGGAGATTGATGGCAGTTTGGTTGAACTGGGAACCTGCAGGCCAGGGAAAGTCATCACCAGAAGCATAGGCTGACTAGAGGAATATTCAAGACCTCCTTTCTGTGAGTTTTTCACATAGAAATGATTACAACAGGCATAGATTTTTGTTAATTAAAAATGGTTTATTGTGAATATATATTGATTGATTGTATTAGTTCGTTCTCACACTGCTATAAAGAACTGAGACTGGGTAATTTATGAAGAAAAGAGGTTTAATTGACTCATAGTTCCACAGGCTGTGCAGGATGCATGGCTGGGGAGGCCTCAGGAAACTTACAATCATGTCAGAAGGCAAAGGGGAAGCAAGCATGTCTTCACATGGTGGCAGGAGAGAGAGAGAGAGAAGGGGAAGGTGCCGCACACTTTTAAACAACCAGATTTTGTGAGAATTCTATCATAAGACAGCACTAGGGGAATGATGCTAAACCACTAGAAACCACCCCATGATCCAATCACTTCCCACCACGCCCCACCTCCAACACTAGGGATTACAACTCAATGTGAGATTTGGGTGGGGACACAAAGCCAAACCATATCGTTCCACCCCTGCCGCTTCCCACATCTCATGTACTTCTCACATTTTAAAACACAATCATGCCTTCCCAATGGTCCCCCAAAGTCTTAACTCATTCCAGCATTAACTCAAAAATCCAAGTCCAAAGTCTCATCTGACACAAAGCACGTCACTTCTGCCTATCAGCCTGTAAAATAAAAAACAAGTTAGTTACTTCCAAGGTACAATGAGGGTACAAACATTGAGTAAATGCTCCCATTCCAAAAGGGAGAAATTGGGCAAAACAAGTCTGAAACCTAGCAGACAGTCATTAAATCTTAAAGGTCCAAAAATAGTTACCTTTGACTCCATGTCTCACATCCAGGGCATGCTGATGTAAGAGGTGGGCTCTCAAGGCCTTGGGCAGCTCTGCCCCTGTGGCTCTGAAGGGTACTGCCCTTGTGGCTGTGTTCACAGGTTGGCATTGAGTGCCTGGAGTTTTTCTGGGCACACGGTGCAAGCTGTTGGTGGATTTACCATTCTGGAGTCTGGAGGACGGTGGCCCTCTTCTCACAGCTCCACAAGGCAGTGCTCCAGTGGGGACTCTGTGTGGGGGCTCCGATTCCACATTTCCCCTCCACATTGCCCTAGTAGAGGTTCCCCATGAGGGCTCTACCCCTGCAGAAGACTTCTGCCTGGAAATCCAGGCATTTTCATACATCTTCTGAAATCTAGGTGGAGGTTCCCAAGCCTCAACAGTTGCACTCTGCACACCTACAGGCTTAACATCATATGGAAGCTGCCAACGCTTCTTATGGCTTTTGCCCTCTTAAGCAGAGGCCTGAAGCGTATCTGAGGCCCTTTACGCCAAGGCCAGAGCTGGAGCAGCTGTGATGCAGGGCGCCGTGTCCCGGGGCTGCACAGAACAGAGTGGGGGACCCTAGGCCTGCCCACAAAACCATTTTTCCCTCCTAGTCCTCCAGCCCTCTGTCTCTGAAATGCCTTGGAGGCATTTTTCACATTGTCTTGGCTATTAACATTTAGCTTATCTTTACTGCAGCAGATTTGAATTCCTCCCCAGAAAACTTTTTTTTTTTTTTTTACTATATGGCCAGGCTGCAAATTTTCCAAACTTTCATGCTCTGCTGCTGCTTAGGAATTTCTTCTGCCACATACCCTAAATCCTCTCTCTCAAGTTCAAAATTCAACAGATTCCCTAGAGCAGGGGCACAATGCCACTAGTTTTTTTGCTAAAGCGTAGCAAGAATGACCTTTACTGCAGTTTCCAGTAAGTTCCTCATCTCCATCTGAGACCCCATCTGCCTGGCCATCTCTGTCCATATCACTATCAGCATTTTGGTCAAAACCATTCAACAAGTCTCTAGGAAGTTTCAAACTTTCCCTCATCTTCCTGTCTTCTTCCAAAGCTTCCAAACTGTTCCAACCTCTGCCCATTACCCAGTTCCAAAGTCACTTCTACATTTGTAGGTATCTTTATAGTAATGCCCCATTTCTCTGATACCAATTTTCTCTATTAGTCTGTTCTCACACTGCTATAAAGAACTACCTGAGACTGGGTAATTTATGAAAAGAAGAGGTTTAATTGACTCACAGTTCCACAGGCTGTAGAGGAGACATTGCTGGGGAGGCTTAGGAAGCTTACAATCATGGCAGAGGGGCTAAGGTAAGCAAGCACATCTTCAAATGGTGGCAGGAGAGAGAAAGAGAGAGAGAGAATGGGAAGGTGCCACACACTTTTAAACAACCAGATCTTGTGAGAACTCTATTGTGAGAAATCACTAGGGAGATGGTGCTAAGCCATTAGAGACCATCCCCCCATAATCCAGTCACCTCCTACCAATCTCCAACACTAGGGATTACAATTCAGCATGAGATTTGGGTGGTGCCCCAGAGCCAAACCATTATCACTGACTGATTAATACATTATTGAATTGATGTCTTTTAATTGATTTTTTAGTTTTATCAAAGTTTTATATGTACAAAGTTTAACAAGTCAGTGGTTTCAGGCCAAGTATAGTGGCTCAGCCTGTAATCCCAGCACTTTGGGAGGCTGAGGCGGATGGATCACCTGAGGTCAGGAGTTTGAGACCAGCCTGGACAACATAGTGAAACCCTGTCTCTCTTAAAAATACAAAACTTAGCCAGGCATGGTGGCGTGCACCTGTAGTCCCAGCTACTTGGGAGGCTGAGGCAAGAGAATGACTTGAACCTGATAGGCAGAGGTTGCAGTGAGCCAAGATCATGCCACTGCACTCTGGCCTGGGCAACAGAGTGAGACTTTGTCTCAAAACAAAACAAAACAAAACAAAAATGGTTTCATAAGGCTTCGTCTTATTTTTTTTTCCTCACTGTGTAACTCAGGCTGGAGTGCAGTGGTGCGATCATGGTTCACTGCAGCCTCTACCGCCCAGGCTCAAGTGATCCTACCACCTCAGTCTCCCAAGTAGCTAGGACTATAGGTACACACCACCATGCTGGCTAATTTTTGTATTTTTTGTAGAGATGAGATTATATTGCCCAGGCTGGTCTTGAACTCTTAGGCTCAAGCAATCCATTCACTTCAGCTTCCCAAAGTGCTGGGATTGCAGGTGAAAGCCACTGTGCCTAAGCAAGGTTTCTATTGAAAACCAGCAGACCTCTACGTGCCCTTTTCCATCCAATTTCCTCTCCATGGAGGCAATTACTTTTGTTTCTTACAGCTGTTGCTTCTGGAGTTTGCCCCCATATTTCTAAATTATATGCGTACATCACTATTTTTCATATTCTCATCCATTAAATGAGTTTTAAAACTTCATAAGTTTCGTGTGAGCATTAAAAGGAATTAATTCAGGCTGGGCGCGGTGGCTCACGCCTGAAATCCCTGCACTTTGGGAGGCCGAGGTGGGTGGATCACCTGAGGTCAGGAGTTTGAGACCAGCCTGGCCAACATGGTGAATCCCTGTCTCTACTAAAAATACAAAAACTAACTGGGCGTAGTGGCATGTACCTGTAATCTCAGCTACTTGAGATGCTGAGGCAGAGAATTGCTTGAACCTGGGAGGCGGAAGTTGCAGTGAACCAAGATTGCACCACTTCACTCCAGTCTGGGTGACAGAGCGAGACTCTGTCTTAAATAAATAAATAAAACCAAAGGAATTAATGCATTAAAAATAAGCACTTTTAACAGTGCCTGGCACTATTGTTGTTATATTGACTTTTCGGTTTTTGTTATTATCTCCTCTATTATAGAATAATTATGATTCAGTTCTGTTACACCATTTACACATCTTTCCCTGAACATCTCCTCCTGCCATCTGACAATATATCTCTATCATAAATTTTTAAGATAATATTTAATGTTTATATAACTATGATTTTAAAAATATCTGCAGCTGAGCCATATTTTATTTTCTTTTTCAATTATTTGTTTTCACTGGAGTTTATCATCTCATTTTTTTCTTATTTGCTTAGTTTTCTATGTACAACAATCCCCCTTATCCACGGTTTCACTTTCTGTGGTTTCAGTTACTACATGTTCAACCCCAAAAATATTAAGTGGAACATTTAAGAAATAAAAAGTTTAGGCCGGATGCGGTGGCTCACGTACCCGTGAGATCCCAACACTTTGGGAGGCTGAGGCGGGCAGATCACCTGAGGTCAGGAGTTGGAGACCAGCCTGATCAACTTGGTGAAACCCCGTCTCAACTAAAAATAGAAAAATTAGCTGGGCCTGGTGGCACATCCCTGTAGTCCCAGGAGGCTGAGACAGGAGAATAGCTCGAACCCAGGAGGCAGAGGTTGCAGTGAGTCAAGATCCCACCACTGCACTCCAGCCTGAGTGACACAGCAAGACTCTGTCTCAAAAAAAAAAAAAAAAAAGAAAAGAAAAATTATCCACGAGGTCTGTGCTGTCTGCCCGCTGGTTGCTTAGTAGCCATCTTGGTTATCAGATCAACTGTTGCAGTATTGCAGTGCTTGTGTTCAAGTAACCCTTATTTTACTTAATAATGGCCCCGAGAGTACTGTGCCTAATTAAATTGTATCATAGGTCTGTACATACAGGAAAAAATACAGTATATATAGGGTTCAGACTATCTGTGGTTTCAGGCATCCACTGGGGGTCTTGGAACATATCCCCACAGATAGGAGGAGACTCCTTACCTCTACTGAAATCATCCCAAACCCTGCATCAGAAATGGAAATCTCCTCTCTGTATGTTCTGCCAGCGTAAACCTTTTTTTGGAAGATATCCTTCCTGGAGCTCTCTCTCCTCCTGCTGCAGTCTGGACTGGCTGCTCTCAAAATCTGCCACCCAGCTGTCACCCTGGGATTTCCTTTTCTTAACCTCAAAATTCCTTTCAGTTCTCCTCTGTATTGGAGCCTCTTTTCTTTTTTTTTCGGTCCCATGACATCCTGTTTCTCATTTTACACTTTCATTTTGGGTGAACACATCCTCCTGAAGCTTCCAGATCATGACTATCTATACAATTCTTTCAACCTCATACATGATTCATATTGGTTTAGAATTCTAATTTGAAATTAGAATTCTAAATTGAAAATCTTTTTTCCTTAGAAATTTAAAGATGCTGCTCTTCTAGCTTCCAGTGCAGCTGTTGGGAAGTCTGATATTTTACCTTTTTAATGAGGCATACTATTTCCTTTCTGAATGCATTTAGAATCTTCTTTTAGTCCTTGGAATTGCAACGTTTTATGATGATGTTTCTTGGTGTGGTACTTCTAAACCCCTTATGTAGGAGACCTTGTGATGCCTCTGAATATGAAAACTCATGTCCTTCAGCTCTGAAGAATTTCTTTTTTTTTTTTCTTTCTTTTTTTTTTTTTTTTTTGAGACAGAGCCTCGCTCAGTCACCCAGGCTGGAGTGCAGTGGTGCGATTTCATCTCACCATGTTGGCAAGGCTGGTCTCAAACTCCTGACTTCAGGCGATCCGCCCACCTCGGCCTCCCAAAGTGTGGGATTACAGGCATGAGCCACCACGTCTGGCCTGAAGAATTTTCTTGAATTATTTTTTGAATAGTTTTAACCTTTCTATTTTCTCTGTTCTCTCTTTCTGGAACTCCCAATTTATTTGAATATTATAGTTCTTCATCAGGTCTTTAATTTTTCCTATATTTTCCATCTCCAAAATATTTTTTTACTTTCCCAAACTCTGAAAGAGTTTGTATAAAATTGGTATTATTTCTTATGGGTTTTTTTTTTTTTTTGTATGTTTTCCATCTCTGAAATTTTTTTTTACTTTCCCAAACTTTATCTTCTGATATTTCTAATTCATGTAACTTTCTAATTTCCTTCTTTTTTTTCTCTGAACATATCAATTACAGCTTTTTGAAATTTTCTACTTTATTATTATGATTATTTCTGCTTCTACTGAGCTCTTATAAAAATCTTATTTGTTTTTATCTCAGTTTTCCTATTAGAAAATTTATCAGATATCTGGTCATCCTTGACTCTTTTCTCATATTTAAAAGTGAAGCACTAAAAAGCTGGTTGTAAGTTGTGTAGTGTGTGTGTACATGCATGTGTATATGTGTGTGCATATGTGTGTGTGTGTGCATGCACATACATGGTGGTGTTGAGGGCTGGAGGGAGCTTGCCAGTGTGTGAACTTTTCTGTAGAGTGATCTTGCTGGGCTGTTTCATTGGGAAACTCCTATCTTGTAGTTTCTTTGGGTCTTTTCTCTTAATCTAGACAGTTTCCTGAAACCCTTTCTGATTTGGGAATTATAAACCTGACTGCCAGCATTCTGAGACTGGAGTGGAGGGAAGGGGATGAGGGCCCACAGGATGTAGAACTCCAGTTGATCCCCAGTTTTCTGTACAGTGCCCTGCCCTGATGTCACTGAGGCTGGAGTCTCTCTGGCTAACCCTCTTTGGAGGGTCAACTCTGGACTTCTGAGACTGGAGATAGCGGTTGGCAGATCTGGGGGCATCTATGCGCCTCTGTATAGGCTTGTAAGCAGTCTTCTGTTCTCAGCCTCAATTGCATCCTGGGGCCACCAACTCCTGAGTCTTTCTGAGGTTCTTTGTCTCAAATCATCCCACTTCAGGCTGCCCCCAGTTGGTTCCAGCTTCCTTTGGTCAGCTAAGTTGGTAGTCACTTGTCCCATATGCTCTCCAACTTCCAAAATATTTCTTTTTCTTTTCTACTTTCTTTTTCTCTTTGTCCTTGTGAGTTAATATCTTTTTTTTTTTTAAGCCACTCTCTGTTATTTTGGTGGGACTGGTGAAGCTGGGGCAAAACTGTAAATGATGTTTTTATTTTTTATTTATTTTTATTTATTATTATTATTATTATTTTTCAGTCAGAGTCTTGCTCTGTCACCCAGGCTAGAGTGTAGTGGTGCCATCTTGGCTCAATGCAGCCTCCACCTACAGATTCAAGCAATTCTTGTGCTTCAGCCTCCTGAGTAGCTGGGATTGCAGGCATGCACCAGTATGCCTGGCTAATTTTTGTATTTTTAGTGGAGACAGGGTTTCACTGTGTTGTCCAGGCTGGTCTCGAACTCCTGACCTCAAGTGATCTGCCCATCTCAGCCTCCCAAAGTGCTGGAATTACAGGTGTGAGCCACTGCACCTGGCCTGATGTTTTTAATTTACAAAATTTAATGGATCTTTTTAGTGATGGAATTCAAATAATGTAATGATGAAATATAAACTGAGCTGCATTAATTTAATTTTAATTAGACCCAGGTGACAGAGCACACACATGTAGTCCCAGCTATTCAGGAGGCTGAAGCAGGAGGGTTGCTGGAGCCCAGGAATTCAAGGCTGCAATGTGCTTGATCACTGCTGTGAATATCTACTGCACTCAAGCCTGGGCAGCATAGCTAGATCCTGTTTCTAAGATAAATAAATAAGTCTAGCTGGACACAGTCTCAACTTTACATTTTTCTTGGGATGCAAAATTTGGTTGTTGTTATAGGATTGTACATTTCCATAAGTGTTCTATTTGTGTTAAGTATTTAGATTAGAAAAAAAGAAAAGCTAAAAATCAATAAACCTGAAGAAATTAGAAGACAAACAGAAAATTTTACTTAAAGAAGGTATAATAGAAGGAAGGAAATTACAAAGATTTAAAAAAAAAAAGCCACATGAACCAGAAAACACTGTACAATTCAGCAAAGTGAAAAGTAAAGCCTTGATGAGGATGATCATGAACAAAGTAGAGAAGGCTTACATCACCAGTACTGGAAATGGAAAAGGAAACATCTCACCTTTGATGCTAAATAGATCACAAAGTGGCATTATAAGTAATAATAAAGCCAAACTTTTTAGATAAATCAGACAAATTCTTAGAAAAATAACTGGCCAAAGTGGACATGAGAATTCTGATTTGTCCAATAAATACATTTTAAAATAGAATCTGTAGTTTAATCCTTCCTACAAATGAAACTCTATGCCTAAATGGCTTCACTAGAGAATTTGATAAAGACTTTAAGTAAGAAATAGTACCAATTGTAGGCCTGGTATGGTGGCTCATGGCTATAATCCCAGCCCTTTGGAAGGCTGGTTTGGCTGTGTATCCACCCAAATCTCATTTTGAATTCCCACATGTTGTGGGAGGTACCCAGTGGGAGGTAATTGAATCATGGGGACAAGTCTTTCCCATGATGTTCTCATGATGATGAATAAGTCTCATGAAATTTGATGGTTTTAAAAAGAGGAGTTCCCCTGCACACAATCTCTCTCTTTGCCTGCTGCCATCCATGTAAGACATGACCTGCTCCTCCTTGCCTTCTGCCATGATTGTGAGGCTTCTCCCAGCCTCGTGGAAATGTAAGTCTAATTAAATCTCTTTCTTTTGTAAATTGCCCAGTCTTGGGTATATCTTTATCAGCACTGTGAAAACAGGCTAATACAGAGGCTGAGGAGGGCAGATTGCCTGAGGCCAGGAATTTGAGACCAGCCTAGACAACATGGTGAAACCTCATCTCTACAAAAATACAAAAATTAGCTGGATGTGGTGGTGCATTACTGCAGTCCCAGCTGCTCAGGAGGATGAGGTGGAAGGATCACTTGAGCCCAGGAAGTGGAGGTCACAGCAAGCCAAGATCTTGCCACTGCACTCCAGCCTAGGTGACACAGCGAGACCTTATCGAAAAAAAAAAAAAAAAAGATGAAAGAAAGAAGGAAAGGAAGAAAGGAAGAGAGAAAGAAGAAAGAAAAAGAAAGAAGAAAGAAAGAAAGAAAGAAAGAAAGAAAGAAATAAAATGTCCTAAATAAAACATTAGTAACCAGAATTCAGCCGTGTATAAAAAGTATAAAACATTGTGACCAAGTTTATTTATTCAAGGAGTTTGTTGTGGAAATTCAAGATTGACTTGCAAAAATCAACGTAATTTATCATCTCAGCAGAGACAGGCAGAATTTGTGGCAAGGTGACTATTTAAGATGCCCCGCTGTCAAGCAGAGTTTGGAGTTTGGGGTAGCTTGGTAGTTTTATCCATAACTTACTAATCAAACCGGAAGTAAAGAAATTCTGTCCAACATCTTGTTACAATCCAGCACATTGGATGTGGGTGGAGACATGAGAAGCCAGACAGTATCGAGACCCAGACCTAAACCCGGACACTAAGGAGCAAAGGACAGGGAGACAGACCATAACACCCAGCAAGTGATGCCTGCCATGGGAAACACATTCCCCTCTCCGCAGATTAGCACGATGGCTTCCTGAAGAGAATATGTGTTCTGGTTTTCAAACTGTGACACCACTCCCCAAGAATTATCCCATGCTGCATAATTTATGTCTGGTCCAACTTCCTTTTGATAACATCTCAGCTGGGTTTGGCCTACTTCCATGAGTCAAAGGTATGGGTCATCTCTGACCCATTGACCCAAATAGGTGAGTGCAGTAGGGGCTTACAGGAAAGCACCGAGAGCTGACCGGTCTTTTCTCCCCTCAACTATGCCAGTCATTTCCAGGAGAGATCATTCCAGCCTGCACAACAGAGTGAGACCCTGTAGTGGAAACCATGATGCTTTTTTTTTTTTTTTTTTTTTTTTTCCAGCATAGATCTTGCTCTAAAGAGCAAGGTCTGCTTCTGGAGACAGGCAAACATTTCTGGGTTCAATATCTCTGTTGAAAACTCACCTGAGTCACTTTGGTCAGACACAGCTCTTGGTTTCTTCTATAGTCTCAGAAGAGATTTGAAGTGACTCCCTTCCTCACAATTATGCTTCCAGGTTATAGTTCTGCTACATTCATTTATTTAGTTGCTTGTTTATTTAGCAAACATTTATTAGCAAGCAAGTCCAGAGCCATTTCTGCAACTGGTTCTTTAACGCTAAAAGAAGCCCCAACTCTCTGTCACTTTAGGTGCTTCATCTACCACATTGCGTGACAGGGTGATCCAAAGCAGACATGCTGAACCTCTAGAGACAGGATTCTGTTACCTTGACGGCTGGCATTGGATGGAGAGTGATCTGCGACCCTCTGAGTCATGGCTTTACATGGAACCAGTTAGGGCTTTAGCCCAGAGCTAGAGCGCAACAGTGAAGACTACGGGAGTCAAAGGTCATCATATTCTATTTGTACAATTGTGCGAGTATCTGTAAAATACTTTAGCCAAGCCACATATTTTAAATACCTTTAATGCCCAAATTACAGCCTATTTCTAAAATCCATCATGCTATTTGACAAGTCATTAGGATCAGAAATAAAAACCTGTGTCTGACATTCCTTGTGCTGATTGGCAACACAGTAGCTCTTTGTCAAGATACAAATAACTGAAGCATGTATAGCAGCTGCTGCTTGGGCACAGACTTCCTGGGTCGATTGCCCCATGACCACCTGGGTTAGAATTCTTGCTTAGAATTGACCACCTGGATCACCGTGATAGAGCGAGACTCCGTCTCAAAAAAAAAAAAAAAAAAAAAAAAACAAGGATAGACTACCTGGGCATGGCGCAGTGGCGTTTGCCTGTAATCCCAGCTACTTGGGAGGATGAGGCAGGAGGATCACTTGTGCCCAGGAGCTCCAGGGCAATCTGGGCAACATAGTGAGACCCTGTCTCTAAATATGAAAAATAAAAAAAAGAATTGACCACCTGGGTTGTGGCTTAATGAAAGTAGTACATATGATATCCCAGAGTATATATGGAAATATTTAAAAGTAAATTGGAGATATTAGAACAATCATCTCTGCCACATCCCAATTAATAATCTGGACAAGTTAGTCAACATTCCTGTGCTTTCAATTATTCATTTGTTCATGCACATAGATTTTGAGGTCAATAAAATAATGTACATAAAGTACTTAGAATCATGTCTGATACACACACACACACAAAAGACACCCAATAAGTGGTAGCTCCTATTACTAACTGTATAGTGCACACCACCATACATCTTCTACTTGCCTCTCGGAAAGCCTTGGCTCTTGTCCAGGTTTGGTCAACATGGAAAGAGAAAACTGAGGTCCACCCAGATATGCTACATGCTAGTGCATGCTAAGTTGTCACAGTACAAAGGCAGGCCCTAGGCTTACAAACTGGAAAAATTCATTTTCCTCAGTGTCCCCAGAGGTTACGCATGATAAGCTCCTTAGAGACTGATGTATATAAATCAAACTTTCTATTTTTAAATTATCATGAGCAATTTAGTTAGCAAATGCATTGGGTATTTTAGTTCTTAGAAGTAAATGATAATATCTTTAGGATGAGTTTATTTTATACAATGGATACATTCCTGAAGACTGCATTAGCCAAAACTTATGTAACTCAAAGCAATTTTTCCCACATTAATACATTTAAAGTATGAAAGAGTAGATTTCCAGTGCACATAAATCTACACCAGTTGGTACATAATTGCTTTTTAATGGTGCTTTTCATTTCTTCGGCATGATCTCTGATATTTTGCAGAAATCAATCTGCTGAATTATAAGCATATAATATCATAATGGCTGTCTGGTCTTCTGCAGAGCCTCTTTATGACATCTAAAGTGCAGAATAAATGCACTGCTCCTGGTGCTTTAATGTGCCATCACGTTATGAATGCTCACATGACATGGCCATAGGATGTTAACAAAATCACATTTCGATTGTCACCAAAATCACTTGGAGTTCTGAGCTGTGTGAACAGCAGCGTAGTCTACGAGATATCTGCCAAAGGAAGAGAGGATTTCTGTTTTAGAACTGAAGTGGCACAGTTTACAATTCACTTGTCTGAGCAGTTTTGACATGAGCAATTCTTGATTTTATTTTAATTCGGGGGATTTGCACCATTTCTCATTTTGAGCACAAAATGAGACCTTATGAATGTTCCGTATTACACAATTTCAAATACATGTAACTCAAATTCACCTAAAACATGACTGTGTTGTACTGACAAATTATTGCCCTTTCCATCTTTTCCTTGTCAAGGAGGATTGCGTAGGAGAGAGACCTTGACTTTGGAGCTACCAGGGAGATCTGCATCTAGTTCAGTTCTTTGTCACTTACTAGCTGGGTGGAACTTCATTTCTTCATCTGAGAAATGGGAATTATAAATGCCTGTCATAGAGGGTGATTCTGAAGATGAATAATACTATCAAACATTTATTAGGGGGCTTCCTATAGGCCACCCAATTTATATATATCATTGCATTAATTTTACCGAAATTCCATGGAATAGAAATTTTTAGTCCATAGAGGAATAGGGCTCATAGAAGTTAAGTAATCTGACTCAGGCCAGATAGCTAGTAAACAGCAGAACTGAGATTCGAACTCAGGTGTGAACTGACTTCAAATCAAGACACATTCCTCCTTATTGGAATTAAATGAAATCACGTCTCTATTATGTCCAAGAATAATATCCAACATGCTAGCGGTAGGATCTTGTAAAAGAAAAAAGAAAAAAATAATTTACAAAGAATAATATCTGACATAAAGCAGATAATTATAGATGGAAATTAGTATTACCATTATTATGGAAACCTTCTTCCCCATGTCCAAAACACACACACACACACACACCATCTGTACACTACATTGCCTTAATCTTCTATTTATTTTCCCACACAATGCTTATATACATACGCGTACCTATACACATACCTGTACATATATAGTATGACAAGAGAAATGAATTTTCTCAAGGCCTTTCCAGAGAGCTTACAAAGACAAATACCTATTGCTTTTCCTCCTAGAACAGATAGCACTGGCAAAGTCCCCCAGTTATCTGACAATAAAGTAAGTATATGTATTAGTTTCTTAGGGTTGCTGTAACAAAGAACCACAGATTGAATGGCAAATAAACATTGATTTTATTAAATTCAGAGGCTTAGAAGTCTGAGATCGTGGTGTCAGCAGGATTGGTTCCTTCTGTTGGCTGAGAGGGAGTCTCTGTTCCAACCCTCTCCCCTAGCTTCCGGTGATTTGTTGGCAATTTTTGGCGTTCCTTGGCTTGTACACTCATCATCCTAATCTCTGCCTTCATCTTCACGTGGCATTGTCCATTTTCCTGATGATGTCTCATCACATTATCTTCCCTCTGTGTGTGCAGGTCTGTGTCTGAATTTCTCTCTGTCGTAAGTCACACCAGATTAAGTCTACCATAATGACTTTGTTTCAACGTGATGACCTCTGTAATGGGCCTGTTTCTAAAGAAGGTCACATTCTGAGTTACTGGGAGTTAGAATTTCAATGTATCATTTAGGGAGGACACCCAGTGTGCAAGAAGATTTGTGTGTGTGTGAAAAAGAGACAGAGAGAGAGAGAGAGAGAGAATACAGGTGAGCAGAGCTAACACTGGACAAAAGCATTGTGGGAGTTGATATTGATTTGTTGTCGAAGCTCATCTACCTGCTAGAATCTCTCTTGGTGTCTGGCATGTTGGATGTGTTAATGCAAAAATCTTAGGATTGCAAGCGACTCAATTGGAACTAGATTAAGCAAAGAGGGAATATATCGGGTTACACAATCAAACCATAGAAATGGCAGGGGTGGCCTGGTGTGGTGGCTCCCACCTGTAATCCCAGCACTTTGGGAGGCTGAGGTGGGCGGGTCACTTGAGGTCAGGAATTCGAGACCAGCCTGGCCAACATGATGAAATCCTGTCTCTACTAAAAGTACAAAAATTAGCTGGACGTGGTGGTGTGCACCTGTAGTCCCAGCTACTCGGGAGGCTGAGGCAGGAGAATCGCTTGAACCCCAGAGGTGGAGGTTTCAGTGAACCGAGACTGCACCCCTACACTCTAGCCTGGGCACAGAGGGAGACTCTGTCAAAAAAAAGAAAGAAAAGAAAAGAAAAGAAAAGAAAAGAAAAGAAAAGAAAAGAAAAGAAAAGAAAAGAAAAGAAAAGAGAAAAGGGCAGGGGAGGAGTAGCCAAAGAGCCAGGGACTTGAACGCTGTCATTTCTCTCTCTTTCTCTGCTCTTTTCTGCATGCTGCCTTCTTTCTTCTGGCTTTCTTCATTGAGGGTGCAGGCATGATGTCAGACCACTCCTCACTTCCATTCTTGCAACCCTGTAACCAGAAAATTAAGAGCAAAGCCTTCTTGATTGGTTAGGGAAGCAAGCCAACAGGCTCTTCTAGGATCACATGACCTTCCCTAAACCACCCCCTGAATGCCAACCCTTAAACCTGAGTCATATGCTTACCTCTAGCTAGGGGTCTAGGGATACTAGGATTGGCATTACTGAAGTTCGAGAGGAACAGTTCCCCAACGAAGGGGATAAAATAAACAGGGCTTTGGGCACATGTGCAGCCCAAGACAGAGCTTCAAATTTGATTTCCTGCAAGTTTGTCTACAGGGCTACTGTACCTGAGTGGAGGGCTGAGTTGGGCTTTTGCTGTCCTGGAATCTCATTGCTGTCCCCGATTGTTGGGTATGAGTTGTGGTGGAGACTGCCTAGCTTCACCAAACTCATTGCCTCCTTTTTCCTGGCACAGAGCTGCGCTGTATTTTGCAGCCTCTGTTGAAGTTACATCGCTGGTAAGCACTGGCCAAGTAATTGAGTTCTAGCCAAAGGGTGATTAGAAGTGACGTGTGCCACCTTTATATCTGCTCCATAAAACCTCCCATTCTCCCACACTTTTCCCTGCTGCCAGCTCGAAGCAGATGGGCGTGGCAACGTGAAGTCACGTGTTGAAGTTGATGGTACCGCAGGATGGAGGGAGCACAGATTCCTGAATCTCTTCTTGGAGAAGGCCCATCTGCTCACCAGGAATCCCATTTGAGACTTTACGTGAGAGAGAAACACACGTCTATTGTAGCAATTACAAATTTCAGAGTTTGCTACAGCAGCGAGTGTTACTCTAACCAACAGAATTTCTTCCTTTTTTCATCAATCTTGCTTTCCCAAGTAGCCACAGGGGATACTGAAGCCAACAGAGCTGGTTTGAATTCTGACTCTGTACTTACTAGCCAGCCACTCTGCATGTTTGGGTGCAGTCTTCTTCTTTATAGAATGATCATGCCTACTTCACAAGGCCAAAGTAAGCTTTGAACGCTAGAGGGAAGATGCATGCTGTCATCGCAGAGTAGGTGTTGATCGTATTGTGTTTTTCAACTATCATAGGGTGACTTCATCCAGAATGACTTCCCATATGGCTGCTTTGGAGAAATATAGTCTCAGCTAGGAGATTCTTCAGTCTCAGAAAAGAGGCTTCCTGAATCAGAACGCTTTATGTCCTTGGGCTATGGTAAAATGCCATTGCCACTGATCCGTCATTCTACCAGGAGGCAAACCCCAGCAGATGGTAAATCCCCAGTTCTAGCTCTAACTCTCTGGAACCCCTCAGGTAGGAATAATTCCCAATTCCAGGCATGTAGCTCTCTGATTCTCTTTTATTCATTTATACACTTATTCATTTGTTCATTCATTCATGCATGTGTCCACCTGTCTGCTTATCCATCCATCCATGCAACAACTATTTACAGCGTGCCAACTCTGTGCCAGGCAATGTGCTGAGAGCTAGAGATGCAGATGTGAAAAGGAAAAGCTCTCCTCACTCCCATCGAGCTTCCATTCTACTGAGAGGGCAGACAAGAGAGCGACAGACGCTATGGTAGGAGTGAGTGGTATAGGGTGCTATGGAGGCTCAGAGAGGGCACTTAGTCTAGGACTCGGAAGAGGTGTGTCACAAGTAGTGATGCCAAGCACAAGTTTTTCCTGGCAAAAGAATGGCAAAACTGGTTCTACCACAACTACCAGCTACTCTTGAAATCAACTTTTTGGGGTCTTCTACCAGCCTGCTGCATCATGAAGATATACCACCACTACCACCACATCTACCACCATCACCACCACCAGTACCACCACCATCACCACCACCACCACCACCACCACCACCACCACCTCCACCACCATCACTGCCACCTCTACCACCACCATCACCACTGCTGCCACCACCATCACCACCACCGCCACCACCATCACCACCAGCTCCACCACCAACACCACCAGTACAATCATCACCATCACCACCACTGCCACCTCTACCACCACCACCACTGCTACCACCACCAGTACCACCACCACTGCCACCTCAACCATCACTGCCACCATTGCCACCACCACCATCACCACTAGCTCAACCACCATCACCACCACCACCTCTAACACCACCACCAGCACTACCACTATCACCACCACCACCACCAGTACTATCATCATCACAACCACCACCATCACCACCAGCACCATCACCACCACCACCAGTACCACCATCGCCACAACCACCACCACCACCAGTACCACCACCATCACCACAACCACAACCATCACCACCACCACCACCCCCATCACCACAACCACAACCATCACCACCACCAGTACCACCACCATCACCTCAACCACCACAACCACCACCATCGCCACCACCACTATCACCAGCTCCACCACCACCACCACCAGTAAAACCATCACCATCACCACCATCACTGCCACCACCACCAGTACCACCACCACTGCCACCTCAACCATCACTGCCACCACCACCATCACCACTAGCTCAACCACCATCACCACCTCCAACCACCTCTAACACCACCACCAGCACCATCACCACCATCACCACCACCAACAGTACCACCACCATCACCACAACCACCACCATCACCACCAGCACCATCACCACCACCGCCACCAGTACCACCACCATCACCACAACCACCATAACCACCACCATCACCACCATCACCATCACCACCACCACTGCTTCCACCACCATCACCACCACCACCACAACCATGATCACCACCACCACCATGACCACCACCACCACCAGCACCACCATCACCACCATCAGCACCAAAACCACCACCAGTGCCCCCATCACTACCACCACCAGCACTACCATCATCACCATCACTACCACCACCACCATCACCATCACCATCACCACTGCCATCACTACTACCACCACAACCACCATGATCACCACTACTACCACAACCATCATCACCATCACCACCAGGACCATCACCACTGCCACCATCGACACTATCATCACTACCAACACCACCACCAGCACCATCACTATTACCACCACCACCACCACCATCACCACCTCCACTACCACCACAACCACCATGATCACCACCACCACCGTCATCATCACCATCACCACCAACACCATCACCACCACCAACACCCTACCACCACCATCACCACCAACACCACCATCATCAACACCACCACCACCACCACCACCATCACCACCACCACTACCAACACAACTGCCAGGATCGCCACCACCACCACCATCATCACCATCACCATCACCACCAACGCCATCACCAACACCAACACCATCACCATCACCACCAACACCACCACCATCACCACCTCCACCACCACCTCAACCACCACAATCACCACCACCACCACTGCCTCCACCATCATCACCACTACCACCAGTACCACCACTATCACCACCACTAACACCACAGCCTCCACCACCACCACCACCACCTCCATTACCACCAACACCACCATCACCACCACCATCATCACCTGCACCACCAGTACCACCACCATCAGCATCACCACCACCACCATCACCACCAAGACCACTGCCACTTCTACCACCACCACCTCCACGACCATCACCAACACTACCACCACAATCATCACCACCACCACTGCCACCAGTAACACCACCATTACCACCACCACCACTGCCACCTCTACCACCACCACCTCTACTACCACCACCTCCACTCTACTACCACCACCTCCACCACTACTACCACTACCACCGCCACCTCTACCACCACCACCACTGCCACCTCCACCACCATCACCATCACCATCATTACCACCACTACCACCACCATCACCACCACCACCATCACCATTACCACCATCACCACCACATCTACCACTGTTGCCACCATCACCACTACCGCCACCTCTCCCACCACCACCTCTACCATCATCACCACCACCTCCACCATTATTACCACCACCACCACCACGATCACCACCACCACCATCCCATCATTACCACCACCACCAGCACCACCATCATCACCACCACCTCTAGCACCACCACCATCACCACTACCACCACTGCCACCTCTACCACCACCACCACTGCCTCCACCACCATCACCATCACCACCACCACCATCACCACCACCACCTCTACCACCACCTCCACAACCATCACCACCACCTCCACCATCATCACCACCACCACCACCACCATCCCACCATTACCACCACCATCATCACCACCACCATCACCACTACCATCACCACCACCACCATCACCGCCACCATCACCATCATCGACACCACTACCACCACCACCACTATCACCACCATCACCTCCCTTTCTAAGCTGCACCATGCTGAACTTCAAAATTTCTTGAAAATATCATCCCCTGGGGAACCCTATGGCTATTTTTACCTCTTCCACGTATGCCTTCCTCCCCACAACCATCACTGTTCCACTCAACGGGGCATAAACATCTATAAGGCATTCTGTATATATGTATTTATATAATTTTTTTTTTTTCAGAGTCTTGCTCTGTCATTCAGTCTGGAGTACAGTGGTGCAATCTTGGCTCACTGCAACCTCCACCTCCCAAGTTCAAGCAATTCTCGTGCCTTAGCCTCTCAAATAGCTGGGACTCCAGGTGCGCGCCACCATGTCTGCCTAAATTTTTTGTGTTTTTAGTAGAGACGGGGTTTCACTGTGTTGGCCAGGCTGGTCTCAAACTCCTGATCTCAAGTGATCCACCTGCTTCGGCCTCCCAAACTGCTGAGATTACAGATGTGAGCTAGCAGCCTGGCCTATAAAGTCTTAAACATGCTCACAATATATATGTTTATGTATCTTTGTAAGTATATGCCAAATGCCTAAAATGGAATATAGATGTATACATGTTTGCACAAATACACATATGTGTATGTATACGTAAGGCATATGCATACATGTGAACAGACATATGTATAATCTTCAAATTTTCAAGAAAACAAATTGTTAAATTGAGGTTACGTATTGCTACCTACCTCAGAAATCAACTTTTATTAAATTTTCCCCAAAGCAGAAATAAAAGGCAGTCTATAGATTATTTTGCTATCAGAGACAACCAACAAGCCCAACAAACTGTGGAAGTGCCTGGCTGATGTGAAAGTTATTCTATCGTTTTTCCTTTTCTTTTTAATTAAAATTTATTTATTTATTGACAGTGTTCCACTCTGTTGCCCAAGGTGCAGTGCAGTGGTGTAATCACAGCTCACTGTAGCCTCAAACTCATGAGTTCAAATGATCTTCACACCTCAGCCTCCCGAGTAGCGGGGACCACAGGCATATGTCAATTTTTAAATTTTTTTGTAGAGAGGGAGTCTTGCTAGGTTGCCCAGACTTGTCTCAAACTTCCGGCCTCAAGTGATCTCCCACCTTAGCCTCCTAAAGTGCCAGGATTACAGGCATGGCCACGGGGCTTGTCTTACCTTTTTTCTTTCTTCTTTTTTTTGAGACAGAGTCTGGCTCTGTCGCCCAGGCTGGAGTGCAGTGGTGCGATCTCAGCTCACTGCAAGCCCCGCCCCTCGGTTCACGCCATTTTCCCTCCTCAGCCTCCCGAGTAGCTGGGACTACAGGCGCCCGCCACCACGCCCGGCTAATTTTTGTATTTTTGGTAGAGATGGGGTTTCACCGTGTTAGCCAGGATGGTCTGGATCTCCTGACCTCGTGATCCGCCCGCGTCGGCCTCCCAAAGTGCTGGGATTACAAGCGTGAGCCACTGCGCCCGGCCGCTTACCCTTTTTCTTTGAGGAAGATGTTTTTATTGGAATAGTGTTAGCAGTTTCTTCCCTTCTCTTAGTATCTAGAATAATGAGCCTAGTGCTGTGGCTCATGCCTGTAATCCTAGCTCTGGGATTGTTAGAATTTCTGATGCCCGTGAAAGTGGCCCTTTGGGTTGAGAGAGAGGAGAAAAACTTTCTCTTATATTTTATTAATAACCAGGAGAATTATGATGATGATATTAATAATAGCAATAATCAATATTTAATTAACACATAACACTCCCCGTGTGCCAGGCACTATTCTAAGTGTTTTGACATGTTGCCTCGTTTGTGCCTCAGTGTTTGAGATGTTATCTTGTTTATGTCTCATAAGTACTCCGTGAGGGAGGCTCCAATACGATCATTAAACAGAGAGGTTTAATGACCTGCCGAAAGTTACACAGCAGTTGCAGAAGCAGGATTTGAACCCCGACAATCTGGTTCTAGATTGCCACGTTACCCTTAGCAGCCCTGCTCTCACGCAAGGCAGTCCTGAAAGGACAGGAAGAGGAGCCGTTTGAGCCGGGAGGAGGTGCTCCGAGAACCCTCAAGAGGACCCGGGCCCTGAACTAGAAGCCCCACGTGCCTGGGCCTCCCTCTCCAGCAGGGGGCGCACATAGCCCACATTTTCTGGGCTCCCTCTAACCACAGATACCTCCCCTTATTGAGAGCTGGAACTCCTGACTTTTGTGGGAAAGGCTCTGATCTCAAAACTTTCTCCAGCATTCTTTAAGTATTTACAGTGTACTACTCAAAGGAATGATGCGGTACATGGCCATAGCCAAGGGAATGATTCAGGACCGTTCTTGGAGGACCTGAAATGGGTATCAATAAGCAGAAACCCAAGAAGCCCCTATAGGCCCCAAACTTACAACAGCGCTGCCTGGTTCCAGATGAACCACAAACACTCCAAGCCGGGGTTTTTCTTAACACACCCCGAAGACATTCTATTAAAATAGCCCTGCTCATGGGTGGCCTCCCATGCATGAGTCCTCTCACATGGTTTGCACGCTGATGGGGCCAGTGCTGAACTCACCACATTAGCCCTTTGGAACACGTGCTGAGGTGTGTCCTCTCTAGTGACGTTTGTCACATCCTTTGCAAGAAACTAGCTCACAGAAGCAGTCCCTGAAGGCCAAACCTCAACCTGCACCAGAGGCAGAGAGGCCAGGAGACGAGGTTTGGTAGAATTTGTACCTCTTGTGGTGGTGGGGGGAGGAGAACGGCTCAGTGAAGCGCTCCTTCCACCCTTTTAGTGCTCTGCAGTAAAGACTGAGTTAGGGGCTCAGGCCTGTAGTGGCAGCATTTTGGGAAGTCAGGGCGGGTGGACCACTTGAGCCCAGGAGTTCCAGACCAGCCTGGGCTACATGGCAAAACCCTGTCACTACAAAAATATACAAAAATTAGCCAAGCACGGTGGCGCATACCTGTAGTCCCAGCTACTGGGGAGGCTGAGGTGGGAGGATCCCTTGAGTCTGGGATGTGGAGGCTTCAGTAAGCTGTGGTTGTGCCATTGCACTCTAGCCTAGGTCACAGAGTGAGATCCTGTCTCAAAATTCAAGGGGAAAAAAAAAAAAAAAGACTGAATGAGAGGGCTAACTTAATGGGGACCTCTCAGACTCAGAGCAGGAACAAAGTTGGTTGCCCTGGGACTTGAAAAGTTTCTTCAAAATCCTATACATTTGTCAGCTGCTCTCAGGAGCCCTAGCAGGCTTCAGGGATCTCTTAGCCCCTCTGCTATGGTCTGAATGTTTGTGTTTCCCTAAAATCCATATGCTGAAATCCTACCCCCTAAGGTGATGGTATTAGGAGCTGGGTCTTTGGGAGGTGATTAGGTCATGAAGGCAGAGGCCTCCTGAATGGGAGGCGTGCCCTTATGAAAGATGCCCAAGAGAGACCTCCCACCCCATCCACCTTGGGAGGACACGGTGAGAAGGCACAATCTATGAACTAGAGGGCAGAACCTTGCCAGATGCCAGCTCTGCCTGTGCCTTGATCTTGGAGTTCCAGCCTCCGGAACGGTGAGAAATGAATTTCTGTGGTTTATAAGACACCCAGTTGGCTGGGTGAGGTGATTCACGCCTGTAATCCCAGCACTTTGGGAGGCTGAGGCGGGCAGATCATGAGGTCAGAAGATGGAGACCATCCTGGCCAACATGGTGAAACTCTGTCTCTACTAAAAAAAAAAAAAAAAAAAAAAATACAGAAAATTAGCTGGGCGTGGTGGCCGGTGCCTGTAGTCCCAGCTACTTGGGAGGCTGAGGCAGGAGAATGGCGTGAGCCCAGGAGGTGGAGCTTGCAGTGAGCTGAGATTGTGCTACTGCACTCCAGCCTGGGCAACAGAGCGAGACTCGGTCAAAAAACAAACAACCAAACAAAACAGCCAGTTTATGGTATTTTGTTATAGTATACCTTCCAAAGTGGTGCCCTTTCTGTATATACTTTGGCATAAGACATCTGATTCAAAATTAAATGAGAGCGACCATAAAGAGAAATACCCCACTGCCAGCTTGCAGGGAAGGGCCATAGAAGATCGCTTGGGTTCAGACTCTAGTTCTGCTTCCTGGGGGCTGAGCAGTCCCTGGGGAGGCAATTTACTTTTCTCTGTACCATGATTTTCTCACCTGAAAAATGAAAATAATAAAATGCATGCCATAGGGTTGTTAAGCGCATTCAACGAACCAATGCATGTGGTTCTAAGCGCAGCACGTGGCCCACGCAGTAAGCACTAACTGAATCTTAGCTGTTGTGATTTCACCTATTCATGCAGGCCAGGACTCTGAGGAAAAAAGGAAATCTCTTGCTATTGTCATCTTTATTGATACCGTCACACTTTTTTTCTGCTCTGGGTGGCACTGGCAAACTTCCTGTCTTCCCCAGGAGAACTTGATACCCCTGCCCCCACCTCCCCCAAAGGCAAACACCCTCCTGCCAGGTAGCAACTGGATGCCATGCGGAGGCATTCTCTCCTGGAATCAGGTTCCTGGGTATTTGTCCTCAGGGCCAGTCGTTGGAGTTGAGGTCAGTTGAAGTTCAAGAGGGCCTTTATTCTGACTTTTACTGTATATTGATTTGCGGTACTTAGAAGACAACGTGTTTGTCCTCCTGGCCTTCAGGGCCGCGGCCAAGGCCACAACAATGCAGCCCTTCTTCAATGGCCCTGTTACCTTCCGGGAGCAGGCAGGGTGTGGCGAGAACTTCTGGGTGGCAAGAGCTCCAGGGTGTGGTGAGAACTCTGGGTGTGGCTGCCCAGGGCAGGCCTTGGAGAAAGCAGTTAAGAAACAAGCAACGAGGCTTGGTGCCCCAGGTCTGAATGTTGGAGCCACCCGTGGTTCTGGCCCTGTTATGGAGTAGCTATGGGGACCCAAGTTCTCTGCCCCTCACTTTCCCCGGCTGTCCAGCATAACGGCAGCAGCAGTAACAGCAACAGTGTACTTTTACTGAGTACTTACTGCCCACATGTGGGACTTCGTAGCTCTCCCTTAACGGTACCCTAGAACTTAAAGTATAATAAAAAAATAAAAATAAAAAATAAAAATAAAAAGACCAGCCACTGCACCTGCGTTCTATACCTACTCTTAGCTTTGTGACCTTGGAGACGCCGCTCCGGCCCTTGTTCCTCAACTTCTTAATCTGTAAGAAGTGGGGCAGTTAAGAGTGCCTTCTTCTTTGAATTGCAAGAGGATTAAATGAGAAAGCCTGGGAATAGCTCCCAGCCCAAGGTAGTATTATGAGCAATACTATGATAAATTTCACATGCATGATCTCATGTCATTTTCATAGCAATACTGTGAAATAGGTTCTCTACAGGGGAGAGGCTCAGAGGATGCAGAAAGAAGCAAGCAAAGCTAGGATTTGACCCCAGGATTATATAGTTCTGAGTCCCAAACTCTGGATCTGAAATCAATGGGCCTTACTGCCTTTCATTTGCCATCGTCACCTGAAGAAACACTTATTGAGCAGCTTACTAGGAGCCAACCCATTGTGACCATATTGAATTGGTTGAAAGTTCCAATTTAACACAGTTCATAAGCACTAATAGAGCTTCTTCTGACCCGGCACTGGGCTGGGTCCCGGCTCTATAGCAGTGACAATGGGGAGTACTTAGGCCCACAAGAAGATCACAGGCAAATCTGCAAACAAATAACAGCTCCTGTTGAGATCCAACACCTTTTTAAGTCTCCATATACTCTCTGCTTGCAACTCCATTTGGAAAATTTCTTGGACTTCCTTATCTCCTTTAAGGGCCTTAAATAAAAACATCTGCCCTCTTTTGCTTGAGATTTCCACTTCTAGATTGAGGTTTAAAAAGAACTGTGAAGGCCAGCCATGGTGGCTCACGCCTTTAATCCCAGCTGTTTGGAAGGCTGAGGCAGGCAAATCATATGAGCTCATGAGTTGGAGACCAGCCTGGGTAAGATGGCAAGACTGTCTCTACAAAAAATACAAAAATTAGCTGGGCGTGGTGGTATGTACCTGTAGTCCCAGCTGTTCAGAAGGCTGAGGTGGGAGGATGGCTTGAGCCCGGGAGGTCGAGGTTGCAGTGAGCTGAGATCGCGCCATTGGACTCCAGTCTGGGTGATAGAGCCAGATCTTGTCTCAAAAAATAAAATAAAATAAAATAAAATAAAATAAAATAAAATAAAATAAAACGAACCATTAAATGAAATGACACAAATAAAGTAACTGGAGAGCTGTATATCCGTTTACTCTTGAAAGACTAGAAAGATTTGGCCGGGCGCAGTGGCTCACGCCTGTAATCCCAGCACTTTAGGAGGCCAAGGCAGGTGGATCACCTGAGGTCGGGAGTTTGAGACCAGCCTGACTAACCCCATCTCTACTAAAAATACAAAATTAGCCAGGCGTGGTGGTGCGTGCCTATAATCCCAGCTACTCAGGGGGCTGAGGCAGGAGATTAGTTTGAACCCGGGAGGTGGACGTTGCGGTGAGCCGAGATTGCGTTATTGCACTCCAGCCTGGGTAACAAGAGTGAAACCCTGTCTCAAAAAAAAAAAAAAAAAAAAAAAAAAAAAAGAGACTAGAAAGATTTCATAAGGGTTCAAGGAAAGGAAAGACCTCTATTGGGTATATACTGCTGTGGGTGAGGGCCTCCTTTAGGAAGTGGGCTTTGGAAAATTGCTTCTGGATTCTGGAAAAGAGGTCAGGAAAATGTCACTCACTGAGAAACTAGGAAGAAAGTAGTTAATGAGATGGACTATTTGCAGGTATAACCCACCCCCAAGATGAGTTGTAGACTGATGCCCAGAGGAGACTCAAAAGACCAAAATCAAATCCATGCATTGATGAACCATGTATATTTACAGAACACCCTTTAGGTACTGTGTTAGTTAGGGTTCTCCAGAAAAACCAAAAAACCATGAGACTAAGGTGTGACTAAACTACAGTGAGTGGCATGCCCACATTTAGCACTGTCCACCTGGGATCAAGTGACCAGGGAACCCAAACCGCGAATGAGGAGGCTCTTCTGGTGCCTGTAGAAAAATCACCAGCACTGTGGGTAAGAACATGGACCCTGGAGCCAGATTGCCTCTTACTGTAGGAAGTGCTCACCTTGAGTAAATGCCTTACCTTCCCAAGGCCTCACAGTTTGGAGCTCTTGGCAGGGAAAGCATATCTACTCCATAGGTTTGTCATGAGGATGAAATGGGCCATCAGGTGTAAAGTGCTTAGAACAGACCTGGCACACAGGAAGCCTCTATAAGTACCAAAGTGATATAAAAGAAAATTCTCCATTTCTGGAGAGGCCTAACAAGCTGATATGGTTTGGCTGTGTCCCTACCCAAATCTCATCTTGAACTGTACTCCTATAATTCCCACGTGCTGTGGGAGGGACCTGGTGGGAGGTCATTGAATCATGGGGGCGGTTCTCCCATACCATTCTCACAGTGGTGAATAAGTCTCATGAGATCTGATGGTTTTATAAGGGGTTCCCGCTTTCGTTTCTTCCTCATCTACTCTCTCGCTGCCGCCATGTAAGAAGTGCCTTTCGCCTTCCACCATGATTGTGAGGCCTCCCTAGCCACATTGAACTGTAAGTCCATTCAATGTCTTTCTCGTGTAAATTGCCCAGTCTCTGGTGTGTTTTTATCAGCAGTGTGAAAAAGGGCTAATACACAAGCCTAAAGGGGTTTCTCTGGTCCAGCGGGGACCTGGGCCCTCCTGGAGCTGGATAAACCTTAACCCATTGACCCATTGAGGATCAATGCCTGCTTGTAGGGCTGCATGCTGCCCGCGCGCTTTCGTGCTTACATCAAGGCTTTAGACCCTCATTTCAATGTGGACCACGTATGTAGGTTTCCCTGAGCCTGACAGCCTCTGAGTGCTCACAAGAAAATCAAAGTCCCTGCTTGGATATCAGAGGACCAACCCCCAAAGCAAATGAGCCAGGTTTCCATCAGAAAACGGATGGTCCAATATCACATAGCAGCAGAACCAGGACCAGAATTCATTTTTCCTGGCTTCAGTCTTGGGCTTTTTACACCTGGAAAGGAAAATAAAATACTTCAAATGTGCAAGAATAAAGTTTCGAGAATGTCAAGCTGCACTTAGAAATACTTTTTTTTTTTTTTTTAAACAGAGTCTCGCTCTGTTGCCAGGCTGGAGTGCAGTGGCGCGATCTTGGCTCACTGCAACCTCCACCTCCTGGGTTCAAGCGATTCTCCTGCCTCAGCCTCCTGAGTTGCTGGGACAACAGGCGTGCACCACCACTCTGGGCTAATTTTTGTATTTTCCATAGATATGGGGTTTCACCATATTGGCCAGGCTGGTCTCGAACTCCTGACCTTGTGATCCACCCGCCTTGGCTTCCCAAAGTGCTGGGATTACAGGCATGAGCCAACGCGCCCGACCTTAGAAAGACATTTTTAAAGTACCCAGCAACTGCAGACTTCCATTTAGATTTTTTCTCTCTGTACCGTCTTCACTCATGGGGTGTGGGTTCCCCCTGGGTGGGACCCCCAGAGGGTTGGTTGGTCCAGGGTTCAGTGAGAATGGGGAAGGTGGGCCCAGAGGCCCGGCAATAAGACTGAGGGTGGACAGGCCTGGTTTTAGAATCTGGGGCAAGGGTTTGAGAGCACGTGGACTTGAGGAACCTGCAGGGCTTTGGAGAGATTGAGAAACGGGTTGAATTAAACAGAAACTGGATGTCAGGGAGGCCCTCAAAACAGGAGTTCTTACACTTTTTCTGTTAGAGCTGCAAGGCATTCTGTGGTTAGGGAGAGAAGGGCCTAGAGGTGCTAGCTTGGGTGTGGCCTGGGAGATTAGAGGGTTGCGGATAAGGCTCGCAACCCCACCCACTTCCAAGCCCTGGGGGTGTTAGAGCAGGACTCAGAGGATGCCATTCTATCAGAAGGAGCTTAGGTTTGGCCCTATTGACAAAGCCTTAAGGGAACAGAGCCTCCGGGGAGACAAGGGGCCTTTAGAATCCAGGAAATCTGAGTTGGAAAGCTTTCGCTGTTCATATTCCATTGCATTCATTCCAATGCAACCCAACACATATTTACTAAGCATCTACCGTATACCAGGCCTGGGAATGCAACAATGAACAAGATGGACAGACTCTTCCTGCCCACATGAAGGTTACAGTATACACAGAGAGGCAAATAAAAATGCAATGAAGTTGACGTTTAATGACAAATTGCAGCGCAAACCCTGAGACTGTTGTGATGAAGAATAAAAGAGGAAAGCTGGCCTTAGATGGGGCTATCCCAGGAAGTGACTTTTCCTCTGCCCAGTGGCAGGATGAGGGCCCCCCACGGGATAAGTGGCTGCTAGTTAACAGCTCACCTCTCTGCAGTTTTCCCTTCTCCAGAGTGGAGCCTCTTCTAATCCTTTTTGCTTCACCCAGCCCTCTGATGCATTTAAAAGATTTTTTTTTTTCTTTTTAAATTACCGTAATCTAGATTTTCCAGTTTTTCTTGGCAGGATATTTGATGTGCTGTAGGCTACTCCATCCTACACCAAAGTGGTGGGTTTCTTTTTCTTTCTATTTTAACTATACAAATTGTACATGAATACAGGATTTTTATAAAAATTAATTTTAAACAGGAGTATATACAGTAAATTGTGACAGTTCTTTTTGTCCCTTTTCACCAGACTTCCTGCCAACATATGTAACTAAACTCTTTCACCCTCCTTGGTGATTCTCCCCTATGTGCAGTTGTAACACCCTGGGCCTCTCTGACTTTCTGCAGTGGCTGGGAGAGGAAAGAGGTAGTTTAACCTGGCAGGCAAATTTGGGAAAAGTTCTAGGTGTGCTCAGCCCAGGGTTTCCCTTTCTTTCTCCTGGGAGTGAGCTGTCTGCAAAAAACACTGATGTTCCTCAGCCTCTGCAGGCCCTCCCTAAATGTTACCAGCTCAGCCCCAACTCCCCAGTCCCAGTAGGGAAGGCCACTGCCAGTCCTGTGCTGCCCTGACTGGGGGCAGGTAAGCTGGCCAGATCCTGGGCCTCAGTTATTAACAGTAGGCCATCTGGACCTCACACTAAGCACGTCCTTCATCTTAGCCTTTATCCAAAAAAAAAAAAAAGTGGGGGGGGAATATTTTGGAAATTATCTGATGTGACTTTGGTGGGACCGAATTCTCCCTCCAAATCTCAGCTGCAAGAGAAGCTAGGGAATGTAATTTTTAGTTTTCTAGACTGTGCGGTACAGGAAGGTAAAGGATAGCAGAATTTGCCACCCCAAAATATACCGCTTGGGCATAAGGATTCTTTTGAGCTAAAGACAACTGAGAAGAAGAAGATACATGGAAAGCTGTCATCCTTTTCCCTATTTGCCTAAAAGCAGGATACAAATTTGTACAACAATTAATCGCTGATAATCCTAGACCCTTATCAGTGAAAAGACAGCATCAGAAGATTCATATAACAAATTTTACTGACTGGTGCTGACCTTCCATATATTTACCTGTCCACAATTTGCTGCCCTAGAAACTCAAAGTTCTTCTGCTTTGTCTTGTTATGTCTTTGAAATTTATTGTTTTTTTTAAAAAGGTGCTATTTAAGTCCAAGTTCTAGCCGCCTGTTTGGGATACTCATCCCTGAATTTTTCCCATGTGTATACACATGTTGATAAACCTCTGTTGTTTCTTTCCTGTTCACCTGTCAGAGCCTCAGCTGAGAACTTAAAAGCGTAGAAGGAAAATGATTTTTTTCCTCCCGGACGAAGGCATATTTAGAAAGAGTAGTTTGACCGGGCATGATGGCTCATGCCTGTATTCCCAGCACTTTGGGAGGCCGAGGCAGGCAGATCACTTGAGTCAGGAGTTCGAGACCAGCCTGGCCAACATGGTGAAACCCCACCTCTACTACAAATACAAAAATTAGCCAGGCACAGTGGTGCGCACCTGTAATCCCAGCTACTTGGGAGGCTGAGGCAGGAGACTCGCTTGAACCAAGGAGGCAGAGGCTGTAGTGAGCCAAGATCGCACCACTGCACTCCAGCCTGGGCGGCAGAGTGAGACTGTGTCTTAAAAAAAAAAAAAAAAAAAAAAAAGAAAGAAAGAAAAAGAAAAAAAAGAAAGAGGTACCCAATTGAGCATATCTACCATGAGCATTAGTAGTGTGTATGATAGTTTATCTTTCATCTCTACACCCTAGAGGCAGTTAGTATTTGAAGTGGCCTAATCAGGAGCCCACAGTTGAGGTGTGTGGCTCTTCGTGTTAAGGTTGTATGGTTGTATCATCTACCTCTAGTCACGGCAGTCAGCTGAATTTTATCAAGAAAACCTGACAGTTGTTGCCCAGTAAAATTAGTTTGGATCTATCTGCAACAGGTTCCTAGAAATTAGATATGTACGGATTAAATTTTGATAAACACTATCAACTTACTTCCTAAATGATCTTTGTCGGTCTTCCTATTCACAGTGTTTGATAATGTCTCTCTTTTTTTTCTCATTTGCATGTCCTTCTCATTCATTCTGAAAGTATGAATAGTAACATAGTGAAAATATTAACTGATTTGTTGAGCAAATTTCAAATGTTGCACTAGGTATTTTACAAACACAATTTCATCCAATCCTAACAGCCCTATCAGCTAGTTATGAACTGCTCCTGTTTTACAGACCAGGTAACTGAAGCTCAGAGAGCTTAAATAGCTTGCAAGGGGGACATAATGGTAAGGAATAAAACAGGAATGTGGACAAAGGCAGTCTGTTCTGAAGCCTGTACGCTTAGGCACAAAGATGTCAAAAAGAGAGACAGACTTAATGACAAGGAGCCAGGCTATAATCCCAGCACTTTGGGAGGCCGAGGCGGGTGGATCACCTGAGGTTAGGAGTTCGAGAACAGACTGGTCAACGTGGCGAAAACCCGTCTCGACTGAAAGTACAAAAAAATTAGCCAGGCATGGTGGGCGCCTGCAGTCACAGCTACTTGAGAGGCTGAAGCAGGAGAATCGCTTGAACTCGGGAGGTGGAGGTTGCAGTGAGCTGAGATCATGCCACTGCACTCCAGCCTGGGTGACAAATCGAGACTCTGTCTCAAAAAATAAATAAATAAATAATAATAATAATGACAAGGGTTGCTCTTGTTTTAAGAATATTATTTAGTTAGTATTTGATTTTTCAAATGATATCTCAGGCTTATAGTTATAAGCCTGTTCTCCAGTTGGGCAGAAATAAAGACTTATTTTTTAAATGGAAAGCTATGCTTAGGATTTAAGGAGCTTCCTAGGAACTCGGGGTGGAGTGGATTGATTTAATTTCTCACCTGAACTGTCTGCATGGGAGATGAGTGGAAGTATAATTGCCTCCGTTCTAGAACACAAAAAGAAGACCAACTACTCCCAGTTTCCAAGTGACCAGTTCCAGATTCCAATAAACAGGTTCAGCTCCTGATTTAACATTTGCCCTGATGTAGTAATTTAGAGGAAGACACAGGTGTGTGTGTGTGTGTTGTGTGACACTCATGTCCCTTACTTAAAAACAGTCAGGGCCGGGCGTGGTGGCTCATGCCTGTAATCCCAGCACTTAGGGAAACTGAGGCGGGGGGATCACGAGGTCAAGAGTTTGAGACGATCCTGGCCAACATGGTGAAACCCCGCCTCTACTAAGAATACAAAAATTAGTCGGGCTTGGTGGTGTGTGCCTATAATCCCAGCTACTTGGGAAGCTGAGGCAGGAGAATCGCTTGAACCTAGGAGGCGGAGGTTGCAGTGAGCGGAGATTACGCCACTGCACTTCAGCCTGGGCGACAGAGCAAGACTCCATCTCGAGGGGAAAAAAAGTTTTCATTAAGGCTGGGCGCAGTGGCTCACACCTGTAATCTCAGCACTTTGGGAGACTGAGGCGGGTGGATCACGAGGTCAGGAGTTCAAGACCAGCCTGGCCAAGATGGTGAAACCCCGTCTCTACTAAGAATACAAAAATTTGCCAGGCGTGGTGGCGGACACCTATAATTCCAGCTACTCGGGAGGCTGAGGCAGAGAATTGCTTGAACCCAGGAAGCAGAGGTTGCAGTGAGCCGAGGTTGCACCATTGCACTCCAACCTGGGCCACACAGCGAGACTTTGTCAAAAAAAAAAAAAAAAAAAAAAAAAAAAGGTGATGGACAGTTCACAGGGTGCCAGGACCAGCTCTGAAGAGAATGATTTTAGAAGGCTCAGTAAGTTGCATCTGTCCCCTCCTCCCTCCCACCTCCATGCACACCTTACCCAAACGTCTTAGCTTCCATAAGCACCACTTCACTTTTCACTATCGAAGCAAAATCTCCAGAGGTGGGACCTTGGGGTCCGTATTTCTCTAACAGGGCCTGCAGATGAGTTTGATTATCAGCCAGGTCTGCGGGCCTCTAGGGTCAGAGGCAGATTCACCGTGAAGCTAAGGCATCTGCAGCTTTGTGCTTTCCAAGTCGTGGCACGAGCCCTTGTGCTGTGTTTCCTTGCCATTGAGGTCTGTGAAATCTATGGAAGTACAGCAAGTACTCAATGTCATCAATAGGTTCTTGGAAACTGCA
Source organism: Macaca nemestrina (assembly GCF_043159975.1). NCBI lineage: Eukaryota > Metazoa > Chordata > Mammalia > Primates > Cercopithecidae > Macaca > Macaca nemestrina. The sequence goes on from NC_092127.1 coordinate 158,759,570, forward strand.
ACCTTAAGTGAAACAACCTATAATGAAACCGATTTTCCCATAGGCTAATAGATAAAAACAAGAATTAAGTTCCCATGGCATATATCTGGTCAGAAGAACAGCATCAAACTTCTAAATAAAGACCAAAACGCTTCTAATATTAAACACTGAAATAAATGTGAGCTATACATGCATTTAAGAAACATGAATAAAACAGGCCGGGCGTGGTGGCTCACGCCCCCCAGCACTTTGGGAGGCCGAGGCGGGTGGATCATGAGGTCAGGAGATCGAGATCACCCTGGCTAACACGGTGAAACCCCGTCTCCACTAAAAACACAAAAATTAGCCGGGTGTAGTGGCGGGCCCCTGTAGTCCCAGCTACTTGGGAGGCTGAGGGGCTGAGGTAGAATGGCGTGAACCCGGGATGGGGAGCTTGCAGTGAGCCGAGATCGCACCACTGCACTCCAGCCTGGGTGACAGAGCGAGACTCTGTTTCAAAAAAAAAAAAAAAAAAAAGAATAAAACAAGTGAAATAATTATTTACCTTATTATTCCAGCTCTGGGTTGCAGGTGGCTGAAGCCAGTCCCTGGAGGGTAGGGCACACGGTGGGAACCGGCGCTGGACAGGAGGCCATCCCATGGCAGGGCAACTCACAACCCCCGACACTCACTTGATCTGGGACCACGTAGTTGCCAGTTAACCCAGTATGCACAGCTTTGGGATGTGGTGGGGAAGCAGCGTGTTCGAAGAAGACCCATGCAGATGCGGGGAGATGTGCAACTCCACATAGGCAGTGGTGAGACCCGGCCAGAAATCCATTTTTTTCTCTCGAAATGATATGAAAACAAGGTTGAATGAAATGGTGTTATTTGAGGACCGTTCGATGTTGAAGCTGCACATTGGTTAAGACTGCCGTTTCTTTCCTTTCTGACTTTCCCAAGTGTGAAGAGGCCTGGAACAGCTGTGGGCAGTTTGCAGGGGTCATCTAAGGTAATATTAACCTGGAAATTTCATTTCGTTTGGGTTTTGCAGGATATATTCGTGTGTTTCACGTCACTTCCATGCTGAGTTCTTGTCAGTTCATCCTGGTGTAGGAATAATGTCCAGGGAATACTTTCATTGCCCACTGGGTTGACCCGACCTGATTGGAGACATGAAGCTGGAGGACCAGAGGTGGTATGGTGATAAGAATGTATCCTGTGCCAACTGGCCCAGATGTGCCAGTGGAAGAGAAATAAGGCTTAAAACATGCAGGGCCAGAGGCCAACCCACAGAACATTCTGCCAGTCGTCAGGCACGTTCAGTGGTAAGCAGAGCACTCAGTTCTCACCAGCATCTGATTCACGCGGAAGTTCTTTCCTGTCAAGAATCTACTCAATAATGCAACAAATATAATTAGAAATGAATCGGCCGGGCGCGGTGGCTCAAGCCTGTAATCCCAGCACTTTGGGAGGCCGAGACGGGCGGATCACAAGGTCAGGAGATCGAGACCATCCTGACTAACACGGTGAAACCCCGTCTCTACTAAAAAATACAAAAAACTAGCCGGGCGCCGTGGCGGGCGCCTGTAGTCCCAGCTACTCGGGAGGCTGAGGCAGGAGAATGGCGGGAACCCAGGAGGCGGAGCTTGCAGTGAGCTGAGATCCGGCCACTGCACTCCAGCCTGGGCGGCACAGCGAGACTCCGTCTCAAAAAAAAAAAAAATAATAATAATTAGAAATGAATCATATGAAATAGATTTTATCAACATTTCTCTATTTATAGGGCACAAACCTGTAGCAGTTCTATAAAAGTGAGTAAATCTATGTGTGAAATCATGTATTTTATGAATCTGATTATTAATAATGAGAAATTGTATGCCCGATGTGGTGTTCATGCCTGGCATAAACTTTGGTGTTCATCCCACTGACATGAACTTTGGGAGGCCAAGGTGGAAGGATTGCTTGAGGCCAGGAGTTTGAGACCAACCTGGACAATATAGCAAGACCCTGTTTCTACAAAAAACAAACAAAAAATTAAAAAGAAAGAGTAACAAGGATGGGCATGCTGGCTCACACCTGTAATCCCAGCCCTTAGGGAAGCTGAAGTGGGCAGATCACCTGAGGTCAGGAGTTCGAGACCAGCCTGACCAACATGGCGAATCCCTGTCTCTACTAAAAATACAAAAATTAGCCGAGTGTGGTGGCATGCCTGTAGTCCCAGCTACTTGGGAGACTGAGGCAGGAGAATAGCTTGAAACTGGGATGCGGAGGCTGCAGTGAGCTGAGATCACACCACGGCACTCCAGCCTGGGCGAGACTCCATCTCAAAAATAAAAAGTAATAAAAAATAAATTTTAATAATCTCTGCTAGGGAAAAGATTAGCTTGTCTTTGTATTCTCTCCATATAAAAAACGTTATGAAATTGTTGTCACGGAAAAAGGCTATAAAGTCTACACAGTCAAAAAATATGTAGAAAACAAATATTGTAGAGATGGTCAGGCAAGTCATTAAGAAACATTATGAGATTTGTCTAGATTTGTTATGTTTAACATATCTATCATCTTTTAAAATTCGTAGTTTGTTGAGACTTTTTTCTCGTTTGATATAAATATAATCATAACTGGTTTCATATTAATATTTTAATATTCTTTTCTTAAATATTTTACTCCCCTCACCTGCCTCCACCAAGTAGGTAGGCGTCAGGCCCCACAAAACCAGGACCTGTTCCTGAGTAAATAACTCTGTACTTCTGAAACTCATTTCCAGTGTGACTTCCTGCCTTTCCTTTCCTCCCACCCCTTCCAATAAAGTTGTTTTCTCCTTGCTTTTTTCATTATTCTCACTTAGCAAGATAATCTCTTATTGAATCCCAGCCAACTTATGTTCCCGTGTATTAAATTCTTGTAAAATCAGCAGAGTGATTTTTGCGATGCCTGGCAGGCAAAATACTTGTAAGCATATTATATTGGGTCTAATTAAAAGCTCAAATACAACCAATTGTTCACTCCATTCTTTATTAGGGGAGAGAAGTCTTTAAAAGAAATTAACCAGATGATGCCTGTCTCATTTCAAATACTCAATTCAGCATTTTGCTCTACCATTTTATTTTTAATAACAAGGAAATTCTGACTGGTAAGATTGAACGCTTTTGCTTATTAAAAAAATAAAACAGATAGCCGGGTGCGGTGGCTCATGCCTGTAATTCCAGCGCTTTGGGAGGCCGAGGTGGGCAGATCATGAGGTCAGGAGATCGAGATCATCCTGGCTAACACGGTGAAGCCCCGTCTCTACTAAACATACCAAAAATTAGCCGGGCATGGTGGCGGGCGCCTGTAGTCCCAGCTACTCAGGAGGCTGAAGCAGGAGAATGGCGTGAACCTGGGAGGTGGAGTTTGCAGTGAGCAGAGATGGCGCCACTGCACTCCAGCCTGGGCGACAGAGCGAGACTCCGTCTCAAAAAACAAAACAAAACAAAACAAAACAAAACAAAAAACAGATCTAGGCTGGGTTGCACAATGTGGCATGGATTTTCACAATAAGTGTAGAAAAGCAACTAACATGACTATATCACTAGCACGTGATGGTACTAGATAGACATTTTACAAATGTTTTCTGGTCTAAACTGTTTTTTCTGCTGAGAACTGAGTTACTCATGGATAGACTAATGATGACCTTACTCTCTGAGCTGAGGTGTGAGTCACTCTTATTTTCGTTTTTCCCTTCTTTCTTAGTCTCTGTTCCCTTTTTCCTATCCGCATCCATACCAGCTTTACTGTGTTTAAGCTGTGATCTTAAATACGCCTATGTTCTTGTAAAACATGTAGCTTTGTACATATATGTGTTTCTAATTTATATGAGTGATGTGTGATATTAATACAATAGTCCCCTATTGTCTCTAGGGGATATGTTCCAAGACCTCCCATGAATTCCTGAAACCTCAGATAGTACCAAACCCTATATATACTATGCTGTTTGCTTGTTTGTTTTTATGGTTTTTTTTTTTTGATCTGATAGCCTAGAGGGCTACTAAATGAATAACGGTTGGGTAGTGTAGACAGCATAGATAGGCGGAACAAAGGGACGATTCATGTCCCAGGCAGGACATAGCAGGGCGGTACGGGGTTTCATCACGCTGCTCAAAATGGCATGCAATGTAAAACTTATGAATTGCTTATTTCTGGAATTTTCCATGGAATATTTTTGGGCCATGGTAACTGGAATTGTGGAAAGCACGAAACTGTGGATAAGGGGAAACTATTGTATTTTTTCTAGTTTTCTTACTCAATGTTGTTTTTGAGGTCATTGATGTTGATTTACCTGTGTTCTTAGGACCGTCCTTGGATAGATATTGGAAACATCTTCTCCTACTCTGTTACCTCCTGCTAACTTTTTCTGCTGAAATAAATTAATTTTGATATAGTCAGACTTATCAACATTTTGCTATGTGGTTTATACATTTTCGGCCTTGTGGATATCTCCCCCAACTTGGAGCTCACAATGATGAATGCCTACATTTTCTTCAGCTAGGTTTCAGTTTCTTTCTTTTCCACCAGACATTCATCTTTGCATAGGAGATAAAAGAGAAAATCCAGTTTTGTTTTTCCCTAAATAGTGATTCAGTTCTTTTCACATCATTTCCTAAAGCGCTTCTGTTTTCCTCCATTAATGTTTGGCACTGCCTGTCTTACATCTCAAGAGCCCAGAGGTGTGAGGGTACACAGTATTTCTCAGTTGTCTCCTCAGTCCTGTTGGTCTATTTGCCCCTATCTACTCTAGTATATTACTCAAACAAAATCCCAGACACGTGGAAACTGGATAAAATGCTACTAAGTAACTCCTGGGTTAACAAAATCATAAGACAAATAAAATGCTTAAGGCTAAGCAACAGCCCCACCTCAGGATTCTCACTATCCTGTAAGACATCTCTATTTGAATCAGACAGAGGCACCTGATTTGGACAGTCACAATCCTGAGGGCCTAGAAGGAGAGAGCTAGAGGTCCTTTTCTACAAAGAAAAAGCATTTCTTCCTTTCTACAGAGAGCTCTTCTCACCGGCTCATCCACACCTATGCAGTGAGCAAAACGGTTCACTCTGTGTGACTGTTCTGCCTGCGCAAGTGACAAAATTCAGGGCGCCAAATTAAAGCAGAGCTTAGAAAGACATGTATAACTTGATATGGTTTGGCTCTGTGTCCCCACCCAAATCTCACCTTGAATTGTCATAATCCCCATATGTCAAGAGCAGGGCCAGGTGGAGTTAATTGAATCACGGGGGCAGTTTCCCCCATACTGTTCTCATGATAGCGAATGAGTCTCACGAGATCTGATGGTTTTATACACGGGAGTTCCCTGCACCAGCTCTCTTGCCTGCTTCTATGTAATACTTGACTTCACTCCTCATTTGTCTTCTGCCATGGTAAAGCCTCCCCAGCCATGTGAAACTGTGAGTCCATTAAACCTCTTTTTCTTTATAAATTACCCAGGCTCAGGTATGTCCTTATTAGCAGTGTGAGAATAGACTCATACAGTAAATTTAAATACATTTCTTTAAAAACCTCATGAACCGGGTATTGTTTGAAAAATAAATAAATAAATAACCCAAGGAAGATTGAGAACAAATGAGTTAGGAATTATCTCCACAAATTAAAATATATAACAACAATGCAAACTCAAACAAGAAGGAAGAAAATAGAATTTAATGGAATAGATACCAACAAACTAACACAAAGCACTTCAGATATTAATTAATAAAAACATATTTGGCTGTTTGAAAAAAATTAGGAAGATAGACTTCTGGCAAAACTGATCAAGAAAAGAAGGAAGACACAAATACACAAAATATATAATAAAGAGGAAAACAGTTATAGACCTAGAGATTAAAAGAATTGTAAAATGCTATTATGACTGTTTTCTAATAAATATAACTTAGATGAACCAGGTACATTTCTGGAAAAATATAAAGGGCAACAATTGGTGGAAGAATAAATAGAATATTTCAATAGAGTAAAGATTATTTTAAAAACCTCAAAGGGTAAGCAAGAACCCCCTCTGCCCAGAATTTGGCCCAGGCAGTTTTTCAGAGAAATCTTACCAAACTTAAGCCAGAACCCCCTCTGCCCAGAATTTGGCCCAGGCAGTTTTTCAGAGAAATCTTACCAAACTTTCAAGGAAGAATATCTGCCTTTTATAAGATGTTCCAGAAAACTAAAAGAGTGAAAGTTGTCCAACTCAGTTGAAATGGTCTATATAAATAGACAATGGCCAGGGTATATATGAAAACAGAACTCTGCACCACAATCTGCAGCAACTAGCCTAGGAAGCTAACCTGTTACCTATTGTAACCAACCTAGAAAACCAGCCTGCAATCTACAAATTAGACTTGGAGGAAGTCAGACCACTATCTCTAGCAAACAGTCTAGGAAGCAAACAATAACCCCTGTAACAATCAGTCCAAAATAGCCAGGACTTGATTAATAATTGACAGCATCCCTAATTTTTTTTTTTTTTTTTTTGAGACAGAGTCTTGCTCTGTTGCCCAGGCTGGAGTGCAATGGAACGATCTTGGCTCACTGGAACCTATGCCTTCCAGGTTTAAGCAATTCTCCTGCCTCAGCCTCCCAAGTAGCTGGAATTACAGGTACCCACCATCATGCCTGGCTAATTTTTGTATTTTTGTAGAGATGGGGTTTCACCATGTTGGCCAGGCTGGTCTTGAACTGACCTCAGGTGATTTGCCCGCCTTGGCTTCCCAAAGTGCTGGGATTACAGGTGTGAGCCACTGTGCCCAGCCAACATCCCTGATTTTTATTCCTGCTTTCCACCTAGGACCAACCAGATAAAGCTAAATATGCACCCTAACCAATCACATAGGATACCCTGCTTCGAGTTAACCTGCTTCCCCAGGCTAACAGCCTCCAATAAGGGCTTACCTGTAGCCTTCCCTTTTTCTGCTCTGAAGCTTTCTCCCTCTTTTCCCTGCCTTTGAATCTCTGTCAAAATGCAAATGCTGGTGACTGACTCCCTTACTAGCAAGCTCTGAATTAATTGCCTTTGTCTGTTCTCATCTGGTTGGTCTTCATTCGTTTGCACACAGTTTATGAAGTTAATGAAACCTTGATCAGGTAATTACAAGCTCATTTCAGTTATTCCCATGGATATAAAATCCTAAATAAAACATCGGCTAGCCAAATTTTACATTTTATTAAAACTACATATTTATATATCCTGTGTACAAGCAAGCTTTATACAAGAAATGCAAGGATGGTTCTACATTAAAAAAATCTATCACTGTCATTTATCATATTAATGGTCTAAAAAAGAAAAATCCTGAATGTATCTAAATAGATGTAGAAAGAGCGTTTGTTAAAGTTCAGTACCTATTTACATGAAAACACTCAGAAAACTAGAAAAGGAAAGGAGCCAGTTTTACCCAGGTAAAGGTTATATGACAGAAATGGTATAACAGAAATCGTGCTTATTGGAGCCATTTTCGACACACTTCCATGAAGACCACTATAAGACAAGGATGCCAGATGGTCGCTACTAATGCTTAACATGGTGCTGCATAATTTAGCAGATACCATAAGAAACGAGAAAAGCGTAAAAGATATGAAGATTGGGGGCGTTGGGGGAAAATTAAATAGTTATTACTGGAGTTATTACAGGTGTTAAAAACAGTAACAGCGAACCAATAGCATCATTAGACAAAATAGTAGAATTAATTAGACAGCTCAGCCTGTTTGCCAGATACAAGATGATATTATAAAACCAATAATGTTCCTCTATACGAGAAACTAGAAAATATAATAGAAATCAAGAAGGAAGGGCAGACTTACTCGAAATATTTGTGGGACCTGGGGCAAGAATACAAAGGAAAAACACCATTATGTATTTAAATATCTACAATTTGAAATCAAAGCTATTTAAAATAAATTATAAATTTATTTACGCATTTGTACATTTAATAATAATATCTATCAGTAAGCTCACCATTTGCTTGTCTCACTATACCGACATCTGAGAGGAGACAGGGGGCTGTTTCTTTCTGCCTCTGTGCCAGTTGGCACATGTCTAGGTCAGGTTCCCTGGAAATACATTCTGAAACAGAGATTTGCATGCAGGTGGTTTAAAGGGGGGAAAAACATCTGCAATAAAGAAGTCTTGCATGAAAGTCAGGGGAACAGGATTGGGCAGAGGGAGAAGCTAAGAAGTTTTATTTAATTTTTGGCAAAAATAAAATATTAAATGTTTTAATACAAATAAAACCACTTACAGTTCTAGTATTTAGTATTTATCTAGTTGTCGATGTAAAAATTCAATACCATGCTTCATGCAGGTTATGTCTGACCCCTCATCTTTTTTTATTTGTCTAGTTTTCAACAGCTTGATTATGATATATCTGGTGAGAGGTTTCTTTGAGTCTAATCTTTTGGGGGTTTGCTAACCTTGAATCTGTAGTTTTTTTGATCTTTCAACAAATGTGGGGAATTTTCAGACATGATTTCTTCAAAATTTTTTTAGCCCTGCACTTTCTTCTCTCCCTTTGGAATTCTGAATGTTAGATCTTTTGTTATTGTGCTACAGGTACCTAGCCTGTGTTCATATTTTTTTCAGTCTGTTTTTCTCTCTGTTGCTCAGATTGGATAATTTGCATTGATCTATCTTCATAATACTCTTTCCTCTGTAACCTCCATTCTGTTATTAAGCCCATCCAGGGTTTTTTTTTTTTTTTTTTGAATATTGTACTTTTTGGTTCTAAAATCTCCTTTTGATTCTTTTTTGTGTCTTGTATTTCTTGCTCAGATTTTCTAGTTTTCCATTTGTTCCAGGAGTGTTCATAATTGCTTTTAGGAGAATTTTTATAATAGTTACTTTAAAACCCTTTTCAGATAATTCCAGTGTTTCTGTCCTTTGAGTGGTAGTGTCTGCTGATTTCTTTTCTCATGCAAGGTAAGATTTTCCTGGTTCTCGCTATGCTGAGTAATTTTGGATTATGTCTTAGAAACTCTGTGTGTACTGTTATGAGACTCTGGTTCCTGTTTAAATCTTCTATTTTAGCTGGCCGTCCACCCATTTAGATTTAGAGCACACATCCTGGCCCACTTTTGTGGGCTGTGGTTTGAATGTTAACTTAATTTTTGAAGCTTTGTAGTACGATTCTGGTCAGCCACGCTGTGCACAGAGGCCAGTTTGAAACGTGGTGATATTCCACGCTGTAGTTCAATTCTCAAAGCTTCTTCTGTGTTCATTCTGGTCAGTTTGATGCTTGGGCTACCCAGAGATGAGCCAGGGACTTCAGACGTGGGTTTAAAATATCTTTTCCTTCCGCTCCCTGCTCTCTATAATCCTCTCCCTCACTCTACAATTGAAAGCCAATGCGGTGGCTTATGTGCAGTAATCCCAGCACTTTGGGAGGCCAAGGCAGGTGGATCGCTTAAGCCCAGAAGTTCAAGACCAGCCTGGGCAACATAGCAAGACCCTTCATCTCTAATTAAAAAAAATTTTTTTAAAAAAACACATCTTGGGTAAGTTACCTGGCTTCTCTGAGCTTCAGTGTCATCTGTAAAACAGGAATAATAATACCTAGCTCAGAGGTGGGCGCGGTGGCTCATGCCTGCAATCCCAGTACTTTGGGAGGCCGAGGCGGGTGGATCACTAGGTCAGGAGTTCAAGGCCAGCCTGGCCAATATGGTGAAACTCCGTCTCTACTAAAAATACAAAAATTAGCTGGGCATGGTGGCGGGTGCCTGTAGTCCCAGCTACTTGGGAGACTGAGGCAGAAGAATCGCTTGAACCCTGGAGGCGGAAGTTGCTGTGAGCCGAGATCGCGCCACTGCACTCCAGCCTGGGTGACAGGGCGAGACTCCATCTAAAAAACAAAACAAAACAAAACAAAACAAACCACTGTTATACTCCAGGTAAACACCGTAAGAAGTGCAGCACCCCCCTCACCCGTTGCCCAAAAGACCAGGAAGAGAATGGCTCTGTAGGCTAGACCCCTTTAATCTAACTGTTATAGTTAGCCAGGTGCAGTGGCTCATCCCAGAATCTCAGCACTTTGGGAGGTAATTAGCAGAAGGAATAGTGTGGAATGAATCCATTCATTAATATTGTGGCTGGAATCCTTTTCCAGATACCAATTTTCTTAGGGCTTTGATTAATCCTACCATGTCTTTAAATATAGTGTTCTGACAGTTCTACCATAGGAATTTCTTTGTTGTGGTCTTTGCAGCATCTGTGCTCTTGCTTATAATGTATGTTTCTCTATGAGTTTTGTTAGCTTGGCTTGTGAACTTAAACCAAAGTAGAGCTTTCTCTGTGAAAACTGTCTGTGTCATGGGTTAAGTATGTTCTTCCAGAAGTGTTATGTGTTTGCCTACGTTCAACTATTTACGTAGAAGGTCTCAATTTTAACTCTCCATCTCATTCAAAGCCAGGACTTATCATCTGTCACTCTATGACTGCTAAACCCAATCCCTTGCACAGAACAACAACAGAAACCTTAAGTATAAATCTGATTAAATATGTCCATAACCTGTATACAAAACCTATAAAACACTGATGAAAGAAATCAAAGAAGACTCAAATAAATGTAGTAATAGAGCATATTTTTACATTGAAAAATTCATTTGTTCTATAAATTCAGTATAATCCCAAGCAAAATCCCAGCAGGCTTTTGTTTTGAAAGACTGATAAACTGGTCCTTAAATTTAAATGGAAGCCCAAAGGAGCTAGAACAACCAAAATAATTTTTAAAAAGAATAACGAAGTTAGCAAATTCATACTAATTTGAAGACTTGTTGCAAAGCTACTGTAATTAAAATAGTGTGGTCTTGGTGAAAAGATAGACACATAGATTAATGGAACACAACAGAGAACCCAGAAACTGACCCACACATATATGGTTAGTTGATTTTTTGGCAAATATGCAAAATCAATTGAATGGAGAAAGAATAATATTTTCAATAAATAGTGATGGGACAATTGGACATATATATGAACTTAACTCATAAATTATATCTATGGGCAAAGATCAAGCCCAAATAGATCATAGATGTACGTGTAAAGCCTAAAACCATAAGGAATCTAGAAGGAGAAAAGAGGAGAAAATGTATGTGGCCTTGGGTTAGGGAAAGATTTTTTAGATAGAACACAAAAATTATGATTCATAAAAGAAAAAATTGATAAATTAAACTTTATCAAAATTAAAAATATCTTCTATTGAAAAACCACTGTTAAGAAAATGAAAAGACAAACCACAGACTGGGAGAAAATATTAGCAAAACATGACGCATATCTAGAATGTAGAGAGACTTCTCAGAAGGTAATAATAAGAAAACAAACAACCCAATACAAAATGTGCAAAAGATTTTAAGAGATTCTCCACTGAAGAAGATATAAGGCTGGCAAATAAACACATGAAAAGATGCTCATCATAAGTCATGAAGGAAATGCAAATTAAAACCACAATGAGATACTGCCCCACCTATTTGGTTGGATAAAACAAAACAAAACAAAACACTTGACAATAGCAAGTGTGGGTGAGGTTGTAGAATAGCTTGGAACTCTCACATATTGCTGGTGGAAATGCAAAATGGCATAGCTGCTCTGGAAAAGAGCAGGGCAATTTGTTAAAGAGCTAAATCTTTACTTAGCACACAATCTCGCAATCCCACTCTTAAGTATTTACCCAAGAGCAAGGAACACAAAACCCAAAAATTGAACAAAAAGGTTAATAATACCTGTACATGAATATTTATGGTGGCTTTATTCATAATTGCCTCAAATTGAAGATAATCCAGATATTCTTCCACTGGTAAATGTATAAGCATATATTTACCTTATGTTGTATATCCTTATTCAATAATTAAAAGGAACAAGTTACTGATACATGTAACCACATAGTTGAATCTCAAATACGTAGTGTGAAACAATAGACACCAGACTCAAAAAGGTGACACACATATGTAAGAGGTGAAAGTACAGGGAAATAAAATAGGCCTGGAGGACGGGGTGAATATAAACGAGGTCGAGGGAATTTTAAGGAGGGATGGAATTGTTCTATGTCTTCATTATAATTATATGACTGAATGTACATTAAAAAGAATGATTTTTATCTAAATGATACAATTCACCTGACATTAAAAAAAAAAAAAAATCAAGGCCAGGCACAGTGGCTCACACCTGTAATCCCAGCACTTTGGGAGGCCAAGGCAGGTGGATTGCTTGAGTCCAGAAGTTCAAGGCCAGCCTGAGCAACATGGTGAAACCCCATCTCTACAAAATATACAAAAATTAGCTGGGCATGGTGGCACATGGCTGTAGTCCTAGCTACTCAGGAGGCTAAGGTGGGAAGATCGTTTGAGCCCAGGAGGCAGAGGTTGCAGTGAGCTGAGATGACACCACTGCCCTCCAGCCTGGGCAACAGAGTGAGATGGTGTCTCAAAAAAAAAAAAATATATATATATATGTATGTATGTACACACACATATACATATACACATATACATATGTAGATATATTCATATACATATAAGTATATATGTGTGTATATATACACACACATATATACATATATATGTATGAGATGCCCAGCTAATTTTTGTATATTTTGTAGAGACAAGGTTTCACCATGTTGCTCAGGCAGGTCTTGAACTCCTAGACTCAAGCAATCCACCTGCCTTAGCCTCCCAAAGTGCTGGGATTACAGGTGTAATCCCATACATATATGTATGTATACATATATACAAATAAATGTATTTCTATATCTCAAATCTCTTATTTATAGAAACCAGCAAATTTCCCCCTTCCTTTACCCATTGGGGATTTCTGGCTTTGCAAGTACTGAAGAATTAGCAGTATTTTTCTAGTGAAGGGGTGGATGAATGGGGCCTGGGAGGGAGGGAGAGGGTAACCCAGCAGATGACTCAGTATGGTAAAAGTATGAAAAAAAATTCCACCCATGGCACACCTGGTTTGAATTTTGAGAGGAAGCATGAAATGGCCTGAGGGCCACCCAGGCCAGAGGCCCATATAATGGTTAAGACAGCAGGCTCTGGGCATAGGTGGCCTGAATTTGAAGCTGGTTCTTCTGCTTCCTATCTTTGTGACCTTAGGTAAATTACTTAATCTGCCTGTGCCCCAATTTCCATCTGTAGGAAGAAAATGATAATAGTTACATGCTTTACAGTGTTGAGAATTAAACTAATTAATGCTTGCAAATTGCTTAGAATAGTGCAAGGTATCTAGTAAGTGTTCACTTAATGTTAGCTATTAGTGCCCATTTGCTCATTCAACACACCTTCCCTAGCACACTTTCCAACACACACCCAGTCATGCTTTGTGCCTGGTGCTGGGGATTGGACACTGGACACCCAGAAGAGAATCATGTTAGGGTGGTCTGAGATCTAGGGAGGGAAGGAGACAGCTGGATGGACTGACCCACAGGGTGATAAGTGCTGAAGATTGAGGGAAACTCAAGGATTATGTGGCTGCAGAAAGAAGTAGGGAGAGAGGGCCGGGTGTGGTGGCTCACGCCTGTAATCCCAGCACTTTGGGAGGCCGAGGCAGATGGATTGCTTGAGCCTAGGAGTTTGAGACCAGCCTGGGCAACATGGCGAAACTCCATCTCTACAAAAAATACAAAAATTAGCCTGGTGTGGTGGCTCACGCCTGTAATCCCAGCACTTTGGGAGGATGAGGCGGGCGGATCATGAAGTCAGGAGTTTGAGACCAGCCTGACCAACATGGTGAAACCCCGTTTCTACTATAAATACAAAAAAAAAAAAAATAGCCGGGCATGGTGGTGTGCACCTGTAATCCCAGTTACTCAGGAGGTTGAGGCAGGAGAATCGCTTGAACCTGGGAGGTGGAGGTTGCAGTGAGCCGAGATCACGGCACTGCACTCCAGCCTGGGTGACAGAGCGAGACTCCATCTCAAAAAAAAAAAAAAAAAAAAAGAAAGAAAAAGAAAAAGAAGAAGAAGAAGAAGTAAGGAGAGATTATCTCTGCAGAGAGGGTGAGTGGAGTTCATTCAAAGAAAGCTCAAAGAATAGGTAACTTTTGAGTGGGATTTTGACAAATGAGTAAGAGTTTGGTATCTGCCTGAATGCCTTGTGCACTCATCAAACTCACTGAGTATGGGAAGTGTTAGAAGGTTCTTAGGAAAAAAACAGGAAAATGAAAACAAAAGTTTAATGATAAACGATGAGGCTTTAAATGGGGTAGGGCTGAATGAAGAAGAACCAGCTTCAGTACAGTGAGGACCATGGAAGGATTCTAAGCAGACAGGCATAACATGGTCAACTCTTAGTTTGGGAAAGATGGCTTTGGTGGCTGGTGGAGGAGAATGATTGAAGTGAGAGCGTGAAGACACTTTTGTGCTAGCCCCAGTGAGAAACACAGGAGCTCAATAGCAATGGACAGGAGAGAAAAGACCCAGAAGTGGCCTCAGAAGTGATTAGCTGACTGTGAAGGGGTGAGAGAGAGGTTAGGGCGAGAGGTAGGAGCAGAACTCAGGCTCGCCTATTCCATAAACTGAGATGGAGTACCGGCTTCCCTCGGGGGCCTGTTGGGCCCTCAAGAATGGAAATAAAAGAAATTCTTGAGTTCCTTTAAGGGGAATTCCAGGCACCTAGCTAGCCATGAGAAGTACATGAGCAAGTTGATAAGCAAGAAGGTAATAGTAGCATTAAACAATAGCCAAGGAAGTTAGAGTTACAAGATGTTTGATTCCCTGTAGAAACTAAAGATAACATTTTAACTCATGTCCCTCAATTACTTTTCAGAAACCCAGAACTCCACCAAATGGAAAATGCCATCTGCTGGCATGTAGATCTCAGATAAGGGGAAACTAAGGACTGAGCTCTGACCACAGCTCTTTGTTCTAAAGTTCTTCCTGAGGATCCTGGAGGAAGTAACGCCCATGGGCCAGACCTAATATTCATTTCTGCTGACTCCAAGTCTTCAAATAAATCTTCCCTACCTTAATCAATTGCAAATCAGAAAATCTTTGAATCTCCCTATGACCTGTACAGCCCTGCTTCAAGATATCCCATCTTTTTAGGCCAAACCAATGTATAAACTCCATGGATACATTTATGATTTTGCTTATAACTTTTGCTTTCCTGAAATTTACCTTTGCTTTTAAAAACCGTTGCTTAATTAAAAATCACGGGAGAGGCTGGGTTTTAAGCATGAGCTGCCCAATTCTCCTTGCTTGGCACCCTGCAAATAAATGCCCTCCTTTTTCCTGCTGCAAAACCTTGGTATGGATGTTTGGCCTTATTGCACTGGACTAGTGGACTCTAGCTTGGTTCAGAAACAAACTACCATCTAACAATGTCTTCACAAAGATGAGCAAGTCTTAGCTCAGCCATGAGGATCTCATTCTGGTGGCGAATGTGTGGGCGGGATATTATTTTAGTTGAGGGATCGCATGAACAGAGCTTTGGAGGTGTGTAACTGACAGGCAAGCTCTTGTACTTTGCAGCAGGAGGTGATATCTCTTCTGGAGCAGATCAGCAAGGCTTGAAAGTCCCCAAGAGCCACCTCTCTGAGTTCTTTAGACACCAAGTCTATAGACTGATGGAGTTCCTGAATCATGAGAAAAGGAAGAAACATCGAATGCATTAAGTGTATACAGTGTGAAATAGCCATGATCCAGGAGCTGAAGATCCAACTTCCGTTTTCTATTAACCCCACCACTCAGGGTGCCTGTAGGGAATGCAAAACCAGGGATATAATGAGCAGAAGCTCTCAAACCAATAAGCATATCTGGACTTGGTGAGACTCAACCTCCCACTTCCCCATAAGTTTAAAAATAATTCTAATTTATAGCACGTGTTATTCTAATTTCGGAGTCACTCTCTCTAAATACTGCACTATTACTAACTATTGTTACTATGATCTGCTCAGACAATAGGAAATGGTAACAGGTTCCGTTTACATTCTTAAAATGAATGTACACTTGAAGAACAATTCATTGTTGAGTTTTATGTGCACGCACTGGCAAGTCAGGTCTCTAGTAGTTTAACTTTTACATCTATGTGTATATGTATTTACTGCCATCTCAATCCATGGTTTTGATCATTGAATTGGGAGATCATTAGGCTGAGATACCTCCCATGCCTTGGGTTCCTGTGTAAGCAAACCAAAGCCCAAATCAGAGTGAATGATCACAGCCTAGGGAAACAATCTTAACCAATCAGAAATTGCCAACTAACCTCTAACTACAACTTTCAACTTCAACCATCAAATAATTTGTTTTGCTCCTGAGAACAGCTTATTCAGTCTCTTTGAATCAGGCAACTGTTTGCAACTGGTGCTGCCAGATTCATGAATTGCTGTCTGCTCAAATAAACTCTTTTAAGATTTTAATGTGCCCAAGTTTATCTTTTAGCACCATCCTTCCCTGAACACAGCCATTTCTTCTCTTTCAGATTAGAATTGATAACTTGGCCCCCAGCAAGCCTCCTAATCCTGCTTTCTTAACCTGATAGCATTTAAATAGTCATCCCTCGGTATGCATGGACCCCCAGGGATACCAAAATCCTCAAATGCTAAAGTCCCTTACATAAAATGGCATAGTATTTGCACAACTGATGCACATCTTCCTGTATATTTTAAATTCTCTCTGGATTACTTATACCTAATACAGTGTAAATGCAATGTAAATAGCTATTATACTGTGTTCTTATTATTTGCATTATTATTGTAGTGTTGTTTTTTATGTTTCCTGAGTATTTTCTATTTGCCCTGGGTTGAATCTGCAAATGCAGAACCCATGGATACAGAGGGCTGACTGTAATGGGCAGTGGTTATGTATTGTCTTTTTTTGTTTGGAACATCTTAACTTTGTTCAACCATTCCCCCAAATAATTTAGTTTCTTATAGAATCCACATTTGTTACCATCCTGATCATTTACCCGGGCAGAATCCAGCTTGTAACAATTCTTCCTAGAAGGACGGATTTTATTGTATTTTATTTTATTTTATTTTTGAGATGGAGTCTCGCTCTGTCGCCCAGGCTGGAGTGCAGTGGCACGATCTCGGCTCACTGCTCTGCCTCCCGGGTTCATGCCGTTCTCCTGCCTCCGCCTCCCGAGTAGCTGGGACTACAGGCGCCCGCCACCATGCTAATTTTTTTGTATTTTCAGTAGAGACGGGTTTTCACCGCGTGTTAGCCAGGATGGTCTCTATCTCCTGACCTCGTGATCCGCCCGTCTCGGCCTCTCAAAGTGCTGGGATTACAGGCGCGAGTCACCGCGCCCGGCCATGGATGGATCTTATTTTGAACTCAGCAAGTGTCAAGTCATGCATAAGAAATATAATGAAAGGATTGTCTGGGCGCGGTGGCTCACACCTATAATCCCAGCACTTTGGGAGGCTGAGGCGGGTGGATCACCTGGCCAACATGGCGAAACCCCGTCTCTACTAAACCCTGTCTCTACTAAAAACACAAAATTAGCTGGGCATGGTGGCACGTGCCTGTAATTCCAGCAACTAGAGGGTCTGAGGCAGGAGGCTCGCTTGAAACTGGGAGGCGGAGGTTGCAGTGCGCCAAGAATGCGCCACTGCACCCTGTTCTGGGCAACAGAGCAAGACTACCTCTCAAAAAAAAAAAAAAAAAAAAAAAAAAAAAAAGACAAAGAAAAAGAAATGTAGTGGAAGGATTACAGCCAGTCAACTGGACTAATTCAAGCCAGTATTCCATTAGGATTTATAGTCACATACACTTGCTTTTGATCTTGCAGTTAACTACCTTGGTATAAAAGCAGAGAAGCTCCCCCCAGAGAAGGCTGGAGAGTGCCCCAAAGGCTGAACTTAGCCTTCTCCCAAACCTCTTCCATCTCCAACCTGTGAAACTTAAGTCCTGTGGGAAGTGCTGGCCAGACATTACCTTGTGTTTTGCTAAAATGGAATCCGGGCTGGAGGACAACTGCTGAAGTCTAACAAGCTAGCCTCAGTTTCAATTACATTGCAGGGATGCAGAGGGAAGAGGAGAGGTAATTACATTTGCCTTAAACAAAAGAAAACTCTAAATCCTTGGCTGGGTGCAGTGGCTCATGCCTGTAATACCAGCACTTTCTGAGGCCAAGGTGGGTGGATCACTTGAGATCAGGAGTTTGAGACCAGCTTGGCCAACATGGTGAAACCCTCTCTCTATTAAAATTACAAAAATTAGCTGGGCACAGTGGCGTGCGCCTGTAGTCCTGGCTACTTGAGAGGCTGAGGCAGGAGAATTGCTTGAACCCAAGAGGTGGAGGTTGCAGTGAGATCGCAACATTGCGCTCTAGCCTGGGCAACGCAGCAAGACTGTCTCAAAAAAAAAAACCCAAACCCAAAACCAAAACCAAACCAAAACAAAACAAAACAAAAACTCAACTCGAAATCCCTATTGGAAACTACTTCTTCTTCATATGATGCTGGAGAATGCAGTGTCCATGGACATGGTTACTAAAGGCTTGAAAAATAATATTTTATCCAGAATTATTTACTTTAATGTATTATTGTTCTGTTCCTCGTTCCCCACTCCCCAACATGAGAGTCTTGATATTTGACTCTAAAAGTTTTAAGTATTATACACATGTCTTTTAATACAACACACTGCAAGTTCTTTTTGGAAACAGACGGGGGTCATAAACAACAAATACACAAAGTATCTCAAGAATCAACTAGGTGAGTTTGTAGATTTTTGCTGGATTGTCTGCAGTTTTCAGTTTTATGATTTCAGCCTAGAAGACTTCCTGTTGGCTATTTTCAGAAAACCAGGGACACAGCTTGAGGGCTGAGTTAACTCCGTTAGTTCATCTTCCAGTTAGATCTATTTTTCTGTCTCTCCATCAACAATAACTGCCCATCAGAGTAAGTTCAGTTCTAAGCGAGGGTTCTGAAATTGCTCTGTAACTTTTATTCTAGTGATCACTGCATATGAAGTAATCACATGATCACATTTAATATTCTGATGGTTTTATTAACAAGTATATAATATATATTGCATACTGTATATAGTATATGAGGACTGTACAGTACAAATTTATGTTCACAGTTTGACATGACAAAATGTCATTACTGAATTCCCATTGGACTACAGAGTAGAAACAGAGAAGGTACATTAAACATTCACATCTTTAGTAAGAAAGATTACCAAAATGTTTCAGTATCTGCAAGTATACTAATGCATGCTAAAAACCTTTACCCATTCAGTCTTATTAGCTTATAAAATATATTACACTTTATTAAAAATTTCTGCATAGTTTATACAAGTATTAAAGTACTGTAAATGTAATAATCCTGCTATATTTGCAGGTATGGTTTAAGAGATGCTAAGCAGAAAGATTATTTTGACCCTCTAACACTAAGTACATAACAGAAAAAAAGTGCTAGTATTTGTAAAACAATATTGTTGTAGCCCTCGTTTAATGCATGTAAAGATGGCTTTGTAAATGTATTGTTTAGGTGAATTTGCGATCATTTAGCAATTGTTAACCTTGACCAAGAAGAGAATAAAGACAGCTTGGAGCAACTTCATGTATGACAGCAATTCCTTCAAGACAACTGTATATTTTCAAACCAAATTATTTTAAAACCTTAGATCTTTCAGATTGTCTTTAAAACAATCTAATCAGGAATGATGCGCAGATATACAGTATCAGCAAAATAGTCTTTCAAATTCCACATTAGTGCAATACTGATAGTGCAGATGGGTGTTTAATAAAATATACATATACATATATAGTTCCCCTGTAATTCTGTTCCAAGGCTCTTGAAACTTCTGTGTATTTAGCATCTCCCTAGTTGAATATAGCTATGCTGCTAACACAGTCTCCAAACCAAGCAATTTAGAATGTTAATGCCCATTTATGATGTAGATTCACATAACTCTAAAATACAATGGATTCTGACTCTTCTGACTTCTCTAGGATGACACTTGGGTAACAATTGAAGAAACTCTATAACAAACAGAATTTACATAATAGCAACTTCATGTTTACAAATCATTCTCATCAATTTAAAATATTGCGACTGAAATCGCCATTGGTAGTAACATGATACACATCATTAAAACATGTTCAAGGGCATCTAATCTTGTATTTGAGGTCTTCCACAATAACAGCTAAAAATGACTAAGAGGCTAAATTTCTCAACTATCATAGTAAAATACAAATATATATATAAGAAAAGTTTGGTAAGGGCCAATTGGTAATGAAAGCATATCGACCAGCATGGGAATAGAGAATGGATGCTCTGGGTTGCTTTTGTTCCAGAGTTAAAATGGATCTTTGTTAAATGAACTGTTAACACAATCTAAGCAAGCTGAACAGTAACATTTAAGAGTCTTTGCAAGGTCTTGCTTAAAATCTTTTGAACAAAATTTAAATATGCCACAGCAAATGCATCAATTCCATGAGATGCCCATGAGGCTGAACTCAGGCTCCAAGCTGATCCCAGATCAATCTGATCCTTTCTCACCCTTTCCCCACTTCTCTATGGATTGGAACACACATAAACTGGTTACCTCGGTCAAAACAAAAACAAAAAGGTTTTCCTTGCGTTCCATCTTGATTCTTGTGTGTTGTGGAAGAACCATCTCAAGAAATGAACACTTTGCCATGAATATGACTAAGCTTTTACAATACAGACTACATCTACTTTTCAAAGAGCCATTTTATCACTCAATTTATGTCATAGTTGCAAAAAAGAAAAACTTTAGCTAAAAAAAAAAATTTTTACCTTTAGCTGAAAAACAAAACAAACAGCCCAATTAGGATGTTTTAATATCCTAAAGAAATTTTGCAGTGCTTTAAAAAAAGGAAAATCAAACCCAAGTGCCAAGATAACACATTTCTTTGCATTTCTCAACTACATTTCTTTACAGCTGGTTCACAGGGCGGATGAGTGGGACCTCTTAGCCTTAGGTGCACAGTCCCTACAACTTTTATTAACATAGTGCCATCAAAGCAAGCTCCCCACACAATTCACAGGCCTCCGGAATCACTCATTCACAGATGTTTTAAAAATGACCAAACAATGTATTCCTCCCAGTTAAAGTTGTGTTGGATCCTGAGTTGTGGCTGGGATGAATCTTCAGGATTTCATTCTTCTCTCTTCTCCTCCATTCTTGATGAAGGGGAATTTGGTTATATGCACCCACATTTAACTATTGTTGCTCACTTTCTTCAAATTTAGGACCAATGACATTTCTATGTATGAATTATTTTTATTGGCATTTAGACTATGGTGCTCAAAAGCCTGCTTTTGAAAAACTTCCCCCAATAATGGTGCTATTTATCTTCAACATAAACACGAGCCATTATTTTCAGTTTGTTCTGACACTGAAATAGTGATAGGAAACTGCCAGCTCTAACAGTAAACTTTTGGGAATTTTTGAGCTACATATATGAATCCCTGATCTGTGGTTTTCTGTATTTTTTCATAAATTCCCAAAATAAAGGTATGTGTGCTTCACAACTAGTTATATTTACAAATAGTGTCACTCAGGTCTTAATTGAATCAATCTCTTAAAGCATTAGCAGATGCTTTATGGGATGTGTCATGAATACAAGTGACAGCAAATTTGGCACCTTACAGCTCACACAGAAGAGTTTCTGTATAAAAGCTATGTGATTAATTTGATAAGGGAATACAAGTACCACTCAACATTTCCCTGTTTACAAAAAAAGCTATAAGCAGATTGGGTAAAAGAAGAACCATCCATACTCTTACCCAAAAGATTTCTTACCATTACTGGGCAAATATTCCACAGAGTCCCTACTATCAATGTTTGATGATCTCATATTAAGGACATTGTAGGAATGGAGATAGTTGCATGGATAACCCCATCGGTATGTGGCTTTGCAGCATGGTTCTGCAAAGCTGAGAATGCACAGAGACTGAAGCTCTGGGAATGCTGCACACAGCTAACAAAATGTTCAAACCTCACTGACAACCCCTAGCCCAGGAGGAATTGCCTCTTCTGCTCCCCACTGCTCAACGGCCCTCTCCTCCGACTCCATGCTATGAAAGCACAGCACTCTTCCCTTGAACCACTACACATCACCCACCTAGATCCAAAGTTTGGGCTCATCTCCCATTGGTGGCAAAGACCTCCATATGAGCTGCAGGCACAAAGGAGGGCAAAGAACTTGATTCAGATGAAGTCTAAGATCCAGGTTGACAAGATTTGTGAAGGATGACGGAAGAGGTGACTGCACTAGCTTGAAATCTTGCTGTACTTCTAGCTAACCGGTGCAAGGGGCCACCCTTGTTTTCACTGTCAAGCATAAAATATTATCACAGGGCAGAGGTAAGAATGTCTCTGGCAAGGACTAGCAGTCTGGATACTGTATTTCTAATACATTTACTCTGACATTCTTTTGAGGAATACATGGAGAACTGACAATTGGTTATGTTAGTTTACATGTTCCCTTGTTCTTATTACATTAAACGTATCTATAAGAAGGGTTTGCTTAGCATCCCCAGAAAAAAAAAAAAAAAAAAAGTGTTCACATTCTTTAGGTCTGACCCGTGGTAAGGAGAGGGAGGATTAGAGAACGTCTACTACTGACCATATGGAAGTTTTGGATGATATAAATTCCGAGATTCAGACCAGCTGAATCAAATTAAAATGTACATGTAAAAAATGTGTTAGATAATGGGAGGCAGGACAGAGAGAGAGCCAGGTGAGTGGGGAGTCACGCTGAGGCAGGACACAGAGGCGATCAGACTAGCATGTGGCGTTTCCTATGGAGGGCAAGATGGTCAGAACGGGAGAAGCTGCGGTCGCAGTCCGGGCACTGGAAAGGTTTGATTCCAGTATGTTTTCGGAAATGTCTTGTTAGTTCATCAGACCGAGCAAACTTCCATGTGCATCCTTCCCATGTACATTTGTAGGGTTTTTCTCCTGCAAAAGGAAAACGAAAAGAGCTATTTTTGCCTGTAAAGGCAGTAAAGATCTTTGAGCTAATGCTTGACAAATAATATTTTCAAGATATGTTCATACATTTGTTCTTCAATAACACAGTGCATTATAAACTACTGCAGGACAAGCAAGAAGAAAATGAACTAATAGCTTAATGTTTCATTGGCTCTCTGCCAAAAAAAAAAATGGGAGGAGAATTTTAAGAGTTCTTAAAACACAGAGTCACTGAAATCCATTCTGAGGGACTACCAAATAGTGATGAACACATGGTGATCTGTATTTGCATATCTCCTAAATCTTAAACCTGCTTGGGAGCTTAATTATATGCAGTGTTATTCATTTAATGAGAACTCCAAATTGAAAGTTTGTGGGATTTTCTTATACTTTTCAATAGTTTTCTAAAAATATGAAGTCTCTAACAACTGAAATATCTGCTAGGGATTAACATCTTACTTTCTTGTTTAGGCAATAACAATTATGCCTAAGTATAATGCTCTAATTCAGGGGCACTAAAATACACAAACTCTTCCCCATCTGTCCTGAGCCAGGTTTTTACAACCCCCTCCTGTAGGATAAGGATAATTTACATATGAGGAACAGAAGCTCCTTGTGAGAAAATGATAGGGAGAACCAGGATGATGGGAGACCCTCACAAATAAAAAGGCTGTTATGGAAATCTTACATTTTAAATTAGTCATAAGGGTCATGAGTATGACAAATTAACTCCCATTTAACACCCCTTGTTCTCTAGAAGCCTTGAGGGATTACCATTCCTTGGCATTTGAATGAGATATTTAGGATTTCTACGATCTGCTTCCTGGTACAGAATACACACACAAAGAGGCATTTTTTCCTATATCTAAACTGTCACCCAAATATTCAATGTCTTTCTAATTTTAGGCTGGAAGTTGGTAATATCCACCTCTTGGGTCCCACTAATGCCCCAACAATGCCCTCAGTAATCATCGATTTGCACTGCTGTTTGGGCGTTGCTGTAGACACAAGGCCATCACCCTCAGCTCTCTCTGTGGGTGTTAGCTTCCTCTGCCTCCTCCCAGGATTCACTTAAAAACTTCACTTCCATTTTGCCACTTTCCTTCCCTTTTCTCTTCCAAACCTCAGATTCCTCTTTGTAAATTTTCTGAGTAAAAATGATTTGCAAGACTCAGAAAAGCAACCTACACTGCTAACGAAAATGTACACAGATGCAAACTGCTGTCAAACTAGAATTTCACATCAAAGAGTTTGAGGTGAGATAAGCCTTACTATATATGCATCACCACTACTAATAGTCAATCAGGCTGTTAAAACATTTCATTTTTAATTTTTTTTAGAGACAAGGCCTCCCTATGTTGCCCAGACTGGACTTGAACTCCTGGGCTCAAACAATCCTCCTGCCTCAACCTCCCAAGGACCTGGGACCACAGGTGCACGCCACTGCACCTGGCTGTTAAAACATTTTTGTATTATTTCCTTAAGATGTTTTACTACCAAAACATTTGGCACTGAGACCAATTTCACATTTTTCTTGGCTATAATGACCTTTGTATGATTCGGCTGCTCATGTTCTATATTCAGTATTGGGCAAGATGGAAGAAATCCTAAAACAAATATGGTAGGCAATAGCATAAGAGCTCCCTCAAGTTTAGAAGACAAATATTAACCACATTTCTTCACCTTTCTTTCCTTCAAGGACAGTCTTCTATTTGAATTGTTTGTGTTAAACTGTTGGATTAATTTGTGCTACACAAAGACTGTTCTTGGCTCTCATGAATTTACAATGCATGTATGTGAAATAGCTCGTAGGGAGGCCACATCCTTGACTGTGAAAGCACTTCCCCCGTTCCAGTGGCAAAGGTTCCAACCCTTTCTCCCTCCTTTGCTAGAGAGCACAGAACTGCAAGTGATTGTGAGCGGCCTTGTTTTGGGGATTACTTTGAATCTACTCTAACTTATTACCAAGGCGAATCATTGGCAACATCTTCATTCTGCACAACTAATCTGGAGACGACACATCTGGAGATGACTATGGTAACTTTCAAGATGCCTGAAAACCTTTCATTGTAACAACCTTTGCATTCCATTCTAATACTTCTTAAGAAGAAAGATGAAGCGGGTCTGGTGTTTCTAATACCTGTGTGTGTTCTTCTGTGTGCTTTCAAGTGGGAGCTTTTAGTGTACACTTTGTTGCATCCATCATAATCACATCTGTGTATCCTCCGCTTCCTTTGAGTATCCGGGGATTCCACAGGTAAAGGTCTCTTCCCAGGCTGCACGATGACCGAAGGGTGATTCCTGTGAAAGCCAAGGTTACAGGCAAAGTGTTGAGAGCACGTTCTTCTTTTTTCATCAGTCTACTAAAAGCATTAACAACACTGGGCAAAAACAAACAAACAAAAAATCCCGACAAAATAAACAGAAAGAAATTAGCTGATCAACCCAAGAAGCACTGCTATATTCATTCAACAAACATTGAGTGAGCACCTACCATGAGCCAGGCACTGTGCTTGGCACCGGGACACAAAGATGAATAAAAACAGGGTTCCTGCCCTCGAGGAGCTCACACTCTAGGGGGAGACAGACATGGAGATAAGTAATGACAGTAAGAAGGGTTAAGTGCTATGCTAGAGGCAGGCGCCGAGTGCTGGGGAGGCTCTTTCCCTCAGTCAACTTTTGCCTATTTATAGAATCTTGCGGTTCTAGGCAATGCTGAACACTGTATTTTTTCACAGGCTGCTCTGATTTTCATTATTGTTGGCTAGGGAAAAATGGAAAAGATCAAACTCCTAAGCCTCAGGAAACCACATTGTAGGGTATATCTATGTTTCTAACCTTTATGTAATTGGCATTTAATTGGAGTCCCTTTGAGACTGCCAATTCACATGCAATTTTCAAATGCCGGCTCTTCCAAAAAACAACAAAAAAGTTGGCATTGCTGTCTTCACAAACTCAAGCCTCCACTGTCACTGTGATTCCTGTATGAGGGAGAATTTCAACGCAGTGTTGTGGTCACCCATGATGCTGGCTCACGTGGTGCCGGCTCCCTCATGGGACGCCTGACATTCTCCCTACCTTCCTGATTTCTCTCATTCCTGAGTTTGCGCCTTCCCTGGGTGGACTCGAAACCAAATCCTGTTAAAAATCTTATAATCTAAGCTTTCTTTTTTTCAGCAAGAACGTGGTGGAGAGAAAAGGGAGATGGAGGAAGAGCTGGGAAAAGTCTGTTACGTTCCTCCGCTTCCCCTGCTGATTAATGTAAGTAATTATAATGTTCTAATCTGCTCATTCACTTTCCTAATGACTAATTACTCGATATATCACAAGTGTATGTTGTTGGCCTCTAACTGTAATGAAAGACTTCTTTCTCTTTCATATTTAAATCTATAACTCCTAAAATGTTCCATATAATACAGGAATATTTTGCACAAGTGTGTTTGAGGAGAAAAAAGATGTGTGAACAGGAAAAAAAGAATTTGATGAGTAAACACTCTAACTAGTGAGCTTAAAAAAAGAATAAAAAAAATTTATCCATAAAAATCAAAAGGGAGTCTCTTGATATAAAACTTGTCTTGGTAAATATTTGAATACACATCCCTTGTCAATAACTTTTTCAGGCATGCTAAGAAGTGACTAGAAAACGAATAAAAGGTGTGTTTCTTAAGTCACCTTACTTCTCATGCTTTTTTTTTTTTTAAATTATTTTAAATTATTTATTTATTTACTTCTCATCCTTTATTATGAGCAAAGGAAACTGTCAGTGTTGACTCTCACCTTCCTACTCTAGTACCTGGAAGGGCGGTAGAGATGGATAGGCCAAGTTTAGATACATGGAAAAGTGAACATAAAATAGTGAGGAGGGGGAAAAGAACAAGGACTTCAATTATATATGTAAATATATATATGTGCAAACAAATAGCAGAGAACACAGCAAAGTGAGAGGTTCACAGAGTTTTTACAAGCTGAATTATTCATTTAAAATCCTTCAATAGAAAGAAAAAGTTGTTTATTTTTAACTTTCAGCTTTAATGTCATCTAATGAAAACGTTTCATCTCCATTAAAAGAAATTCAGGAAATAAAGTGCTGGGGTAGAAATTTAATTATTATCTATAAAACTTTCACATATCTTTGGGATACTGGGAGACTATCTTTCTCAGACAACTTTAGAAATCTCTCCCAATTATTGGATTTTATGGGTTGGGAATCAAATGGTTTCTGTGCAGTAATTCTGATTGCCCTTTCCAGTTGTTTATTTTACATATAAAGGTGCACCGAAAGGCTGTGGGCTGCGGTTACAAATCCCAGCTTTGTCACTGACAGTCTCTGTGATCCTGGGCCAAGATCTCGCCCTCTCTGTGTCTCGGTTTCCTCTCTGTTAACTGGGGATGATGATAATGTTATCTCAGAAGGTTATATCTCAGAACAATGTCTGTTCCCAAGATAAAGCTACTAAACGGTCGCCATGAATATTGTGAGGTTCAAAATACTCTATTTGTAACTTTGTACCCTATGGTTGTTTAATTTCATGAGTTTTTTGAGGATGTCCCCAAACCAGGATCTCTCTGCTTGAGCTGTGTCCCTTAAGCCTTCTGAGCACGGTTAGCTGCCGCATCTCTCAAGAGACTGATGTTGGTTCAGGCCAAAGCTAGATTAAGAGTCTTGGGATCTCACACTTTTCGGTCTCTACTCCCATTTTCAAAGAGGTGGTTTGGGATTATTATCACTAAGAAGTTAGAGAGCTAATACATATAAGACATCTGTCCACTGTTTTGAGCTGAGTCAGCCCTTCTTAAGTTTGCTATAATTCACATACACAACTCAATAGGGAAATCTGATCCTTATGATTTTTGTTCTAAATATAGTTTTATGTATTTAGAACAAAGAAATCTTTTTGTAAATCTAGAACAAAAAGAATTTGATGTACCTTTGAGTGCCTTTATAAATAATCCTAAAGGTGTTAACACCACAATCAAGCAAATGGATTTCAAACCTGCACTTTTAAGTCTGCCTCTGGAAAGGAAGGGTTTCCTAAGGCAAATATTATTGGGGCTGCCTCACTGCAGTGGTACTGGGTGCCTAGTTTCAAGTGATTCTTTCCTGGCTAGCTGGTTTCCTACGTGGGCTGCTACTGGGCATACTCCAAGACATTACTTAATCACACCTGTGAGAACATTACTTAAAGAGTACACGTCCCAGCTGTGGCTCATCTGTTGCATTTTTTTGAGAAGCAGAATGCATTCTTAGGTCAGCTTTAAAAAAAGCATATTACTCATTAATCATTAAAAGCCACTGAGCTTGAGATCATCAAAAGAATAGTACTTAAAACAAAAGTATTTTCTTTTGAGCAGCATTCAGAGCACAGAATATTGCTTTCAAATCTTCTGCAATGTTTTATACCACAATTCACAATAACCCAGACTTTGGAATAACACTTGTCCAGTCAACGGATCCCTCCCTATGGAGGCACTTGGCTTTGTTTAGTTTTATAGCATCTTTTTCATCACCCGTGCAGGAACAACAGTAAGTGCATGCCATGTTGCTAGTTACCTTGCCAGAAACATCTCTCAACATAAAAAAAGTTAATTCCACCTTTAAGATGTATCCATTTTGCCTAGTCATTTTTTTCCTTTCACTTGAGTGCATGAGCAGGTGCAACGGGTTGGATATGACAAGATGGCAAGAAAAGCCCTGATTCGGAAGCAGGAGATCAAGCCCAGGGCCCCTCAGCTGTTAGCAGTGTGATTACTGGTGAGTTATCTAATGTCTCAGGTAATCCGTTTGCCTTTTGCTCTGACTCCCACATGCTTGTTGTGGAGGAATGAAATAATTTCTTTGAAAACATCTGGGAAGGTTTTTTTTTGAGGGAAGAGGGCACTATGCAATTGTGAGGAATAATAAAATATAATTCCATCAGAGACTCTCTCCCTACTGCTGATGCAGTTGGCTAAGAGTTATTCTCTTCTTCATCTATTGACGAACATATGACAACCCAAACCAAAAATGACTATGATTGGGTGCAGTGGACAATTAATCCATGAGCTACTATGAAGGTACCTACCCAAGCTGAATGTGGATACAACTAGGATATATTTGAAGTTGCCCATAAAATAGTTATTCTAAAATCAGAGAATTCACATTCTGCTGTAGAGTTAATTGTGAGAGGGAGCGGGGTGGAGGGGTAGAGAAGATCAAGGAGAAAGGTGGGTAGAACATTTATTCAAGTGGAGGAAAACGATGCAGGAGGATGATGGGAGGGGCACTGTGGAGGTAATCGTTGCCTTTGTACTCGGAAGCTGGCTGCTGAATCCAATGTTGAAGCACCGTAACACAAGACAATTACAACTACAATCAATAACGAAAACAGAAATGGGGGCAGCAAATTAAGTGACTAGTCCAAGATCACACATATGATAGAGAACAGAGGTGGGATCCTTGCTGGACCTGAAGGCCATCTTCTTAGCAACTACAAACCCAGCCTTCAGTGTAATCACTGGTGGAGGCCAAGGTTATCTACAGTGGGATCCCATAAATGAGGCTGCTGAACCTATATGTGGCACGACCACATTATACCATGTTAGACCTACAAGAAACCACCATTCAGGTGCTTGGATACTGACCAACACCGCACAACCTTCCTACTGGATGGCAATTCTACAGGATACTATACACTCTGTAAGGACTAAGTGTATCCACATGAAAACTTTACTTGATCCACAGAACACCAAGTTTAATCTATACAAGGATTCTCATCATGGAAAAACTAAGTATACATAGCCTGGAAGAATGAAAAAAAAAAAACAACAAAAATAATTCATGTGGTAAGGTGCAAAATCATGGATGACTGATTCAACGAAAACTTGATGTAAATTTTGTCATAACGTTGTCAGTGTAACAGCATATTGTTTTTGGAGGGATTCTCCCATCTTGACTAGTGGTACCGGACCAGTGGCGGCCACAGACTACAAGCCGTTCCTGGTCATCCACACCACATCACACGTATGAAATCTTGTGCTTCCGTTCCAGGTTCCAAGATGCACGCTACTATGCAAATGCTGGGTAGGCCTAAATATACTTACTCTTGCAACAATGCTTGCGGGGGGGACACTGAGTTCATTAAGGGGGGTGACATTTCTTCAGGATAATAATCTGTCCTCTGTGGTTCAATCCCAGGTTCTATTTTAATTTTTTTCTGTGATATAGGCTTCTCATATGATTCAATTACAGGTACTAAAAAATAAAAATAGAAAAGTCACTCCACATACAGTTTACCAATTTCAGCTTTTCAAAGCTTACTGCATAGCTCCTATCTACAACACAGATACGACAGATTTATTTGCCTTTGGCAGATTATAGCAGGAACAAATCTGGGGGAGATTCTTGCCTCTCCTGACCATTATTTTGCCAGTAAGCAGCAAATATAGGGACCTGGATTCTAAAACACCAGCCCTGAAATGATTCGTTCTTATAATTCTGGATTACTTCCTTTCTACCCCATAGTCCTCTGTCTATGACCAGCTGGTAAACAAGGTGGCTTTTGATTGCTATTAGTTTTCACCACGATCAAAAAGTATTTATTAAATGCCTTTTGTACTTAGAACCATGTAGGAATTCAAGAAAGCGACATAAAGTCAAGATTCTTTCTGTCCCCAAGTTGACTATTACATAATGAAAGTAATCGTCTCATGGTATCAAACAGACAGCCCGATTCTTGGGACCTCTTCCAGTATCAACACTTCAGGGGGGAAAAAAAAGAAAAGGAAATGCCTTAGGCAGATGAGTATTTCCTCTGAAGAGTTCAACAGCTCTTGCCCCCGTGCTTCCTCACCCAGCCCATCTGGTGAAGCGCCAGTACACTAAGCAAGTGCAGCAGCATGAAGCAGTGGCGGAATTTACCTTGCATGCTACTACTGGAATTTTCCATCTCCTCCGACAAGGAGACCATGAGAGGCTGCTGGAGGTGACTCGTGTACATAAAGGGGACCGGCTGCACCACCACCGGCTGGATGACGGGCAGGATCCCCGGGCTCCGTATTCCGTGCCGTGAGAGAGCAGCTGCCATCACTGGTGGCATGGACAGTGGCACGCCGAAGGGCTGCACGCCTGGAGAAGGGGGTGAGTATTTTTTTATCGGTGGGCTGGAAGATGGCATGCTCAACCCAGGCGAGGCTCTCCGGTGTGAGGACGGGAACTTCAGAGAGGAGGGCGAATTCCCAGCCGAAGGGGGTGAACTCCGCTTGTTCACCGTGAGGTCCACTGGCTCCATCTGTATTCCGTGTGACAGGCCTTCTGGGGTCTGAAAGAACTTCTCGGGCAATGGTGTGGAGTAGATGACCCCATATTTGTTGGGCTTCATGGATTCCATGTAATTAGATGGGTATGACTATTAGAAAGGAAAAGGAAAACGTGTCAACAGCCAAGTAAGTCCGTTTACTTGAAACATGAATTTAAAAAACATGCTAACAAGGCACTTAACAATTACATGGGCTTTACAAAGCAGTTTAGATTTCGATATATACTTGACCTTAAAAAAAATGCTCAGCGAGGTGGTCTCAACAACATTAAAAATGCTGAGAGGCAGTCTCAAAAACATTAAAACTAAGATCAGTGTGGTCACTACTGCACACGAAAAATCTGAAATTTAATCCTAAGATGACTCCTGTGTCAAACGTTAAGGCCAATACCTGGCAAAATTCTAAGACAGGTGACAGCACAGGCTTGGGGGCCATTATCATTAGGAGGCAGAGCTGGGGTTCACCAAGAACCAGCCAAGCCAAACCAACCTGGTTGCTTTTCTGGTGGGCTTTCTTGATGAGCAGGAATTGCTCCCTAGCTTTGGTGTCTAACTTCGGCAGGACAGTTATTTCTCAGGATAAGTAGTGTCTTCAACTTCGGCAGGACATTGATTTCTCATCATAGTTGTGTATGATAAGCAAGAATGGGGCTGCAAGATAGACAGTACCTTTCATTTGACGGACTTCAGCAGCTGACCAATCCATGCCTAGGACTGGCCAACGATCCTAGTCAGCCTGGAACTGTGCTAGTTTCAGCACTGAAAGTTCCACATCCCATGAAACTCTACAGTCTCAGGCAAACCAGGAGGGGGTCAGTCACCATACACACCTTTGTACTGAAGGCCACCCTCACTGGGGCAATGATGTCCTTGGCCCTAACTTGCTCAATGTTCTTATTCAGAATCTGAATGAAGCTGTAGACTTGAATGGCAAGTCTGTGGATGACACAGAACTGTAAGAAACACCTAACGTGATATGACTCACATAAGGAAATGCAGTGCTCAAAGTCATTCACACAAGCTGGGGCCCCGTGTTCTCTTCTCTATACCCTGCTACTTGCACATCAAATGAGGCTGGGGCACAAACAGAGTGCAGAAGAGATAAAATAGTCTGTTTCCTTCCCAAGATCTGGTCCACAACTGACCTCATTCATCTTCAAACACCTTTCTCTCTTAAAATATCAGGATAACTTTACCTGCATCTGCCAGCTTTAAATACAAACCAGTCATCATAATTTCACACAATGGGCACTGTCCTTGACCATGGAGTTCACCGAAAGTACTTCTATTCCCTAACTAACATTTTGTTGTAAATTTTCTTTGTAGAATGCAATCTAATTTTTAATTAAAAAAATTTAAACTCAACATACACCATTTTCTTTACTAGGCATTTTAGGGAAACTGAAATTTTGCATGTCAAGCCTGCTTACCTGCAGAAAATTCTTTGTACTTGAATTCTGACAGTGACAGTGATAAACAACATATTGTGCTTCTCTTCCAGCTCTAAAATCCCATGTGTTTATGAGTTAGAGGCAATACTAACTCGGGATGCAACCAAGAAAACCCAATAGTGCCTCATAACTAAACAGCGTAAATGCACTATTAATTTCTGGGCCTCCTTGACCCCTCTAGGGGCCACTAACGTGAGTTATCACCGTGGGACAGCAGTGGTTTTGATGGGGATTCCTACTGAGATCTGGCGAATCCCCGGCTGGTTATGCATTGGAATCATCTGTGCTGTTTTTAAAATTCCAGATGCCCAGTCCCTGCTCCAGGCCTGCAGAGCAGCCTGTCACGGAGGAGCCAGTCAGTGAAACGTTTGATCACGTAACTGTGTTTATCTTCATCTGGTTTGGATGTCAGGTCCTCATGGTTAAGATCATGCTTTGCCATCTTCTGTTCTTTCTTTCTTTATCCAGACCGTTATAATCTGTGTAACTTCCTAGAACAGGGATTCCTGCAGCGTGCACATCACTCTCGGTGTACCTAAGATGCTTTTAGGTGGGGTGCACGATGAGCACAGATGAAGCTAAAATTGTTACGTGTTTATTTGTATGTGTCAGAAAAAACTGTTGCACATATATTTTGCAGTAGTGGTACCAAGTTTGCTTTTAAAATAAATTTATTATGTGAAAAAGCAATTCTATAAAAGAAGGCAAGAAAAATTACTAACTAAATATTAGGAGTGCAGGTGCTATGAGGATATGGCAAACTTCTTAAGGTTGTTCTGAATCCCCACCTTCCAGGAGGTTGTGAGGTTATGGGATAACCTACACAATGAGCTTATACGTACGCCATACTAGAAAACCCTTCTTGTCCCTGCTTATACAAGAGATGCCCACTGTCATGGGCTCTACTGCTCCCAACCAGCGCTTCTCTAACTTTACTGTGCACATCCATCTACCTGGAGCACTCGTTAAAATGCAAATTTTGAATTACTGGGGAGTGGAGCGAGGGAATTTAGGCTTCCTTTTGAATAGCAATGTTCTAAATGACAGAGATAGAAAGTAAAAATACTAAAGGTCTATTTAAAGGAGAGAAAAAGAATTTTCTTTTCTTTTTTTTTTTTTTTAATTTTTTGAGATAGGGTCTTACTGTTACTCAGGCTGGAGTGCCATGGTACGATCATAGCTCATTGCAGCCTCGACCTCCTGGGCTCAGATGATTCTCCCACCTCAGCCTCCGGAGCAAGTGGAACCACAGGCACGTGACACCACGCCTGGCTAATTTTTGTATTTTTTTGTAGAGACTGGGTTTTGTCATGTTGTCCAGGCTGGTCTCGAACTGCTGGGTTCAAGTGATCTGCCCGCCTCAACCTCCCAAAGTTCTAGGATTACAGACATGAGCCACCATGCCCAGCCAGTTTTCACTACTAATACTGCTTAAAAACAAGAATATGAAGGATATAAAATCAGAAAACACAATATGCATAAAAACAGCTTTGAGTTATAGATCAAGGATCAAAAGAAAAGATTCTCTACCTTTCTTTAAAGCCAGGCATGCACAGTACCAACAAAAGAGGTCCAAAACATAGCAACAGTAAGTATTAAATATATTTAAATGTAAATATTAAGATGGGTATTATTAAAAGAGGCACAAGGTTCATTAACAACAACAACAACAACAACAAAAACCATTATAAATCATGTACACTGGAGAGTTTCAGGGAGTAATTAAATATAGAAAGGAGAATGATTTCTCCTAGGCCTAAAGTCTAATGTGCTTTATATAATTCTCCAAAGGGCAATGGTTCTGGTATTAGGAAAAAAACTTTAGGAAATGGGAGGCAGCATTGTTTCTATTGACCAAAATGTAGCTTCTCCCTTATTTTCAGCTCTATTCTTCCAAGACCTCCCTATGACCTAGATTTTAATGCCAATAGTTATTGGCAGCTAAATGGGAAGCAAAATGAGGACATAGTTTTATTGCTGTCATTGCTGGATTTTTCTACGCATGGGGTGAGGTTTGGGAGAGTAGGAATTTAGAACCTCCAGATTTGCAAATTTAATAACATTCTCAGGTTTCTCAAGCTATTAAGACAGAAAAAGCCACACATAAAGCTAAGTTTTATCAACATTATGCAGTTTGCTGATAAGTCTGTTCTCAAATGAATGCCCTCATTCCCTCTATTGGATGTGTGATTACTGTAAGGTACAAGACTAACTGTGGGGAGACACATTTGGTCACAGATACTCAGCTCTGGGCAGATAATTAACTGTTTCCAGCCCAACTGCCTCACAACAGGGTGAAGACATGTGGCCTCTCAAACTGGTTCACTTTATTTGGGTGGAGCGCACAAGCTTTTGCAATCAGCTTCCAACAATCTGGTGCCGTGTAGGGACTGACACGGCTGGGTGTGTGCCCTGGGGCAGGTACAACCCGGTAACAGCCTTCCCCTCTGTTCCAGACAGTTCCTATGTTCTATCAAAGCAATGCATACAAGTGCGGCTGTACTGGCCCCAAATCCAAATCAGAGACAAGCGTTGATGAAGCAGAAAATGTGCCTCTGGCCACGGATGGACCTCCAGTGCCCTCTGTGCATGCTGCTTAGTCCAAGAGACCCTGTGTCCTGGAACAGAGCAGTCCAAAGACTAGACACAGACATGGGCTTCTGGACTCCACTAGGGATCATAAGGGCTTAAAACAATGGGCTGGGGCAGGCATGGTGGCTCACACTTGTAACTCCAGCACCTGGAGAGGCTGAGGCAGGAGGATTGCTTAAGGCTGGGAGTCTGAGACCAGCCTGGGCAACATGGTGAGACCCCCTCTCTACAGAAAAAACAAAAATGTAGCCGGGCATGGTGGTGCTTGCTTATAGTTCCAGCTACTCGGGGGGCTGAGGCAGGAGGATTGCTTGAACTCAGGCGTTTGAGGTTGCAGTGATCTCGCTACTGCATTCCAGCCTGGGCAACAGAGCAATACCTTGTCTCAAAACCAAAACAAAACCAAAAAAACACAAAAACAAAACCAAAACAAACCCCCCCCCCAACAAAACCACTGATCTGCCATAAGAAAAATTTCTTTCCGTCTGTAACATGCACTCAGATGTTCACACCCCTGCACAGTGTGCATTTACTTACTGACTGCTGCTTCTCACTGTACTGTGAGGTGATGAGGGCCTGGCATAGGTGCTCAGTTAATACTTGATGAATGTGTAGTAAGTTAACACACTCTCTTATCAAGTTTTTACTACTGATAAGGTGAAGAATAATATGCCAATTATTTTGAACTTTAAAAAAATGATTTTAATTGTGACAGGGAAAGAGGTACAACGTTTGGATAATTTCCCAAAGTTCTAACTACCACTTTATGCTAAGGTGATAATTGCAATAGTTTCTTATTTTATTAGGAATAGTTTTGGCGAGTTTTCCATTATAAGACAGTTTCAGTGGATGAAATGACTAAAACATGGATGAAATCTCTATTTCACTATTCATCAACATGAAAAAAAGTGAATGTCCGTGACAGGGCAAGTCAAAAGAATCTTCATCCAAGAGAGGGTTCCAGGCACAGGAAGGCGTGATGCATGTATAAACACACACTCTGGGAACAGCAAATGGCACGCAGCCCCATGCACACAGAGGTAGAACGCTCTCTTTCTACCAGGCTTGAAAAAGCCATGAAATGTTTCTGTTAGAGCAGAGGAAATTACTGATTTGACATACTTTCCTATCTATACTTTCGGTCTGTTAGATGACCAAAGATGACAGAATATTATTAATCCTTTCTTCAAAAGCAATCTTTCCACAGGAATAGAAGAATACTTTAAACTTTGTTTTTTGATTTGTTTTGGTTTTTACAATTTGTTTCCTTACTCACTTCCTGAATTAAATCCTTTAATTATCAATCTTTTGGGAAATGGTAAAAAAACAATTTATGTACATGTGCATCTTTTTTACACAGTTTCATATTTTATAATTTTTTTTTTAAAAAAACAGAAACTCGGGGAGCTGCTGGTGATTTTGCCAAGATCAGAGCGACAGTAAATAGCAGAGACTGAAGGCACAGACTTGGGGAGGCAGAGTCTACTCTGTTCCTCATTCTTGCAAATTTTAACAGGGTGACCCCAAGCCTCAAAGCACAAAGCTAGTGGAGAACAGTATGAGGGCTTATATGTGGTTAAGAGGGAAATGACATGTCCTCACTTTCTCTAACCTATAGCAAAAGCGCAAACAAGCGATTGTTTCTGCTGTGCTATCCTTTTAGGGGGTGGGAAGAGGGGGAGAAATAAGTTAGTATAAAATATTTTTATTCATCTGTAGAAATTAAAAATATTTTCACATATGTCCTATCGTGCCTTAATGTTTACAACGTTGACTTGAATAGCCAAAGACTTTGACCTTCAGGTCAAAGACTGAATTAAAAAGAAAAAGGAATAATAAATTAGGTTCAATATACTTCACATATGAAGGCAGGAAAGATGAAATTTGAAGATTTAAGAGTGGAAACAAAAGCTTTTTAATTTTTTTAAGTAAAATCATTTTAACACCCCACTCCTCAAATGTTTCTGTTAACTTAGGTTGCACTGAATTAAGAAAAAAATACTTCCTGCTGAATAAAGTTAAAACCAAAACAAGAAAAAAAAACAATCTTCATTTTGAAGGACTGACAGTAACTTGGTGAAACTAAATTCTAAAAGTGTCAGTTGCAGTTGAAATCTAGCACATGAAGGAGAAAAAGACCATTAACTGCAAAATCACTCCTCCATATTTTAACTTCGTGTATTAATACGTTAAAACAATGCAAGTTTAATAGTTACTTCAAATTCATTTTATTCCACTTTTTTTTTTCGGTTAAGTGCATTTCCTTGCACTTAATTACATATGTCACACCAATTTAGCAATGTGGATCTTCATTTTAGCTTTATATTAGACTCTTGAGCCTTATTTTCACGCTTGATTAAAAGTACTGGAAGTACACTGACCAGTGAAATGCCTCACTGATGGCTCTGCACCATTTGTAAAATGAATCATATTCTCCAGTGCTACAAACCTATTCCTATTTCAAGAATATAATTAATGGGGAAATTTTGTACCTTCATTTTCCTCTAACGTGATCATGTAGTGATGCCGGGGATGAGGATGTGATGAATACAACGACAGCACCGAATAACATTCAAAGTAATTTAGTTGTTTGGCCAGGAGCGGTGGCTCATGCCTGTAATCCCAGCACTTTGGGAGGCTGAGGTGGGTGGATCATCTGAGGTCAGGAGTTCAAGACCAGCCTGGCCAACATGGCGAAACCCAGTCTCTACTGAAAATACAAAAATTAGCCGGGCATGGTGGTAGGCGCCTGTAATCCCAGCTACTATGGGGGCTGAGGCAGAAGAATAACTTGAACTCAGGAGGCGGAGGTTGCAGTGAGCTGAGATCACACCCCTGTACTCCTGCCTAGGCGACAGAGTGAGACTCCATCTCAAAAAAAAAAAAGTAATTTAGTTTTTTGATTAATAAAATCCTTATTGCTCAGTTGCTACCATATTCAGACACTTGGTTATTCACTTATCACGCTGGAATGCAAATGTTATTTCCTTAAAGCCCTTCTGCCTTAACTTGCATTATAGATACTGGTAAACACTTTACTGGCTTAGTAATATCCATGGCAACTCAGCTCCAAGGGCCTCGGCGTGACCCCCATGTCTTGTATAAACATTTTTGGCAGGAACCTCCAGAGCCCATGCATAAGGATGATCTAATTTTGCAAGCGTGTCATTACCAACCTTCAGATACACAACCGGGGCCAAGTTTTCCCCCTTGTGAATATTTTCCAAGCCCGTGGAAGAAAAGAGCAAGACAGAGTGGGAGCGCTGCCTTGTTATTCAATATTCACTCAACCAGATCCCTCAAGCTGAAACCACTCCCTGCTCTGAAGTCAGACACCTTCCTCCGTCACCATGTCTCACCTCCATGGCACTGGTGTTGTACCCGCAGAAACCCCAGACTCCTCGCTAGTCCCTGGTGGCCTAAGAGCAGCCAGTGGCCTGGCTCCCCTGAGGGGCTGACTTAGGGCTAAGGTGCTGAAAAGGACAATGCACGTAATTCCCACCCAGCCAGACTCTTCCAAATAAACGAGATTCCATCCTCACTGCCAAGTTCTTTCTCTCGCTGGCTTCCCTCAGTCATCTCTCATATAGTCATAGCTCCATATGGCTGTTGTCATTGTTTTTTAAGCAAATCATCCTATTCTTAATATATTTTTACACACGAAAGGGCTGAGGAATTTTTGTAAAATTACTTCTGTCATGAAAGGATTTGCCGATGGCCTAAGTTCTACGCTGATCATATCCTAGGGCGATGCCGGGCACAGGTCTTAAGGAAGCGCAGATCCCATTTACTAAAGGACCCACAGCTGCTAGGACAGTATTTAGCTCACTCATACCTGGGGGCGTTGAGAAAAGTTTGCCTATGAAATGCCTGTCGAGTAATGAGTGATTTTTTCTTTTTTTTTTTTTTGAGACGGACTTTCGCTCGTTACCCAGTCTGGAGTGCAATGGCGCGATCTCTGCTATCTCAGCTCACCGCAACCTCTGCCTCCCGGGTTCAAGTAACTCTCCTGACTCAGCCTCCCGAGTAGCTGGGATTACAGGCATGTGCCACCACACCCGGCTAATTTGGTATTTTTAATAGAGACGGGGTTTCTTCATGTTGGTCAGGCTGGTCTCAAACTCCCAACCTCAGGTGATCCGCCCGCCTCGGTCTCCCAAAGTCCTGGGATTACAGGCGTGAGCCACCATACCCGGCCATGATTTTAAGGAATAATTTGACACACAATGATGTTATCATCCCTTGGAAAAAATAAGGCGAGGTGTTCAATTTTGGAAAACTTACCACTGAGACAGGGTCCATGGCCTCTTGCTTGACAGGAACTGGGTCAAACATGAGCATTCTTTTAGTTAAACCTTCTAGGGTGCTCTGGTGTTCGGCCTAGAAAACAAAACAAGGTATCTATCTAAATCTCAAGGTTACTTTAAATACAAACTAGTAAAAATAAAATATAACCTGGGCAAGGTGGCTCACCTTTGTAATCTCAGCACTTTGGGAGGCTGAGGCAGACAATTCGCCTGAGGTCGGGAGTTTGAGACCAGCCTGGCCAACATGGTGAAACCCCGTCTCCACTAAAAATGCAAAAATTAGCTGGGTGTGGTGGCGCACGCCTGTAATCCCAGCTACTCGGAAGGCTGAGGCAGGAGAATCGCTTGAACCCAGAAGGCGGAGGTTGCAGTGAGTCGAAATGGCACCACTGCACTCCAGCCTGGGTCACAGAGCGAGACTCTGTCTCAAAAGAAACATAAATAGATAAATAAATAATAAAATAAAATAGAATACTCCTCACCCCACTTCTCTACCCCTTTTTCTCCCTTACCCCTGGAATGGCTGGAATTTGTTTCCCTTACCTATGAAAGATGCCATTTACATAATTAAAACCAGACTCCATGGTCATAACCAGATGAGAGCCAACCAACATTTCTAACTCAATACATAAACCCGGACTTTTCTGGAACATTAGGTACAGCCCCATCTAAGCAGCAAAGCTTGCCTGGGATTGCCGTGCAACTCTTTAGAGGTTCAGATTATGTACGATTGTTAAACACCTTCCCTTTTCCCCTGATGCTAGTCACAGAAAAATTAGGGGAAAAAAAGGCAAGCAAAAAGA
Organism: Macaca nemestrina; assembly: GCF_043159975.1. NCBI lineage: Eukaryota > Metazoa > Chordata > Mammalia > Primates > Cercopithecidae > Macaca > Macaca nemestrina. Next base: position 158,799,894 of record NC_092127.1, read on the forward strand.
AAACCTAGGGCCAACCATCATTAAAATTTCATTTTTATTCTAACAAACCCTCTTTAAAACTGGGCTCACAGTGTACATGCTATTTAGTACCTATCATTTCACTGAACAATTAATTGTGAAAATGTTTGTTTTTCAGTAAGTATGGTTCTGCACCATCAAATCCCCCGTGCCACTGTGTGAACACATCAGTTTACTTAACACATTCCTCTTGACTGGGCACTTAGGGTTGCTTCTACATTTTCGCCATTACAAACAGCAATGAGCCTCTTTAAATATATCCTCCTGCACACCGTTAATTTTTAGGATAAGTTTTCTGTAGGGGAATTCCTGGGTGAGAAGTACGTACATTTCCCAAAGCGCCTGATGCATCATCTGGCAAAAACGAACTATTATTTTCATTAATAAAATACAACCTGTTGCTGGGCGTAGTGGCTCACGCCTGTAATCCCAGCACTTTGGGAGGCTGAGGTGGATGGATCACGAGGTCAGGAGTTCATGACCAGCCTGGCCAACATGGTGAAACCCTGTCTCTACTAAAAATACAAAAATTAGCTGGGTGTGGTGGCGGATGCCTGCAATCCCAGCTACTCAGGAGGCTGAGGCAGAGAATTGCTTGAACCCGGGAGGCGAAGGTTGCAGTGAGTGGAGATCCCGCCACTGCACTCCAGCCTGGGCAACAGAGTGAGACTCCGTCTCAAAAAAAATAAATAAATAAATAAAATACAACCTGTTTCCCCAAATCTCCACCAGCAACATGTGTTATCACTTGTGTTGTAAAACATACACACCTTGCCAACTTGTTAAGTCTCAAAATGGCAAATGATTTTTATTCTAAATTGATTTGGTTATTGAAGTTAATTTTTTTCAGCTTTACTGACCATTTGGATTTCTTCTTTTGAGAAATGCCTACTCAGGTCTTGACACCCCCCCACCGCTTCTTATTGTTTTCTAAGCACTTTTCACATATGAAGAATATTAGCTTGTTTTCACACAGATTTCTCCTCATTAGGAAATGAGCCTATTGTAAAGATCTTGATCCTGTCCTGTCCTTTTCTTCTGTTGTTCTCCGCTTGACATCCCTTCTGTTTTCTTCTGTTCTGTATAGTCCACTTCTAACACTAATCTACATCAAGCCAACTGCTTCTTCACAAGATGAAATATTCAGTCTGCTCAATGTTCAAATGTGTCTCCTCAGTTACAGAAACACTGTCCTGCTACTAGACACACTTTCAGAAACTGACTTCAGGCACTCACTAGGCAAATTTGGTTTAAGTGCTCAGTGCTTTGGTTAGAGTTAAGGTCTTTATAGATCACCCCGGTTCGAGTGGCAAATTGAACAAGTTCTAGAGTGAGGAAGCTGCAGGAATCCCGGGTTCTGGATTACTTCTTGTATTTCAGTGTTAAAAACTCCCATCCCCACCTCCATGATAGCAATCCTATAATTTGTTGTATTGGTGCTCTATGGGTTATACTAAGATATCTTCACATACAATTATGGAAGTGATACTACGTAGTTTTTGTGCTTCGTTGATTCATTGAAGAAAGCCTGTTTTCAATCTCATGACAATCTCATGACAACACATGAATTTCATCAATAACTTGACATAAGGCCCTGACTTCAAAATTATATTTTCCTGCATCACAGGATGTACTGTAATCTGCAAATACAATTTGATACCAAGCTGCTGAAATCAATGGTGCTACTACCCTCTTATGTATTCCAGCAAGAACAAACCGCAACAGCCAGTGAAAAATAGATGATTTCATAATGAGGGATGAAAACGCTTTTGTGTCTTAGGATCTATTATTAACCAGTTCCCAGCCTAGCAGCTGTACGGATGAACATGGTTCTAAGAATTGTTGTCCAATGCCTCACAGTGGACCATAAACAAAAGATGTGAGATCTCCTGCTTACATCAATGAGGTCAGATCATTTAGCAGCCCTGACTCACGGCTGGTCACCCTGTGGCAGCCTCCCACCTCCCCACCCCCAGCTTTTTACACTGAATTCACTCTTCCAGACTCATCTATCCCTCTAGATGGTATCTTGATGCAAATGCTTCTAAATTAAAGCATTCGCATTCTCAGGTGTATAAGGAAGGAGCCATGGTTTTGAGACTCAAGCAGACTGCAAAGTAGCACAGCCATGGGGCAAGAGTGATCATTTGTAAAATGCAGAGCATGCCTCCCTTATCTATTTCTCAAGGATTTAGGTCTATCAAATGAGATTAAAACACAGACACACAGACACACACACACACACACACACACACACACACACACACCCCTTTGCCCTAATTTATATCCATATGAACATAAAATTTGGATATATATTCTGTACACACGACACTAAATGTGTTGGTTCCAACTTCAGGAGAAAAATGTCTGGTATTTGCCTCTTTGCTAACTTACCCTAGCCTTAGAGGTCCATCTCCCACCCTTAAATAAAACTCAGACTAGATTCGGTTTCAAAGTTAACAGCTGCCTACATCCTGTATGAGGTCTCATATGAGGCCTTGTCACTTCACAACTGGACCAATGCAACAGCTTGTAAGCGAGGCCAGCATCTCCACACTTCATGTTACCCTGCACTCTTTACTACCACTAATTGCAGCACAGCAGAATAAATTAAGAGGATGGGCTCTGGAGTTCCTTTTCATTCAAATTCTAAGTCTACCATTTAGCTCACATAGCTTTCAATGACTTTGTCTAATGGCCACAGAAACGACTACTGAATCCTTTTAGAAATGAATTACACATTAACGTGCTACATCTTTTTTATCATTAAGGCATTACTTAAATCACTATTATTCTTTAATTTTTTGTTTTACCTAAGTTTAAGGAAACGCAAGACTTGTAATCCTAAGAGAAACACAGTCTAGTATAAACCACTGGCACTGGCCAGGCGCAGTAGCTCACGCCTGTAATTTCAGCACTTTGGGAGGCCGAGGCGGGCAAATCACCGGAGGATAGGAGTTCGAGACTAGCCTGTCCAACATGGTGAAACCCCGTTTCTACTAAACATATAAAAAATTATCCGGGTGTGGTGGCACACACCTGCAATCCCAGCTACTTAGGAGGCTGAGGCAGGAGAATCGCTTGAACCCGGGAGGCAGAGGTTGCAGTGAGTCGAAATAGCGCCATTGCACTTCAGCCTGGGCAACAAGAGCGAAACTCTGGTCTCAAAAAAAACAACAACAAAAACAAAACAAAACAAAACACAAAAACACTGGCACTAACAAAACCTGATTTACTTTTATTAAAAAATAATTACAAAGGTATGTTTATTTGCTCAGAAATGTACCTCAAAGTAATCCAAATGTTGATGAAGGGATATTCTTATTACAGAAGTATTTACGTTAATAAACAAAGAAGGAATGATAGGATTAGAATACCTAATTTTGAAACTCCTAACTAAATAATGCATCCTGGACGTTAAAAAAAAGGTCTGTGCAAAATTCAAATATCACAATGAATAGAATCAAACTCACTGACTATTTCACACGTCTACAAGCACTTTGTTTCCAATTTGGTAGCTTCTAAAATAGCTTTTAAATGACGATGCTTTTAGTGATAGTCACAGAATATAAAACAAGAAGATAAAGGATATGCAAAGAAAACGCCTGGAACCACATACCCGAAACTGTTAACAGGAGCTTCTTGAGAGTAGTGGTGGGTGGGACAGCTTTCTACACATCTGTGTTCTATTTTTAAAGTTCATTATTTATATATATTTTTATTTTCAGATGGAGTCCCACCCTGTCGCCCAGGCTGGAGTGCGGTGAAATGATCTCGCCTTACTGCAACATCTGCCTCCTTGGTTCAAGCAATTCTCCTGCCTCAGCCTCCCAAGTAGCGGGGATTACAGGTGCACACCACCACTCCTGGCTAAGTTTTATACTTTTAGTAGAGACGGGGTTTCACCATGTTGGCCAGGCTGGTCTCGAACTCCTGGCCTCAAGTGATCTTTCCGCCTCAGCCTCCCAAAGTGTGGGAATTACAGGTGTAAGTTTATTATTTCTATAATCAAAACTTTTAACAAAGACAAGATAGGGAAGCCAAGCTAGGAAGAAACCAAATTTAGAAAGAGAATCAAACACATGAACAGAAATCAGGCTTCTGTTTATGTATCTGCAAAAAATTTCTACACTTTGCATCCATTATCTCTGACTAGAGGGACCACTTTTGTCATTGGTACTGATTTGTTTACAGGTTCTGATCTAGAATCCTAAGAGTGACTGTAAAGTCTTCAAAGTGCCTTCCACATAACTGAGAAGTAACTTAAGCCCTGGAAGAAATAGGGTCCCTACTTGGCAGTCTTTGGTACCCACGGGTGGCTCAGTGCACTGGGGTTATTGTCATTCTGAAAGAATGCTAAGTAAACCACAAATGCTTAGAAAATCTATCATACAGTACTGATGGCAATCTTAAGCAGAACCAGTAGGTGGCGAACTAAAACAGGCATTAGAGACCAGGACACGGGCAGTCAATCAATCCAGTTGGCCAACCTCGGGGTCTTTAAACCTAGTGGGTTTTAACCAGGCTCAGGAATTCTATTAATCATTTTATGTGGGTATCACTGAGAAGAGGAGGCTCTAAATGTGGTTCTATTTTTTTCTGACGACTATTTTCCAATCATAAACATATTTACATCTTCATTATATTTTAACTAGCTTAGCTAGCCTTAGAAATACATTAGCTAGTCTTAGCCTTAGAAATACATTCTAATGCTAAACTAAGCAATACCAGGATAACAAAACTGCATCTAAAAGGAGGAAAAAAAGGGCAAAACTGTTTTTATGAAAAATTCTAAGTTATTGAGGTGCTTAAAAGCAAAAATTTACCGGAACATCACCACTGCCAAAATAATTTTCCATAACTGGAGCAAATGCCATCTTCCCCAGCTGTGTTATTTTGCGGAGAAAGGCCAATAAAAATGAATGGTCCTCAAAAAGGAGAAACGGATTTCCCTTCACACTCTTTCCACCTACACTTCTGACTTTTCAGATGTTAAAATAAGGGTCAAATTTCTGTCAAAATGCAGGACTGCGTGATTACAGATTAAAAAGCTTGGTGAATCATTGACATGAAGTTTCAGAAGTAACGCAGTCTTGCTTTGGAGCCCTATCCAGCAGTATCCGAGGCCTAGGCACAATGGCTTTATGGGGTGGGGGGTAGGGCTGCAGGTGAGCTGCAGGGCTTAGAAACACACACACACAGTCCTTCATGGAAGTCGAGGTTAGGGGGTTACTAAACCTCCTCTGAAAGCAGCTTGCCTGGAGGCTAGAGCATGATTTATTACAGAAACGACCTTAGAGACGACTGCCTGCCCCTTCCTGAGGGAGGAGGAAGGTGGAGAGAGAACGTGTATGTATCAGGAGCAGTTTCTTCCCTGTTTCTTGGGGTTAGAGCAAGACCTGCCTCTGATGTTCTTCCTTCTCATCTCCCTATTTCTTCCCTTTTTCGTGCCCTCATTTCTTCCCACAGATCCTCAAAGGGTCCCTGCGTTATCTTCCCCAACTCAGGACTGACCCTGAGGCTCCCAATCACCTGCCTTCCTCCAAGCACAACTCCCGTCTCCCAGCTAACCTCGGAAGGAGCAACACATCAACACACCATTGCTAAGCGTCCCTTTCAACTCTTCTAAGTTTTTGGATTTTTAAAAGAGAAAACATGTTATCTTCCCCCACCCTTACTCCCCAAAGGAACTTCAGTGGAAAAAAGAGAGAGAGAGAAAAAAAAAGGCTGTGTGTGCATGTGTGTGTAATTCTTGGCTAGGAAAACTGGGCAGGCAAGCAACATCCCTGTAGCTAAACTTCCTTTCCAGAGAAACGTTTCTCTCTTCGTTTCTTTACCCAAATTCTTCAAAATCCCCCAATGGCTCAAGTATTATTTAAGCGCAGTTGCCCTGGCCAGAAATACTGGGGACAGGCAACAGATGTCAGCAGGCATTAAGCTGGAGGCTCCCTTAAGAAAAGCTAAGCACTGGCACCTACCTGGAAATTCCTGCCTGGAAATTCCTACCCGGACATTCTTGGAAATGTTCATGCCACTCCGCGATTTTCACCTGTCTTACTCTTCTATGGCTGGTTTGAAAAGGAGAAAAAGTCCACGGGTTGTTTCTAAATCTTTGCCCCTCATGAATTATTTTGCATTAATGTGTATTGTAAACGGCAAAGAAGTTAATTATTTCGTTTCAGATGAAATACAATGATCCAGTGAGCAAACAACCCACCCTCTCTCGTCTCTCTGCTAACAAGCCACCCAATTTTACTTTCCTGCCTCCACCCATCTGCTCCACCCTATGGAGAGTTGCCAAGGCAAGTCCAACTTGTCCAAACAGGACATGGCTTCAGATAAGATTCTGCCCACACCCTGTACTGCGGAAAGACCAAGTGAAGCAATTGATTTTGCATGTCAATAAGGACAGGTGCAAAGGTAACAACCAAGCAAAAGCCTGACTGAGTTTCCAAACTGAGGCCTAGCAAAGCATGGCTGGGGGTGGGGACACCCACACCCATGCTACCCTTGGGAGTTCAAGGCCATCTGGCTAGTGGCATTCCACACCCTTCTTAGAGAAACTGCAGCAAATTCGAATCATTTTCCTACTAGGGTTACATGCCTGTTTATGCTCTCTGACAATTTTGTGTTTTAGTTTTAAGGGCAAGCAACCCAAGATAAATTGAAAAATACCCGTAATGTCTAATCCTGCTGTGTACATATCTCACAAGGCCTCGCCTAAGCCCTCAGAGTTCTCTTCTGTGAAGTGTTATATAATCAAATCCAGAAGGGCTGCGTGAGGCCACGCTGCCTCTCATCTGCCTCTGCTCAGTGCCCTCCCTATCACTGGAGACCCACCCAACTCCACCCTAAGGAGCCTCCACCCATGGGGCCCCACCCTGCAGGGAGTGGGAGGCTGGGAGGGAGCAGTTGGCTCTGGGCAGCAGCCAGTTCCTGGAAATTCCGGCCTGAACAGGGATGGTTAGAACCTTAAAAATAACCAGAAGGAACTGTGGGGCTGTGATCATTCCCTCCGCTCCTGAGGATTCTCCACTGAAGTTCCTCCCGGGGAGCCACTGAAACTTTGAATACAAAACCATGAGTGAAGCCTGCCCTCTCCCTTTAAAAATAAGCAGAAAAGAAAAGCATTTTGAACCACTGCTATCAACGTGGCCCAAACCAACCCTACTCCTCCTTGTTCCTGCCTCTAAGGCTGCCCCCTCCCCATTGGCCTTATTTTCTGGTCCTTCACCATGGAAACCTAGAGGCCATCTCTGAAGCCTTCCTCACCTCCTTTGCTCTCCCCTCCCGCCTTGGGGGCCAGGCCCTCAGCACCTCCCACCTGCGTTGCTGCAGCTTTTCCGCCACTGGTCTCCCTCAGCCTCTCCAGTCCAGCCCTCGCCCCTTGCCACTCGCCTTTTTCACAGATCTCTTCTCATCCCGTCCTTCCCCAGCTCACAAACTTCCCTCCCGCGCTCTCCCCGGGTCTGACAGTGGGCTCAGGCACCCATGCTTGGCACCCCGTTCCCCACCAGCTGCCCCCTGCTCCAACAAGTGCCCTTCATGCCGGCTGCCCTGCCCACCCCCAGGCCTTTGTTCAGTTTTGGCCCCGATGCTGGGCAACCAGCGTGGAATGCCCCCTCCCCTTCCGGCTTATCTAAATCCTCCTAATTCTTCAAAGACCAGCTCAAGGCCCTCCCCACTCTGCAGCCAGCTGATTGCTCCCTGGGGGATCCAAGGCCGCCTCTTCTTACCTAGATAGGCTAGGCCTTTTAGCTTTCCCAGTGGTGCGTCCCACAACGCTGCCAGCAGTACTGGGAAGGACAGACAGGCCGGCCTCAGCCTTCCTGAGAGGGCTCCCTCCCCACTCCCCACTCCCCACAGGAGACTGGGCTTGTTCCCTGAATGAAGTTTTTATGTCAAGCCTAAGGAGCTAACATAAGAGCACTTAGCTCATAGTAGGAGTTCCACAATCATCTCCCTTTCCCTCTGAATGCACTTGAAACCTCCCTTAAACAAGTAACAGGGGTGAAGGGCCGAACTCTAAGGGAGACCTAGTAAACCAAACTTCCTAAGAAAAAGTTATTGCCCCTAACCTTAGCCTGGCCCATCATGTGTACTCCAGAGACCTTACCAGTACCATCTTCAAAGAATTCATTATCCACTCAGTGAGGTCTTCTAAACAAGTCTAGTGTCGAGGTCTCTACTGTATTTTAAAATATTGTAAAATAGAAAAAAGAAAGCGAGAAAGGGAGGAGAGGAGGCAGGTGGGAGGGAACTGCAGGGGGAAGGAGTGTGTGCAAACATAGGTTTTTGAAAAGGGATCAAGGAAGGCAAGGGGCTAAATGATGTCACAGGTTTCCTGCCAATCACCACCACCTTCATGCTTGGTAATCACCAGGTGCTGTTTAATGTCAATGAGGTGGTTACTATCTTCCCATTTTACTGAAAAGAACACTGAAACAGAGAGGTCAAGTAACCTGCCTAACATCACACAGCTGCCAACTTGTAGAGCCAGGACTTGAACCCAAGGTAGTCTGACTTAAGACTGGTGGCCTTGGCACACCACTCTTCCACCTCCCCAGGCAGAGGACAACATTACACCACTAACAGTAAGTACGGGATAGTGATTTCTGTGAACAGGTTGGTCCCCAGAGAAGAAAGAATGTGGGGACAGTCTTTTCACATTAGTGAGTTTCCACCCCTTCCAACTGGCTCCTGCTGCCCACCCTGTCTCAGTATGCACACTTGGATGCAAGATCAAAAGACACATTCTGAAGGCCCCAAATTAGGCGATTATTCTTCCTAGCCAGTGCACCTGCATTGTCGATATAACTGCTGAGAAAAATTGGCAGCTTGACCCAAGTAAATACGGAAATCCTCATAATAACTCTACAAAGGTAGAAGGGTCAGGTCCTCATCCCATTTTAGAAATGAGGAAATGGAGGAACAGAGGTGAAATGACTCGCCCAATTTCACAGAGCTGGTTGGAGCTGCAGCCAGGAACAGAAGTGTGTCTGCCTGCAGACCCGGGCACTTTCTGTTCTGCTTCAGAGCCTGTGCTGTGGGACCGGCTTTTAGGTAAAATCGCCTAATGCTGGGGTCACTCCCCAGTAGGGAGGGTGTGGGTGTGCACAGCCACACTGGCCCATGGGAAGCAGTGCCAGGGGGAGGTTCCAGCAGGCAATTAAGATTTCAAAATGCCTTTTCAGGTTAGATCACTGCAGATCTACTCCATCCTATGGCATAACTCAGAGTAATGATTGCACATAATTTGAGATTAGCTCTAATAAGTAGGTACTCAATAAATACTTGTGAGATGAATAAATGAATGGATGTCAAACTACACTTCTCACATGCTAGGATAAACTAAGGGCAACGGCCCTGGAATGATGGTACACCAGGTGTCCTACATGGAAACTCTGTCCAGCGGCTGGTGAAGCCAGCCTGAAACGTCATCTTCTAAAATGCAAAGTCAACGTGAAAACTTTGGGAGCCTGGGAGAGAAAAACTCCCTGGTTTGGAAACTCAGTGGAACAGGAACTTGATCTTACAAATGAAAGAGGCTTTGGAGTGTGAAGCTTTGGAAGGTACCAGGGGTGCAAAGTACAGGAACAGATAAAGGAGTAGATTTCAGTGATTACACTTAAACAACAGTGGTAGCAGAAAGAACAGCATATAGGCCAAAGGAGAAAAAAGCCCACACTTGATTCGCAGGGCGCTCTCCAGAGTAGAATCCACTGACCTCAATATCCATTTGATCTCTTATGTCCAGATTTGGCCAAACTCCACTGATTTGGGTTGAGACTAGCTCTGGGCCATCCCTGGCAGGATCCACAAGCCTTCCAGAGACTGGCAACCATCTTGAGGATGTCCCAGACTAAGCAGGGCAATTCTGGGTCCTCCTGCAAAGGGCCTGCCTCAGGGAGCGCCCCCTTACAGGAAACAGGGTAAGTAAGAGCCAGACCCAGGGGTTACATGAAATGCATGGGCTAGAGGGCCACTTAACTCGCTCTCTTCTGTCTCCAGCCCTTCTAAATAATTAGATGGAGAAATGATAATGAATTCAGCCTGCTGACACAATAGAGTGACTTTCAAAACCTCCAGGAATCTGTTTTGCTAAAGAAAGAACTTTACTACAACCCCTCTGACCAACGGATACAAAATGCACAGATTTTTTTTTTCTCTTACTGTTCCATTGAATATGGTCACATTACAGAATTAGGACAGGGCCAGTTAAGAGGACACCTTTTCTTTTTTTTTTTTTTTTTGAGAGAGTCTCGCTTTTGTTGCTCAGGCTGTAGTGCAGAGGCACAATCTCGGCTCACTGCAACCTCCGCCTCCTGGGTTCAAGTGATTCTCCTGCCTCAGCCAGCCTCCCGAGTAGCTGGGATTACAGGCGGCCGCCACCACACCCGGCTAATTTTTGTACTTTTAGTAAAGATGGGGTTTCGCTATGTTGGCCAGGCTGGTCTCAAACTCCTGACCTCAGGTGATCCACCTGCCTCGGCCTCCCAAAGTGCTGAGATTATAGGCATGAGCCACTGCGCCGGGCTGAGGACACTGTTTTTTTGCTTTGGAAGAAATGAATCCCAGTTCTGGTTCAGAAACTGTCAACAGCATTGTGCCTCTTCTACGACTACTAAATTTCAAGGAAGGAGAGCTGAGTTGGGGGGAAAAGCAGGACTATCCCCGCCTTCAGACAATGCTGTCCCTTATCAGGGCAGACTGCTGTCTGGTTTCCTGTCTCCAGCTTGGGCATGACTGCTTAAGATGAGAAACATGGTCTAAGAAAGGAACAGCGTGGTCTTGACAATGAGAATGCTAGCGACCATCATAACCCTCTTCCAACTCACTCCCAAGAGGAATTCTGACTAGAGTATCACATACTAGCAAACCAGATATCAACTGTTTTAAGATTCTAGAGATTCGTTTTTTTAAAAAGCTAGAACCAATGATAAATGAAGCATTTCAGAAAGAATCCAAGTTCCAGAATAATGTAATTCCCAGTAACTTAAAGAATGAAGTTGCGTATATTTATTTTTCTTAAACACAACTGGGTGTGAAAGCAGAGAACAAGAAATACTGCCTAAGAAATCTGTCGTTTTATAGCAAAAAATGTTGATTTGAAAATATTAAGAAGGCAAGTATCTCAAGGGGGGATGCAGACACAATGAAACTAAATTAGGAATCATGATTGATATGGTTAACAAATAAAACTCTTATTCCCATTTTTTTGGTAATTATAGCAACTATAAGATAGTATAATTTTCCCCAACTATTCAGCTTAGCATTTAGAAGCTTGCAGAATTTTTTTCTGATAGAATATATTAGACCCTAATTATCTCTATTAACCACTTCATCTCCCTGCAAAAGGGAGAGGAAAGAATTTGGGGAAAGCCAAATACTCTTTACCAAACCTAGTTAGATTGTTAACAACTTTGGAACCAAAACAAACAAACAAAAACTTGCTTCAATTTGAGTTACTTATGAATTTTAAGCTTAAAAGCCTCTTGTTCTACAGGTCAGCTTAGTATTTCCAGTTGCTTTTCCCAAAGGAGAAAGAACTTATTGGGACTTCCAAAACTCCCAGCTTTTTTCATAGAAGTATCAGTAGCCAACTATTTGATACTAACAACTCTCTTAATATCCTATTTTATACTTTCCATTTATACATAAAGAATGTGGTGAAATGTGACATTTAAAACTAAAGCACCATTATCATCCATTTGGGGGAGCAGAGGGCCTGATTTGCTGCTTCAGCAACTCTTGAAATTAATTCCACGGAGATGCTGTAGATGATTCCTTTCCATTTAAAAAAAAAAAAAAAAAATCCCCAAGTTTACAAAAGCACTTTTCAAAACTTTTTTCAACCAAATATTTCCTTAAATCTTAGTTTCTCAAGAACCAACAGAAAACTAATATTAAGGTAGGTCTTAAATAGTTATCCCAGAAATTCATTGACCCACAACTGACAGAGTATTTAAAAAATAATGAAAAATGTTATTGTAAAACAAAAATAAGAGTATTCTTCTTCTGTTTTCAAAATAGATTAAAATTTTCCATACGATCCATCATCAAACGAATTTGCTATTGCCAGTTCTCCTTTTCTTTGAGCGTTTTAATTCTTAAAAACGGGTTGGAAATGATATGTAGAATATTATACAGTGAAATCTTTGTCCTTAAAATATTATCCTGATATTTAAATCTTTGTCCTTAAAAAGAAATAATCCTGGGATTTTCTCAATGTCTTATGCTTTGCTTCAGTGATTTTTCTAAAGATTTTTCCTTCCAAACATAAGCAAGACTTTCAACTAAGGCCAGGCTGCCAACACTGCTTAAATTCTCCTCCATCCACGGAAGCCACCTGGAGCAGCCTGGGTTAAAACGTGAACAAGGGTGGGCCACATCTTTCAGATAATGCCAGGTCTTCTAAACTGTCAGGTGTTAATCCTGATCTGAAATTGACAGCTTCAGGGCAAAATGCCTATCTTAAAACTTAACACCCTAACCACCTCAACACAAGAATTACAAATAAAAACAAAACTCCTTTAGCTTTCTTTGCCAAGATGGACCCAAATTTCCCCAAATCACAATCTGGCAATACAAAATGTAAAAAGGTAAAAGCATTTATGCACCCAGACAAATGCAGTGGAGCAAAGGGTGTACGTAAAAAGGTTAACTGACTTCTCATTATGACATAACACAGGCGTCTTAAGCAATATCAAGTGTGTAGAGACATGATAACTCCATGGGTGGGGATACAGAGTTTAGGGGCAGGGACCTCAGCCTGGTCTGGGCTACTGATCTACCAGAAAACAGCCTGAAACAGGAAAGAGCACACATATGCCACTTGGAATGTATGACGCAAACCCCAGCCTTGAAACAAAGAACAGGAAACAGCTCTGCTGGCTGTGCTGGAGAGAAAGCACAGAGAAACATTTAGCCGGCCCTCCCTGACCCTATATTCATGAGCAGCTGGAGTTTTTTAAGACAACAACAGGGGGGTGGAGGTGTTTGTTCTATGGGTGTGAATAATAACACCAGCTTTATACAGGGGACCTGCCCTATTTACAAATAAGAGCTGCCACATACAGTAAACATCATAAGTGAAATGTGATTTTATCATATTCAAGCAGCAGAGACCTTCCTAACGAACACTAGCCTCCTTCCTGATTTCTTTTGTCCCTTTCTGCCCCATTCCAATGGCTACTCCCTAGCTCTGATCAAATTCCGAGTTAGGGTAATGATTATGGTTCAGCCTCAGTGCATCAAGAGGAAAAAAGAGCACTGCTGTTAGGAATTCAGATTACAACTGGGGTACCCCACAGAACCAAAACTGGAGCAATTGTAAGCCTCCTTTAGTCACAGAACTAAATTCCAAGACAGACTATGGGATGTCTAGAATAACCCAAAATTTTCACTGTCTTTTTCAAATGCAGTTATACACATTTTTTGCACAGAACTGCTCATCTGTTCAACATATACACACATTTATAGAAATTCACCTTTTAAGAATGTGATTCTGTTCCTGACATTTAGTCTAAAAATTACTATAAAATCTGTACACCAGAGTACTAATTTCTAGAAGAAATTCTAAAATGTCTACTTTCCCTTTGGGTTATTTTTAAGATGGTAAAATCCATTCACAGTTTCTTTCCCATTATTTCTCTTTACTTTGTTAGCCAGGACTGTTTAACTCAAGCTTACATTAAAAAAGATTTAAGAATGTGGTGTGTGCAGACGTAAGTACAGGTAAGGAGAAAAAAAAAAAAAAAAAAAAAGAAAAAGAAAAAAAGGAAAAAAAAAAAAAAAGCATCACAGGGCCCATAGCAACAAGAAGATTGGGTTTTAATTTAGAAACTTTGCAGTGAATAAAACAATAGCTTTCTGCAAAACTCTGTTGTTTTGTACCTGACAAGGTTTTGTGGTCTAAGCAGCTACTTTTCTTTGTTATTCCCATGTTGAGATTTTTATACTTGCATTCTCTTTCATGCAAGCTAAATGTTCTTTACAATGTATCATCATTGAACTTACCGATAGCATATTAGGTTTTTTTCTTCTAATAAATAGTTCTGCAGCAAAGCCCACTGACTGCAGAAATGAAGAAATCAGTTTCTCTAGGGAGTTTAATTTAATCAAACATCTAATTTCAGGTTTCTATTAACAGCCTAAGGTCAACTAACATACCTCTTTTCAAACCAGAAGAAATCACTCATGGACACTTCCCTTAAACACTAACTCCAAAAAATTGAGATAGTAATGCTAGCAGATTGTTTTTTCCCCTAAAAGCAAGTCTTCTTCCCTAGGGTGAGACAAATCATCCAGATGAATTTCTCTTATAAAAATGCTCCTCAAATTCATACAGAAAAGGATAGCACAAAACTGCTGTGTGGAAAAACCTATAATGAACAACTGGCTTATTCCCCAATTGATTTTGCTGGCATGTTTCAGGTACTTGTCAGAATATCTCTTCATACTTTTCCCCATATACCAGACTCTTGTGAGAATATAATCAATATATTTAAAATGTCTTGGGTGATATTAATGGAAACATAAATTCTGAGTAAGAAATTCAGTGGTTAAGTGTAAAATGTTTATTTTAGTGAAATACAAGAAGGTGAGCAATTTCCACTTTCCGTTTAACTCGACTTATTAAAAATAAGTCTCATTCACATTCTTCTAGTATTGCTGTATATTGCTATAACATTTAAACCAGAAAAGTACTCCTCCTTGTCAGTAGCTATCTGCCCCCAAAAATGAGTATGACAATTCCAAGTCTTATCTGCCATCTCTAAGAAAGCCACTTCGAAATGTTAGGTAGGTCCCATGGGTCCTGATCCAGGGATCTGTCCCTGGATCCCCATCAGGCTCGGCTGCAGGCAGTTGCCTGAGGCGTCCTCCGCCTTCAGCCACGCTGCAATCCTTGCTCCAGGCACTGCGGCAGGTTCTCTCCATGCCCCCAGGAAGACACTCCAAACCCGGCCAGCTCATTTCTCCTGCCCCGGAGGATCCAGACGCCCTGGCAGCTCCTGGGCTCCAGAACCAAGAATGGGATGCTGCCTCCAATCCCAATTGCCCCAAGTTTCTTTCCAGAGGGCCCGGAGGCTGCTCCAAGTTTGCTCTGCCGGGCAAGCGGCCGCGCGGCGTGTCCTGGGAGGGGGGCGGCGTGTCCTGGGAGGGGGGCGGCGGGGGGCGCGGGCGGAGGGCGGGGAGGGGAAGGACGCGGGAGCCGGCGATGTGGTGGTGGGGGGGGGGCACCGTGAGGGGGAGGAGCAGGAGCGCGCGGCCTCGGCGCTACCTTTCTCCAAACAACGTTGCCACACGCGGAGAGCACGGATATTTCTGGGGCTTTGGAGGGAATCGTGAGCGGGCGGGAGGAGGCCGGGGACCACACAGGTGAGCCCCCGCCCGCGCCCTGCCTGGGACGGCGGCGGGCGCTGCGGTCCCGCTCCCCACCACCCGGGGTCCGCACGGTGCCTCGCTTCAACCCCTCACTTTCCACCGCGAACCCGTGACCCCCTCCTCCTTGCTCGCTCTCCACCCCCACCCCGGCTAAGTGGAGCCGCCGCACTTTCCCAAGCCCGCAGGCGCCCCCCCACACACACCAGCGCTGCACCTCGGACCCATTCCCCGCGGCCCCCTCCAGGGGAAAAAATGAAACCAGACTGGCCGAGGAGCGGGGCGGCAGGGGCCGGGGTGCGGAGCAGAGGTGAGGGAGACGGGACTTACTTTGCGAGGCGCGGTGCGGGGCGCCGCCGACGAGAAATAAAGGCCCCGATCCGGGCTGCCTGGAGCCCCCCGAGCGCAGCAATGTCAGGGCTCCAGTCCGCGCGGGGCTGGCGGCGGCGGCCGCAGGGGACTGGGACGGGCGCGCGTGCGGCGGGCGCTCTCGCTGCGCTCCGGCTGGGGCCCTGGCTCCGCGCGGCTCCGCTCCTGGCTCCCCTCTGGCTCCTGGCACCAACTCCGGGCAGTCACATGACGCCGGCGCCGCTCGCTCTGCGAGCCTCCCGGGGCTGGCGGGGTAAGTAGAGGCTGGGACCCGGGGTGGGAGGGTCAGGGAGGGGAGAGGGAGCCGCCGCGGCCGCCCGGGCTGGGCGGGTCCCCACCCACTTGGGTGGAGGCAGCCGCCGGAGGGGTCGGCCGAGTCACTCGCGCAAACACGCACCCCGCCCTGCGCCCTTCCCCCGCCACCCCCGCCTCCCGCGCCGCCTCCGCCCCGCCCCGCCCAGTCACCCGGGGACGGCCTGACAGACACTCATTATTCCCCGGAGCCGGGCGCCGCCCCGCCGGCCCAACCTGTCCCGCGAGGCGCGGCGCGGCCGTGGGGCTGGGCGTGCGCGGCGCGGCCTCCGCCCCCCGCCCGGCCCCGTGCCCCCGCCCGTGTCCCCGCCCGCGTCCCCTCCCCGCGCCCTCCGCTCCGGAGCCCGCGCCCCGCCCGCCCGGCCCCGCCGCCGCGCCGCGCCGCGCCGCCGCCCGAGCCCGGGGGGAAGGAAGGGCGGCGCTGCCCGCTCCGGGCGTCACACGGCTGCGGCCCGCTGCGCTGCTTCCAAAACACACAGCCGGGCTCGCGGGCGAGCCGAGGCGGGGGGCGCGGGTGGCCAGGGCCATCGATCAGCCGGCTCCAGCGGGAAGGGCGGCCCCGGGCGCGGCGGGAAGGGCTGGGCCCCGCGGCCGGCGCGGCGCGGCCCCTCCTCGGCTGAGCGCACTCAGCTCACTGCAGGAGAAAAGCCGAGCCGAGGCGGCCGCGGTGCAGGAGCGGGTGGGCCCGGCGGGTTCGGAAGGGGAAGAGCGGCCGCTGGGGAGCGCCGAGCCTCCCTGGCCCCGAGTCGCCGGGGTCAGGGGACACCCTGTGGGCGCGCTCTTTCTTTGTGCCCCGGGGCGACGGGTCCCCCTGGCTGGCGGCCCAGGCGGCGCCCCCCGCCTCTTGGGACTTTTCTTTGAAGGCCCGGAGACCCCCAGGGCAAACCTCCCACGGGCCAGGCCTGCAGCTGTAGCTAAAAAGCGGCATTTGCGCAGACGGGCTTGCCTGGAAACTTGGCAAACTTTGGTCGGATCCTCCCCTGCAGAACGAGGGCCTGGCCTGGCGACCCCCTCATTTCAGGTTGCTTCTAGGGACCGAGCGCCCTAAGCTCAGTGGGCTTCAGGGCTCTGCGAGCGAACGGGGTGGCACAAACGCGCGTTCGGTGCAAGCCAGGCCCCTTCGAGGACTTTGTGTAGATTGGTACCGAAGTTTAATGCCTTTTGGGTTTCTTTTTAAACAGTATTAATGTAATAATGAATGTAATAAAAAGAACAAAGGACAAATTGGTTCGATTGTTTAAGGTCCTGTGTAATGTTTAAAACCGCCCCTGCTTCAGTGTATGGCTTGTTATTGCTTCAAGATGTTTTAAAGGCCCTTTAAGTTGACCCATCTCGCTTTGATGCTTCATCCAGACATCGTACTGCTTAAAACAGAGTGATAAAGTATATTCCGAGCCGCTTCACGTAGCTACACAGTGTTGTAAAATTAGTACCCAGTAACCTCAAGTAGTGAAATCGCATATTGTAAGTAACGCAAGTCCGGGAAAGGCCACGTGGAGGATACCCAGAACTGACACCGGCTCTTGGGACGTCGTGCTGTCCCGTAAGCTTCATCTTTAAAATGTAAAGGGTGTGAGTTTTTTTTTTTTCTTCATAATGAATAAAAGACATTCCAGAAAAAAAAAAAGTTGGATTCGTGTCAATTACTAATTGCCGTTTATTGATCACTGACATCATTAAATGTCTGATTGGCTGCCTTAAAGTTTGCATTAGCGGAACACTGTGTTAGGAATGCCTGGTGGAACTGGCTCGTAGTAGGTGCTCAAAAAAGTATGGATTTTTCTCCAGGGACACAGTGACGAAAACTCGAAGCACATAAACCATGTTTTTTACATTGTTCATGTGGCTGTGGACGCAAAGGGGAAGAGCGAAATAGGCCTGTTAGAGAAAAGTGTGGCCCAAGATAAGAAGGGAGTGGTTTTGATATGAAAGGGACAGGCGGCAAAGGAGAAGAAACGCCATTTTAAAAACTTAATTAGTGAACACAGTGTGTTCGGTGCCCTGTGGGAAGCTGCTCAAATGCAACTTGTCAGAAATGAATCTATCTAGTGCTGGGTAGCTCAGTGAAGGACACCATCATTCTTCAAAGTGCCCAACAGGGTGGGGCGCAGTCCCTCACTCCTGTAATTCCAGCACTTTGCCATGCCAGGCCGAGGTGGGTGGACCACTTGAGGCCAGCCTGGCCAAGTTGGCGAAACATCGTCTCTACAGAAATTACAAAAATTAGCCAGGCATGGCGGCGCACGACTGTAATCCTAGCTGTGTAGGAAGGCTGAGGCAGGGTAATTGCTTGAATTCAGGAGATGGAGGTTGTAGTGAGCTGAGATCGTGTCACTAAACAGAGTGAGACTGTCAAAAAAAAAAAAAACAAAAACAAAAACAAAAAACAGAAGCCCCTAAGCCCTTCTTCTCGCTAGCAGGGCATAGCCCATGATTCACTGAGTCCTGGACCTTCTTGGTCACTACCCACTCTCTGGCCACTATGCTGGCCCAGCCTGTTGCCACTGTGTCTTGTTGATCATCCTGTTTGTAGTATGGCTGAAGCGTGAAAAAGGCGTTGGAGCACGGGAGTGAGTGCCCTTTCCAAAATGCAAGCCTAATCATGTCAGTCCTTTCAATGGCTTCCCATAGGATGAAGTCCTAAGCTTTCCACCCCTGCTGGCCTGGCCTCTGCCTGTCATTACAGACACTTCTCCCTCTTCTCCCTTCCTACTGTTTTCCAGCAATGCTGAACTTCTTTCCGTTCCTTTCTTCCAACTCGGTCTTCCCACCTCTGGCCCTTTGCACATGCTCATTTTTCTAGGTAGAAAAGCCTTGTCTTCTCCCCCAACCTGACCTCTACTCCCATTTCCCTAAATTCTATCCATCGTTTCAGTGTTGGCTTAAATGACATTTTCTCCAAATATGTATTCTCTCACCACACCTTTGGACAACTTGAGGTGCTCTGGTAAAATCTAGTGGGGCGTGACGGGAGGTGTTTGGGTCATCGGAGTGGATCCTCG
Organism: Macaca nemestrina; assembly: GCF_043159975.1. Lineage (NCBI taxonomy): Eukaryota > Metazoa > Chordata > Mammalia > Primates > Cercopithecidae > Macaca > Macaca nemestrina. Next base: position 158,818,979 of record NC_092127.1, read on the forward strand.
TATTTCCACTCTTGTAACACTTTTCATTCTTGTAATTGGCTATTTAATGATCTCTCTGTGACACTAGACTGGAAACTCCATGAGGGCAGGGACCTTGTCTTTTCAGCAAAAATGTATTCCCAGGGCCCAGATGTTCAATGAATTGTCAAAGGAAAAATGTGGTTTATGAGTTGAGAGGAAGGAGGAGTCGTTCTGAGCTGAAGAGGTGAGCAGAGGCTACAGGGAGGCAAGTGGCCATGAACTATACCTCCATCAGTCCAGGGGCTTCGAAATGGTGAAGAGGAGGGAAGAGGGAGTTACTCCCACTGAGGGCTTTTAAGCAACGGAGTGAGAGAGTAAAAGTGATGCCTGGGTCTTTTTAAAATTCCTAACGCTAGCACGGTGCCTGGAACACGGTCAGGTGTTCAGTAAATCCTGCATGACAATCTCAAGTGTGATCTTTGTGGTAGCTGCTTTGCCCTTTTTCCTTGCTGATGGCAGGCCAGTCTGGTTTAGGTGTGGGAAGCCTATCTTCAGTGGAGGATACCCATGCCAGGTCCCAGCAGAGGAACCCTGGTTGTTCCCAGCCAATCCCAGTCTCTTTTGCCAGTGACTGGTTGGAGGGTAGGTGTGCAACCTAGTTCTAGCAAGTGGGACATGAAGGGAAGTGTGCTAGGGGTTTGTGGGAAATCTGTTTCTTCCTGATACAAGGAAATCCCCAGACCTGCTTTGGAAGTTGTTAGGTGAGGATGTGATGCTTGAAGCTGTGGTAGCCATCTTGTATTCGTGAGAGAAAGCCAACGTTTCGATTTCCATGTGGATGGTTCTTTTTTTTCAACCATTCAGTTTTCAGCTCAAATGTTACCTCCTCAGGAATGACTTCCTTGACCACACAATTTAAAACATACCCCCCTTCCTCTTTGCTGTGGTTCGGATGTTTGTCCTTTCCAAATCCCATGTCGAAATTTGATCCTCAGCGTTGGAGGTGGGGCCTGATGGGAGGTGTTCCGGTCATGGGAGTGGATCCTCCATGGATAGATGAACACTGTCCCTGAGGATGGGGAATAAATGAGCACTTCCTATGTTAGTTTTCAAGAAAGCTGATTCTTACAAAGAACCTGGGCCAAGCATGATGGCTCACACCTGTAATCCCAGCACTTTGGGAGGCCAAGGTGGGCAGATCACCTGAGGTCAGGAGTTCAAGACCAGCCTGGCCAACGTGGTGAAACCCCGTCTCTACTACAAATACAAAAACAGATACTAGCCAGGCATGGCGACGGGCGCCTGTAATCCCAGCTACTCGGGAGGCTGAGGCAGAAGAATCGCTTGAACCTGGGAGGTGGAGGTTGCAGTGAGCTGAGACCGTGCCATTGCATTTCCGCCTGGGCAACAAGGGCAAAACTCTGTCTCAAAAAAAAAAAAAAAAGAGCCTGGCACTTCCTTCCTGGCTCTCTTCTTGCCCTGTGATCTCTGCACACACTGGCTCCCCTTCACCTTCTGTCATGCATGGAAGGAGTGTGAGGCCTTCACTGGATGCCCAGTCTTCCAACCAGCAGAACTGTGAGCCAAATAAATGTTTTTTCTTTATAAGTTACCCAGCCTCAGGTGTTTCCTTTACAGCAACACGAAAAGGACTAATATGCCCATTCATTGTTTAGTCATTGTCCTATTTTCTTTTCTTTTATTTCTGTATATCACTAACTAAAAATACCCCTTTCTTTTTTTGTTTATTTGCTACCTTTTTTTTCTATTAGGATGTGAGCTCTGTGAGAGCAGGGACATTGTTTTATTCACTTTTTCTCAAGCTTCTAAAACAGTATCTGACAAACAGAAGGTGTTCCATAAGTATTTGTTGATTAATGTATGACAGCTAAGCTACCCCAGGACAATAACACCATGTTGAAATGGATTCAGGGGCTAGTGGACACAAGCCACTGCAAACCTCCACTTTCTCTTTTGTGACTTACATCACAATATATTCCATCTCAGGCAGTCTCTTCCTGCTACACAGATACATTTTCTTGAGATTCCTTATTTCTTCTCCAATCTACTTTAGAGCTTTTCTATTCCTTCCCAGGGAATTTCTCCTCCTCATTTGAGGACAGACAGAGCTACCAAGGCAGAAAAGTGTCATGTGCTTGTGAATTTACGGGTAGCACAGATACATTTACCTTAAATGAAAACAATGCTATATGATTTGAAGTAAAATTAGAAATGCTAGGCTAAGGATTATCCATCTCTAAAACATTACAAAAGGTCTGTAGATTCTCTGCATCATCTCTACAAGTTTCCACCTATGTTATCTATCCATCCATCCAATTTAGAATTGCCAAGAAATATTGAGGTTGAGTTAGGTGACCATGAGTTCTAGTGAAGATCAGACTGGATGTATGATCCACCCCCACCCCCAGAAGCTCTTAGCATTTCTAGTACAGGTGGACAGTTGTCTTGGATTATGTTTGGCAGGACAGTGCCATGACAGTGGCATAGTTGAAATGTTGGTTCTTGGGATCTAAGTCAGAGAGGTAAAACAGAATAAGGCTGTAGAGAAATAGCCAAGGGATTGGTGAACTGGACATTCCAAATAGATTGAAGATTCCAAATAGATGTCTTGGGAATAATGGAGTGAGTGACCTGGAAGGTTAGGAGGTGAGTTGTCAGAGAATAGGGACTACCTGTAAGTTTAGTATTTAGAGGTGAAGCAGTCCTAGGGGATGGTGTGATCCAGGGAGTGCCTGTGGAAGTGGGAGAACTAGAAGGGAGTGGAGAAGATCCCTGAGGATGAAGAGATGAGGGAAAAGAGGGACTGGGGTGTTAAACATGGTTCCATGTGGATCCTGAAATTACTCAGAGCTATGGCCAGAGTAAGACTTAGGCCCTCAAGTCGTGTCTTAATTCCAAAAAAAAAAGCCTCTGAGAAACGTGGATGATAGCCACCAGGAGAGAATGGTTAGAAGATATCCTCCTTTTTCTATAGTTAAATCTGCTTTCCTTGAATCATGATTATTCAAAAATAATCACTTGGCTGGGTGTGGTGGCTCATGCGTGTAATCCCAGCACTTTGAGAGGCTGAGGCAGACAGATCATCTGAGGTCAGGAGTTTGAGACCAGCCTGGTCAACATGGTGAAACTGTGTCTCTACTGAAAATACAAGCATTAGCCGGGCGCAGTGGCATGCACCTGTAATCCCAGCTACTCTGGAGGCTGAGGCAGAAAAATTGCTTGAACCTGGAAGGTGGAGGTTGCAGTGAGCCGAGATGGCATCACTGCACTCTAGCCTGGACAACAGAGCGAGACTCCATCTCCAAAAAAAAAAAAAAAGAAAATCAAGTGTGTTTCATTGTTTATTGATTATTTTGCAAGTAAAATATGTCAGTAGTTTTATTTCCTACTTTTAATTGAAAATATATTATTTCTGCTTTATTGAGAGTTTCAGTCAACTTTTGGAGACCTGTCAGAGACCTTAAAACATTATTTATACTATGACTTCAAAGGGAAATGATTTATAATTTCCAAATCAATGTCCTACATGTACAAAGAGACTGCAACTTCTTGCTGAGTTGGAGACTACCTAGATTTTTCCTGTGCTGGTAGTCAGAGTAAGTAAAGAATGGGAGACCTTCAAAATAAGAAAAACGACCTCCCTTGTTTTGGAATGAGGCTGTTTTTCAACTATTTTGGAGTAAGGTGAACTCTTTATGTTTCTCGCCCTCTCCTCTATGTTACGGAATAATTATTGGCATTTAAATCTTGAATTTAATCTACTTCAGTTAGTATTGCTTGAACATTTACCATAGGTCTTGGGTGGGGCTGATAATGCAAGAAATATGTATGACATAATCCCTGCATTCAAGGAATTAAAGAGAATATATGTATTATTCTGCTTAATTATTATACAATGCAGAAATAATAATATAATGAATAAAATTTATTTTATTTTATTTTATTTTCGAGACAGAGTCTCATTCTGTTACCCAGGCTGGAGTGCAGTGGCGCAATCTTGACTCACTGTAACAACCTCTGCCTCCTGGGTTCCAGCAATTCTCCTGCCTCAGCCTGCCAAGTAGCTGGGATTACAGGGGTGCACCACCCTCAGCTAATTTCTGTATTTTCAGAAGAGACGGAGTTTCACCATGTTGGCCAGGCTGGTCTTGAACTCCTGACCTCAAGTGATGCTCCTGTCTTGGCCTCCCAAAGTGCTGGAATTACAGGTGTGAGCCACTGTGCCTGGCCAAGAATATAATGAATAAAATTTAGAAAAGGACAATGATACGAGAGCTAAATGGATAAAAAGGTAAATGTATTTTTCCAAAATATGAGTAGTAATGTGTGGTTTGGTTTTTGTCTTCAAGAAGCTTACAGTCTTGCAAAAGAAATCACATCTGGTCAGGAAATCCTCAAAATCTTCATGGAGGAGGTGATATCTGTGTTAGAACTTCATGGCTGCAGAAGGGGCTAGGAATCACATTTTAGGGTCTGGAAAGAGCATGGAGGCAAAGGGTCCAACAGGAAACTGGGTCACTTAGGAGTGGAATGAGATAAGGCAGGAGAGGTCAGCCAAGACCATGTTGTGGAGAAAATTGGAATTTGACATCGGGCAACCACAGGTTTTTAAGCAGGTGAGCGGCATTAGATAGCATATAAAAATGACATGAAGTTTAATGTTAATATAAAGCTCCAACAGTGCAGAGCAGAAGGCAGCAAGCAAAGGGTGCATACATCTATTCATGTATATATACATATATCATCTCTCTCTCTCCCACCCTGTACACACATGCACATGTACATGTGCACGTGTGAGCATTTTTCTTCCTTAGTGACTTAGCCAGCAAAGAGGCAGTGTGTGTACACTGTGCTCTAGGGAAGTGGTCTTGCCACCTTTTCTTTTCTGCTCATTCCAAGTGCATTGCATGCCCACACTTCCAAAACCCTGAAGTTTGAAGCATTTCCCTCCGTGTAAAAGCTCAGTTGCACAGGCTCCCCTGGTGCTTGGCTGGGAAGAGGACTTCAGCCTTTTATTCCTTGGTCTCCCAACGCGGCAAGCCATTCTGCATTCACAAATGCTTTGGAAGTTTTGCTGATCTGTCCTAGAAAAAACTAAACACATGGTTCTCCCACATGAACAGTGGAGAGTTCTTCATCACCCTGGCAATTAAAAAAATTTGCTAATACACAAAAACATGAAAATGAAAATAATGGTCATATCCAAGTGATAGGAGTAGGGGGAATATTTTTTCTTTGCCTTTCAATATTCTGTGTTTTTTTCTTTAATGAGTGTGTATTCCTGTTGTAATAAGAAACAAGTGTGTTTTTAAAAATAGCTAAAATGCCGGGCATGGTGGCTCACGCCTGTAATCCCAGCATTTTGGGAGGCCGAGGTGGTGGATCGCTTGAGATCAGGAGTTCGAGACCAGCCTAGCTAACATGGTGAAACCCTGTCTCTACTAAAAATACAAAAATCAGCCTGGTGTGGTGGTGCGTGTCTGTAATCCCAGCTACTCCGGAGGCTGAGGGAGGAGAATTGCTTGAACCTGGGAGGCGACTTTGCAGTGAGCCGAGATTTTGCCACTGCACTGCAGCCTGGGTGACAGAGTGACTCTGTCTAAAAAAAAAAAAAAAAAAAAAGCTAAGAAAGAAATGGGCAGTGGGCAAGTTGTGTATAATTAAGTGTCGGATCTGAAGCACAGTTTTGCAAGTTGGCCCTTTGGAAGCACCTCAGAGCCAGAGGTGCAGTCCTTTGCTTGGGATTTTGAAGGGGGCTGAGTCTAGGGCAGCAGGAGGTGGTGAAAAGGGAGGCTGTAGAAATAGAGGGCAGTGAGAGAAGGTGAACATCTTTTATTGAGTGTTTGGCTTTCTTTTTTTTTTTTTTTTTTGAGACGGAGTCTAGCTCTGTCGCCCAGGCTGGAGTACAGTGGCACGATCTCGGCTCACTGCAACCTCCGCCTCCGGGCTTCAAGTGATTCTTCTGCCTCAGCCTCCGGAATAGCTGGGATTACGGGCATGTCCCACTACACCTGGCGAGTTTTTGTATTTTTGATAGAGACAGGGTTTCACTGTTAGCCAGACTGGTCTCAAACTCCTGACCTCGTGATCCACTCGCCTTGGCCTCCCAAAGTGCTGGGATTACAGGCATGAGCCACTGCACCTGGCCGACTCTGTGGCTTTTTAAAGGCTGCTTGGTTAGTTGGACCTGTGCTGGTTCTTGGAACTGGAAATTTTTCAAAATAACACGTACAGAATTTGCTTGACAAACCTTTCCAAAGAGGAAAAGCTAAAAACAAACACCAAAACCAAAACAAAACAACAAAAAAACAAAACAAAAAATAGAAAAGCTGGCAAACTAGAATGAGTAGAGCTGAAGTTCCTATTTCTGAACAGATAGGAATATATTAATACTTCGATCAAGGTCCATTCATCCTCTCTGGGGGTCTTTTGCCAGGATCTGTTGATTTGACGGGAAACAGAGATGTCAGCAGTTGTGGATGTGAGCATGTGAGAGATGACCTGCAGCCCCCAAACACCATTAACGTGTCTGGTGCGTTGTCCCAGCAGGAGGGGCTTCTAGCTGCTCCGCTGTTTCTTTCTGAGCTGCATCTGCTTGTCTGTTATTGTTCATAAGGTTTTCTGGGTAACTATAAGCAACGGCCTTGTTAGTTCCTCTTGAGATTGCCCACTACTCCCCACCCTTATTTCTCACCTCCCAGCATCCTGTTTGTCTCCCTGACTCTGTTCCCCGCCCTGTCCCCACCCTTACAGAGCTACTAGCCCTTTTAGCCATGTTTTCTTCCCTTAGCTCATTAATTTTAACCTTTTATTAAGTGTTCTCACATCAAACAAGGCATGTCATCTATCCAATTTTTTATTCATTAATTTGTGCTTTCTTCTATCATGAATATCTTTAAAATATGTCTAGATGTATATTGTAGTCTGTTTTCCCTTCCTCCTGTTGTCTTGAAGATACTGTATTTCCAGAAAATTCTAAAAGAATGGAAGAGGATAAAAGAAAGTATGGACAACTTTGAATGATGTAAAAGACTTTTCTTTTTGGTGCGCTTTGCCTATTTAAAGTTACTTGCTTATGAGAGGAACAAGAAACCTACAATATATAGTGTGTTCACGCTCACATCGATATGATGTTTAGTTTATTAGATTTTCCAGAATATTTTAGCCAGTCAATAATTTTTTGTTTGTTTGTTTGTTTTTTGAGGCAGAGTCTCGCTGTGTCACCCAGGCTGGAGTGTAGTGGTGAGATGTCGTCTCATTGCAACCTCCACCTCCCGGGTTCAACAGATCCTCCTGCTTCAGCCTCCCTAGTAGCTGGGACTATAGGCGTGTGCCATCACGCCTGACTAATTTTTTGTATTTTTAATAGAGATGGGGTTTCACCATGTTAGCCAGGATGGTCTTGATCTACTGACCTTGTGATCTGCCTGCCTCGGCCTACCAAAGTGCTGGGATTACAGGCGTGAGCCACCACGCACAGCCCAGCCAGTCAATAATTTTATATGAAGTGTCTGGACTTACATTTAAATTTTTCTCATTGGTGTTGCAAATAGGTCTATTAACTATGAAACGTTATAGAGTCTAGCACTTAAGTTTTGCAGGTTTATGAGAAATATTTACCATTTTAAAAAATATCATCATAAAAGAAGTCATCAGTGCTTTAGCACAACTAAATATATAATTCTGCCTAGTAGTCATGGTATTTTCACAATAGAGAAAATTCACTCTCTAAAAAAGAGAAACATTTAGTTTTTAAAAAAAGGAGGGAAATGCTTTCAAAATTTGAGTACAACTTTTGTTACACAGTAATGTATCTAATCAGTTTCTTTTTCTGCACTAAAGATAAGGGAAATGGATTCAAAAGAAGCAGAAATTGATGATGGCATTCTAAACTCATATCAGTATCTTGTTTCTTTAGCTATTTCATCAATATCTGAAAAATAAGATTTCCCCTGAGATTCACACAATGTGTCTCCTTTTGCATGTTTGTTTATTTTCTTATGTGGCAAACTGTTTCAAATGCAATTAATTTTCTTTCATTTGGTACTATGAAGATGAGGGCATCTTAAAGGAGTTCCCAAGATTCAGGAGGAAACAGGAGAAGTCTTGAGGAGCGTTTATTACCACGTCCCAGGAGAGATACTCTTGGTAGGTTATCAGCTTACTTTCTCGAACTGTGTATCTCAAGATATTCCCAGTTGTGATGCATTTGAAAGTACCTGTCTAAATTCTAGTCCTCAGGACTTTTCAATTTTCATTAGGTGGTAGTTATCAAATGAGTAGTGTAGTTTGGATAATGACAGAATTAGTCACATTTATTAATGTATTTCCCTTAGCTTTCTTCTGCACCTGCAGAAGTACCCTTAGATCCAAACAAGCAAACAAACAAACAACGCCCCTGCCCCCCGGCCCCATCCAAAAAAAAAAAAACCCAGTTAATTTAATCTAGACCATTTGGTACAGATGACTGACAAAGATGCATTGTATAATTCAGACACACAATTGCTGTGTCTGAGATTTTGGCTCATTGCAACCTCCACCTCCCAGGTTCAAGCAATTCTCCTGCCTCAGCCTCCCGAGTAACTGGGATTATAGATGTCCACCACCACACCTGGCTAATTTTTGTATTTTTAGTAGAGACGGGGTTTCACCATGTTAGCCAATCTGGTCTCGAACCCCTCACCCCGTAATCCACCTGCCTCGGCCTCTTAAAATGTTGGGATTACAGGCGTGAGACACTGTGCCCTGCCAACACTGTTGAGTACGTTATTATTTCCGTTCCAGAAAACAGCCTGAATTTCTGTCTCTCCCCCCCTCTCTTTTTCTCTCTTTCTTTCATATGGAGTCTTGCTCTGTCGCCCAGGCTGGAGTACAGTGGTGTGATCCAGGCTCACTGCAACTTCTGCCTCCCGAGTTCAAGCTATTCTCCTGCCTAAGCCTCCCAAGTAGCTGGGATTATAAGCTTACGCCACCATGCCCAGCTGATTTTTGTATTTTTAGTAGAGATGGGAATTTTACCATGTTAGCCAGGCTGGTCTTGGACTCGTGACCTCAAGTGATCTGCCCACCTCAGCCTCCCAAAGTGCTGGGATTACAGGCTAAGCCACCACGCCTGGCCCAGATAACAGTCTTTCTGCTCCATCATCTTTAGAAATTAGGAAAGGAAGGCAAAAATTTTTAGCCTATTTTAAAGAAAACCTTTCCTGTGTCATTGTTTTAAACAGATATGTGTATCATTCACCTTTTCTTTTCAAATCTGAAAAACAAATTCTCCAAAAAAAATTTTTAAATTGTTTTTATACTCTAGAATTATTACCACCACTACCACCCTGTACAGTTTACATTTCTAGTTAGCAGCTGGGTGCAGTGGCTCACGCCTGTAATCCCAGCACTTCGGGAGGCTGAGGCAGGTGGATCACTGGAGGCCAGGAGTTGGAGACCAGCCTGGCCAACATGGCAAAATCCTGTCTCTACTACAAATACAAAAATTAGCTGGGTGCAGTGGCACACACCTGTGATCCCAGCACTTTGGGAGGCAGTGGGGGGGCGGATCACTTAAGGTCAGCAGTTCGAGACTACTCTGGCCAACATGGTGAAACCCTGTCTCTAGTAAAAATACAAAAATTAGCCGGGTACAGTGATGCATGCCTGTATTCCCAGCTACTCAGGAGGCTGAGGCAGGAGAATCGCTGTTGCAGTGAGCTGAGATCATGCCACTGCACTCCAGCGTAGGTGACAGAGCAAGACTTTGTCTCAAAAACAAAAACAAAAACCCAAATACATTTCTAGTTTGCTTGAACTCTTATAGTTGTTTATAAGCTACTTAGAGCAAGGGCTTTGTCTTTTTTATAGTTTCTGTTACAATTTTTATACTTAACAGACAGTTCTATATTATTCTAACAACCAATTTCCTTGGCCATATAAATAACTTTTCTTATTTTTTTTTTTTTTTTTTTGAGACAGAGTCTCAATCTGTCACCCAGGCCAGAGTGCAGTGGTGCTATCTTGGCTCACTATAACCTCTGCTGCTCGGGTTCAAGCGATTCTCCTGCCTCAGCCTCCTGAGTAGCTGGGATTACAGGTGCCTGCTATTGCATCTGGCTAATTTTTGTATTTTTAGTAGAGACGGGGTTTCACCATGTTGGCCAGGCTGATCTCGAACTCCTGACCTCGTGATCCACCCACCTTGGCCTCCCAAAGTGCTGGGATTATAGGCTTGAGCCACCATGCCTGGCCATATAAATGACTTTTAAAATTTGAATGTATTTCTCCATAAATAGGATGCTTATAGTATTATTTATTTAGTGTGGATTTGTATTTTTATATCTTATACCTTATGGCTTATCACTTGCTTTAGTACCTCTGTTATATTCTTTTTTTTTTTTTTGTCTTTATTTTTATTTTATTTTTTTTTAAAATTTATTTATTTATTTATTATTTATATTCTTGAAACTATAAACTTTACTCAAAATAGTATAATTTAAAGCCATTTCTCAAAGAAAATATTAAATATAATTAAATTTAATTATAATATTTAATAATTAAATACTGTATTTAAAATATTATAATTAAGAGTTTCATGTAAAATGTCCTGTTATATCACATAAAAATGGATGTCCTATTGAAATGAGAAAAATTCTCTTATCCCCTTCTCAGGGCATGCGATGGGGTGTGGCTTGGGCTCACTTCTTCGGTGCCCTGCTGCTCAAAACCCCTAGGGGTGCCTGGGCACGGTGGCTCACGCCTGTAATCCCAGCACTTTGGGAGGCCGAGGTGGGCAGATCACTTGAGGTCAGGAGCTCGAGACCAGCCTGGCCAAGATGGTGAAACCCTGTTTGTACTATAAACACCAAAATTAGTTGGGCGTGGTGGCACACGCCTGTATCCCAGCTACTCAGGAAGCTGAGGCAGGAGAACTGTGTGAACCTGGGAGGTGGAGGTTGCAGTGAGCTGAGATCACACCACTGCGCTCCAGCCTTAGCAACAAAGCAAGACTGTATCAAGAAAAAACAAAAAACAACAAAAAAAACCTTCGGGGGAGCAGGCAGACGGGCAGGTCGTGGGGAGTGTGGGCTCCAACCCCATGGCAGCATCTAGGGGTGAATGTTTACCGCTCCTGAAGCCCCAGTGGGCATGTGTTACCATGTGCTTTTTTAGTTTAGCCGTCCGTAGGTGGCTTGTGTCAGTCAGCTCAATTAGAGCCCCTGCTTTATTGCAAGGACAGAGGGCTTTCTGCATCTTGTTGTTTCTTGCCTTGGTGTACTAGAAGAATTGGATCACACATGGGCTTGGAGAATGAGTGCAAGGTTTTTTGTTTTGAGACAGAGTCTTGCTCTGTTGCCCAGGCTGGAGTGCAGTGGCACCATCTTGGCTTACTGCAACCTCTGCCTCCTGGGTTTAAGTGATTCTCCTGCCTCAGCCTCCCAAATAGTTGGGACTACAGGCATGTGCCACCACGCCCAGCTAATTTTTCTATTTTTGGTAGAGATGAGTTTTACCAGGTTGGCCAGGCTGGTCTCGAACTCCTGATCTCAAGTGATCTGCCTGCCTTGGCCTCCCAAAGTGCTGAGATTACAGGTGTGAGACACCACGCCTGGCCTGAGTGCAAGGTTTTATTGAGTTAAAGTAGCTCTCAGCAGATGGGGGAGCCAGAAGGGGGATAGAGTGAGAAGGTGATTTTTCCTTGGAGTCCAGCCACTCAGCAGCCTGGGCCCTCCTCTGACCACTCTGGCCAAACTGTGTCGTTCCCCCGGTTGATGGCCTGCCAGTGCCTATCAGTGTACTCTTATGCCAGTGCGTTCCTCTCGACATGCAGCTGCTTGTGTTCTTCCGCTGGTGTGTTCCTCTTAACGTCCAGCCACTTGTGTCTCTGCCTGCTAGGGTCTCAGGGTTTTTATAGGCACGGGATGGGGGCATGGCAGGCCAGAGTGGTCTTGGGAAATGCAACATTTAGGCAGGAAAACAGAAATGCCTGTCCTCATGTAGGTCTGTGGGCACAGGCTCAGGGGTGGAGCTCTAGCTAGGGACCACACCCTTCCCTTCCCTACACTTCCCTGCCCTGCTCTGGTATCACTGTTATATCACATAAAAATATTAGACTGGGGGTTAAATGAGGAATGCTTACTGAAATAGTCAAGGACTGAAATTCCTGCTTATGTGTGAGGTTAGGAACACTCTGCTGCCTCACCCTAACTACCTTTATTTATCATATTGCTTGGATGCAATTATATGAAAAGAAACATAGCAACAAGATTTTCAAAGGTCATGTGAAGATGGGATCAAGTGGCTAGAAAGCCACTTGAGGAATATTACACTCCTTTTTCCCATTAAATTAGAGAAAATAATTTTTTTTTTGAGACAGGGTCTCCCTCTGTCACCTAGGCTGGAGTGCAATGGCACAGTCTCAGCTCACTGCAGCCTTAACCCCCCAGGCTCAAGTGATCCTCCTGCCTCAGCCTTCCAGCTAGCTGGGACTACAGGCACACGCCACCATGACTAGCTAATTTTTTGTATTTTCACCATGGTGCCCAGGCTGGTCTCTGAACTCCTGAACTGCCTTGGCCTCCCAAAGTGCTGGGATTGCATCCGTGAGCCACCGTGCCTGGCCAAGAGAAAATAATTTGTTTGACATTGGCTCATGTTTCATATCAAGTGAATCAGAAGAATCAGATTTTTTTTAAAAAGTAATTAATTCTTTATGGTATTTCTTCTACCTGTGATTGCACAAACACACATGAACTGTTTGCCAAAGCCCACAAAACAGAGCTGAAATGTATTTCTCGGTCCTGCTGCTGATCTGGTTATCTGAGGCAAATGCCTATTCAATCAAAAAAACAGCAAGAGGGGGGCCAGGCAAGGTGGCTCATGCCTGTTTGGGAAGCTGAGGCGGGAGAATCACTTGAGCCCAGGTGTGCAAGACCAGCACAACATAGTGAAACCCTGTCTCTACAAAAAATAGAAAAGTTAGCCGGGTGTGGTGGTGCGTGCCTGTAGTCCCAGCTACTCAGATGGCTGAAGTGGGAGGATCCCTTGAGCCTGAGAGGTTGAGGCTGCAGTGAACCATGATTGTGCCACTGCATTCCAGCCTGGGCAAGAGAGTAAGACCCAGTCTCAAAAACAAGAAAAAGAGCAAGCGGCAAGAGGAATAGTATGAAGCCTTGGGAAAGAAATGCCCAGCATTAATCAAATAGGTATGATTCAGAAGTAGGGCATGATGGATATTTATTATCTAGTGTTAATGGTAAAGCAATAACTTTTGGAAATGACAGCATCACTTTGAACTATGTTATTGCAGTTCTTCTCTATTTCCCACTTAGAGTAGAACTTGTGCTCAAGTTGCTAATGTTCAGAGACTTGGATTTGCCAGTGCCTTCTCTGACTCTCTTTGCTTTCAAGGCTGGGGTTGGGTGTAAATGCTGACTGTGTGTTTTCCAGTGATTTAATTAACATCTCTTTATAATATCTGCTGGATTCCAACCTAGATCGGGTAGAATTAAGTGTTTTTAAAAGTTCCTGTCATCAAAGAGTTTTTAATCTAGAGTGGAAACCAGATAAACTCACAAAGATGACTAATGGTATGAGGAAGTAAGTGATACATTAAAAAAAAAAAAAAGAGTCCCTAAAGAAAGTGGTATTACTTTATTACTTTGGCTTCAGAGGGTGAAGAAGGCTTCGTGTGAGACAAGGGGTTTGAGCTGGGCCTGCCAGGATGGTATTTCTGGAAGTGATGCAGAGACCAGTGTGGTTTCAGCAGATGGATCCTGTGGGGGACTTGGGGAAATGAGGTTGGATTGGCAAGAGAGAGAGTTATGCAGTGCTTAAATTTAGGCCAAGGAGTTTGGATGTTAAACAATTAAGGACGTACTCTACCAAAATTGGATTTTCCAAGACCAGCATGGATTTCATGACATTTTGCCCTTTCCAATTAAGGTGATTTAAGTGTGACAATATTTAAAGTTTAACAAAGCATATATATATATAAATCAGGTAATACGTATTTTTTTCAGACTGTGTTCTAATTTGGTATTTGGAAATAGAATCATTTATCCAGTCTTCAAATATTTGCTAAATATCTGTGCCAGGCTCAGGATTGGACATTTGTGGAATAGGTCAACAATGATTTATTAGGTGCCTACTATGGGCCAGGCTCTGTTCTAGGCACTTAGGGTACAGTATAGAGCAAAAAGAAAAACACTTACTCTCACGGAGCTTTTATTCTAGTGGTATCTTAGTTTGCTAGGGCGGCCATAGCTGGGTGGCTTAAACTACAGGTGTTTATTTTCTGACAGTACTGGAGGTTGGAAGTCCGTGATCAAGGTAGTGTTGGCAGGGCTGGTTTCTTCAGGGGAGCTGTGCAGGAAGGATCTGTTCCAGACTTCCTCTTGTCGACTTGTAGATGGCCCTCTTCTCCCTTTGTCTTCACATCATCTTCCCTCTGTCTGCATCCACATTTTCTCTTAAAAGAACACCGGTCATATTACATTAGGGCCTACTCTGATGACCTCATTTGAACTTAATTACTTCTATAAAGATCCTATCTCCAAATACAGTCACATTGGGCTGGGTGTGGTGGCTCATGCCTGTAACCCCAGCACTTTGAGAGGCTTAGATGGGCAGATCACTTGAGCCCAGGAGTTCGAGACCAGCCTGGGCAACACAGCAAGACTTTGTCTCTACAAAATACACAAAAATTAGCCAAGCATGGTGGTGTGTGCATGTAGTCCCACCTACTTGGGAGGCTGAGGTGGGAGGATTGCTTGACCCTGGGAGGTTGAGACCAGCTTGGGCAATGTGGCAAAACTCCATCTCTACAAAAAGCTAGCCAGGTGTGGTGGCATGTGCCTGTAGTCCCAGCTGCCTAGGAGGCTGAGGTGGAAGGATCACCTGAGACTGGAAAGTCGAGACTGCAGTGAGCCGTGATCACACCACTGCACTCCAGCCTCGGTGATGGAGTGAGACCTTGTCTCAAAAAACAAGTAAACAAACACAATCCAAATGCAGTCACTTTCTTGGATATGAAGGATTAGGACTTCAGCATGAATTGTGGCTAGGGACACAGTTCCGCCTGTAACAAGTAGAAATTGGTGATGGAGCAATGAATAAACCCTGGAAGTTGGGTGGTTGTTTGCAATGTGGCAGGTGCTGTACCAGGCATGTTTGTGTGCATTTCATTGAATGCTTGTAACCAGCCTGTGAGATAGGCGTTGTTATCTCCACTTTACAGTGAGGAAATTGAGGGCAGACCATATTCGTTCATAGGGAGGTTTGCTTTTGTCATAGTATGTTTAATGCTTTCGTTGGGTCAAAGCCTTGGAAATAGAAATTGAGCTACAGCTAAATGTGTAGCTGAGTTCATGGCAACTTCAGATTCAGAGCAGACCAAAGTCTGGATGTTAAACTACAGCTGGGGGTGGGGAAGGTTCGTTTGTTTGTTTTACATTAGATTCTAAGAATAAAACCAAAGATAGGAGTTTTTTGTTGTTGTTGTTGTTGTTTTTGTTTTGAGACAGAGTCTCGCTCTGTCGTCCAGGCTGGAGTGCAGTGGCACAACCTCAGCTCACTGCAACTGCCACCTCGCCAGTTCAAGTGATTCTCCTGCCTCAGCCTCTCAAGTAACTGGAATTACAAGTGCACACCACCATGCCTGGCTAATTTATTTTCATATTTTTAGTAGAGACAGGGTTTTGCCATGTTGACCAGATTGGTCTTCAACTCCTGACTTCAAGTGGTCTGCCCGCCTTGGCCTCCCAAAGTGCTGGGATTACAGGCATGAGCCACACATGTGGCCAGGAGTAATCTTTACAATTAAGTATCTTTTTTTCTCTGTAGACAGTCCAGTATATTATATAATAACATTTTTATATATAAAACATTATTATACAAATTTATAATGATAATTCTAAATAATTTATGATACATATATAATCATTTTACATATAGCCTACATTTTATATAGTACTGATCATTTTCCTTTTGATTATCTAGATTCAAATAAGTGTATAGGTCATTTTTGACCTGAACCTTTTGATTTATCCCCAGATTAGCAGCCTGCCTGGGCACTCCTCCTGTGGGAGAAATCCTCTTTGCATCATCAGCTTTGCTTTTGATTCATCCCTGCAGCTCTTCTGGTGGGCAGATTCGGATTCAGCAAACACTTACGGAGGTCCTGCCCACCATGTAGCAGGTCATTTTACATCAATCCATGTTTCTCAAACATATGGAAAAGCAAAGGATAACATGGTGTGTGTTCTATGAACATCCATTTTATTCCATTATTTTATGAAATAAAAATCTAAATACACTGATGAATAATTTAAAACATAATTTCAACATTGAAACAATGTAGATATATATTATGTATAAAATGAAACATTTGCATGAACTTTTTAGCTAAAACCTGTTTCAAAGAAGTTGCTTTTGTTTTTAGTGTACCTTGAGTTCAACACAGATGGGAATGTTTACTTCTTCCACTGGGGTTCTTGGGAGAAAACACTGGAGAAGTTCTAAGCACTTAAATTTTTATTTTTTATTTTTTATTTTAGTGATGGGTTCTTACTCTGTTGTTCAGGCTGAAATGCAGTGGTGCAATCATAGCTCACTGCAGCCTTGACCTCCTGAACTCAAGTGATGCCCCTGTCTCAGCCTCTCGAGTAGCTGGGACTACAGGTATGCACCACCACACCCGGTTTGAACACTTTGTTAATCCAAATTTCATAACAACCATGTGAGGTATATGATCCTTATTTAAGACATCAGAAAACAGAAGCTGAGATAAATTATCTTGTCTTAGTTAATACAGTAAGTAAATAGCAGAGACAGATGTCAAGCTTCCTGGATCTAATTCCAGGGCATTTTCTATTGCACTAAAGCCACTCCTTGGATGAATAGGCTCAGTCTTCATGGAGCTGGGTAGGTCTCACAGCTCTGCATTTCCACCAGTACCACCCTTCTTCATTTATTAATTCATGCACTTACTTACCCTTTACTTGACAAATATTTATTGGGAGGTAAATTTGGGCCAGACTTTATTCCAGACCCTGATGACAAGGGGGTAGCAGTGAAGGCATAATTCATTCCCTCATGGAGCCTACACTTTAGTGGGAGAACAGATATTCAACAAATAGTTACCAAAACATTTTTGAAAGCTGTAATAAGAGTTATAAAGGAAAAAATGTAAGGTGCCAGAAGAGGAATAAAACAGGTGAATTAATCTTGACTGATGCTCAAGGTCTCTTTCAGAAAGTTGACCTTTGAGATGAAGTTTCAAGCATGAGTTAACTGGGGGAAAACTTATTTGTACTTAAAATAGTTAGAAATTACCATCCTACAAAACCCTTCATGACAATTCTGTCTATCTCCATTAGATTTCTTCTCTGTTCTACAAGATCAAATACTCACTTTCAGGTATCACATTTATTCTTGTCTATTATATTGTTCCTACTCTCTGTCCATCCATCCATCCATCCATTATCTATCTAATAAACTTTCCTTGAGCACCTGATATAAACCTGGCACTGTTGCACCCCAAATTCTTTATTTTTTCCTCTCCCTTCTCCTTTTTTCTTTTTGACTCCTTTTTTTTCTACCCCTTTATATGATTCTTGAATCTGCTATTTTTGACACCCATCTTTGATGTTATTCTCTTCCCAGTTCTCTTCCATCTCCTCCACCTTGACTAACAGTATAACTACTCATTCTATTTTCAACAAATGGGTTCTCCATTTTTATGAAATAAATATTTTTCTAATCAGGTGCAAGAAAATAGATACTTGTTTGTTTTTACTTTTAATTTCCTTTTTGGTTTTATCGCATGATTGTAGTTTCTATCTCTTAATAAAGAAATGCCACTAATATAAAACAAACTTTTTAGGGGATATCCGTCTATCTATCTCTATCATTTATGTGTATTTTGGGTCAGTTCTTTTTTTCACTATAAATACCTGGAGGTATACAGCTCTATTTGTTTCACATAATATAGTATCTGGAACTAATGATAATTGCTTCCTAAACTTTTCACATGCTTTAAAAAGAGGCACATCCTGGCCAGGCGCGGTGGCTCACACATGTAATCCCAGCACTTTGAGAGGCCGAGGTGGGCAGATCACCTGAGGTCGAGAGTTTGAGACCAGCCTGACCAACATGGAGAAACCCCGTCTTTACTGAAAATACAAAATTAGCCAGGCGTGGGGGCACATGCCTGTAATCCCAGCTACTTGGGAGGCTGAGGCAGGAGAATCACTTGAACCTGGGAGGCAGAGGTTGCTGTGAGCCAAGATCATGCTATTGCACTGTCATCTTTTCTAGGCCTGTTAATATGCTTACTGTACTTCTGATATAAATGTACAAATAGATTCAGAAATGCATAGCTCCAAGCTAACCTTCTTTCAGCTTCTTCTATCAAGTCCTCTTTGTCTTCTCTGTCATAACCTGGACATGAGAAATTCTGGTCAATGATATAGCATTATCATCAACTATTTAGGCAAACCGCAGGAAAAGTTCTACACTTTGTTCTCTAGCTCCATACAAGTCAGTCAAATCTACCAAATCTTTGGAAAGTCTGAAGACCCAGAGTATACTACATAGTAAGTTCTACCTATCAAACGATAAGTAGAGGGGACATTACCTTATAGTCATGATGGAATAACAATAGCCTGATCTAACTGCCCGTTATAAATTATTGTAATTAATAACTGCCTTTGGACATTGAGCAACAGTCTATATATGACTGTGATCCCTAAGAGAAGAGAAACAAAGTGAATTCAATGACTGCCCTGGTTTTCTGTCTGAAAGCAATTTCTAGACCACAGATCCAGGAAGGAGGGATCTGAACAGATCCTAGTAGCCTCACTGAATTGATGAGATGAAGATCAGAGTTTGGGGAGGCTGAGGTGGTGAGAGGTAGTAGGGCAGCGTTCTGAGGAGGAGGAAGCTATGCAGAAAAAGAGCTCCAGAAATATGCATAGGAATCTCTTGAATTTTTGCTGAGTATTAGGATACAAGTGTATAGAATGACGCTCTACAAGTCTGGGCAAGAAAAGACTTTTTAGTTGTAAGCTGAATAAATCCCAGAGCACACATGAAATGGGAAAGTGTTTGTTGTCTGACTAGCCAAAGGGGAGTCCTCATTCAGCCCTGAAGCATTCAGTGGAGACCTTGGAGGCATCACAAGTTAGAAAGCAGGGCTGAACTATCCTTGGAGTGAAGGGTACTCTGGACCAGAGATGGAAATTTTTTGTTAAATTTTCAGACAGCAAACATTTTAGGCTTGCGGGTCATATATTCTCTGTCACAACTAATCAATTTTAGTGTGAAGGCAGCCATAGACAATAGATAAGTGAATAGGTATGGCTGAGTTCCAATAAAACTTTATTAACAAAACTAGGTGGCTATCCTGTAGGCTGTAGTTTGCAGACGTCTGTTCTAGAACAGTGCTGTCTAGTAGAAATATAATGCATGCCACATATGTAGTAAAAAGAAATAGAGAAAATGAATTTTAGTAATATCTTTTACTTAACAGTATATCCAAAGTGTCATCAATAGGTAATCAATATAAAATTGTTAATGAGATACTTTGCATTCTTATTCTCATACTAGGTCTTCCAAATCCAGCATGTATTTTATGCCTTTATCACATCTCAATTCAGATTAGACACATTTCAGTAGCCACATGTAGCTAGTGACTACCTTATTGGACAGCATAGTCCTAGCCTCTCTCTAGTAAAGCTTAAAAACAGATCTTGAAGATTAGCAATGAACTTCACTGCCTAGCAGAAGAAAGCCCAATACTATTTAAAGGAAGACAACATAATGCAAACATTTAATAATGTAATAACAATGCCAGCATCAAACAAAATTACTAGATATGCTAAAAAGCAGGAAAAAATACTTGTAACAAGGAGAAGAATCAGTTAAGAGAAACAGACCTGGAAGTGACAAGGCAATGGAATTAGCAGACAAGGATGTTACAACATATTTTATTATTGTGTATAAATATTTAAAGGAAAACACAAAAACAGTTGGGTATGGTGGCTCACACCGATAATCCCAGCAATTTGGGAAGTTGGAGTGGGAGGATTGCTTGAGCTCGTAAGTTCAAGATCAGTCTGGGTAACAAAGTGATACTCCATCTCTACCAAGGATAATTTAAAAATTAGTTGGGTGTGGTGGTGCATGCCTGTGGTCCCAGCTACTTAGGAGGCTAAGGTGGGAGGATCATTTGAGCCTAGGAGGTTGAGGTTGTAGTGAGCTGTGATTGTGCCACTGCGCTCCAGCCTGAGTGACAGAGTGAGACCCTGTCTCTAAATAAAATAAAATCAAAAATAAATGAAAACACAAAAATAATCAGAAAAAAATGAAAGATGTAAAAAAGAACAAAACAGGACTAAATACAACATCTGAAATGAAAATTTCACTAGATGGGATTAACAGCAGATTAGGCAATGCAGAAGAAAAGATTAGTGAACCTACAAATATAGCAACATTACCTATGCAAGATGAATCACAGAGAGAAACAAAAAAACTGAAAAAAAAATGGTGAACAGAGACCCAGTGATCTGTGGGATAATATCAAGCAGTCTATCATACATGGAGAAAAGGAGAAGGGACAGAAAAAGTATTTGAAGAAATGATAGCTGAAATATTTCAAAATTTGATGAAAACTGTATTTCATAAATCTAAGAAGCTTAATGAACCAGGAACTGAAAAAAACTCATTAAAAAAAATTTAGGTCTAGGCATGGTGGCATGTACTTTTGTAGTCCCAGGTACTAGAGAGGCTGAGGTGGGAAGATTGTTTGAGCCTAGGGTTTGAGACCAGCTGGGGCAACATAATAAGACCCCATCTCCATAAATAAAATGAAATAAAGAAACAAAGGCACATAATCAAGTTGCCGAAGACCAGTGTTGCACAGAAAATCTTAAAGGCAATCACAGAAGAATACACATTATATACAGAACAGACATCAGAAGGATCACAGACTTCATTTCACCTCCAGCTTTGCAAGCCTGAAGACAATGAAATAACATCTTCAGAGTGCTCAAAGAAAAAGGCAGCCTAGAATTCTATATTTAATGAAAACATCTTCAAAAACAAAGATGAAATAAAGTTTATCAGACAAAACTTGAGGGAATTTGTTGTCGGCAGATATATACAACAAGAAATGTTTAAAGGAAATTATTCAGGCGAAAGCAAAATGATACCAGATGGAAACTTGAAAGACACTCTTTCAGAAGTGGTAAATATGTGGGCAAATAGAAAAGACTGTGTTCTTATTTTTAAATTTCTTGAAAAGCTAATTGACTGCATGAAGCAAAAACAGTAACACTGGATTTTTGAGATATATCAAATATATATGAATAGAAGTGAAATATTTGACCACAGCTTGAAGGACAGGATAGGGAGAAATGGAAGTCTATATAGATGCTTCTTAATTTATGATGGGGTTACATCCTGATAAACCCATCGTAAGTAGAAAATATCATAAGTCAAAACTGGCATTTTATGGACACGATGGGATGCAAAACCACAAAACACAGTATCAAAAAACACTGGCAACACAGTACACTGTAGAGTATCTGTTGTTTACCTTCGTGACTGCATGGCTGACTGGCAGCTGTGGCTTACTGCCACTGCCCAGCATTGCAACAGACTATCACACGGCATATTGCTAGCCAAGGAAAAGATCAAAATTTAAAATCCAAAGTATGATTTCTACTGAATGTGTATTGCTTTCCCACCATTATAAAGTCAAACCATCGTAAGCCTGTAGCTATAAGAGTTTTACATTACATATCAAGTAGTATAATATTAGTTGAACATGTATTATGAGTTAGAAATGCATATTTTAAAAAGTAGGAAAATTATGAAAAATAAAGTTCCATGTATATACATAAACATATATGTGTGTTTGTGTATATACATATATATGTATCTCCAGCAATAGAGATAAAATGAAATATTAAAAAGCACTAATTAATTCAAAAGAAGCAGAAAAAAAGAAACAATAACAAGGAGAGATGAGTCTAATAGAAAACCAATAACAAATAGTAGATTTAAATTCAGCCATATTGATAATTATGTTAAGTGTAAGTGGTCTAAACACTCCAATTAAAAGTCAGAGATTGTCAGACTGGTTAAGAAAAGCAAGATCCTATTATGTGCTGTGTACAAGAAAACCACTTTATAGAACAGAAAGTTAGAATTAAAAGGATGGAAAAAGATATACTATGCAAACATGAATTACAAGAAAACTAGACTGGCTATGTTAATATCAGAGCAGACAATATAAAAAGGAATAGTACTAGGAATAAGGAGGGACTTTTCATAATGATAAAGACATCAATTCATCAGGGTGATATGACAATCCTAAATGTACTCGAACTTCAAAGTACATGTAGCAAAACCTGACAGAACTGAAAGGAAATTTTTTTAAAACCCCACAATTACAGTTACAGATTGCAATACTCTTCACTTAGCAATCAGTAAAGAAGTAAGACAGAAAATCAGCAAGGATATAGAAGACAGCACCAGTCAACTGGACCTGACTGCACTCTGTCCAATGACAGCAGAATATATATTCTTTTCAAGTTCACATGGAACATTAACCAAGAGACTACATGTTAATCATAAACAAGTTCCAACAAGTTTAAAAGTATTGAAATCATAGAGTATGTCCTCCACTCATAATGAAATTCAATTAGAAATCAGTAACAGCTATTTGAGAAATCTCCAAATATTTAGGAATTAAGCAATAGACGACTAAACAACACATGGCTCAGAGAAGAAATCACAAGAGAATTTAAAAAATATTTTGAACTGAATAAAAATGAAAACACACATATCAAAAGTGTGGGATGTAGATGTAGCTACAGCAGTGTCTCAAGGGAAATGTAAAATATTAAATGTTCATGTTAGAAAATATGAAAGGTCTAAAATTAGCAATCTAAAATACTGCCTTAAAAAATCAAGACATGGAAGACAAATTAAACCCAAAGAAAACAGAAGGGAGAAAATAACAAAGACAAAAGCAGAAATCAATAAAATAGGCCCAGATGGCTTCGGTTGTGAATGCTATCAAACATTTAAGAAAGAAATATACCAATGTTTTACAAACTCTTTGAAACTAGGAGGATGAAATACTGCCCAGTTCATCTTATGAGGCTAGCATCATCTTGGTGTAAAATCTGACAGATATTACAAGGGGATAAAAGAGAAAAACAGCAACTAGAAACTAATATTCTTCATAAACATAGATGTAAAAATTCTTAGCAAAATACTAGCAAATTGTGTGCAACACTCTCTTAAAGAAATAATGTCTCATGGCCAAGTGGGGGTTATTGCAGGAATGTATGAGCAGCTAGAGGAAGACTATTGAAGGTGGGGGTGTATGACAATGGGAAGTACAAATAAAAGTAAAATGAGAGCACCTTTGCCTCCAATAGTCTTGATTTCTATTTTGACTGTGGTCAACATTACTAAGCATTTACCACATTCCAGGAAACATGTTCAGAGCTTTATGTGGATTGTTTTGTCTTTATTAGAACCCCATGAGGTAGGTACTGTTGTTGTGGGCATTTTATAGATGAGTGAACTAAGACACAGAGAAATTTGAGAACCTGTCTGCAGTCCCCTGGCTGTTAAGATTTGGATCGATGGTTGTCAGACTTCAGACCCTGCACTCTTTATTAATGTGCCACTTTGCACAGAACTGCTCATTTTCTTTGCTTTTGCCTAGCAAGGCTTATTTCATCAATCTGAAACACTTATCCACTTTTTTGGTCCATAATTAAGAACTGATCTCTGAATCAAAATGCTGACTACTTTCAAATGCAGAATATTTCCAAAATAAAAGTATGTTTCTTAAATTACAAAAGTCATAATAGGACACTGGAAGATATGTTCCATTATCCCCTCCTCAATTTTGATGTGGTTACAAATATTGTGGTGTCCAAGAAGTGGAAAAAAATCCTTTCCCCTCCTATGTGTAGAACAAAATGCTTTTACTTTTCACTATGTGTAGACCTAGATTTCAGTGCTGGCACGGTGGCTTGATGGCATATAGACCTGGGCAAGTTCTTTAAGCCCTGTGAGCTTCATTCCCCATTTGTAAGATGGAACAGTTCTGCCTTCCACACAGGATAGTGTGAGGATTAGAAAGCTATCTAGGCACACTTCAATTTTATTTTCTTCCCTCTGCTTTTCCCTGACTTTTTCTCCTCGATGCTGCTTCCCCGGAGTCTCAGAAGTTTGAATCTCTCAAGAAAAATGTTTATCAAATGTTTAATTTTTTAATTTTTATTTTCTATGTTGACCTTATCTTACATAATTTCAAACTTGTTTTGACCATTGTCCACTGTAAGAAATATGCTTTACTTCATAAAGCAGTACATACATTATACACAAATGTATGTATTATCAACGTGATCACCCAATTTACAGTACACACTGGGAAAGTTATTATTTTGAAAGTAATAACTACGCTGGGCCAATAAGAATAAAGCAGGGTGTTCTGGGCAAATTGGGCCACATGTCCCCAAATCACTTGGCCTTATGTATTTGGATGCACTCTGTTTTCTTGTATTCTAGCTAATTTAAAAAATGCTTTTCAGGACCTATTACATTAATTTTGTAACCCACTAATGAGTCTAAACCGAGCATTTCTGCTTACCTCTAGAGAAGAACTTGTCTGACTACTCCAATATTCTTGCTTGCAGAAGTGCTGAAGATGAGCATACACACATACGGAGAATTTCTAGAGAATTCAGCTGCTCAGAACAAGGTGCATTCCAATTGCCAGAGCTACACTCATTCTAACTCCCTTCATTCATTCTCTAGCCATTCTTTCATTCACTCATTTGTCAAATGCTTTGAGCGCATTCTGTATTACCAAATGCTGGAAGCTATCAGACACTGGGTGCTGGGACATGGTTTCTGCCCTTGAGGAGTTCCTGTGTTCTAGTGGGACTGACACAAAAATAATCACAGGACAGGGAAATGAGTGACACCTTAGAGGTGAACAAAAGGCCTTAGGAACATGGAAGAAAGATCCACCAGCTGTGCCAGGGAGAGGGACTGGGTTCTGAGGAATAGAGTTAACATTGAAATTGATGAAGGTCTTGAGCAAGATGTGGATGCACTCAGGGAGTGAGAGGAGCTACTCAAACCGGCCAGCACGCTGCTCAAGGCAGCTCACAAGCTGATGTACACGATATTTTACTACCAGAGTTAGTATGTATGTGTATCTATTTCTGTTGTTTTTCTCAAACTTAGGTTAAACTTCATGAGCTTATGTCACTTCATGACACCCCCTCTATGTCTATCTCCCCAACCTAGTTTTTTTTTTTTTTATTTTGAGACAGAGTTTCACGCTTGTTTCCCAGTTTGGAGTGCAATGGCGTGATCTTGGCTCACTGCAACCTCCACCTCCCAGGTTCAAACGATTCTCCTGCCTCAGCTTCCCGAGCAGCTGGGATTACAGGCGCCCATCACCATGCTCAGCTAATTTTTGTGTTTTTAGTAGAGATGGGGGTTTCACCATGCTGGCCAGGCTGGTCTTGAACTCCTGACCTTGTGATCTGCCTGCCTCGGCCTCCCAAAGTGCTGGGATTACAGGTGTGAGCCACCGCGACCGGCCTCCTCAACCTGATTTTTTTAACATACAACGAATGGGTGTGAGTTCCCTCTTCTCCTTTCTTCTTTCATCCAACTTACCCAGCTCTCTTTTTCTTCACAGCACTTTTCATCTTCTAAGTACACTATATAATTTACTGATCTATGATGTTGACTATCTGTTTCTTCCTAGAATGTAAGGAGAAGATTGGTCTGGAATTTTTTTTTTTTTTTTCTGTGGTGTCTCCCGGTTCCTAGAAGGGTGCCTAGTATGTACATAGTAGGTTCCTGATAAATGTTGGGAATGCCTTGAAAGGATTAGCAAATTTCCATATCCAGGACATAGTTGTCCTCTTAGGTTGGAAGGAAAGTGTAAAGAAAAATAAAGGCCTACAAAGGATCATTTCTAAAAGCATCCTTTTCCTCTCCTGGTTTCAACGGTACTTACTGGTCATCTGCTCTGGGTTAGCCCTGCTCTCAGATTTCAAGAAGAGCAAAACAGATCCCATCCTATTTTCATGGACGTCTCCTGCCAGAGTGGAAGCAGATGTTAATGAACTATATTATTGAAAATTTGGGATAACTGCTAAAGAAAACAAGTGGAGTATTTTATGCTTTTGTTATGAAAGCATGAAATAGCAGCACATGACGTGGCCTGGGAAGCCAGGGAAGTTATTTTTAAGCTGAGTAGAAGTCAACTCAGTGAAAGAAAGGAGTGGGAGAGAGAGCATTCAGGCAGAAGAAATACAATGACAAAGGTCATGGTGTGGGAGAGAGAATGGCTGAGTGTCCCAGGTGTGGTAGGAGCCAGGGTGAGGGAAGAGGGCCTCAGCATCATAGAGGAGGTAGGTCGGGCAGACCGCACAGCTGGGCACATGCACCAAGGGGTTGGCCCTTTAGCCAGAGAGCAAAGAGGAGCCATGGGCAGGTTGAGAGCTGGTGAGTGAAGAGAGAGTGTTGGCTAAAGCATGGACAGTGGATTGGAGAGTATGGCAGAGAGGATATAGGGAAGCAAGGTAGGAGGGTGCTGCCATGGTCGAAGCAAGATGTGATAGTTGGAGTGGAAATGAAGAGAAATGGGCAGATTAGAGAAATATTTAGGAGATAGAATTGAAGTTAATGGTTGTCCTGATTCCAAAAAAATGGGTGACAGCTTGTCCGTATAAAGTTTTGAATGTGTCTACAAACCAGAATGTAAATAAAGCAGCATCTTGACTTGTTTGTCCTTATTCTTTGTGATATGTACAAACATATTAGTAAAGAAACAAGCCTGCCTCTGGTTGGTGGGCCTTCTGGGAAGGAAAATGAGAAATACTATTGGGCAGTCCTGGTGTAATTGAGGGAGAGATAATAAAAAGGTGTGTGTGTGTGCACACTCTGGTATGGAATCATAGAACCCTGCCTCACCTCTTTTACACCCTTTCTTCTAGGCCTGCTTCTTTCTTTCCACATATACTTTTCAGCATATACCCATTAAAATCAGTGGTTCTTTATTTTTTATATTTTTATTTATTTATTTATTTATTTATTTATTTATTATCCTTGCCAGCAGGAAGTCAAAAATCAGTAGTTCTTAATGTTCCTTGGCCCCTATCCTGAGAATAATGCACAACCAATAAGCACAGAACATTTTATATTATATGTCAGGGGCCTTGAGACCACAGGTTGAGAATCTCAGGATAGCAGAGTTTATAAGAAAGCAATTCATAGACAAAAATACATTTAGTCAATAAATATGTGAAAAGCTGGTCAAGTGCATTAACAACAACAACAACAACAAAAAGCCAACAGAACCAATCATGAGATAGCATTTTTCCTGTCTCAGATTGGCAAAGTTTCAAAGGCTTGATAGTTCCCACCTTTGGCCATTGTGGGCGGAGATGGGCACTCTTGTAATAACCCTGGGCGAACATAAAATGAAACAACTTTTTAGAGAGCAATTAGGCAGTAGCTTTCAAAATTTTAAATGCATAGGTTCTTTAAACCTACTAATTTGAAGTCTAAGAAACTGTCCTTTAGGAAAACAAACATAGATATGCAAATAGTCAAGGATGTTCACTGCAGCAACAACTAGGAAATTAGGAACTGCTTGAATGACCACCAACAAAGAAATGGTTCAATTAATTTTTAAATATACCCATCCCATACAGTGGAATGCTGTGTAGTCAAAAAGAATGAGATCTATCTGTACTGATAATTAAGTGAAAAAGGCAAGTTGCAGACCAACATATGTGGCACAATACTTTCTCTATTAGAGAACTCACAAAACATTATTTGTGTTGGACATAAATGCCTTTTTTTTTTTTTGGAGATGAAGTCTCGCTCTGTAGCCCAGGCTGGAGTGCAGTGGCACAACTCAGCGCACTGCAAGCTCTGCCTCCCAGGTTCACGCCATTCTCCTGTCTCAGCCTCCTGAGTAGCTGAGACTACAGGTGCCCGCCACCACACCCGGCTAATTTTTTGTATTTTTAGTAGAGATGGGGTTTCACCGAGTTAGCCAGGACGGTCTCGCTCTCCTGACCTCATGGTCCACCCACCTTGGCCTCCCAAAGTGCTGGGATTACAGGCGTGAGCCACTGTACCCGGCCCATAAATGCTTTTGTATATATTTGTGTATGCTTAGATAAAATATACGTGGATTTCTCTGAAACTCATAACGGGGATTAACTCTGGGGAGTAGGTTTTGGTTGAGGAGATTGAAATATTCTCCTTTTAATTTTATGCACTTCTATACAGTTTGAACTATTTTAAAATTTGAGCTGTGCCTCAGTCTCCTCCCCTGATTAAAAGAGTTCGGTGACATCCCAGTGTTTTGGGGATCAAGTCCAAACTCCTGAATGTGGCACTGCAGGTTTTCTTGGCCTGGCAATGTGTCTGCCTCTTCAGTATCTTCTGCAACCCTCCAACCCGTAGACTCTGTTCTCACTGGAACTCACTAGGATGTGGGGTTCCCCAGGTGCTCTGTCGCCCAGGCTGGAGTGCAATGGCGCAATCTCGGCTCACTGCAACCTCCTCCTCCCGGGTTCCAGTGATTCTTGTGCCTCAGCCCCCTGAGTAGCTGGGATGACAGGTGTGCACCACCAGACCCAGCTTATTTTTTCAGTAGAGACGGGGTATTGCCACGTTGGCCAGGCTGGTCTCGAACTCCTAGCCTTAAATGATCAGCCTGCCTCGGCCTCCCAAAGTGCTGGGATTACAGGCGTGAGCCACTGCACCCGGCCAGGATTCTCCATGACTTCTGACACGCTTTAGCTTTACAGAGGATGCTCGTGGCCTGTAGTGGCATCCTCAGCTGCCAAGGCTCAGTGTGTCATCTTATCTGGAAGATTTGGCCCACTCACCTCTATCCATCTGGGTACAGTGCTGCTCCTAAATGCTCCCAGGTACCCCAGGCATACCTCCTGTGTTCTATCACTTGTGCCCTCCTGGGTATCAGTCTCCTGTTGCTCCCTAGGTGACAGCACACTGAAGGCAGAGGCTGTGCTTTGCGTCTCTGTGTCCTTATTGCATGCATGGCTCACTACCTGGCCCCAGGAGGCCCTCCCTCGGAAAGCATCCACCCCCGACCCCCACTTCATGGGATCCACTCATTGGCAGCCTCAAAGAAGTAAGAGAGACTGAGTTTTAAGTCCTTGCAAAGGCTGGGCATGGTGGCTCACGCCTGTAATCCCAGCACTTTGGGAGGCCGAGGCGGGCGGATCACGAGGTCAGGAGAGCGAGACCATCCTGGCTAACTCGGTGAAACCCCATCTCTACTAAAAATACAAAAAATTAGCCGGGCGTGGTGGCAGGCACCTGTAGTCCCAGCTACTTGGGAGGCTGAGGCAGGAGAATGGCTTGAACCCGGGAGGCGGAGCTTGCAGTGAGCGGAGATAGCACCACTGCACTTTAGCCTGGGCTACAGAGCAAGACTCCATTTCCAAAAAAAAAAAAAAAAAGGCCTTGCAAATGACTTCTTTACATAGAGTCTAAATTAAAATTTGGAATCACAAAACACAGCATTTTAGAATCTGGAAAGGATTTAGGAGTTATCTAGGGAAGTTGTTTTCAATCAAGAGTTGGTGAACTAGTACAAGTCTGAGGCACAGTTTTCACACTGCAGGGCAAAATGAGAAAAACATGAGCAATGGAGCAGATTAAAAAAATAAAAATCAGGTTACATGCATTACGTTTAATGAGGTTTCTTATTCAGAGAGTATGTTGCCCTCCTCCCATTTTAAGGTTATTTATGGATGATATGCTAGTAGGTGGTTGTGGTGTGTTTTTATTTCCTTGGTAACCCTGCATTAGTTGTTAGTTCCTTCTTGATTTTTTTTTTTTGAGTTTAATTGGTCTATTAAATCTAAAATTCTGGAAACCCTAGCTCTTGTGTCTTTCCCCTCAGAACTGAGATCCAGAGAGATGATGACTTTGCCCATAAACCGAACAAATAAATACATGTGTCAGTCCTGTGTCCTTCTGCTATGGTATGTAGTGCAGTTGTGTACTTTAAAAAATATTGTCTATATTTGGTGTGATTGGTTTTCTGTTCAGCATTTTAAATTCAGAAATGAACCAGTCAGTTAACATATTTGTTGTATTGCAATTGGAAACAGGCTTGCTCTCTCAGAAGCGTCTGTAACCATATGGTATTACTGTCTGTCAGTATTTGGTGAAGTTTTAAGAAATGTCAGAGTTCTGAAGTTATATATTAAATATATGTAATGTTATTATTGACTTTGATATGAAAATAAAGACTGTTCTCTTTCAATTTTTGAATGCTTACTAAGTTTGAAGATGCTGTAAGCACCTTAAAAAAGAATTTAAATGACTGAATTTGGCTATTGCTGTAATTCTGCTTTTTAACATCTGAATACTGTTCAACTGAGAAATTCCACTTCTAAGAGCTTATCATAAGAAAATAATGAGAGATACATTATGCAGAGATGTATGTACAAAGCTGTTCATTAAAGCATTTGTGTTAAACATCAGAAATATCTTAAATGTCCAATAATAGGAAATTGGTTAAATACATTTTGTTACAGTCATTTAATGAAAAGTACTTTGGTTATTAATAATGGCTGTACAGTGGACCCTTGAACAACATGGGTTTGAACTTTGCAGGCCCACTTATGCATGGATTTTCTTCCTCCTCTGTTGCCCTTGAGGCAGCAAGACCAACCCCTCATCTTCCTTTCCCTCAGCCTGTTCAACGTCAAGACTACGAAGATGAAGACTTTTTTTTAAATTTTATTTTTTGAGACAGAGTCTTGCTCTGTCTTTTAGGCTGGAGTGCAATGACGTGGTCTTGGTTCACTGCAACCTCTGCCTTCCAGGTACAAGTGATTCTCCCGCCTCAGCCTCCTGAGTAACTGGGACTACAGGTGTGTGCCACCACACCGAGCTAATTTTTGTATTTTTACTAGAGACAGGGTTTTGCCACGTTGGCCAGGCTGGTCTCAAACTGCTGACCTTGTGATCCACCCGCCTTGGCCTTCCAAAGTGCTGGGATTACAGGCGTGGGCCACTGCACAGGGCCAAAGGTGAAGACTTTTATGTTGATCCATTGCCACTTAATGAATAGTAAATATGTATTCCCTTCTTTATGATTTTCTTAGTAACATTTTCTTTTCTCTAGCTTACTTTGTTGTAAGAATATAGCATGTAATACATATAACATACAAAATATGTATTAATTGATGGTTTATGTTATTGGTAAGGCTACTGGTCAGCAGTAGGCTGGCAGTAGTTAAGTTTTGGAGAAATTGAAAGTTATCTGCAGAATTCTGACTGTGGGATTTGTGGGGGGATAGGTACCCCTAATCCCTATGCTGTTCAAGGGTCAGCTGCATTTTTATCTTTTACGTTCTTGTCTAAATTTTCTAATTTTATCTACCACAATTATATTTATATAACTAAAAAGTGATAAAATTTGACTAGCTCAATGCTTTGTACAGAATAATGTTCCTTGTTTTTTTTTGTTTGCTTTTTTTCAACTTGACATTGTTGGTTAATATAATTTGACAGCCAATCAAAGTTCAGTATATGCAGATTCTAAGTTGTAATTTTTCAATTTCACCTTTTACATCTTCTATTTTTATGTAATTTTTCTTTCCTGAGACTGAACTGCTGTAAATCAGCACATAGTCCAAGGGGAAGCTGTCATTTTCGCTTTCAGCACTGTGCTCTCATGCAAGTTCTTATTGGAGGTTCTAATTAAATATCAATAGGGACAAGCACCATAAACTCAAAGATCTACAAGACATTTGAAGAAGTAATTATCTAAATATTTCTTTTTCTCCTTTTTTTTTTTTTTTGAGATAGAGTCTCACTCTGTCTCCCAGGCTGGAGTGCAGTGGTGTGATCTCTGCTCACTGCAACCTCCGCCTCGTGGGTTAAAGCGATTCTCCTGTCTCAGCCTCCCAAGTAGCTGGGATTACAGGTGCACACCACCACGCCCAGCTAATTTTTGTATTTTTGGCAGAGATGGGGTTTCACTATGTTGGCCAGGCTGGTTTCTAACTCCTGACTTCAGGTGATCTGCCTGCCTCGGCCTCCCAAAGTGCTGGGATTACAGGCGTGAGCCACCACGCCCAGTCAATATTTCTTTTTTTCTCTAGACCCAACTGCATCTTAGCTCAGAGTAGGAATATTGGCCACGGGATTTTCTAGGCTTGCAGCCTGTTGGCCTAAAAACTAGAAAGAAGCATCCTTAGTGTTTCCAGCCCCAAAGTAGTCTCCTTGAAAAAGGAAGATAGTAGGAGCTTGATTATATCGTGACTGTGTATGCCTGTGTCTGTGCCCACTTGTGTGTGTGCCAGAGAGGGAGGGAAGGTGAGTTGGAATGGGTAAATGGGTTTCTGGTATCTTTGGCACTAGGTTAGTTTGCCTTTTTATAGCTCACAATCTCCAATCGTTCTTCCTAGTAGCTATCCTACTTTTAAATAAAGAATTAGGCTCGGCACGGTGGCTCATGCCTGTAATCCCAGCACTTTGGGAGGCCAAGGTGGGTGGATCACCTGAGGTCAGGAATTCGAGACCAGCCTGGTCAACATTGCAAAACCCTATCTCTACAAAGAATACAAAAATTAGCCAGGCATGGTGGCGGGCGCCTGTAATCCCAGCTACTTGAGAAACTGAGGTGGGAGAATCGCTTGAATCTAGGCGGCGAAAGTTGTGGTGAGCCGAGACTGCACCACTGTGCTTCAGCCTGGGCGGCAGAGTGAGACTCCATTTCAAAAAAAAAAGAATTGATTACTTGTTCTACATCTGATTCTCTAGATTGGAAGAGACACGAGGGCAGAACCATGTCTTTCCCTCTCTCCCACTATTTCCTCAGGGCCTTTTTGTATATACAGTGAAGATTTCATAAATATTTGTTGAATGAATGCCTGTATGGGTTTTAAAAACTTGTCTTTCTCCTCTTTTTTTTTTTTTTTTTTTTCCAACCTGGCTAACAGCTTCTATGGCTGTTGTAGCTTGCTTTCTTCTTCTTCTTGCTACTTCTTGAAGCCATTTCTAGACGAGAACGACACCATCAGACTGCAAGAGGTACTTGGCTGCTGCTGCAGCAGAAGGTAGGCCCACCCTCCATCTGTAGTGATCTCAGAAGGGCGGGATCTAGGCCTCAGCCTTGTTTGTGGATTGAGGTTTGCTCCTCCTTTTTTTCTAGCTGTTCCTAAGCTCTAGGTAGTGCTGTACCAAAAGCCAAGGATCTGTCTCAACGTCTGCAGTAACACAGGGCTGCCCTAAACACAGTTGCCTTTTTAGGAAAACTGATTTGGATGAGAACAACCATCTTTAATTTGTGCAACGTACTGTCTTTTATCATGGAAGCGCATGGTGAAGGCAGAGGTTTTTGTTTACTGCTGTTTCCACCCTTAAGAACTGTGCGTGAATGCCCGCTCTGTGAGCCCTCAGAATCCACTGGCCGAATGAGTGCGTGAAGGAGGAAATGTGCTCAGAGCTGCTGTGTGTCATCCTGTGTTTGAAGTGCTCTTGCAGCTATCATTCATCCAGTTAAGAATTTGAAATGTGTGCTATTTATGATAAAGGTGACACTTTGCTTATCCTTTCCCCAAAATTACAGTTCTAAAACTTTCCTATACAATCCTTCTAAATTGGATGACAATTGTCCCATTTTCCTTTTCAAGATGTACCAGACTATTAATATTGGTGACCATGGGCTAGGGAATATGTTCTTAATAAATTTACAAATCTTCTGATCAACTATGGACTTTACAAATAGAACAAATCAATTTTTAAATAAAATACTCTCTCTCTCTCTCTATATATATATATATATTTGTTTTTGTTTTTGTTTTTTTTAGACGGAGTCTCACTCTGTTGCCCAGGCTGGCACAATCTCCAATCGTTCTTCCTAGTAGCTATCCTACTTTTAAATAAAGAATTAGGCTGGGCACGGTGCAGTACAGAATCTCGGCTCACTGCAACCTCTACCTCCTGGATTCAAGCAATTTTCCTGCCTCAGCCTCCAGAGTAACTGGGATTACAGGCATACTCCACCATGCCCCGCTGATTTTGTATTTTTAGTAGAGATGAAGTTTCACCATGTTGGCCAGGCTGGTCTTGAACTCCTGACCTCAAGTGATCCACGGCCTCGGCCTCCTGGAGCGCTGGGATTGCAGGCATAAGCCACTGCGCTTGGCCAAATGCTCTACTTTTTAATCAATGTTTTCCATAATAGGGATTTTTGCTATGTGCTTTAGAAATTAGAGAACAAATGGTGATAATATATGCTAAACTTAAAATTAGTATGCCTCCTTTTATAGACAACAAGAACTTTGTCACTTCCCAGTTTGTCTTGTCATTCAGGAGGCTCAGAGCTACGATCTGTGCCCACTCGTGCTGCCTATTCTTAACTTTGATTTCCTGAAGCAGGGATTTCATCTCCATTTCCCCTCATCACCTGTTCTTTTAACTGTTTAAAAACAGCATTACATTTTGTTGAAAGTGGCCTCAAATTCTTTTTGGTAGAAGGGAAATTATAATTGGTGAGAAGAAAAAAATGTTCCTAACTATTCTCAGGTGCGTTTAAGGGCTGCATTCCATGATGCTGTCAGTGCCTCTTTCAGCTCACAGGATATCAGCCCTCTTAATGAGCCTGATGTTGCTAGTATCACAGGCACCGGAAAATATGCACATTATGCTGGAGCAGTAGAATGCAACAGAAAGAGTCCTGGGCTTGAAGTATGCAGAACTGGTTCTTGTTACAACTCCTCTTACTAGTGGGGTATGTTACTTAGCCTACTTGGGCAAGTTACTTAGCCTCTGTGTGCCTCAGTTTCTCTTCTATTGGGTATAAAATCATGTGCGATACCTATTGCAGTGGATTCTCATGATGTGAAATGACATAATGTATGCCAGTGTGTGTTGTAAACATTGCAATTGTCTGCAATTTTTTTTTTTTGAGATGGAATCTCGCCTTGTCACCCAGGCTAGAGTGCAGTGGCATAATCTCAGCTCACTGCAACCTCCGCCTCCCGGGTTCAAGTGATTCTCCTGCCTCAGCCTCCCATGTAGCTGGGATTACAGGCGTGCACCACCACGCCCAGCTAATTTCTGTATTTTTAGTAGGGACAAGGTTTCACCATGTTAGTCAAGCTGGTCTCGAACTCCTGACCTCATGATCCGCCCTCCTTGGCCTCCCAAAGCACTGGGATTACAGGCATGAGCCACCGCACCGAGCCAGTTGTCTGCACTTTTGTGTCCCCCACAAGTCTGTAAGTTCCTCAGAATCAGGGGCTGCATCTTGTTCAGATATGTGCTCCCAGGGCCTGGTTTTTTGACCTAAAGATGCACTTTGAGAGAAGGTCCTAGGCCGGGCGCAGTGGCTCACACCTGTAATCCCAGCACTTTGAGAGGCTGAGGCAGGCGGATCACCAGAGGCCGGGAGTCTGAGATCAGCCTGGCTAACATGGTGAAACCCCGTCTCTACTAAATATACAAAATTAGCTGCGTGTGGTGGTGCACGCCTGTAATCCCAGCTACTTGGGAGGCTGAGGCAGGAGAATCGCTTGTACCCAGGAGGTGGAGGTTGCAGTGAGGTGGGATTGAGCCATTGCACTCCAGCCTGGGTGACAGAGTGAGACTTGGACTCCAAAAAAAAAAAAAAAAAAAAAGAGAAGTTCCTAAATGTAGCTGACACTATGTTACTCATTGTTTTCTTGCAGAAAAGCCTACTGGTGTTTGTTTATTAACAAACCAGGTCATTTTTCAGCTGGGTTTCATTGAGTGCCTTCTGTGTGCTTTCTCTTGCCCCTGGGGTGTTCAGCTGAGAAAGAAGTATGGATGATAAGCAAAGAAAAATGGAAACCCACACATTATAGATTCATATGTGTCTGAGGTCACAAAATGGTGACTTAAGGGAAAAATCTGCTTCTAGACATGATTTCTTTGACTCAAACACTAATTTTTAAAAATGTAAACCAACAATTTAAAATCCAGAAATTTAGATTTTGCTTTCTCTTGAAAATGTACAGAGCTGGTCACACCAAGTCAGGCCCTCCGTGGAGACAATGGAACAGTGTGGCACGGCTGCAGCCACTGCAGGCTTACCACGGGGGTGGACCCATCATTCTTCATCCTCTCCCGAACACCAAGGCAGATAGGAAGTGCTGCTATCATCACATTTGTTATGCTTGCACTTAGGTAGCATTTATTGCATACCAGGCACTAGTCTGAGCACTTTGGTTAACTATCATCCATCTGTCTATCTGTCTGTCTATCTATCTATCCATCCATCTTTCCATCTATCTACCTAGCTACCTACCTATCTATCTATCTTAAAGGTAAGGAAGGCTGGGTGTGGTGGCTCACGCCTGTAATCCCAGCACTTTGGAAGTCCAGGCGGGTGGATTGCTTGAGTCCAGGAGTTCCAGCAGTCTGGCCAACATGGCAAAACTGTGTCTTTACAAAAACCACAAAAAATTAGCCAGGTGTGGTGGTACATGCCTGTAACCCCAGCTACTTGGGAGGCTGAAGTGGGAGGATCACTTGAGCCTAGGAGATCAAGGCAGCAGTGAGCTGTGATGAGGCCACTGTGTACCAGCCTGGTCAACAGAGCAAGACCTTGTTTCAAAAAAAAAAAAAAAATAGGCTAGGTGCGGTGGCTCATGCCTGTAATCCCAGCACTTTGGGAGGCCAAACTGGGTGGATCACCTGAGGTCAGGAGTTTGAGACCAGCCTGACCAACATGGTGAAACCCCATCTCTACTAAAAATAGAAAAATTAGCCGGGCGTGGTGGTGCCTGCCTGTGGTTCCAGCTACTTGGGAGGCTGAGGCAGGATAATTACTTAAACCCGGGAGGTAGAGGTTGCAGTGAGCCAAGATTGCGCCACTGCACTCCAGCCTGGGTGATAGAGTAAGACTCTGTCTCAATAAATAAATAAATAAATAAAAATAAAGGTAAGGAAAGTGAGGCACAGTGTGTGGTGGTCCAGGATTCAAACCCTGGCTAACTGGTTCTCCAAGTTCTTGCTCGTAACCGCTCAGCTATATCGAATCTCAGTACTCCTGTTGTGGGGAAGATATCAGGCATCAAGCCTAATAGAAATGTAAACTTGTACCTGAGTCTCTTTTCCAGGACACCATGTTCTGTTTAATTAGAGAGGGAGTCATAAACGAAGTGATTTTGTAGAATTTTTCTTTTTTTTTTTTTTTTTGAGATGGAGTCTTGCTCTGTTGCCCAGGCTAGAGTGCAGAGGCATGATCTCGGCTCACTGCTACCTCCAACTCCTGGGTTCAAGCGATTCTCCTGCCTTAGCCTTTCTGAGTAGCTGGGACTACAGGTGCCCACCACCACCAACTGGCTAATTTTTATATTTTTAAGTAGAGACAGGGTTTCACCATGTTGGCCAGACTGGTCTCGAACTTCTGACCTCAGGTGATCCGCCCGCCTTGGGCTCTCAAAGTGTTAGGATTACAGGCACAAGCCACCGCGCCTGGTGTGATTTTGTAGAATTTTAAAGATAAAGAGTCCAGGCCTGTTAAACACACCATACAAAGGCCTCTTTGGAGATGCCGGGGTAGCACATGTTGAGAGAAAGCAAGGTTAACTTCACCGAAGACGGGTGCAAACAGAAGCGCTGCAGCGGAGACCCATGACTTGTAGCTTGGATCAGATACCTGAGGAAAGTAGATTGACCTGGGTGCGTTAGGGAGGGCGGCAATAAGGCCCTGTTTGACCAAGGTGATGTGGGCTGGATCGGCATCCTTACAGGAGTCCTGCCGAACTTCATTCATTGCTTTCACAATATAAGTCAGTCGATTTTGTAACACAGGTGTCCCTATAATACTGGCCTGACTGTTTACTTTGCTTCAGTCCCTGAGCATATGAGCAAATACTTCAGGCACTATAACGAGCAGAAACTTGAGACAGAGCTTATCTTGTAATGCTAGGTCTTGCATCATATCCAGGGTGTGGTGTTACTTTAGATGGCAAGTTAAATAATTACGTGTTTTCAGATTGAGCAAACAGTGCCTGTGCTCTGAGAAGGCTAAGGATCTATACTTTGAGAGCCCAGTAAATTAACTTATTCAGTGGGACAGTAGGCTCAGGACATGGGTATGTCAAATGGTCTCAATAAATTACATATAAAAACATACACACAGATACATACATATGTGTGTGTATATAGATATGTATGTGTATGTATAGATATATACATATGCATGTGTATGTAGAGAGATATATATATGCTTATGTTAAATATTTATGTATCACCTTGTATATGATCATACTTACTTACAAAACAGCCCAGAAAAGCTTGGAGATGTTAAGTGAATCAATTAAAGCTAATTCGGGCAAGCCTCAGTCATTGACCCACCCAATATGTACCGTCTTTGTGATATGTGATATATTTAGTATAGTAGTTTGTGTTTTTGATGTTCCCTAACATAATAAAGTAAAAAAAAAATAATGTTGAAAAACATGAGGGTCACCCTAAACTGCTTTCTTTAGAAAATACAAATGTGACATTCTTTTATTAGTTATATTATTGTCTTATTCTATTATTATTAATTCATTACATTCTTTTAAATAGCTACATTTTTTATTCTCTTATTCTATTACTCTTTCTTTCTCTTGGACAGAGAGATTGGAACTGTGTCTTACTCTGTGTTTTTTAATAGGACTTGTCAACTATTGTCATGCAGTGAATGTTCATAAGCATCAGCAGTGATGAAAGGCAGCCCCACCCCTGCCTGGGCTCTGTTTCCTTGGTTTATTGCTCTTAGATAATTTCTTCCTTTTTCTATTTTTGCATTTTCAAGAACAATGCAAGGCATGATAGTTATCTGATTCCGTTCTTTTAAAACACACTTGAAATATGACAATTGCTTGTTATTCTAGCTTGATAACAAATCTAGGGGCAAACTATTGAGCACTGATTTGTCCTTTTCTTCCTCATTCCAGCTACTATGGACCTAAAGTGGAGGGCTTTGACATTTTTTGCTTAATTGGGCTGCATGTCACTGCTGTTCTTAGAAGTGGCTCCGGGACGCAGGTGCTGGTTTCTTGGATCTCCTTTGCTGGAATTTTACGTGTCTTGTTTTGTTGCTGTACCAGCTTTGTGGATCAGCCAACATCCTTGACTTGCCCTGTGGGGAGTAAGGTGGGACACATCTTGGATTGCTCTATTCCAGGGGTGTCCAACCTTTTGGCTTCCCTGGGCCACATTAGAAGAAAAATTGTCTTGGGCTACACATAAAATACACTATCATGGCTGGGTGCAGTGGCTCACGCCTGTAACCCCAGCACTTTGGGAGGCCGAGGCAGGCAGATCACGAGGTCAGGAGATCAAGACCATCCTGGCTAACACGGTGAAACCTCATCCCTACTAAAAAATACAAAAAATTAGCCAGGCATGGTGGTGGGCGCCTGTAGTCCCAGCTGCTCGGGAGACTGAGTCAAGAGAATGGCAAGAACCCATGAGGCGGAGCTTACAGTGAGCCAAGATCGAGCCACTGCACTCCAGCCTGGGTGACAGAGCGAGACTCCATCTCAAACAAAACAAACAAAAAAACACTATTACTAAAATAGGTGATGGGCTAAAAAAAAATAAAACAAATCGCAAAAAAATCTCATAATGTTTTAAGAAAATTAATGAAGTTCCACTGGGCCACATTCAAAGCTGTCCTGGGCTACATGTGCCCTGAGGGCCGTAGGTGGAACAAACTTGCTCTATTCCCTTTGTAGTAGATGCCATCTAAGTGTGGGTCTCCTTTGCTTGGGTCATTCAGGTGTTCAGGACTTTTTATGCTCCTTTTGGAAGGTCCTCAAATGTCTCCATAAAGACATTTGGTGCACTTAAAGCTATGTTAGTGGAAGGATGAGATCACCTCCCAAAGGATGTGGGCCCTACCTTCTCAGAACCAGAAAAGGGAAGGCCATAACTGGAGCAGTAACCTACCGCAGCTGAGTCTCAGTTTCCTCATCTGTGAAGTGTGAGAGTCAAGCAAAATTGCCTCCAAGATCCTTTTCTGCTCAAATATTCATTGAGCCAAAGAAGGTTAAGAACACATATAAATTGAGAGTTCTATAATTTTAAGATTCATCTGGAAAAATGACACTGCAACCTCTGCCTCCTGGGGTGAAGTGACTCTCATGCTTCACCCTCCCCAGTAGCTGGATTTCAGGCACACGCCACCATGCCTGGCTACTTTTTTGTATTTTTAGTAGAGATGGGTTTTCACCATGTTGGCCAGGCTGGTATCAAACTCCTGACCTCAAGTGATCCATCCTCCTCGGCCTCCCAGAGTGCTAGGATTATAGGTATGAGACACGGCACTTGGCTGGGATTGTCTCTTTAAAATGGAAATGCTACTATCTACAGAGCAGCATTGTTGTAAGGATTTAGTACATGTTCATAGTACATTTGAGGTGCTACAAGCCTAGCTGGCCCATAGCAGTCATTCTGAAAATGGCAAAAGTTACTAGGATGACAGTAATCTTATGATTACTTGTGACCACATGGTTTTTGGACTAGCTAAGGGTTTGAAATAGATTCGATCTAAGGAAGATGACATATGCACAATTCTTTGAAGTAAAAGAAGGGCTAAGAAGGTAGAGCAGCTACTGAAATAAATGATGCAAAGGATGTGATTTTAAAAATTCCAATGAAGGTCTGGGCATGGTGGCTCATGCCTATAATCCTAGCACTTTGGGAGACCGAGGTGGGCAGATCACCTGAGGTCAGGAGTTTGAGATCAGCCTGGCCAATATGGTGAAACCCCGTCTTTACAAAAATACAAAAATTAGCCAGGCATGATGACGGTGCCTGTAATCCCAGCTACTCAGGAGGCTGAGGCAGGAGAATTGCTTGAACCTGGGAGGCAGAGGTTGCAGTGAGCCAAGATTGCACCATTGCACTCCAACCTGTGTGACAGGGTGAGACTCCATCTGAAAAAAAAAAAAAAAAAAAAAATTCAGATGAGGGGCTCTGATGGACGAGATAATTTGTTCATTTATTACCCATGTATACACTTGTAACAGTGTCAATATTTTGATGAGAAAATCTCATTATCAGTTTTGTGCCTTGTACATGATTTATCTCCTGGACACAGTCATTCTTGGTATTCAATGATGGTGACAGGCCAGGCATGGTGGCTCATGCCTGTAATGGCAGCACTTTAGGAGGCTGAGATGGGGAGACCACTAGAGCCCAGGAGTTGCAGACCAATTTGGGCAACATAGCGAGACCCCTGTCTCAAAAAAAATTAGCTGGATGTGCATGTACCTGTGTCTTCTCAGCTACTCAGGAGGCAGAGGCAAGAGGATCACTTGAGCCCAGAAGTTTGAGGCTGCAATGAACTGTGATTGTGCCACTGTACTCCAGCCTGGGTGACAGATTGAGACTCTGGTTTTTTTTTTTTTTTTTTTTTTTTTAAAAAAGATGGTATATTGATGACATATTGTCTCAGTCCATTTTGCATTGCTACTCAATATCTATCTGTATCTATATCTATATCTAGAGAGAGGTTTATTTGGCTCATGGTTCTGTAGGCTGTATCAGAAGCATGGCACCTGTATCTGTTCTGATGAGGGCTTTAGGAAGCTTCCACTCATGGAAGAAGGTGAAAAGGAGCTGGAGTGCACAGATCACATGGCAAGAGGAGGGGCAAGAGAGAGAGGGAACTAATAGAAGAAGAAGTCACTCATTACCAAGAGAAAGGCACCTAGCCAAGCTTCATGTTTGGGCCCCAGGACCCAAACACCTCCCACCAGGCCCCACCTCCAAACACTGGGGATCAGATTTCAACATGAGATTTGAAAGGAACAAATGTCCCATATCACGTGTGGTTACTTTTGTTATCCATATAGAGATGAATGTATCTGAAAAGACCAACCCAGGATAAGCAGTTCTTTTTTCCAATACTCAAATATGAAGATTGGCTTTATTTTGCAGCTACTGTCAATGTTTATTACACCTGTCAGGTTTATTGTTTCTGCAAACATCTTTTTTTTTTTGAGATGGAGTCTCGCTCTGTCATCAGGCTGGAGTGCAGTGGCACAATCTCGGCTCACTGCAACCTCCGCCTCCTGGGTTCAAGCGATTCTCCTTCCTCAGCCTCCCCAGTAGCTGGGACTACAGGCACCTGCCACCAGTTTAGTTTAGATCTTCTTTACCTGGGCTCTCTCTTAGGAGATGTTTCATGTCCTTGAAATTCTTTGCAGAATTGCTTGTGTATGAGCATATTTGTATTTTGGGGGAATGCTGGCCAGAGAAAAGGGATCAGACTCAAAACAACAACAACAAGAACAACAAAACACAAAAAAGCCAAGAATTGCCACTGAGGGTGTCTCAGACTAGGGAAGAATAAAAATGATGTCACAAGATGGAAAGATGGCATAACACAGGCACAGAGAGGTCCCTAAGTACCCATCTACTTCTGCAGCTTTCATACAACTTCCACATATTCTGCTCCCTCTAACACACAATGTAATGGTTGAGTCTCTGGCAAGTTTTTATGGTTTCAGATCAGCTCTTTATGACATAACCCAGGGTCTAGTTGAGTGGTCTAGAGGATCACTGGTGAATGGATGGATGTGGAGACTTTGCGCGTTTCCCTTTGTCCCTATAAAGGGCACCTTTGCTGTTTTACAGGAAGCCTAAAGTATCAGAGAATAAAGTTTCCAGGGAAATAAATGAAAATTGATTGGCTGGGCGCAGCGGCTCATGTCTGTAATCCCAGCACTTTGGGAGGCCAAGACGGGTGGATCACAAGGTCAAGAGATCGAGACCATCCTGGCCAACATGGTGAAACCCTATCTCTGCTAAAAAATACAAAAATT
This sequence comes from Macaca nemestrina, assembly GCF_043159975.1. Classification (NCBI taxonomy): domain Eukaryota; kingdom Metazoa; phylum Chordata; class Mammalia; order Primates; family Cercopithecidae; genus Macaca; species Macaca nemestrina. The sequence continues at coordinate 158,861,860 of NC_092127.1, forward strand.
AGCTGGGTATGGTGGCGGGTGCCCGTAGTCCCAGCTACTGGGGAGGCTGAGGAAGGAGAATCACTTGAACCTGGGAGGCAGAGGTTGCAGTGAGCCGAGATTGTGCCACTGCACTCCATCCTGGAGACAGAGCGAGACTCCATCTCAAAAGAAAAGAAAGAAAAAAGAAAAGAAAATTGATTTTGACACCAACAACCTAAAAGTGTAAAGTAAAAGTGGCAGGATGAGATTTTTAAAAAAAGAAGAAAAAGTGCTTGATTTCCAGGTTTCATTTGCAAAGAGAATAAGTCCTTTGTGTCTGGCTTTGAAGGCCAGCAGGGGCCCCAGGGCCACACCCTAAGGTGGTTTTGGCTCTATTCACTCTCTTCCTGCTCCTTTCTCCTCCTCTCTCTCTCTCTCTCTTTCTCTCTCTCTCTCTCTCTCACACACACACACACACACACACTCATCTTTAAAAGGCACAACCAGGGCTGGGTGTGGTAGCTCACGCCTGTAATCTCAGCACTTTGGGAGGCCAAGACAGGTGGATCACTTGAGGTCAGGAGTTCGAGACCAGCCTGGTCAGCATAGTGAAACCCCATCTCCACTAAAAATTCAAAAATTAGCTGAGTGTGGTGGCATGCGCCTGAAGTCCCTGCTACTTGGGAGGCTGAGGCAGGAGAATCGCTTGAACCCGAAAGTGGAGGTTGCAGTGAGCTGAGATTGCGCCACTGCACTCCAACCTGGGTGACAGAGTGAGACACTGTCTCAAATAAAATAATAATAATAAAAGGCACAACCTTTATTATATCCCTAGTGTCAGGATGTGGAACATCTTAAGGAGATGTTGACTGCCATAAATCTAGACTGGGAAAGAAAGTGGATTTTAGATGAACCTGATTTGAAATACAAAACTTCTCTTTTAAAAAGGGAAAAAGATAAATAAATAGAATTTGCTAAGCCTCTGTTGAGTCCAAAGTTCCTATTAATCTATGAGGGAGTCAAAAACGCAAAGTTCATTCATTCAAAAAATTACTCTGTAATGCATGCTGGACATAGAGGTCTGGAAATTTACCTTCTGGTCTGGGAGACAGACCTCACATACATGAAAAACTAAGGGGTAATTCGGTATAATCAGAGAAGGGGAAGTCAGAAGAGTACATCAGATCATCAACAGACAAGTATCCAATGTCCACCAAAATACGTTTTATAAACCCACATAATAACATTATTTTTAATGTATGTGTGTGTGTGTGTGTGTGTGTGTGTGTGTGTGTGTGTTTCCTTTTAAAGCTCTGGAAGAAAACACATTGAATTGATGGTCATGGTTAACCTTTGGAGAGAGAGAGGAGACCAGGATGAAGGAGCCAGTCCAAGGTATCCTTAGTTTGACGTGTTTTGCATTGGTTTTGTATTTGGTGTTTTATGCCGGTGACTGGGAGTCTGGAGGCCGTTTTCTTCTGCAGAAAGCAGTTGAGGATTTTGTAAATATCCTGCCTTCTAATAGACCACATGACTTCCTGGTAGTCGGAGGTCCAGAGAGCTGGGTCTTTCCATTTTTTGAGTTTCCAGCATAGTAAAAAATGAAGAAAGCCAAAAGAATGTTACAGCCAGCACAAGCACCGTAGATTTTTAATGTTTATATTTAGCTGTTAAAGTTGTGTGATGAATCCTTCCCGTTGACTCTTGTTGGCATGTCTCTATGAGACCATCCAAAGACTACATTTTAAACCTTGAGCCAATGGCCCGCCCGCTCCCTCCTCCAAGTGACCCTGTTGCTGGCCCCAAGGAATCAGAAAAAGGCCTTGTATAAAACAGGCTGGCTGACTGGTGATGGGAGGGTGGTGGAGGCATGTTCTAGTGCCTTCAGCTCTTTCCCCAGGGTGTAAATTCTCTCCTAGGCAGTTGGATCTAGAGTTTCTCTCCTGCAAAATGGGTTTATTTCAGAACTATCTGCTGTTCTACAACAATGAATGGAAAAAATTTTACCTTCCTAACCATCCTCCCCGGCCTCCATTGAGGGCATTTAAGGTCAAACAGGCTTTTAATACACACGCTGTGCCCGCTCCACCCAACTCTCCCTCCCACCATGCCCAAGGGGAGAATTTGGGCCAAATGTATCACTGCAGTTTAACAGACCTGTAAAATGTCCAACCATTTTCTTTTTGAAGTAGGAAATGTTCATCCTGAGAAAAAGTTGCAAAGAGACATAAATATTAAAAATATGCATCTATTTTACCTTATAGAAAGGAAATGGATTTTGTTTTAAAGTCTTTACGTCTGTACTCAGTGACATTTTTGCATAAATATCTAGAGAATTAATAGCTTCAGCCAATTATGAACACACTTTTGACATGTTTTAAAGGAGTCTGTCCCTCCAGTCTACCTCTTTTTAATATTGTATTAAGAGTTTTATATAATCTAAAGTGTTCTCATTATGAAAGCACTAACTTGTCATTTGAAAGAATAGATTCATCTCAACAAATACACTCCAAAGTGAACCAAATGCTAATGCACATTTTATTGGATGAAAAGACAAACAACATAATTATACTTGAATTTCAGGGAATCAAAAGTAGTACAACAACAGCGTGTGCACCAGACTCCAGGGCAGGGTTCGTAAGTTAGCTATACGCATGCTCATTTTTCCAAGCTGGGGAAGTTTGCTAAAATGAGCTGAGGGCTACTTCACCAGACTGACAAAAAGGAAAATGTCTATCAGTTTTTCTTTTGTTCTCTCTAGATCCTGCTCAAGTGTACACTGAGCCAGCAGGTTCACCAGAAAGCTATTGAGCATTTGCTGGAACACATTATGCAGGGTGAATTTCTTCTGGAATGTTGCCAAGGATTTTTTATGCTTCTGTGGCAGGCATTTCTTGAACATTGTCATTTAGCCAAGCAAAGAAGATTTGCTTAAAGGATAGAAAATGTTTAAAAATTTTTGTTTGTTTAAAAATAGGTTAAATGGCAATATGATCTCAGGATAAGACAGAGAAAAGCACTTATTCCTCTAAGTGATCTGATTTGGTTAGTGATCTTTTGCGTTTAAACAGATTCATCGTTATTCCTAAAGTATTGCTATATTAATACTGTCTTCTAGAAAGTATCCCCCAGTGCCTACTTTTCTTTGATATCATTAGCTGTTTTTCGAAACTGAATTTGCTCTTCAGAGATTTCTCATATGTTTGCCTATAAGGAACTACTGGTAATAGCCAAGAAAATTTGGAGGTGCAGAGCACATGCTGAAATAGAATTTTTCACTTTCAATTCTAGAACTATGCCATAAAAAATAAAAACAGAAAATGTAAAAATGTCTTTATATTAGAGCAGATATTTTAAAAGTATTGCAAGTTCAATGATAAATTCTAAGGTTAAACTTGGACACATAAAAAATACAATATATAAATATCTCCCCAGAAATCATTATCTAATGAATAGTAAAAGCTGACTACAAACCATATCATTTTAACAAGGGTTTAACTATTACCAAGATTCTCATCATATGCTCTGGGATACCCAGTGATATACAAGGGTTCTCTCTAAACATGGGGAGGAAAAATTCCAAATGTTAGGATATGAATCTTGTCTTTGCCATTCACTAGCTGTGTGATCTTGGGTAAGTTACCTGGCTTCTCTGAGCTTCAGTGTCATCTGTAAAGCAGGAATAATAATACCTGGCTCAGAGGCAGGCGCGGCGGCTCATGCCTGTAGTCCCAGTATTTTGGGAGGCCAAGGCGGGTGGATCACTAGGTCAGGAGTTCGAGACCAGCCTGGCCAAGATGGTGAAACCCTGTCTCTACTAAAAAAAAAAAAAATTGCCGGGCATGATGGCAGGTGCCTGTAATCCCAGCTACTCAGGAGGCTGAGGCAGGAAAATCGCTTGAACCCGGGAGGTGGAGGTTGCAGTGAGCCGAGATCTTGCCACTGCACTCCAGCCTGGGCGACAGAGTGAGACTCCGCCTCAAAAAAATAAATAAAATTAATAAATAAAAAATAATACCTAGCTCATGGGGCTGCTGTGGGTGGTTGTGAAGTATCTCAGTGGTACCTACATGTTGTAAAGGCTCATGACTATGTTAGCTCCTTTCTCAACTTCCTCAATTCATTCCACCACTACAAGTCAATCTAGAGATTAAAATAGGCAAAACTGTGATCTTCGTTAGGATGGGGTTGAGTGGTGGTTTGTTTCTGACTGCTTCGTTTTATACTTGTATTTTAAATATACAAGTTTTTGTAAACATTCTTAAAACAGATCTGTTTTTATTTTGATGAAGATTGGACTGATTCTGATATAATGTTTGGAGAACTAAATTGTATGCAGAATTTTGTCTCTGAAGAGTTAACTCTATCATGAAAATGCACTCGGTGAAAAGTAAACTTGATGCCACCTTTCCATACACGGTATTATGCGCATTTGAATGGATGCCTATGGAAAAACATGGCAATTCTTCTTTTATGCCCCTAAATCCTATGGAATTTGCCGCCTCCTGTATTCAAGTTCGGGCTGTGATGGTAAACTTGGTTCCCTTCAGCTGAGTGTTGTTAAGTTCTTGGCACTTCCCACAGCTGAACCTCCCGTCTGTAACCTGCACCTGCAGTTCACAGGATTCAGCTCGGAGAGCTCTGTACTTCCAGGCCACTCAGGTAGTTGTTAGTGCAGACTGTAAGTTTCCACCCCACAGTTTCTCTGCCAGTTTAGATGCTGCAAACGTTTGGGTTTTGCAGTTTCTGCAATTTTTGTTTGGGTTCTTTAAAAACAGCTCTTCCCCCACCCCTGGCACACCACCATCTCTCCAAGGCACTCATTGTGAGATGGGAAGCCTTGGCGCCTGTCGTTTGTATTCCAGATAGAAACTAGCAGAATTGAGATTTTCCTCCCTTTTTAGTGCCATGACAAACAAAAGAGGATGTGACATGTATTTATTGTTTGGTGAAATGCAAAAGTATCAATTCCAGGAGATGTTGCATTTCCCTCATCTTTGCCTTGAGTTGTTTATGTAAACTATGACCCTGTTTGTAAGAGACAGGGAGAAAGTATGAATTCGGTGGGAATGACAGGGTTTAGGGGGGCGGGGTGGGGAGGAGGAGGTGGTGTGGGAAAACAACTCTCTCTTTTGCCATAAGGCATCCAATTCCTGGAAAGAGCACGGTTAATGGCAAATAAAATTTCCTGGTCTTTGGGGCCAAGATTTGTGTTGTGTGAGTGTGCTTTATAAGCCTGTCACTGTTACATGCAGGCTTATGCTTTTATGGCTGTCTTTAGCCTTAGCTTTTGTGGTTCTTCCGCCTGTACAGTATGCTCTTCCAAAGCAACTGTGGCTCATTGAGAGACCAGGCTAAAGCAAAAGAGCAGATAAACAAATTCATAAGAGTTATTTATTTATTTATTTTTTGAGATGGGGCCTTGTTCTGTCACGGAGGCGGGAGTAGAGTGGCACGAGCACGGCTCACTGCAGCCTTGACCTTTGGGCTCAAGCAATCCTTACACCTCAGGACCCCACACTCAGCCCCCCGAGTAGTTGGGACTACAGGTGCGTATCACCACCCCTGGCTAAGTTTTAAAATGTTTTGTAGAATCAGCATCTCCCAATGTTGCCCAGGCTGGCCTCAAACTCCTGAGCTCAAGTGATCCTCTGGCCTTAGCTTCCCAAAGTGCTGGGATTACAGGCATGAGCCCTGCACCCAGCCACAATTTAATTTCTTTAAAAAACCATTTCAAAAGAGAATGTCAGAAAAACATGTGGCCAAAACAGCACCCGCCCTTAAACAGATTCTTGATTGAGGGGTGGAGCTGGAGGCAGATGTAATATGTCAATAGGGGTTCTTAAATATTCTAAAATAATTATTGGGAAGATAGTACTGAGGATGGATGGGTCAGTCTGATGCTTCTTGATCACAGTGAGGCTTGAGTTAAGGTCTAGGGAGTTTTCAGCACGGGCATCAGAATTTCTTTTGGGTCCCTGTTCTCCTTTGCAATGGTTTGAGACATGTCTTCTTCGTGATGCTTGTGAGAGAGTAAAGGAGGACTCTCCTTTACAAATGCAGATAGCCCAGAGTGGAAAGGGCTGTAGAAGAGGTGTGTACCTGCCACACTCAGAGCAGCCAATCCAGAAAGGCTTCATTGAGGAGGTGCTTTGCAAATAATCAGATAAACAGGAAGCGAGGAGGAAGTGGTGGTGACGGGATCCTGTGGAACTAGTTTGGGCAAAGGAAAAAAGCGTATGAAAACTAATAATAATAAGAGTGCCTAGCACTTGTTGAGAGTTTATTACAGGCAGCTGCTTTGCTAACTATTTTACATAGATTATCTCATTTAATTCTCACAACCACAAAAAAACTTTGGGTCCAATTTCATCCCCATTTTAATCCAGAGAAAATCAAGGTAGAGCAAGGCTATGCAACTTACCCTCAGTTGCACAGCTAGTAAGTGGTAGAACCAAGATTTGAATCTCAGAGTCCAGTCTCTTAACCTGTTTTTGCAGAAAGGATCTGCTCTGTTTGGGCCCTATTAAGGAGCTTGGTAAACTTAGAGCCTAGCCTGCTTCCTAGGTGGGAGATGGTTGGATTTTCACCCGGGAAGTGATATATTTCCTAATCACAAGCCTGATCAGAATTTTGCAACTGGGGTTTTTGGAGTGGGGGGCCAATGAGGGATGGGAGGGTGTGAGACTTTAGTGATTTAAAAAATTCTTTTACTTATCTCTGTATGGGAGTAAAATTTTTCCAAAAATTTTCTTAATTTTTCTTCTAGGCATATGTGTATGTGTGAAAGGTAACTCGTAGGTGGCCTGGGAAATTAGTTGTGTGTGTGGGAGGGCATGCTTGGGGGCGGGTGGGCACAGTTAGAAGTTAGAAGGCAAGAGATATCGATGATGTTGGTGATGACAGCGAATATTTAAGCACTTATGTACAGTGGAACTTATGTGCTACTCTGTTCTTATTTAATCCTCTCAATGGCCTGAAAGATAATCATACTCTCAACTTTCAAATTAAGAGACTAAGGTTCTCAGAGGTGAAATAGCTTGTCCAAGGTCACACTGCTGGTAAGAGGCAGAGCCAGGATATGGGTCTGTAGGATTTCAGAATCTTTTTTTTTTTTTTTTTGAAATGGAGTCTTGCTCTGTTGCCCAGGCTGGAGTACAGTGGCACGATCTTGGCTTGCTGCAACCTCTACCTCCTGGGTTCAAGCGATTCTCCTGCCTTAGCCTCCCAAGCACCTAGGGTTACCAGTGTGAGCCACCACACCTGGCCAATTTTTGTATTTTAGTAAAGATAGAGTTTCACCATGTTGGCCAGGCTGGTCTCAAACTCCTGACCTTAACTGATCCACCCGCCTCAGACTCCCTACATAGCTGGAATTACAGGCGTGAGCCACCAGGCCTGGCCTGATTTCAGAATCAACCCTTAAACTCTGACAGCATGAGCTAGTGAGGGAGGCAAGCATACCCAGAGAGGTCTTAAGATGCCTGAGGTGCCAGGAGAGCATGGAGATGTCTGGGGAAAAGTATTATAAATATATACATTTGGAAACTTGGAAATTGACATACGATAATGGACTTTAGGAAATGAATGTGTAGAGGAAGAAGTCAGGTGATGCTGGTGTCCTAGGACCACTCCACAGAAGGAGAGAACACTGAGAATAAAAGACCTTTGAAAATCGTGATGGACATGAAGACCCCAGCCTGGGCCCCACCACTTATTCACTCTCACCTGGCATCTCAATCTCTGCATCTGTAAAAATGAAGAAAATAATCCACCTCCCTGGATGACTTCATTTTTGTACTCGTCCATGAGGTACTGTACATAGACGTGCCGTAAGGACTAAAAGTTCTTCACAATAGGATGTGTAGGAAAGCAAGTAGGGAGTAGTGGAGGAGGCTGAACCCAGCACATGGGCTGAGGATGCTGGGAGGGAACAGGATTGGGGGCTGAATTCTAACAGGGGGAAGCTACTGAGCTGCTCCTGTAGGTTGGGCCTGGATGGAAACCCTGGAAGCAATAACTCCAAGAAAGATTCAAAATGTGGGACAAGAAGAGCAAGAACCAGGAACAGAACAACTCCAAGGAACATGAGTGAAGAGGTTGGTGCTGCAGAGGAGCCCTGGCGGGGGTCTCTAAGTCAGGGATTCCAGCTCTGACCCTAACAGGTTCTTTGACCTTGTACACATGGCTTTCACTTTCTGGGGTTTGGTCTTCTCCTCTGTGAAAATGATAAAGTTGGCATAAATGAACCCCACAGCACCAACTGGGAATGGCAATTACTGCTACGTCTTAGCTCAGGTCCAGGGCTGTGTGGAAGTGATATGGGAGGGGTGCAGGGAAGTGCTGAGTAGAGAAAGGCAATATCCCTGACAAGGGCTCTACCCTTGGGCCTGAGCCCACGGACCTAGGTGAGGACAGGCACTCCTGTTTCCTTGCCCAAATGTTGCATTTCCCAAGACCACCCTGCCCCCGATCCTGTGCCTATAAAAACCCCAAGACCTTAACGGGCACGTGCACTAACAGCGGGAGGTCGAGAGGAACACACCGGCGGAAGCACATACAAGTGGCTGGACATTGACAGGAACACACTGGCAGAAGAACACATAGACGCTGACAGGCCATCAACAGCAGAATGACGCGGAGAGTGGTCCAAGGAGAGCCTGGCTGCTGCGCGACCCGACTCCAGGGGAAGACCACCTTCCCACTCCATCCCCCTTCTGACTCCCCATCTATTTGCCGAGAGCTACCTCCACCTTTCAATAAAACCTTGCACTCAAATTCTTTAAGCCCACACATGATTCGATTTTTCTGGTGCACTAGGGCAAGAACCTGGGATACAGAAAGCCTTCTGTCCTTGTGATAAGGCAGAGGTCTAACTGAGCTGATGAACACAGGCTGCCTGCAGTTGGCAAAACTGAAAGAGTGCACTGTAACACACGCCCACTGGGGCTTCAGGAGCTGTAAAGACTCAACCCTAGATGCTGCCCTGGGGTCAGAACCCACGGTCCCCATGACCTGCCCATCTGCCTGCTCCCACTAGGGGTTTGAGCAGCAGGACCAAAGAAGTGAACCACACCCGCATCGCATGCCCTTTGAGGGGGACAAGGGAACTTTTCCTGTTTCAGAAGGTTGTGTTGAGAAGGGTGGCGAGGCTAACAGGGCAGGTGTCGGGGGCGGAGGGACAGAACTAGCTGTTGGCAAGTGGTGGGGGAGGTGCTTCATCCGGGTCTTGCATTTGTTCCCTCTGACCCCGGCCTCGAAAAAACAGGACACTCACAGTTCAGAAAACTGCCAAGGGTCCGAGCAGAGGCCTTGCTTGGCCGTGGTGTGGTCCTGCAACTCCAGGGCAGACCTAGACTCCTGGAAAGTCCCTGTTTTGTAAGGAGACTGAAAGAAGATGAGTGGGGAGTGGCCAGAAGAAGAAAGGTGACTCCCAGGGTCTGGGCCAAGGAAAGATTTTGGACAGGAAGGGGGATTCACAACAGGGCATGCTTGGGAGGAATTGTTTAAGGCTTTCAACCCTCGCCAAGGCAAATAACATGAGACAAGACCTGTAACTTACTTTAGCTATATATATATATATATAGCGCGTAACCTGAAAATGCCTCCCCTTGCAGCACTTGTGCTGTTGAACTTACAGTGAGTCCCTCTGTGGAGGGTGGAGTGGGGGAAGGGGTTCTGCTGGGGACAGACAAAGGTAGGGAAGCATTCACTGGCTTTGAAGAATTTCCTCCCTTTTTATGCCTGGGGTGTAACCAGAGACCAGTGTCAACAAGGAATCTGGCTTGGAACGCTTTTGTCTGCAGCCCTCTTTGGAGCGTGACTTGCTCTTTCAGAGGTCAATGCATTGTAAATTGTGTAATTTCAGGGTCTGCCTATGCAGGGTCAGGAGACTTTTGAGGGAGTTGGTGGGAGAGGCATGGGTGATGTCACTCAGACACCTAGGAAACTCTTGACCTGGTCTATCTCTATGACCAGGTCAGCCACATGAAATCCTTAACGTTCACAAGACAGCAGAAAATATATGTGGTTTTGGGTGTTAACATCTTAATCTGCCGTAGCAAACGGATCTCTGGCAAGTCTCTGAAGTAAAGTAATATCCTAAGTTGAGAGGGGGCAAAAGCAAAACAGTTACTTGGTGTGCTCGATCACACTTTTCTGGTTGTAACTGTGTGTTGTGGCCTATGAAAGACCACACTCTGTGCTCTGGGGAAGGGTAGCAAGCTGGGAGGTCCTAAAGGTTGGGGCTAGGTCTGGATCATTTTCTATCTGCATTTTCTCCTCCCTACACCTTCGGCTTAGCAAAGGATTTGACATTCATGCATGTACTCAGCAAAAATCGATTGAGCATTTATCTTCTTCCAGCCATTGTGTTAAGTCCTGGGGCCATAGACATGTACAGAACAAATCAGCTCTTGCTGTCTCTAGAACTTTCTCTACCGGGCTAGGGGGAGGCAAACAATGAAATTAACACATAATATGTCAGATGGCAAGACATGCTACCAGAAAAATAAAATAAAAATGAAGAGGATACAAGAGATAGACAGGGATGGTATCTATGGGGTCGGGCAATTGGAGCCGAAGTGAGGGAGCAAGCCTGCTGCCAGCTGAAGGAAGCTGTCCAAAGCAGAGGGGGTGTTCTGGAAAGGGTGGAGGGAAAGTGGCAGGAGGTGAGGTCAGAGGGGAATCAGAGGCAGAGACTGTGTAGACCTTGTGGGCCTCATGGGTCACTCTGAGGACTTGAATTTTTCTCTTTATGAGATGGGAAGCCTGTGGAGGGTTTTCAGAAGCAAGACAGGATTATTCTGGCTGCTGTTTTAAACAAATTGAAGAGGGCAAGGGTGGAAGCATGGAAACAGGATACAATAATCTAAGCAAGAGATGATGGTGCCTTAGACTAAGGGTTTACCAGATTCTAAATATTTTGAAGGAAGAGCTGGCAAGATTTTCTGATGGATGGAATTGGAAGGAAAGAACTAAAGATGAGTCAACATCTTCAGTCTGAGCAGCCGGAGGGATGAAGCTGACCTTTACTAAGACAGGGAAAGCTGGTAGAGGAACAGGTTGGGAGGTAGGGGATTCAAAATTTGGTTTTGGAATTGTTAAGCCTGAGATGCCTCACAGAGTGGAGATGTCTAATGGGATGCTGGATACAGGAATCTAGAGTTCAGGAGGGAAGATGGGGCCATAGATACAAACTTGGAAGTGGGCAGTCCATGAAAAATTAAAGCTATGGGTGGGACAAGGTCACCTCAGAAGAGTGTATAGGTAGAAAGAAAAAGCAAAAAAGAAATCAGTGACTGGCCTTGGGTCCTCTAACATTTAGTGGTTTGTGGTATGAGAGGAAACCAGCCAAGGGGATGAGGATAACCAGTGAGACAGGAAGAGGACAGGGAGAGAATGATGTCTTGGGGAACATGGGAAGAAGGTGTTTCAATGAGGGAGTGTCCAATTAGGTCAGATGCTGCTGACAGATCAAGTAGGAAGAAGACTTAAAGTCGGTCACTGCATTTACAACATGGAAGTCATTGGTGAGTTTGTAACAGTGGTATTGGTGGAATTGTGAGGATGAAAGATGAAGTAGTTTCAAAACAGAATAGAAAAAAAATAGGTGGAGATAGTGAATTTGGAAATTCTTTTAAGGAATTTTATATGAAGGGAAGAAATAAATGGAGGCATTTGCTGGAGAGAGAAATGCCCAGTCTCTAAAATGGCTCAATAGCAATGCCAGGAGCTGGTTTTCACACAGTGGGTTGTTCTATTTTGAAGCAGGTAGCTAAGAAGAACCGTAGGAGCCTCGCCTATGACTCTACCATGGGGCTTGCCAAACACTCTACACGGCATCTCTATCTATCACAGATCCCTTTAGCACCCTTGGATCGGCAGATCATATGAGCTGAGGGCACCTTGTGTGGCAGCTTGGATCTTCTCCAGAGCTCTTTGTTCTGAGCCCCACACAAAACTGACAGCCTCTTAAGTCACTCAACACATTGGTAGAAGAAGTATTCCCCAGCACAGCTTATAGTTCTCCAAAATCCAAAGAGGCTCACTAAGCACTGTATCTCTTTCTCAGCCCTAATAAATACAGGCTGTAATAACTTGGTTTTTTTTTTTTTTTTTTCTCAATGTTTTTGATACAGAGTCTCACTCTGTCGCCCAGGCTTGGAGTGCAGTGGCACGATCTCAGTTCACTGCAACCTCCACCTCCCGGGTTCAAGCGATTCTCCTGCTTCATGCTTCTGAGTAGCTGGGACTACAGGCACACGCCACCATGCCCAGCTAATTTTTTTTCTTTTTGTATATTTAGTGGACATGGGGTTTCACTATGCCGGCCAGGCTGGTCTTGAACTCCTGACCTCGTGATCCACCTGTCTCGGCCTCCCAAAGTTCTGGGATTACAGGCATGAGCCACTGAGCCTGCTAATAACTTGTTCTTTATCTTACAGGGCATATCTCAACATGCCTTAGACCATTGAACTCCTAAACACTTCACTAGTGTGGGAGACATTGCAGGATCCTTGCACAAGAGGGTGCAGCCTGTGGGGTCTGAGAACTGGCTCAGATCTAGAAACTGTGGGTCCATCAACCTTGACGGCTCTTGAGTTTTTAAATTGTTATACAAGTCATGCAGTACCCTCATTGACTGCTCGTCTATCTCACTCGTAGGAACACCATGGTCTATTAGCCATCATCAAAAACTCTGTGGACTGAAGCACTCTGGCCTTGCTGGCTGTTATGGTTTATATTCATCTTGACTCTGATGGTTAAGAGCAGACACCTGGTCTTTGTTATTTTGAAATCCTAGCATCTCCATTGACACTAGGAAGTCCAGTGAAATGGCAGAATCGCCTATTCTTACCCTGGCGTACAGTGGATAATCATTACTAAGTTCCCAAAGATGCTGTCACCCCCACACCAATAGATGTTCTTGCCCCGCACTGATATATTTGAAGGGAATGTCCCTGAACCCTCCCAGGAAGTCTAGGTGTCACATAATAAGTTCGTTCCAACAGTCCTGTCTCCCTGAGCATTCTGATCGCTTCCTCAATTTTCTGCCACGGCACTGCAGCCTCTTCCTATAACTTACTGTAAGGCATCCTCATGTCCAAGCCTCAAGGAACCATTCAGAAACAAATCAATACTACCTCCAAGACAGTTCCTGAGTCAGTAATTCCCTCCCTGTCCTGTTTATCATCCTTCCAAACAGTCCCCGCTGTGCCCCCCCAGTTCATGCTGATACCAAGCCAAGCTCTGCAACTCTTTCTGAACATAAGGTGTTTTCTTCTGCATCCAGGTCTGTATTTCTCTACCTGGACTACCCTGAGAGCTAACCCCAGTTATTGGTCTGGAAGCAACGAATGAAGGCCGGGACAGAGCTGGAGGAGGGCCACATCATTTCGTCACAGTCACTGTCAAGAATCTAGTTGCAAGCTGGGTGCTGTGGCTCACGCCTGTAATCTCTGCACTTTGGGAGCTGAGGTGGGTGGATCACTGGAGCCCAGGAGCTCAAGACCAGCCTGGGCAACATGGCGAAAGCCTGTTTCTACAAAAAAAATGCAAAAATTAGCATAGTGTGTTGGTGCATGCCTGTGGTCTCAGCTACTTGGGAGGCTGAGATAGGAGGATTGCTTGGACCTGGGAGGTCAAGGCTGCAGTGAGATGTGATCATGCCACTTCACTCCAGCCTGGGTGACACAGCAAGACCCTGTCTGAGAAAAAAAAAAATCTAGTTTCACCCAGATCCGAAGAAAAAAACAGAGGCAACATTCAAATTAACATCAGTCAACTGATAGAATATTTTAGATGAAGTAAGAGAAGCCAAGGCATGTACCCTCAGGCTCTGGGCTTCTCCCTGCAAGGTTGGGAAGAAATTTGGGGGAGACAAAGTGGGAGCAAGTCAGATGGAAGAGACATTATGGGTCGGGTGGGTGAGAGCTGTGGGAGGGAGGTTCAGGGTGCTCCATTTGGCAGGTTTTTCATGGTGGCTGTGCAGTCCAGGGCTCTGATTTCTGTAAGCAGAATGATGTCATTCATTCTTTTATTCATTTATTTATTAAGTCAACATTTATTGAGAGTCTCTTATGCTACTCACTGTGTTAGGTGGTAGGGCTCACAGATGAATAAAATGCTGTTTCCTTGTTTTTCAGAAATTCATAGTGTAGTGGGAGGTGGACAGAAATGCCATTGACTATTGATTGCCTGACACTGACAGGTGCTGAAATAGAGGATTATACAGGATGCCATGGGAGGCCAAATGAAGTGAAAAACCCACTATTACTGGTGTGTGTGCACACACAGGAGGAGTTATGTAATGCCTCATCTGGTTTCCTGTCCTGGCACATTTCCATTGCTCATTTCTAGAGCCACTTGACCACAATGGCTGGTCAGGGATAATGTAAAGAATCTTCATTTAGCAACTCAGAGGACTGCCCCGTCAACCTTCCCTTCTGTCCTCAGCACGTAGACCTAGTTTCTTACTCTGCTTTTGTGACCCATCTCCTCTTGTACTCTAGACATCTTTTCTATTTTTATACCTGTTGCACCCTCAAAGATCCCTTGAATCTCTCTTGCCTAAACCTTTTTTCTTTTCTTTTTTTTTTTTTTGTTTGTTTTTTGAGACGGAGTCTTGCTCTGTCGCCCAGGCTGGAGTGCAGTGGCGCGATCTTGGCTCACTGCAAGCTCCGCCTCCTGGATTCACGCCATTCTCCTGCCTCAGCCTTCCAAGTAGCTGGGACTACAGGTGCCTGCCACCACACCCGGCTAATTTTTCGTATTTTTTTTAGTAGAGATGGGGTTTCACCGTGTTAGCCAGGATGGTCTCCATCTCCTAACCTCGTGATCCACCCACCTTGGCCTCCCAAAGTGCTGAGATTACAGGCATGAGCCACTGCACCCGGCCACCTAAACTTCTTTCAGGCAAATCCTACCTCCTTTTCTCTATACATGCTTTGGGAGAAGGGGAAAGTGTCTTAATATATGCACTAATAAGGCCCCTTGATGATCTAATTTCAGCCTTACATTGTTTCGTTTTATAAATGAGCCCCAGCGAAGTTAAGTAATTTGTCCAAATTTACACAACTAGAAAAGAAAAAAGCAGGACGTTGAATGTAGAGCCAATATTCAGAGTACCTGATTTTAGACCCAGTATTCAAAGCACCGACTGCTATGGTCTGAATGTGTTCCCTCCAAATTCATGTGTTGAAATCCTAACCCCCAAGTTGATGGTATTGGGAGGTGGGACCTTTTCAGATGTGATTGGGTCATGAGTGTGCAGCCCCCATGATTGGGATTAGTGCCCTGTCAAATAGGAGAGACTACAGAGAGCCAGCTAGCTCCTTTTCACCATGTGAGGGCACAGTGAGACAGCCCTGTCCATGGGGAAGTGGCCCTCACCAGACACTCTGCTGGCACCTTGACCTTGGACTTCTCAGCCTCTAGAGCTGTCAGAAATAAATACATTTCTGTTGCTTATAAGTGACGGAGTCTAAGATATTTTGTTAATAGCAACCTGAATGGACTAAGACATTTACCAAAACCTTAAAGGCTCCCAGACGATCACCTCTAAAACACTGTCACAATGTTTTTCTATTCAAAGTCTCCAGGGAGAAAAGAGAAAGAACTACAAAGATTGCCTTGTACTATTATAATCCCTTCACTTTTCCTACCAAAGGTCCTCTTCCCCCTGTGCACCTTGAGGCTCACAAGGCACTTACATCTCTGCCTTGTGAGCCTAGAGGTGCATGGGGGACAGGACCTTTGATAGAAAAAGTGCGTGTGTGTGTACACACAGTCATATATGTATACACACCCACACACATATATTTCTGCTTAGTAGATATCACCAAACGATTTTCCAAAGTGATTGCGCCAGTTTACATTTCCACCAGCAGCATGGGCTGGTGATTATCCTCTTCAACATTTGGTCTTGTCAGTCTTTTGAATTTTAGCCATTCTGGTGAGTTTGTAATAAAATGTCATTGAGGCATTAATTACATTTACCTGATTATTAATGAGAATGAGCACCTACTTAAATAAGTATAATATAATAAGTACAATATTTTCCATAGGTTTTTTTTGAAGACACTGTCTCTCAGATTAGAGATGTTCAAGGCCATATAGTTTCTTTTTGCACAGCTTTAGCTACATCAAATGAATTTTGATTTGTCATATTTTCATGATTATTCTGTTCAAAATATTTTTGTAACTTCCCATTGTGATTTCCTCTCTGAATCTATAATTTGAGTTAGAAGTATGTTTTGAAATTTCCAAATATATGGCTATTTTGTGAATATGGTTTTGTTATTGATTTCTAGCTCAATTCCCCTGTGGTCAGGTAACATACTCTATGATTTCAGTTCTTGAAATTTGTTGAGACTTGCTTACTGGCCCAGCATTTTGTAATTTTGGTGTATGAACTAAGTGTGTATTCTGCAGATACTGGGTGCAGTATTCTATGAAGACCAGTTAAGTCAAGTTTACAAATGTATACTCCT
Source organism: Macaca nemestrina (assembly GCF_043159975.1). Lineage (NCBI taxonomy): Eukaryota > Metazoa > Chordata > Mammalia > Primates > Cercopithecidae > Macaca > Macaca nemestrina. The sequence continues at coordinate 158,878,314 of NC_092127.1, forward strand.
GTAAATGTAAACCGATTTTTGTCTTATTATTAGATCTGAGAAAGAGCAATAAAATTGGAATCTATGCTATTAGCTACATGTAAATTTAGAATTGTTGTATCTTCTTGACAAATCTAATTTTCGTCATCATGAGGTCACTTTCTTTGTCTTTAGGAATGCTTTTAACCTTAGTGTCTAGTTTGACATTATTGTTAAATCTTTGAGAATTCTGTTATTTTAGTCTTGTGTTTTGTAAGTAGCATATTAAATTTAGTGTTATTCAGGATAACAAACTTTGTCTTTTAATCACTGAATTTAAATATTTACATGTTATCTAATTTCTGATATTTTGGGGTTTAAATCTACCATTTTGCTCAGCTTTTCAATTTGTACTGCTTGTCCTATATTATTTTTTTCATTTCTTGCTTTCATTTGCATTGATTTAAAATTTTTAAAAGTTACTCAAATCCTATAAATTCTTGTGGTGATTACAGCGAATATTGCAATATGTATATCTGACATAAAAATAAAATATCATTTGGTTCTTTTTTCTCTTCCGGGGAATGTATGTACTGTAAAACACTATCACTCTATTTATGTCTCTCCTGACTAAATGCTTTTTCAGTGTATTATGATTTTCTATATAATTCTCCATAAGATTTTACTTTTGGTTTTATGTAGTCAATATTCATTTATAGTTATCATGCCTTTCTGCATTTCTGACTTTCTACCTGAAACCTTTTCCTTTTGCCGGAAGGCAAATTTATATATATGTAGATATATAAATTCAAGTCTCTTGGGGATGAACTCTCCCAGTTTTGGTTTGTCTGAACATGTCTCTTTTTACTTTCATTCTTGACATACATTTATATCTTGGGAGCAGAATTCAGGGTTGAGAGTAATTTATTTTCAGCACTTTGGAGCTATTGTACCATTGTCTTTTGGCTCAGAATGTTGCTGTTGAGGAATAAACTGTAAGTCTGATTATTGTTCCATTGATGGCAATCTTTTTCTCTGGTTGTGTTGAAGGTATTTCCTTTGTTCATATTTTTGTTTTTAGCAGTTTTACTACAAAGTACACCTAGGTTTTCCCTTATTTAACTAGTTTTCGATTTCCTAAATTCGTCAATTGATGTATTTAATTAGTTTTAGAAATGGTTCAGCTAATTACTCATAAATGATGTTTCTGTTCCATTATCTTTCTCCGTTTAGTACTTGAGCTAAATATATATCAAAACTTTTCATGGAGCTTTTATATCAGTGTCATGATTTGGAAAAAGAGAAGTACAAAATTGAGATTAAATATTCTGAAGCCAACTGGCAGAGTAATTTTGTCTTTTGAATCCAATAAAAATTTGAGCATATATTCAGTGTCTTTTTATTATTTTATTGTTCTAATAATTCATTTAAATTACATTTTACAAAGGTATCATTTTATGACATTTTGTTTTTTTTTTAAGTTTGGGAAGTGTTTTACTAGGTTCTTTAACTTTCTTATAATTTTTTTTTTCTTTTTTTTCTTAATTTTGTCTTTTAGCTTTGTAGTCTGGATATTTTCTTCCATACTACAAATTCTCTCTTCATCTATTTGTAATTAAATGTGAAATCTATTGTGTTTTAATTGTTATTATTTTTTAAATTCTAGCATTTTCACTGGCTCTTTTAAAAAAATAATTTTCAGTTCTCTGCCAAAAGTCTCAAGGTTGACTTTTGTCTCTCTGAGCAGATTAAATATAGTATTATTTAAAGTCAATACACTTTTTTTTAAGTTGAAAAATTCTAATTTCTGAGCCTTTTTGATCTATGTCTGTGTTTTCTTGGTTTTCATTTGTGTGGTCTTGTCTTGTTTTCTGTTTTTTTCTTTCTTTCTTTTATTGTATTCAGATATTTGTACTTGAAACATTATTTGTAGTCATAATTAGAGTTCTATAATGATGTTGTCATTCTCCAAAGTGAATTCATATTTACTTCTGCTAGGTACTTGGGGCCTTAGCATTATGAGATCATGTTAATTCAATTCCAGGTACTGTGAAACTGAGTTTCTAGAACCTTCTTTTGGTTTATCATTGTTTTTAGGGTACTGTCCTTCAGCGGCCCATCCAAATGCGAAGAGATTCACCAGAGCTATCCTGGCTTGGTGATGCTGAGCCCCAAAATTGGCCTTAGCTCTGTGAGATGCTTTTTAACCACCTTCCTGCTCAGCCACTTGGCCCCTCAGTCCTGCTTTTAGAAATTGGCATATACTGCTGGGCTCTGTGGCTCACGCCTGTAATCCCAGCACTTTGGAAGGCTGAGGCGGGTGGATCACTTGGGGTCAGGAGTTTGAGACCAGCCTGCCCAATATGGTGAAACCGTCTCTACTAAAAATACAAAAAATTAGCTGGGTATGGTAGTGCATGCCTATAATCCCAGCTGCTCAGGAGGCTGAGGCAGGAGGGTCGCTTGAACCCAGTAGGCAGAGATTACAGTGAGCTGAGATTATGCCACTGCACTCCAGCCTGGGCAACAGAGTGAGACCCTGTCTCAAAAAAAAAAAAGAAAAGAAAAGAAAAAAGAAATGGGCATATACCGTATTGGCATATACCGTAGAAAAAACTGCCCTACATGCTGGACTCAACTCCCTTCATCTGTATCCTTTACCAGATACTAACCCAGTAATTCTGCACCATCTTGTTAGCTATCTAGCACACCGGAGTAGATTTTTGAAATATATTTTGTTTTGCTGATTGTCCTCAGTAGGAGGGATGGTATGAATTACCTAGTTCTCCATTCCCAGAACAGGAGGTCTTATATAATCTAGGTTTAACCAAATATCTCCATTAATGAATAAGTGATTCTAAAAATATTTTTAAAAAGAGGCTGAGTCTAGAGATTTCCCTAATAATACAAATTTAGCTGAAAAACAAGAAATGGCAGGGCTGACATTTTTCTAGCTCCTCATGTAAGTGCTTCTTTAGCTACGTTACCAGAGAAAGCCATAAACAAAATAATTTGGCCAAAAAATTGTGAAATTATTCAGATAAACGTGATCTTTTAACAATAAGTGAGGAAGTAACCATGTTTAATGCTATGAGTAGAGCATTTTGAAAATGGATATTTGGAAAATCTCCAATAGTTATGTAATTTTTATTGCCAAAACTGCAATGAATATGCCTCTTTAAAAACTCTCATGTCTACATACTTGGAAATGGAATTTTTAACCTTTTAAAAATGATAAATAAACAGTTTTAGGGGACTTTGAATCAATTTTTTAAAGTTTGTATTAACAAATAGTTGACATTAGGGAAGGTAAAAATTTACTATCCAATTTTTATTGGAAACTAATTGATGGATAGGGTTGAAAAACAAGTATCATACTTCAGTGAAATGAGTGATAAAGCTCTTCTCTTGTTTTAATCAACGTATTTTGGAAGTATCTTTTCCATGTCTGATAACTATTAAAACCAAGCGCCAGGCTGGGCACAGTGGCTCACGCCTATAATCCCAGCACTTTGGGAGGCCGAGGCAGGTGAATCAAGAGGTCAAGAGACAGAGACCATCCTGGTCAACATGGTGAAACCCCGTCTCTACTAAAAATACAAAAATTAGCTGGGCGTGGTGGCGCACGCCTGTAGTCCTAGCTACTCAGGAGGCTGAGGCAGGAGAATCGTCTGAACTTGGGAGGCAGAGGTTGCAGTGAGCCAAGATCAAGCCACTGCACTCTGGCCTGGCGGCAGAGTGAGACTCTGTCTCAAAAAAACAAAAAAAACAAAAAAACAAAAAACCAAGCACCAAAAGAAATTAATGTAGAATCAGACCTTTTATTCATAGAGGCTTAGTGAAGCATATTCAATCACATAGCTCTCATCAAAATATTATTAATGAAAATTTCAAAGGTAGGCACAAAATAGTTTTTGCATCATTAATAATGTTATAAAAATGTAAAATATTTTATATTTCAACTTTCATCTTTTTTTCTATATATTATATATAATGTGTTTTCTGTATATGAAGTATACAATGCCTATATTATACTTATATACGCATATATACCCATATATAAAATTTAAAACTGAATAAATATATGTGTTTTAGGAATGCTTACTCAAAAGGTTTTATTGATTAGTCCCCAAAATTTGGTGACCATTATTTAGGGTTGCCTCTGGAAAAGCTGCCTTCTAAGTTTTACCAATTTGGAGAAATAGGTCTCTACCCCCTACCCTCACCCCATTTTCCTCCCACTGAACTCAGTTTATATTGTTCATAGTACTTATCACAAATTATAATTATATATGTATTTGTTTGTTTACTGATTTATTAGATTATGAGCTCCAGAATGGTAAGGGTTGTGTTTGTTTCATTTACCAACAATACCCAGAGTCTAGGACAGCATCTGGAAATGACTGATCCTTTGATATTTACTGAAGGAATAAACAAACAGATTATATGTTTCGAAGTGAGACAGACATGGTGTGGTAGCCTTCCTCCAGGATGGCACCCCAGGGCTCCACCTCCTGATATTCTTCTGTTTGTGTCGTTCCCTCCCACACTATACTAGGATTGGTCTTCATGACCAAAAGAGTACAGCAGAAGTGATGGCATGTTACGTATAAGATGGGCTTACAGTAGGCGCTGTTGCTTCCAATTTGGTTGCTCTCTCTCTTTCTTCCGTCACTTGCTCTGGAGGAGGCCAGTTGCCATGTCATGAACTGCTCTATGAAGAAGCCTATTTGTCAAGGATCTGAAGCTTCCTGCCACCAGCTGCATGAACGAGTTTGGAAGATCCAGTTCTAGACCTTCAGATGACTGCAGCTTGACATCAACCTCATGAGAGACCCTGAGACCGAACCATAAAGCGAAGCCCCTACTGGATCCCTGATGCTAGGCAACCATGTAATAAATGTTTGCTGTTTTAACTACTTAGTTTGGAGTCATTTGTTACTTGGCAATAGATACATAATACACTTGAGTTTGAATACCAGCATTGTCCCCTTAATAGGTATGTATTTGAACATACGACTTCATCTCTTGGGGCCTGTTTTGTTTTCTCAAAATGGTAATAATGTTTACTTACAGTGCTCTTGAAACGGCATCCTGATATTTAGTAACTTCTTAATACATAGCTACCTTAATTTTTATTATATTTATTATTAAGAAAAGTGAATGCTTAAGAACAGAGAGAGCTGTAGAGCAGCTATAAAAAGGAAGCCTCTAAACTCCAAAAGAATAGCTACCTTGGGCCATTATGTTTAGGGGCAAGTAGGTTTGTCAGCTTTCCTCGATACTAAGAGCCTCATTGTATCACGGGCTGCGTGGGGGGTCATAAGTCAGCGAAGGCCAGTCAGAATCTATGTACTGTACTGTTTATTTCCATTCTTTTACAGAGAAACCACACTAAAACATATAATACACGTATCTCTGTCTTCCTTAACAGTGTATTTGTGTTAAAGGATGTTTCCACAGTCTAGGAAATCCTTTTTCTCTGGAACAGTGGTTCTCAAACTTCACCATGAATCAGAATCACATGGAGGGCTTATGACAGGCACATTGCCGGGCTCCCGGCTCCTGAGCGTTTGATTCAGCAGGTCCATGTCGGAACCTGAGAGTTTGTGTTTTTAACCAATTCCCAAGTGGTGCTGATGTTGCTGGTCTGAAGACTACATTTTGAGGACCACTGCTTTGGAACATCATAGTCTCTGACAAATGAAACCTCATAGTGCTAAAGAGTTAAAAGTAGTAGGCCAGGTGTGGTGTCTCACGCCTGTAATCCCAGCACTTTGGGAGACCAAGACGATTGGATCACCTGAGGTCAGGAGTTCGACAGAAGCCATGGCCAACATGGTGAAACCCCGTCTCTACTAAAAATACAAAAAATTAGCCAGGCGTGGTGGCATGTGCCTGTAATCCCAGCTACTTGGGAGGCTGAGGCAGGAGAATCACTTGAACCCAGGAGGCTGAGGTTGCAGTGAGCTGAGATCATGCCATTGCACTCCAGCCTGGGCAACAGAGTGAGACTCTCTAAAAAAAAAAAAAAAAAAAAAAAAAGGCTAGCAATGTTTGGAGAAAATGTGGAGTGAAATCAGTTCAAATTCCTTACTGTAATATCCGAGGCCCTGCACACTGTAGCCCTACTTTGTCTCACACTGCACTTATGTTCACTTTGGCCTTTGTTCTGCTCCTTAAAGACACCAGGCTCATCTCGGATTGTGTGCACTTGCTGCTCCTTCTGCCTGAGCCTCTTCGGTCTTAGATTACGGCTCTCTTTGTGTCATCGTCGAAGGCCCAGTGAGGTGTTCTCTACCTGAAGAAGCCATTCTCTATGATGCTTCCTGCTCTCCTAGTTTATTCTGTTCCCATCACCTATTGTGATCTGAAATTGCCTTTTTATTTGCCTGTTGGAAAATTCCAATATAACAGACACCTCATCTCTTAGGTTCTTTGCTGTCTCCAGCACCTGGATCGGGGCCTAGTATGTGGAATGTGCTCAACTAGATATCTGTTGGTTGCAAACGTGGGTGTCTGGCATGGGACTCTTACTTTATAACCTAGTTTTGAGGGGAAATGAAGAGCACTGAAAAAGGAACATGGGAGCCTGGGGAATATGGACGCACCCCACATGCCCTCCCCTGTGTCACCGCTGCCAGGATTCTGCCAGCTTGCAGCGTGAAGGAAAGGGGTTTGTACCTTTCTACGCCCTTGGTTGCCTCATGAGAAGACAACATGGGGACTTGGGCAATATGTTTCACTCTCAGGATTCCAGAGAGTTGCTAAATGGGTCACTTTTTCATGCATCTGGAACACTTCTACCTTGTGTAAGTGATTCTCTTCAGGCTGGCTTGACTCTGTCAAGTTGTCCCCAGTGACAGCAAGGGAAGGACAGCTGCTTCCCCATGCCTGTTGGTGTCAGGTGGGCTCTGTCTGCAGTTGTTTGCCCCTGGTGCTTCTAGCTGTTTGAGATCCTAGGTTAGGAACCAACCCAGTCCATCTCATTGCCAAGACACTCATTGTGGACACTAAGATGAAAAAAGAAGCAAACCTGCATACTCAGATAGTTTAAAGTTGTATTTGTTTTTCTCCCAATGGTTTGCTCATTAAAAATTAAGTGCCTATGCCAATGCTGGCTTAGGCAAGGCCTGGACATTCTCTCTGCAGACAATTGCTGGTGGTCTGAGTTGACTCACCCTCATACCCTCACCTCCCATGGCTCTGCCCTCGGCGCCTGGTCTTGGGAGGTTTGCATTCTTGCAGCAATCTCGGGCTGCTGCCATGAGCCATAGGCAAAAACAACAGGACTTTAGGGAATTCAGGAGTGAGTCTCACGGTCTAGCCACTGGCTTTTACTGCATGAGGCTGGGGGAGGGTTTTTCCCAAATAAGGAGACTTGAAAGTCCTCTTCGTTGGGGATGCTTTTGACCTGCGCAGGGCTAGAGTTGGAAATGTTTATACAAATGCACTTCGCATTTTATCTGTTCTTTGGATAGGCCTGTAGAACATTCCAACTACACTCATTTCTTTTGCTTCTGTCCTTTATCCATGTTAAAGCCAGTTAGAGACACTGGTACTTAATTAGTAATTTTGGCATTGCTCACACACCTTGTGCCAGGAATGAACTGAAGATGGATTTGACAAGAAGCAGAGGTTGTGGGCGGGGAGGCTTTGGCAGCTCCCAGAGGAGCTTCCTCGGGGGTTTTGTTAGAATGTCTCATCCTCCTCTAGAGCTTTCCTGTGTTTGTGTGGGAGTTCAGTTCAACAACTTGTTAAGCACCTATTCCATACCAGGCACTAGTCCCAGTTAGGTGCTGGGGATACCAAGACTAATACATTCTGTCCTTGCCTTCAAGGAGCTCAGAATCTTAATGGGAGATAAACCTGTGGTGGTGGCTTCAAGATGACCACACGTTCTCCCTACTCCTTCCCTTGAATTTGGACTGACCCTCTCTCTCACTAGCTTTGACCAACAGAATGTGGTGGAAGAAATGTGCAACTTGTGAGGTTGGGCCTTAAGAAATCTACAGCTTCTGCTTCTGTCATTCCTAAAATGCTGCTTATAAGGAGCATTTGTCACCCTGTAAGGAGCCTGACTTGTAAGGAGGCCACCATGCTGTGAGGAAGCCCAAGTTTGCCACATAGAGTGAGAGTGTGAGAAGAACACTGAGGCACTGGGCATGTGAGTGAACCCTCCATGGACCTAGACTCTAACTGAATGCAGCTGAGTGAGTGAACCTCAGCCAGTGCCTTATGGGGCAGAAGAACTGACCAGCCAAGCCTTGCCTAAATTCTTGATCCATAGATTGTGAACAAATAAAATGGTTGTCGTCTGAACCCAGTAGGTATCGGAGTAGGTTGTGACACAGCTAATAGATCATTCAAACACACACACACACATATTCTTAGATAATGATAGAGATACGCATAGGATGTTACAGGAGCACAGATGAGGGGTCCCAGAGCCAGCCTGTGGTGATGATGGGATAGGCATTGAATGCTTTCCAAAGAATTTGGCTTGACTAGCAAACTTCACATCTCTAAAGACCTGGATGTGAACCAGGCTTGAGGGAAGGTGAAGGCTGTCTAGGTCCAGGAAAACAGAGCAAGAAAACATGGAGGTGATGAACAGCATGGTACATATGTGAGGGCTTTTCAAGCAGGTGAAGGCAGGAAGTAATGGGTAAGTTTGCAGAGGTGTCATCATCATCATCATCATCATCATCATCATCGGGGTAGATGCCATTTATTGAACACTTGATATATGCCAGAGGTGGATCTAAGGTTTTCTATGTGTTAACTCATTTAAATAATTCTAACAGCAACCCTATATTTTTAGCTTTTTATATTAGAAGAAAATGAGGCACAAAGAGATTAAGTAACTTGCTCATGGGCACACAGCTGGCAAGCACAGAGTAAGGATTTGAACTTAGGCAAGATCTTGAAGAACTTTGTGTGCCTCTTTGAGGATTTCTGTATTTGTTCTGTAGGGAGGCAGAGTGACCCAGAGATTTTAAGTGAGGGAGTGGTGTGGTCACATCAAAAGATTCTACTGTTTTGTAATTTCTCCCACTTTGGTTATTTTCATTGTCTGTTGTCTGTTTCTCTATAGTGACCAGCAATGAATCTCTTATAACAAGCAGAGCCTGTGAGCTCATCTTTGAGAGGATATAAGAAAGGAGGGAGGGACACGGGTCATGTGCAACTCCACAGCTGGTCGTGGGGGTGGAGGGAAGGACAGAAAGCCCAGGGAGAGAATGGGTGTGGCGGCCACCAAGAGAGGAAAGCTGGCCGCATCCTTGACCCTAGGGAAGAATGAGGAAAGCAGCACATGGGAACCAGCCTGTGCTAAACTCTTTGGAGCTGAGGTACAGATAGTCTTCTAGGCTTTGCAGACAATCTGCCTTTCTCTCTTTCCTTCTCTCCATGGCCCTTTAGGTGTTTAGCATCAAAATATTAAAAACAGCTGTTTAGCTCCTAACAGCAATTAGCAAGGTAGAGAGCATTCCATGGAAATCCAGAAATGTTCACCTGGATGGCTATTGGCTTCTGAAGAAGTCCTTGTGGGCAACTGTGGAGTTGGCGGTCCCACATATACCACACCCATCATCTCTCTGTCCCTTGCTCTGTCTCCATGTCCAAGGGTATGGAGCAGACTCAGTGGAGTTTGAATCTCTGTGCAGATTTGCCAGATTCTCGTTCCAGCAGCTTTTTATGCAAGGAGGGAAGCAACAGAGTGTAGAAGAAAGAGGTGTGGCTTAGGGCCTAGAAGAAGACCTAGCCTCCAGCTTAGGTTGGCCAACACTTGCTTTGTAGCATATGGGCAAATGTCTGAAGTTCCTAGATCCCAAGGTCCTCATCTGCAATATGAGGGTGTTGGATGAAGATTAATCTTACCACAAAGAATAAAATTATTATAGCTGAGGTTTACTGTGCATGGACTAAAAACCTAACCCTTTGCTAAGGACTTTTTTTAGTTTTTTAGTTAATCCTCACAATAACCCAAGTTTAATGAAGCTTACTGAAGCCTTCCCTTATCCTATTCAAAGCTCCCTGTATACATTATCTATTGCTGTTTAACAAATTACTTCAACTCTTCATGACTTAAAACAATAATAAAATGTATCGTCTCACAGTTTCTTTTTTTTTTTTTTTTTTTTTTGAGACAGAGTCTCGCTCTGTCACCCGGGCTGGAGTGCAGTGGCCGGATCTCAGCTCACTGCAAGCTCCGCCTCCCGGGTTCACGCCATTCTCCTGCCTCAGCCTCCCGAGTAGCTGGGACTACAGGCGCCCGCCACCTCGCCCGGCTAGCTTTTTTTGTATTTTTTTTAGTAGAGATGGGGTTTCACCGTGTTAGCCAGGATGGTCTCGATCTCCTGACCTTGTGATCCGCCCGTCTCAGCTTCCCAAAGTGCTGGGATTACAGGCTTGAGCCACCGCGCCCGGCTCGTCTCACAGTTTCTATGGGCCAGGGATTCTGGAGCAACTTGGCTGGGTGGTTCTGGCTTGACATCTCTTACGAATCTGCAGGATACAGTCTTCTGAAGCCTTGACCAGGGTTGGAGGATGACTTTCAACATGGTAGGCTGGCTCTGGCCATTGGCAAGCTTGGTGCTGGCTATGGGCAAGAGGTTTCATTCATTACCACGTCACCCTAGGACTGTCCGTTAGAACACTTGAGTGTTCTCTCAACATGGCTATTGGTTTCCCAAGAATGAGTGACCCAAGAGAGTGATTTGGTAGCTGCAATGTGTTTCATGACCTGTGCTTGGACATAACACCCTCCTGTTGCCACAATATCTTATTGGTTACCTGGGTCAGCCCACTCAACATGAAGAGGAACCCACAAGTGGATGAATACAAGGAGGCGAGGATTGTTAGTGGCCATCTTTGAAGCTGCCTACCACATCTTCCCCCTAAATTTCTATCATATTACTGTGTTCTATTTTTAATAGTTTTTATCTGAAATCATCCTTTTTTTTTTTTTTTTTTTTTTTTTTTTTTTTTTTGGTAGAGACCCATTTCCTCCCCGTTAGAGGACAAGCTTCCTAAGAGCAGGAATTTCATCTTTTTTATTGCTGTACCCCCAGCACCTGAACAATGCTGGTCGCATAGTTGGTACTCAATATTGAGCATGAGATAGATATTACTTTGCCAATTTCAGACACAGAAACAGAGGCTCAGAGCAGTTAATTTGCCTGAAGTCACATAGATATTAAGTGGTGGAGCTGAGAAACCAACTTACGTGTAGGGACTGATACCCACAGCCTACTTCGTTGGCTCTCAGCAACTCCAGTGCTGCTATTATGCAAGTGTCTGCACATGTAGAGCAGGACAACATCCAGGAGAAGGGCCAGGAGAATTCTTGGGTAACTGGGAAATACTCCTGGGTAACTGGGAAATACCAAGAGGAAGTGCATGAGTGCCTATATGAATGAATGCATGTGTATGGTTGAGATGGTTAAGTGTGTATATTTGTGTGTATAGTAGACAAAGAGGGAGACAGAGAGAGAGAGAGAGAGAGAGAGAGAGAGAGAGAGAGAGAGAGAATGAGAATGTGTAGATGTGTGGGTAAGGTAGCTAGATCAAAGGGGAGATAATGTACCCTGGACAGCTTTTATGACACAGACCTGGAGATAATATTTTGACTTTAGCCTTATTGGTCTTCTTCGAAAAATTTTTCTCCAAAGAATATTCTTACTAAAATGACTAAGTAAATTTCCCTTTAAAAATCCCACACGCACTGGAAGTCATTGGTTGACTAGCAAGTCTATTGCCAAATTACACGTGGAATACTAACTTGATTATGTTTGTGGGAATTATCCATTTTCTGGATTATTGGCCAGAAAAAGAAAAATACTCTCTGTTGTCCACCCATTCTCCATTCTCCTTTCCACCCTCCTGAGGGAGGGGCCCTGGTGTTCATCAGACACTCAATGGGGTTCCTTTAGAACAATGTCTTACCCACCCCCTCTCCTGGCCTGGGAGCTGGAAATTTGTGGGAGGAATGAAGGGAAATGGTTATGAAAGTCCCTCACTTACTCTCCCTCCTCTGAGACGTTCTGGGTGCTGAGTTTTGGAGCAAGGGGTGTTGTGTGTAGAGTAGAGGTTTTTGGTCTTTGAGTGAGAGCAGAGTGGAATCCAAGAGAAAGCCCACATAAGTTGATTGCTGAGGCTGGCTCTGATCTAGCATCGAAGTGAAGGTGGTGGTGGGTCCCACACTTACCCAAGGCCCAGCACATTTTACCAGAGTAGGAAAGCAGAGAAAAATTCTGTGTAGAAGGCCTGCTCAGGAAAAATGAGTTTGCATTTAGCTTGAAAGTATCCTCAGGAATCTGTGGGTGGCTGTGGTTAGCTGGACCAAAACCAGACCTGGCTGAAAGATCGAAGTAAGCTTCCTCCTCAAATAGTGAGTTTGTCTCCATCAACAGTATCTAGACAAAGACTGAATGGGCATGTGTGAGAGAGAATGGCATTCTCCCAACTTGTGCTTACCAGTTAGGCCAAAGTTCATTCAAGGAAGGTTCTACTGGGGCCCTACCTTATCTTTTCCATGACTTCCTGGTGAGGAGGATGTAGCACAGTGGTCAAGAGCACAGGCCTTAGAGTGTGTGTGCTTCCGTTTGTGCCCTGGCTCTGGTACTTGCTAATTATGTGATCTTAGGCAAGTTACTTAATTTCTCTGTGCTTCTATTTCCTCAAATGTAAATGAAGATAAAAATTGTTCTTACTTCACAGAGTAGTAGTGATGATGGAATTGGTTTAATACATTTAAAACTCTTGGAACAGTAGGTTGCATTCAAGAATTTAGTTAACTAACATATATGGAGTATTATACATCGCTATGTGCCAGGCATGGGAGAATGATGAAGGAGGCCCAGTTCTGCCCCTCATGAAACTTACCTTCTAGTGTTTGTGGGGTGGGAGGTAGAATAATGCCACCCCACAAAGATGTCCATGTTTTAGTCTCCAAAACCTATGAACATGGTAGGTTACATGGCAAAGGGGAGTTAAGGTTGCAGATGGAATTAAGGTTGCTCATCAGCTGATTTTGCAATAGAGATAGCAGCCTGGATTATCCAGGTGGGCCCAATGGAATCACAAGGGTCCTTAAAAGAAGGAAGAGGGAGGCAGGAGAGTGAGTGTCAGAGTGATGCCATGTGAGGAGGAGTTGACCTGCTGCTGCTGACTTTGAGGATGGAAGGCGAACTCAAGCCAAGGAATGTAGAATCTTTTTCTACAAGACTGGAAAGGAGGCTGCACGCGGTGGCTCATGCCTGCAATCCCAGTACTTTGGGAGGCTGAGGTGGGTGGATCACCTGAGGTCAGGAGTTCGAGACCAACCTGACTAATATGGTGAAACCCTGTCTCTACCAAAAATACAAAAAAATTAGCCAGATGTGGTGGCGTGCACCTGTAGTCCCAGCTACTCAGGAGGCTGAGACAGAAGAATTACTTGAACCTGGGAGGCGGAGGATGCAGTCAGCTGAGATCATGCCACTGCACTCCAACCTGGCTGACAGAGCAAGACTCCATCTCAAAAAAACAAAACAAAACAAAACAAACAAACAAACAAACAAAAAACAAAAAAAAACTGAAAAGGAAAGGAAATGAATTTTCCCCTAAAGCCCCAAGAAGGAGCATAGTCCTACTGAAATCTTTGCTTTAGTGAGACCCATTAAGATGCATTTCAGACTTCTGATCTCCAGAAGTGTAAGACAATACATTTGTGTTGTTTAAGCCACTATGTTTGTGATAATTTTTTGCAGCAGCAACAGGAAACTAATACTAATGCAGATAAGAAGTAAGTGAACAAACAAATATAAAGTATAATTTCAGGTAATGAAAAGCACTAGGAAGAAGATGAAGCAGGATATAGATGACCGAGTCTTGGGAGATTAGAAAAATAAAAGATGAAGCAGGATACAGGGAACGAGGGAGATGGGGGATCTCCTAGATGGTCAGGGAAGGCATCTCTGGGAAGATGACATTTGAGAAGATGACATTTGAGAAGATGTTTGAATGAAATGAGAGGACAAGCCATGGGTCTGCGTTCCAGACGGGGGTATGGAGGCTACAAAAGCCTTAAAGAGGGGAAGAGCTCAGAGAATTAAAGTAGAGTTAAAGGTCAGTGTGGCCAAGGCACAGTGGGCAAGTGAGAAAGTCATAATAAGTGAGACCAGATGATGCAGAGGTTAAATACTACAAGCCCTTGGAGTTTGGATTTTATTCCCAGTGGGACAGGAAACCACCAGAGGCTCCCCTCCCGTGGAGGGGTGACAGGACCTGATTTACATTTTATGAAGCTCACTCAGGCTGCTGTGTGAGGACTACACTGGAAGAGGTTAAGAGTGGAGGAAGCAAGCCAAGTTAGGAAGATATTATGGAAGAAGATGGATTACACTCAGCTGGTGGGGATAGAGGTGGTGAGACATATCTTGGTGGTTAGAGCTGACTGGGCTTTATAATGGTTTGGATATTGGGTTTGAGGGAGGGGAGGAAATCAAGGATGCCTCCTAGGTTTCGGCTGGAGCAGCTAGGTGAAGGGACAGGTTTTTTTTTGTTTGTTTGTTTGTTTGTTTGTTTTGAGACGGAGTCTCTCTCTGTCGCCAGGCTGGAGTGCAGTGGCGCCATCTAAGCTCACTGCAACCTCTGCCTCCCGGGTTCAAGTGATTCTCCTGCCTCTGCCTCCTGAGTAGCTGGGACTACAGATATACGCTGCCACGCCCAGCTAATTTTTGTATTTTTAGTAGAGATGGGGTTTCACCATGTTGACCAGAATGGTCTCAATCTCTTGACCTGGTGATCCGCCCGCCTCAGCCTCCCAAAGTGCTGGGATTATAGGCGTGAGCCACCGCGCCTGGCCAGGGACAGGCTTTTTACTTACATGAAGAAGGCTGGATAGGAAAGTGTGGAAGATTATAATCCAGAATGCTCATATAATAAATGCTGAAAGGTTATTATCAGCATTTGATACTCCTGACACACTGGTTTGTTGTTTTCTGTCTCCATACTATGCTCATAATTCCTCAATCTGGAACTTTCTCCTCCCTCTTCACTATCATGTGTTAAATGCGTATCCATCCCATCTCAACTCATTGCAACCTCTGCCTCCTGCATCCAAGCTATTCTCCCACCTCAGACTCTCAAGTAGCTGGGGCCGCAGACGTATGCCCCCATGGCCAGCTAATTTTTGTATTTTTATAGAGATGGGGTTTCACCATGTTGGCCAGACTGGTCTTGAACTCCTGACCTCAAGTGAAGCACCTGCCCTGGACACCCAAAGTGCTAGGATTACAGGAGTGAGCCACCGTGCCCAGCCCATATCCATCCTTAAAGGCCCATTTCCAATGCTACCTCTTTCCTATGTCCACTATAGGAGAGATCTTTCTTCCCTTGAACTCCTAGTATTTAGGTCTCCTTAACACTTTGCGCTGGGATCTTATTTATGTAAGTCTCTCACCTTCGCTACCAAATGGTAATCTCCTTGAAGGCAGAGATGCTCATTACTCTTCCTGAATTCCCTGCTGCATAGTCACTTGCACATAAGAGACTGCTGAATGGAATCAATGTTAAAAAGAAGATGACTGCATTGAACTGGGGAGTGGGAAGTTGAACTAGGCATTTTCTAAGGCTTTGTGCTCTAAAATTTTATAATTAAGTTGATTGCAGGTTGCAAGTCCCTTCCTGTGAGAAGATTTCTAAGCTGCGTATTCCTCACTTGATTACTGAGTGCACGGAGAATGCAATTTACCCTCAATGTCAGTCCAAGGAAAGAAGAAAAGAAAAGATTTGGTTCATGAATGCACACAAATACCATTTGCTGATGCCAAATATGAATGGTTTCAGATTGTGTACAGTTTTATACTAGCCATCCTTTCTTTCTATTCTCTCCTCTCTCCCATTAACAAGGACAACCTTACAATAGGTCAAAAATCGGAAATGGTGGTAGGATGCCATTATTACCTTCAATTGTTCCATTTCCACACCTGGCAAGAGTCTCATCTGTACTATATATTTAATGATTTAATTTTGGCTGTACACATATGTATCTATTTCCAATTCCAAGATAAATATATATTCAATGATTATATAATGCAACATTCACTTAAGGGAAGTTGTTGCTCTTAGTAATAATCTAGAGTTTTACTTTTATCTATGTATCAATTAGTTTTTGCTATGTAACAAGTAATCCCACAATATGATGGTTTAAAATAACCACTTATTTAATTCTTAATTCTGTAGTTTGGCAATTGGGCTGGGATTCCTGAGCAGTTCTGGTCTGGGCTGGCTTGGCTGATCTTGGCTGAATTCACTTAAGTATCCATGATCAGCTGATAAGTTGACTGGGGCTTGGTGGTTTGACAGCTCAGCAGAGACAGCTGGGGAAACTGGGTCACTCTCCACAGGATCTCTCTTCCTCCACAGTCTAACCTCGTCTTCTTTATATAATGGCATTAGAAGTCTACAAGGGAGAAAGGAACTATACAAAGCCTCTTGAAGCCCAGGTTCTGAACTTTTCACTGTTACTTCTGCTACATTCTATTGCCACAGGCAGGTCCCAAGCCTCACCAGATCCAAGGGATGAATAAATTGTCTCTTGAAAGGAGAGGCAGAGTTGCATTGCACAGGCTGTAGACACAGGGAGGGAAGAAGAATGGTGGCCATTTTTGCAACACGTCACAATCAACCGGGGTGCTTTTGCCTTAAGTAACAGAAAATAACTGCAGGTTGTTTAAATGATGAAAACACATTATGTATCTCTTGAAATACAACATTTGGAGGAAAAGTGATTCCTGGGTTACTTCAGCTGCTTAGCAATGCCATCATAGTCCTAGGGTTTGTTTTTTTTTAAATTTCACTTTCCACTCTGTCATATCCAGCACGTTGGTTTTTGTCCACATTTTAACAAGATGTCCATGACAGACTGTACTCACAGATGATAGAATCCAGAGGAGAAAAATGGAATGGCTCTGTGTTGTGTCTTCTTTCACAAGTGAGGAACATCTACTCAGAAGCCTTTGCAGTACTCCCACTGGGTCCCATCACATCACATTCCTATGCCTGAGCAGAAATGGATTGAAAAGCTCTACTCATTGACATCATACCACTAGCTGTTGAGGAGAGAAGGTGGGAATTGGGTGGTGAGAAATTTCCTCAAGAAATATAGCAGCTTAGGAAGGTTGAATGTAGGGCAACTGGTTGTACTCAGAATAGCAGATTTGGGTTTATCCTTCTGGATGTTCCTACCATTTGCAGTGATTTCTTTAATAAGAATAATAACAACAACAATGGATGGTAAACATCTGTGCAAACATAACACTAATTCATCTGGTAGGAGGTGATGCGGATCAATGCATTTCAAGTAAATTAAAACAACTAATTTTCAAAATTTTCTCTTTATGTGATTATTTTGACTACTTATATCTGCTCCTTGAGCCATGTAATAACAAGTATATTTCTTTAAATCTTAGAGGCAACTATGAGCTCTGCGTTTCACAGCTTAAATAGTCAAAAAGTACAGGGTTGAAAAATAGACACTGGCTAGGAAACTTTAAAGCTTTTGTTTACAGAGTACATTTGTCCTTAATTTAATTAAGTCTCACAACATCTCTTCATTCTCTTGTCTTTAAAATTTGACCTGGAGTGGCATGTATGGCAAATGCAAGTATCATTTTTCTAGAAAGTCTCAAGTGAAAAGTGCTTATCCTTTAACTCTTCTCCATAAACAAAGTGTCTTGTAAAAAGGCCGTCACCTTGGCAACTGTCAACTGAATCAGCTTTATGAAGACAGAGCAAAACTGCAAATAAACCTGCAGCTAGGATGTGAGTGATTATTTTGCCATTAAAGAAAGTGAAATTTTTAAAAAAGTGACTTCTGACTATGCTTTGTGAAAGATGAAACTATGTCAATTTAAAGTAAACATAGTTTAAATTTTAAAAAAGAAGAAGTTACCCTGAATGGCCAGTTTGAACATTGCATTGTTCTACAGTTTCCTTCCATTTATGATTTGTTTGAATGTCTATTTTCTCTCCTTATTAAACTGCTTACGCTTCAAAAGCTTTTCCCCTTTGTATAAGTATTACTGTTAAAGTGAAATCGGCCAGTGGTTTAGTACATTCCACACTCTGGGTTTTTAAAAAATAGTATTGGTGTTGATTCTCTGGTAGGATTTTGTCATTAGAATGTGTGCGGGTATGAGGGGTTTTTGGCTGTCAATCTTCTTGCCTATAATGACTTAGATATCCATGGACTTTCACAGGCAAACCACAATGATTTTAGAAAATAATTAACAGAGTGGGTAATTGGTCACTGCTCAAATATTGGCAATCAAAGTATAAATTTAACATGTGATTGACTTAAAATATATCATTTTCTCGAGTCATGTATTGCAAGGGGTTACACAGGTCAGACATCGGGCATGAGGCTGGTTAGGAGGAAATTTGGGGGGAAATTTCACTTGAGAATGTTGTGTATTTTCTGAGAACCAAAAAACTATGCTAAGAAACATAAAGTCATTTTTGCATCCCAACCCCAGTATTATGCATGGAAGAAAGACTGAAGGAACAGCTCAGAGTCATTGTCTCTGATGTGGCTCCTATATGGGGGCAATTTCCCATTGTGTGTATAGTTTGGCTAGAGTGCCTTAGTTGTCTGTGGAAGCTGAAGAGGGAGACCCTTCATTGCTCACTGCATAGCAATGTGGTTGTAGTCACATGAACCAGGCTTGGACACTGATGCTGAAATTCCAAAACTTGGATGATGGCACAGGAATGGGACTAAGCGAGGCAAAGAAGCCTCTAGGGTCAAACACTAGTCTAAATGTTGCTGTGAAAGTATTTTTTACACACGACTGATATTTAAATAAATAGACTTGGAGGAAACCAGATTACCCTCCATAATGTGAATGAATCTCCTTTAGTCAGTTGAGGGTCTTAAGAAAAAAGACTGAGGTCCCCCGAGGAAGAAGAAATTCTGCCCCCAGATTGTTTCTGAACTCAAGATTGCAACATCAACTTTTCCCTAGGTCTGCAGGCTGCTGGCCTGCCTTGCAGATTTTGAACTTGCCAGCCCTCACAATCAGGTGAGTCCATTCCTTATTTTAAGCTTTCAATCTCTCTCTCTGTGTGTGTGTGTGTGTTTATTTATTTATATACATTCTATTGATTCTGTTTGTCTGCAGAACACTGACTAATACGCCCATGTTTTTCACAAGCCTTATATGATATTTATAAAAATTTTATAATTAAACAAACACTGCCTGTATTTTTGTTATCAGAGGATGTGGGAAACCTGAAGATTCAAAGCTGTAAATCACAGTAAATGTCCAAATAAATGTCCTTGAAATGGTGGAAGTTGTATAGGAATAGATGAGGAAGTGTGTGGGAAGTATTTTGTTCTTGACCAAATAAATGTCCCTGAAATTGGTGGAAGTTGCATAGGAGTAGATGAGGAAGTGTGTGGGATGGGGAAGTCCCACAGAGCTTTTCCCCTTGGCCTAGAATTCCCTTCCCCTGCATAGTCCCTGGTGTAGTCTTTATGGAACCACTCAAAACTGTGGCTGGTATAGCAAGCACTTGAAAAATGTTAGTGGCTTTTATTATTATTTTTGAACGAGATGTGTCTTCCCCACTCATAGTATTTTCTAGGTGGAGGAAGCTCCACTTGGGGAATAATTTGGCCTCCCCCTCCTCTCTCCACTCACAGCCTGCTGAGTTTAGGAGAAACTCAGTATATGGCTGCTGTAACAAATTACCAGAAACTGGGTGACTTAGAGCAACAGAAATGGATTTTCTTACAGTGCTGGAGGCCAGAAGTCCAAAATCAATGTGTGGACTGGGTTGGTTTCTTTTGCAGGCTCTGAGGAAGAATTCATTCCCTGCCTCCCTCCTGGTTTTGGGTGCTGGGTTTCTGAAATCCTTGGTTTGAATCCAGGTTTCTTAACCTGTAGATGCATCACACCAATTTCTGCCTTCATCTTCACAAGGCTTTCTCCTGTCTGTCCTTTGCCCTTATCTTCTAAGAACACCTGCCATTTGATTTAGGGCCCACTCTAATCCAGGATGATCTCATCTCATGGTCCTTAACTTAATTCCATCTGCAAAGATCCTTTTTCTAAACGAGCCCACGTTTACAGACTCTCTCTATGTGTGTATTATATCTTTCTCTATATATACACATAGTATGTGTGGGTGTGTGGGGCACACTCAGCCCACCACACCGGGTGTGTGCATTTCAGCTTCTTCCTCTCCTTTTCTTCTTGGAGTGAGTCTGCTTGTTGAGAACACGTGTTCTGCTCTGATTCTCCTGTGTAGGTTTTCCAAGGGCCTTGCCCTCCATTATAAAGCT
This sequence comes from Macaca nemestrina, assembly GCF_043159975.1. Lineage (NCBI taxonomy): Eukaryota > Metazoa > Chordata > Mammalia > Primates > Cercopithecidae > Macaca > Macaca nemestrina. The sequence continues at coordinate 158,898,607 of NC_092127.1, forward strand.
TGCTGTGGCCTAGCAATACTGGATGGATAAATCTGTCTATTTCTGAGTCCAGAACTGGAAACCCACTTACCTTACCTGAAGCTATAAAGTCTTCTTCAATATCAACTTTATCAAGTATGTGTGATAGTTTGGTCTCCCGTCTGCTCTATTCGCTGATATTATTTCTCAATCAGCTGATAATTCAAGAATGGAAGAAAGGTACCCCTTTCTGTGGGGCTCCCTTGAAAATTAAATAAATATCACTTAAGGCTCAGCTCAAAGGTTGGTAACTTTCTAAATTTTCCCCTCCCTCTCACAGGGAGAGTTAACCATGTCTTCTGGGCTCCCATACTCCTTTGTATTATCTTCTGTTATTTCCATTTTTTTCCTGTTGGATTATAGTTTTTCCGAAGGCCATCTCCCATGTTCCATCCACCAAATAGAATTGAACTTTGACAACACAGACATCCTCCTAATAGCTACAGTCCAGGACTCATGAGTAGGCACCGTGCATCCTGTTACTCTGTCATGCTTTTGATTTCATTGTCATCTTTGTTTGCTTTGCTAATATAGTTCATGAATAAGAAAGGAAATGTTGCTTCTTTACTGGAAATGGGATCCGAGATATCTTGCACTTTTTGTCAAACCAATTTATGGGCTTTGCCTACTGAAATAATGCGGTCTTGTATACTGCTTTCTGTATCTTATAATTGAGAACTCTTTTTTTTTAACTTTTGAAAGGTTAATAAATACAATGAATGCATAAGAAAGAACATAAAACTCACACATCGTCCCACCATCAACAGTCACTGTCAACTTATCTTTCCAGTTTATTCTCTCTATATTCTATATGTGAATGTGTATAATTAATTCAGTAATGATACTATATAACTTGCGTACACTGACTTTTATTGAACATTATATCAGTGGGCATTTTCCCTTGTCATGATGTTCTCTAAGTCATATTTTTGAACGGTTGTATGATATTCCTTACAAATATATTAAAATTTATTCAAGTATTTTCTTTTCCTCTGGTATTCAAGTTGTTTTTAATTTTTGGTAATTTTATTTTATTTTTCGAGACAGAGTCACTCACTCTGTCACCCAGACTGGAGTGCAGTGGTGCAATCTTAGCTCACTGCAACCTCCACCTTTTAGGTTCAAGCCATTCTCATACGTCAACCACCCAAGTAGCTGGGATTACAGGTGCCTGCCAACACGCCCGGCTAATTCTTGTATTTTTAGTAGAGATGGGATTTCACCATGTCGGCCAGGCTGGTCTCCAACTCCTGACCTCAAGTGATCTGCCTGCCTTGGCCTCCCAAAGTGAACTTTTGGTTATTTTAAATAGCTTTAAAAATGTGTTTTCAAATATCTGTCATAGCTCTGACATGATTGGTAGCAAAGCTGAATGGTTGACACGGTCAAAGTTAGGATGGCAATCGATACATTGGGACATCATGCTGGAGGAAAGTCAGCGCTGGCATGAGTGCCAGCCTCTGCCACATTGCTCTTGGGATGAGAGCTGCTGCAGACAGTGCTGTCTGCATGGGTGGATGTGATTTCTGCCAGGACCCTGCTTCCCTGGCTATGGTGCACTGAACCGAGAACTGGTGCCCGACCCAAAGGCAGCCATCCATGGAGAGTCCAGTGGCCAGCGGCTGATGCCAGAGCTCCACCCAGCGAGGTCACTGTACCCTGGATGATGAGTGGCCAAACAAAGCCTCTTTCACACACTTTGAATTTGAGACTTATCAGGGGACTAAGCCAAAAAGTTGGGTGGAAAAAGGCAGACATCCTGAGAGGAGTCTGCAAGCCATATCCACACGGCAGCGGGAGCCGCAACAAAGCGGGAGCCATGGAGGAGAGAAAAGGAATGCAGAGAGGATTTAGCAGCACGAGCAGAGAAAGCAGAGCAGAGTGTGGCTGAGTCATCACACTGGCAGAGCACTAGAGAAGGAGCAACAGATGCTTGCCGCTGAAGCAATGTCAAGAAGAACAGGTGGCTGGAGGTATACTATGTCCTGAATGACATTCCCAGCTCTGCCAGACCCGCCAGGCAGCTGCTAAAACTGCTTCCTGCTCTTCCCTACTTCCTTCTGTAGCCTCATAATGAACCACATTAATGCAAGTCACCAGAGCACGTCTCTTTTCCTGGCAACCCGAAAGAGCCTAATCAACACCACGTAATATTCGTATCTCTCTTATGGCACTCATCAAGAGGCATGATGATGATTTGAGTTTTTATGATTCTCCCTGACTAGACTCCTTGAGGTCAAAGACTGTATTTAATGTCTTTCAAAAAATATCCTCAGCAATGGAGACAGTTTAGTAGCATGTAGTAGGTGCTTTCTAACTGTTCGATGAATGAATGAGGAATGTAAGTGGTCCTGTGGTTAAAATAGCCATTGGAAAACATTTCTGTAGAGGAAATAAGTTTTTGGTGTCTTATTTTATTTGCTATTCATAAGTGGTGTAAAAACTCTTACTCTCAAGAATTTTATTTGAGGCTGGGTGTGGTGGCTCATGTCTGTAATCTCAGCACTTTGGGAGGCCAAGAGTTCAAGACCAGCCTGGTCAACATGGCGAAACCCCATCTCTACTAAAAATACAAGAATAAGCTGGGCATGGTGGCGGGTGCCTGTAATCCCAGCTACTTGGGAGGCTGAGGCAGGAGAATCACTTGAACCTAGGAGGTAGAGGTGGCAGCGAGCCAAGATTGCACCACTGCACTCCAGCCTGCGTGACAGAATGAAACTGTCTCAAAAAAAAAAAAAAAAAAAAAAGGAATTTTATTTGAAACAATGGCTTGGTGAAAATTTCCCTTTAATAATTTTTTTTGTAAATAAAACACATTAAATGTATATGTGTGTGTGTATATATATGTGTATATATACACACATATATATTTATTCACCAAACATTTACAGTCTAAGCTCTGAGTATACATTAGTAAGCTCAATGGAGAGACAGCACATAATAAGAGAGTTCCAGCCCTTGCAAGGCTCTCAGGCTAGGAAAAGAGTCATGTTAGCCCAATCAGGAAAAATAAGGCTATGCAGAATGGGCTAAAGTGGTGCAAAGTATGGAGGAATTTTCTTGGTGAAATGTGATTTTGAATAAGATACGGCGAGTTGCACAGAAAAGCACCAGCTATTAAGGTGACATGAGCATCTCTTAAAATAGTGATTAGTGATCTCCTTTACATTGTCAGTTTAATAAGACAGGAGATTCCAATTTCAGCTTTTTTATAGTTTTTGGGAATGTATTGCGTAGTGGGTTCCACAGTGTACTTTCTCCTGGGAACACTTATCAATTGTCTTGAGACAAGATGTTGTTATTGCTATTTCAAACGAGACAAGAAATCACTAAATATTGTATTCCAAATGAGACTTAGCAAGTAGTTCTCTGATATAACAGAGTTGCATCAACTTGCTGATGTTTTTCAAGAAACTGAATGAGTTCAATTTGGCAATGTGAAGTTGCAATATCACCATGCTTACATTTACTGATAGCATGCCAGCAAGTAAGTTGAAACCTAACTTTATGACTCAAAGGGCAAAACATTAATTTTACCATACTCAAGCTTTGAACAATAGTTACAGAGATATCTAAGTTTAAAAAATAAGTAACATTGTTGAATTTCTTGTCAGACACTATAGATACATTTGAGAAACATCTTCCCAGTGAACACTTAAATTAACAGAGGAGATTGGTCATGGTTTATATAATTAAATTTTGAAATAAAACTTCCCATTACTCAGACTTTCAACCTACTTACATTTTGGCACAAGTTTAAGACTATTGTGAATGTTCCAGGTATATTTTAAACAGGTATGCTGTTTAAAAAACAGTTACCAGTAATGAATCAGAATTTTCTCAATACTGTGCAAATAAAATAGAGAAACAAAGTGGGTGTTAAAACTGATATAAATCTGCAATCCTTTATCCTAAATTTAAAAATTTCACATTAGTCAAAATAGAATAAACTGTGTTGTTTTTCCCTTGTGCATCCTCCTTCCGGTGACAGCAGCTCGATTTTCCTTCGAGACCTGGGTGTATGCAGGAGCCACCATGCTCATTTGGGATACACCATTGTCTTGGCTACAGGTTCAGGGATGGACACGTGAGGCGGGCCAGGTCGCTGAGGCTTAGTTCTGGGACTGTGGTGGGCCTTGGTAGGAAAGAGAAGATTGTTGCTTGTAAAGATGATTCTAAGTTCAGAGTTCTTGGGGACTACCACAGGAAGCATGCTCATGTTGAGAATAAAGCAGCTACTATAGAGGGGACATGGAGCTGAGAAATGAGCTGAAATCTTTGAAAATATTCTTTCAGCCCCACAATCACCTGATTCCTGAATCCCAGAACCCCTCCTGGATTTACATGAGTAATAAATCATCTTCCTCCCTTCCCCCACTTTTTTTTTTCCCGAGTCAGTTTGAATTGAGTTTTCAGTCACTTGCACCTCCCTTACCCTGCAAAATCTTCACTAATGTGCAAACGATTAGAATTGTTCTCACTGGTTAACTTAAGAATAAGCAAGTTTAATAAAGTTAAGATTATAAAAGCACATTTTACTAATGAAACATCACCCGCTTGTTTTTGTTGTATACATTCACTTTACATAAGAATTACTTGAAACAAGTTCTGTTGAAATATGAAAATTAAAAAATAAATGTATAAAAATATAAAACCTCACAACCCCCCGGCCTAGAAATAAAGTCAAATGCACATGTAGTAAGTCATTCCAGACCATTCGTAGTTGGTCCTGACTCCCTTTCCCTCCTCAGACCTTGCATTCCTTCCATGCCACATTTCTAGAACTTTGTCCAGCTTTCTCGACTCCTCCGCTCTTCTGCTTCTTGCTCAGTGTCTGTTCTCTGCTCAAAACATCACCTTTTTCTACTCTTTTTTTTCACGTATGCTTTAAGGTTCAGCTAAAGAGCACCTCCTTGTTAAAGCCTTCCAGAGTCTTCCTATGGAGAATTCATTGCTCTTCCTTCTGCTCAGCCATCCTTACCGTCCGACGTGTATTACTGCTATGTGGACTTAAGTGCATTCTGTCTAGTCTGGAGTCTCACAGGCAGGGCCTACATTTGGTTCATCTGTGTATCCCTCCTGCTTCAAGGCTGTCTGCCATATAGCACATATTCAATGCATATTTGTCAAATGAAGTTTCAATGAGTGGCGTCAGGTTGCTTATTCTCTTGTTTATTCTCCTACATGCTACAGGCAGGCTTTTCTCATCAAGGGTGTAAAAGAAGCCGTATATACTCAGTAGTTTGTTGGCATTCACAGTCATCAAACACCATAAATGACCCATGTTCCAGCCATTCAAAGAGTCCCAGTCCAAGGGTGAACTTTTATTAGCTCTATTTATTGGCCCAAACATAAACTCCTTGGTTTCAATGGGGCCTTGAGCCACATATAGAAACGCACAGATCAAAGAGGCTCCAAGGTCATTCAGTATTGTGCACATTACCAGTCTTTACCAATTCAAACTTCAGTTTAGTGGTTTAGTACTTTTTCCTTGGTAGTGTTTATTTATCACAAGAATGGGAGACGCTTACCCAAGGAGTTTACAAGTATTTCAAAACATGTCCAGCTATCAGGAGGCTTGCTTTATAACCAGCTACACTGGGCGTGTCACCTTCTTTGGGCATCACTCATGCCTCGTGTCACCTCCATCAGGCTGCTTAATTGACTTGCGTGTTTTGGACCATCTGACCTGGTACTGACTTCCCATAGTTCCTGAATAACTAATGATAGATATTATATTTATGAAGATTAACCACTCCTGATTTCAGTTGGACTTGTTGGACAACATTAAATGCTCTTAAACTGGCCTTCTATTCCTGATGGACTTTCTTGGGGATTAAGCATTCTATCCCACTTTACCCTGTATCACAGTCACGGCATCCTCACACTTAGAAGAGAATTCGTGTCCAGAAGAGCTCATGCTTTTAACTGGAGGACAATTCGTGGTGGTGACCTAGTTCCTCCTGAGTGATTAGGAATGCTTTCTTTGTGAAAACCATCTGCAGAGAAGTGAAGATACAAACATTAGGTTTGTTGGGATGGGATAGGGTCAGTGAAGAGCTATCAAGTCTAAACTCCCATCTTTGAGACTGAAATCTGCTGGATTGTTAGTGGGAGGAAGAAAGGGGGTTGGCAAGAGAGAAGATTCAGTCTCAGTTCCACGCCCTTGGGCAGTCAGTCCTTCTTGACTGGACTATACAGGCAAATTATAGGTTGCGGGACACTATTTGGGACATGTACTGACATGTTAAAAAGAGATGGCTGCTCTGATTTTCCAGCAGTCAATCCCATCTTAAACCATTTTATTTTCAAGTTTACCTCCTATGTTGATTTGATTGTCTATTGGTAACCCTCTCTGGGCTTATTCAATTGCTTCATCCTAGCAGTCAAGGCTGGGGAAACATCACAAGAGCTGTTCAAAGGAGATTGCTTTTTAATGTGTTTGGTATGGATGTGTTGCTTTTAGTGATTAAAAGCTGAACAATTCACATAACTTTCCACTTATTCTCTTTAGATCTTTTTGTTATTTTCCTGATAAGGTACAATGATACATATTTTAGAATGTAGAATAAAACAATTAAGAAATATGATCATAAGTGACTATTTTCTGATCTCTGGAATCCATGCAGGGACAGTATGTTGTTAAGGAAAGGGCAGCTTTGGAATCTGTTGAAGCTGGGTTCAAATCCTGTCACTGGCTCCTTCTCAAGTGTAGAATAGAATTATTATGAGGTTCAGAGAGAATATGTAATACTCTATTCTTTTTTTTTTTTTTTTTTTTTTTTTGAGACAGTCTGGCTCTGTTGCCCAGGCTGGAGTGCAATGGCATGATCTTGGCTCCCTCCAAGATCACTTGGCAACCTCCACCTCCCAGGTTCAAGCGATTCTCCTGCCTCAGAATCCCAAGTAGCTGGGATTCCAGATACCCACCACCACACCCAGCTAATTTTTTTGTATTTTTAGTACAGATAGGGTTTCACCATGTTGGCCAGGCTGGTTTCGAACTCCTGACCTCAAGTGATCCGCCCACCTCAGCCTCCCAAAATGCTGGGATTACAGACGTGAGCCACTGCATCTGGCCAATACTCGATTCTTGATAGTGTAGTTTGTTGTACAATAGAACATTTTTAAAGGTAAAACTAAGTGGAGAATATTTTTCCTGAACCTTTGGTTAGTATATATAACATGCAAGAATAAACTGTTTACTATTCCCAGAGATTCTGCCATTTCTGTAAGAGGTGTTAGTGGGTGATATCTTCTTTGCTTGCAGACTTCCTCTTGTTGCATTTTGATCTTGAGATTGGTGGATGTCTTCCTGTATCCTCAAAGGACTTATGGTTTAGTGGACACTGAGAGTAGCATCTACTTGTTCCTGCAAAGATTTGAAACAAGGGGCTTATTGGCCATCTCTCTCAAAAGGCCCTGGCCAGAGAGAAGGAGAAAGAGGAAGTCAAGAGATTTGGGAGTTGGAAAGAGATGAGTGCTCTCTGTATCTGCCTGGCAGAGTAAAAGCTCCTAAGTGCAGAAAACATAATGACTGCCTTTGTTTGCTGGAAGGTTGCTGGTGTCTTTGATTTTCAAGTTTCGGCCTGCTTTATAGAAGCGGGCAGAATGCAAGAGATACTAGATTCCCTTGAGTCCAGCAATTTGTAGTGTTGTGATATTAAAAAAAATTTTAATTCATTGGCATGCAAATTCAGGAGGAAAATAGGGAATTGTTACATAAATGCATGATATTTTTAAACCTAATAATCAAAAGCATAATAACTTTGTGAGAAAAACTACAGAATGTGAAACATCTTATTAACCCAGCAAAGTCATCTTAATCAGGTAATGTGCACTAAAACTATTGCAGATATTTATCTTCTCCCACCTCCACATTTCCATTAAAAGTGGGAGAGGGCAAAAAAAGTTTATTTCTTCCCTTCTATGCATTAAAAGTATTTTAGTAGCTAACTCTGTATAATTTATTATCATATAGAGGATAAAAGTATGAATATTGTCTCAATTTGAATGCCAACTCCACCTTTTAACAAGCCCCTTAACCTCTCAATGACTGGTCTCTTATAAGACAGGGTTGTTATGAGAATTAAATAAGCGAATATATATGAAACGCTTGGCAAGTAGGCATTATGTACGTGTAATACTTCTTCCTCTTTTTTTTTACACCATCAGTTTATCCTCACAAAATTTTTGTGAAGAAGATAAAGCAGGAGTTATTAAAGTCCTTGTGGAGCATGTGAAGCTCAAAATGGCAGAGTAGCTACTTTGGGATCAAATATTTGGTTACCTACAAAAGTGGCACTCAAATTGAGGCATCCTGACTTGGCACCCTATCGCCTCCTATTTCAGGAAATTTTACACTTCTACTCGGTCTTCTCCTGAATGCTCAGGGGGTGAATTAAGCACAACTCTTGGTTGAGTAGGCCCTCTTCCAATATGCATTTATTGATTGAATAGAACAACTAAGAAGTGGGTATTGCAGAAAGTAATATTTGGCTAATATTCCCTGATATAATATCACAAACATTTAAGCATTTTATAGAAGTAATTTTTGCCCCCCAGAGTAACCAATACTCTGTTATTACTCCTTCGGTTAAATGAGATAAAGACAATTGGTGCTTGAGCCATTATTATGCCAAATTCAATAACTAAGTGTGAACAGGCCCACATGCCTGATGATATAACACAAAGTCATATTACCAACGATGTAGTCATTGAAAATGAAACATTTACACAACCGAAAGTATGATTAATCAAGAGATCTATTTCCATACCTTTTGTCCACAACATGGCTATCACTACTTTTAATCAAAACACTGAAGCCTGAATCATCCTGATAGGGCTTGAACAACAGCAACTATGACAGGGAACAAAACCTAGGAAGAAACCCCTTCATTTTGTTTATGTGTGTACTGGAAGCTCCAGGAGTGGGAGAGGGGGAGCAGCGAATGGCAATGCATGTGGAAGAGAGATAGGTGGTGAAATTGACTGTAACACTGGGGAGTGAAGCTGAGAAAAACGGCCACCAAGGGCAAAGTGCTTGTTAGTAATAGACAAACGTTGCTATAAGGAAGTTTGTTATATTTCTTTCAAGTTTTAAAAAATATTTCTAAGCCAATTTCACATAATATATAACTGAGAGAAACCTTAGGACTTATGTTTCATATTGTTTCACATTTTTTGGTCAGGTAGGCAAAGGAAACTCAGGGAGGTTGAGCAATTCTTCCAATGTCACACAGCAAGCTAACAAGCTTGGTAACTGCCAAGTCAATGGTAGGTTACCAAGCTAGCTTGATAATTGCCAAGTCAAAGTAGGGTTTTTGACTCCTTTTTTCATTCAGCAGTAGCTCCGCACTAAATCCTGTGCCTGTTACATCATTAGCACTCCACAAATATTTGATGAATAAAAGAACAAATGGCTCCCTGTCTCTTGTGCCTTTTGTTTGTGGACCATTTTTGTACTCCAAATTGATGAAAAGGCTAAAGAGATTGCAATGTGCTTTGTAGTTGGCCATGGAGTTTGAGAAAGCAAAGTTTCTCGCCTTGGCACAAATTCAGAGATCTTTCGGAAAAATGATCCCACTTATTTTTACTTTTGCATTTGCCAAGGGGGATTAACTCAGCAGAGATGTGGTTGATGAGAGGGCCAGGTTCTAAAGTCAGCCCCAAGATGAAAATCACAGGTTATCAAAACTACCCTTGCAACTCTCTTAGGGAGGTGTCATGTCAGAGATTGGCACACTGTTTCACAGCCAGTTTTCCCTCCGTCATTGGAAAGCAGGGCTGTTTTCTTGTTTGAGTATCAGTGAAGCAGTTTGCTTGAATTTTGGGGTCATGTATATGAGAAATGTGTATTTTAAGCAAGAGACTGCATGGTGAGTTATCTATGAACATGGAGACAGGTCAGGCACAATAGATTCATTTCTCATGTTCACTCTGGGGCACGTGCTTTTTAAGACCAACATATTCTCTCTCTCTCTCTCTCTCTCTCTCTCTCTCTCTCTCATATAATTGAACTTACAAAAGTTGAGTGCACGAGGAAGACTGAACAAAACACTAATAAGGGTATCCTAGAATCAAAATCTATATGGAATGTATTTATTTTATTTTGTGGAGCTTCTAAAGATATGCTTGCTGAACTTTAGAAGTAGATAAATTCCTTGGCAGTGCTATGATTTTGTTTTTCTTTTTGCTGTGGTGGCTTAGAAAGAAAAAGGAAAACAATGTTTTAGTATGGATATGGCTGGAAAAAGGAGAATAAATTACCTGACTACTGAATTTAGAGAAATGGAAATGCAAAAGGAAGTCATTCTCCAACACCCCTCCCCTCTGTTAAAAAAGCAAACAAAACAAAACAAAACAAAACAACCTTGGTTTACTCAAACTTACCCTTCAAGAATTGGTTCAGGCATCAAAACCTTCTATGGCTACCAATATCCTCAATAGGCTGTTTGTTCTTTCTGCACCTCTCTCCCTTCCCTTTTCCCTTTTCATCCTACACGTTTCAATTCCCAAATCTCCTTTCCCACTCCTGTTTATATTGGAATCTCACAGTGGACACAGACCATGGTCTCATGGAGGCCTTTGTAAGAAGTTATTAAAGTTACTAAAACTAATGTGCTCCTATAGACATTATGAAGGAGGACTTCGGACAGAGACACCTAGTTGATTTCCTGGAGCAATACCTAGGGAATTATTCTTTTGGCTTTGAGAGGATGATATTTTAAGTTGTTACATACTTGCTGATCTTCAGGAGATTTCTGGAACCATCCTGCATGCACAGGAAGCTTGGGCTCTTGGCCCAAATCGGCTCAGAGTCTAAATATTTGGAAGATGAATACTTGGAAATGCATTTAAACATCTAAAGCATTTTATTTGTTTTTCCAGTGAGTCTCATTGTTAGTGCAGTACAATTCTACAGCAAGACTGTATCTGCTAAAGACATGAACCTTGTGGACAAGCCCAGGCCTAGGCTCCACCTCAGGTCTTGGTGGGAAGCCAGAGGTACATGTCTATTGGCTAATGTCCACACTCCTGAAGTGGGTTATTATTACAATCCCTCATCTTAAACGCCTGCATTCTAAAGTCATGCTAAGAGTCAGACCCAAATGGAACACTGGAACACGCATAGGCACATGCACACGTGTGCGTGGGCACACACACACACACACAGGCACACGCACACGCACACACACAGGCACATACACACACACACAGGCACACGCACACGCGCACACACACACACAGGCACACGCACACATGCGTGCACACACACACGTGCACACACACAGGCACACACACATGCATGCGTGCACACACGCGTGCACACACACAGGCACATGCACACGCTCGCACACATGCATGCACACACATACAGGCACACGCGTGCGCATACGCACACACGTGCACACGCACACACGCGCACACGCACATGCACACGTGCTCACGTGCACACACGTGCACGCACAGGCACATGCATGCGTGCTCACGCAAGGCACATGCACGCACACGCACACGCATGCACACACAGGCAATGCACGCACACACACAGGCACATGCACACACACACACAGGCACACACGTGCGCACACACACGTTTTACAAACCAAATGTTGCACTATTTCCTTTCTTTTGTCAGTGCTGAATCTATATTATTATTGTTAACCGTCAACTCTACACTGATGATGCCTGTGGTCAGTTTCCCTCTCTCGCCTTCCAGCCAAGGTGTCTTTTGGCTGGTATATGCTTAGAGGACACAAACTAATATGAATGTATTAGATTATGTAAAACATAATTAGGGAGGCAAATTTGCTGTAAAAGCAGCCTATGTATTCATAGAACTCAGAGGAAATTGTAAGCAATGTGGGGGGGGGTTTCATGTTCTTTAGACCCACAGATAAACTCTAGGACCTAAGCGATTGGAACTATTTCCCTATCCCAATTAAATTATCTAGATAATTACCAAATATCTCCTTTGCTATGCTACAGAGTCACAAAAGCACATTGTCTCAATGGCACGGGAGTAAGCATCAGTTTCATTTCTAATAGGTGAAGTAGAAAAGGGGTGGCATTGCCACTGTAAGGTGTCTTAGACAACAATGATAATAACCATCTCAGTAGAAATTGGGATGTGGTAGCAACAGTAAAAATTATATTAAGCTGGGCCCCGTGCCCAGACCATCAGCCTCAAATAAACAAAGTACAAGAAAAACACTTCAAGAGGGACTAACTTGTGAATCAAGGAAGCTAAATAAGCCAGAGATGTGCTCGCCGGAGGAGACAATGCTTTCACCTCCTTGAAAAAGCTTTTGCCCAACCTAATTAAAATTCCCCATCTAGTTAAAAATCTAACCATAATCCCACTGACGGCCCCTAGCTCCACCCTTTCCATTGTCAAGTTGCTCAGTCGAGCCCCCTTAGCTGAAAAATTATTGAACCGGAGTCGATTTGAGCACACAGGCATAATTCCCAGCCTACCACAGAGTTGGAGGCAAAGACGCTTAGTGATTTGCACAGTGGATGGTGGTGTCTCACTAGGCAATGATGTATGACACGGATGAGTGCGGAGCGGCCATCTGCTGTTGAGGAGGGTGACAGACAGAGTCTGTTCTAGTGTGGCAGATGACTCTCCCAGTGCTGGCCAGCTGGCATAGAGTGGACGAAGTTGGACAGGGCAAGTGATGCCCAGCAACTCTCTGGGGCAATAACTCAAGGTCTTCTCCCTTCTGTGGCTATATTTATCCCTGTCTTCTTCACACACACATGCATAATAGAGCTGATATGATAAAATACAGTCCGGAACATGCAGAAGAGGGAAGAAGCACACGCCTACCCAAAGGGTTAAAGTTGCTGATCTTGAGCACAAGATGTATCTTTGAGTTTCCTAGTAGCCTGGGCAAAAAGAGAAAACCTGATAAATCGTATGGCACATGTTACCTGGGAAAAAAAAGCAAAAACAGGTTCCTAGAAGAAATAAAGTTTTTCTTAACAATTTTTCTAAAATCTGGGTTTTTTTTTTTCTTTTGACTTAATAGAAAGGAGAAATTGGATTTCTCAGAGCGTGTATAACAAAATGTCAAACCGCTAGAGTGCTTGGCCTATTGATAGGGAAATGACTAGAATATGGCTTGCTCAATCATTAATGAGACACAGGTAGCATTCAGCAGTACCCTGGGACTGGCTGATTGAGACTCACCCCTTTAGAACTAATAGAATCATTATTTTTACCTTTTTATTTTTGCACATCTGTATTTTCTGAAGCTTCCTCAATGAACATGTATGACATTTGTCGTGTAACTATAGCTCGTTCTGGACTGTGTGACGTGAGATCCTCACCTTCCTTCCCTTGTTCTATATCGTGGGGGGGGCCTGACCCCTCCAGGCTGCAGTTCTCAGGCCCCCATGTTAGCTGGCTTCTAGCGGAGTTTGGCTAATGGGAGGCTCTGGTGGGAGTTTGCCGAGCCAGAGGAAAGAAGACGTCAAGGTATTTTTCCCTCTCCCTCTGTCCTGGGGTGGTATCTCTGGCAGCTGCCCCCTCTCTTCCATGACTCCAGTTTGCACAGGAAGCCTGTCATGTTTCCAGCTTCCTCTGGGTAATCCCAGTCCCCGGGCTCTGCTAGCATCACCTCCTCCCTTTGTCCCTCTAGCCTAGGAGTGGCGGCAACTTCCTGCTGCTGCTAGTCTCTGGATTGCCTCGCCATCCCTTGTTTGGCTTCTAAGTTTCTTTGATCTAATTGCATTAACTTTTATCTGTTTTAAATATTTGGAATGATTTCTGTCTTCCTGGTTGGGCTCTGACACAAAGAGACAAAAATGTGTTTGAAACAAAAATGAATGGGGCAAAAGAATCTAGAGGAACATGAGTTAGAGAAAACCAGAAAAGCAAAAGACTTCACAGATCATGGCAGCACACACAAAGAAATGTCCAGTGTTGGTGTGCAGAAGCTGGAAAAGATGTCGGGTCACCTGAGGGCCTTTTAAGGCACATTTATATGCAAAAATAGCAGCTTTATTTGGAGCCATAAGGTCTATAAGGGAAGGACAACAACATGTAATGTATAGGAAGAAAATCCTTAGGATTTAGAATCATAAGCTATGAATTCAGGTCCTGGCTTGTGGTGGATTGTGGTTTACTCTGCAGCATCCATTCTACCCCTCCCACTTGGCATAGCAGCTGCAAAGCTTGGATGCTACTGGTCCAGCTTTAGCCTCTAGGTTGTAGCCTTAATTGCCACAGGCATCGGCTCATGCATGGATATATACCCTAGGCCTGTATTGGCATTCCCTGGTCACTGGTGCAAGAAAAGATAAGTCTATGACTCTTGTTTGATAATAGGAGACAGAAACATCCTTTCTCCTTCTGGATGGTGTGGTGGGTCCTGAGACTGCTTCAGTATTTTGCTATTAATAGAAAGAGAGGATGAGAATAAAGCTGGCACAAAAAGAAGGGTAAATCCAAGACAATTGAAATAAAACAGAGCTGAATTTCTGATCAAGCTATACCTGAAGCCCACCACACCGCTGGATTTTTTCTGTAACATATGTTTATACATTCACAATACTGTTTAGAAAACATGGTTTGATTTGGGGTTTCTGTTACTTGCAACAAATACACAAAGATGCCACTTTATTGGCTGTGTGTCCTTGTCCTGTTAGTCTGTTCTTGCATCGTTATAAAGAAACACCTGAGACTGGGTAATTTATAAGGAAAAGAGATTTAATTGGCTCACACTTCTGCAGGCTGTATAGGAAGCATAGCTCTGGCATTAGCTTCTGGAGGGACCTCAGGAAGCTTACCATCATGGTGGAAAGTGTTCACATGGCAAAAGTGGGAGCAAGATGATCAGCCTTAAAAAAAAAAAAAAAAAAGAAAGAAAGCAGGAGCAAGAGAGAGAGTGTGGGTGGAGAGGTGCCACATACTTTTAAACAGCCAGATCTCGTGAGAACTCACTTACAATAGGGAAGACAGCACCGAGTCACCAGAGATCTGCCCCTATGATGCAAATATCTCTCCCACCAGTCCCCACCTCCAACACCGGGGATTCCATCTCAACACGAGATGTGGGTGGGGACAAATATACAAACTATATCTGTCAGCCACTTTGCCTTTCTGATCCTCAGTTTCTTCATCTATAAAATGGGAATAGTAAGATAATGCACCTTAGAACATTTTGTGAGGATCAACTGAAGTAATAAATGAGATGGTGCTTTGTAAATTATAAGCAGCAATTTGAATCTTATGATTACACATATAACTTATTTCCATTGTTAATGCATTTTTATGTCTCTCCTATATAGAAATAATTCATTTTACCAAGCATGCAGTTCTATAATACCTACTTCATTGCTGTGTCGTGTTTATCAAGATTAATCAGCAATAACCACTATTTCACTCTGTACCACTCTAAATAATTTACTTTTGAAGTCCCAGGTGACTATGCAAGCTTCAAAGGATTTACCTCAAAACTCTTAGTCAACTGGAAACAGATTGAGTAACCCTTTGTGTGATCACTCATAACTCACTTGTAAAACGTGTGGTTTTCGCTGCCATCTGGAGCAGCCTATGAAAGTGCGTGTGTGCTCTCACCGTGTGAAAGTTCAGGCGTGTCCAGGAAGGACGAGATGGTCAGTTCTGCCCTTGCTTCTTCTTGAGGTTGCTGCCCTGGGGTGGTTTGCTGACCTGGGAGAGCGGTTTAGGCATGAACCATTCAAAGAGTAGACAACTAAGCACCATCAGGAAAATAGCATATAACGTTTAGCTTTTAAAAAAGGCAAATATTTCACTATAATAACAAATTATTAAGAGTAATTAATTTACCCAGCCTGATTAGATAAGGTCTAAAAACACTGCAGAAGTATGCAGTGTGTGTTTCTCTTCTCGTCATCAGTGTATATTAGGCCAAGTGTATTAGGCTGGGTATGGGCTTGCTAACTGCGGCAGATAAGACAGACAGAGGATGACTGGAGCTGGAGCAAGCCCGGCGAGGCAGTGATCCTTCCCACCAAGCACTGTTATTCTACCTCCCAAGCAGACTTCCCATCTCTCCTTCTCTGTCTTGCCACTTAACCAGGTCAGGTCCCCATCACGGATCACCTGTGCTAGCCTCTCTGCCTCCAACCTCAGCCTCCTCACTTTGCCTCTATTTACCCTCAACCCAGCTAATATGAGTTGTCTCTTAGAATTACACCATGTTGTCCTTGCCCCCTTTCCCTACCATGAAACGTTTCATTGGTTCCCTACAGCTCGTCGTATAGAGCCCAGACTCCGTAGCATGACAAGGCCTGTAGGATCTGACCCCCATTAGCCACCGACCCAGCCCCTCTGCCATCATCCCTGCCTACACTCCCCATGCACCTTCCAAATCAAATCATAGACCTGGGGCACAGCTCTGTAAGGTATATGGTTATGACATTTTGTGATCATAAAAATGACTTGAGCTTGCTTAAAATGCAGATTCCTTAGCCACATCCTCACTAGAGTATGATCCAGGGTGTCAAGGCTGGAAATCTGAAATTTCTTAAGAACGTTGACAAAGTCAGTGCAGGTGGTCCTTGGAGACTTCTCCAAAGTCTTTGGAGAAACTTTGGGTGATCCCCCTCATCACGATGTAGTCCACTTTTTTCCTTCCATATTTGCTTCCACCTGGGACTCCTTAAGGGTGAGCGTCAGGCCATATTCAGCTTTGTTTTCCCAGGACCTAGCACAGCTCCGCACACACCAAGCTGTCCTATTGTGTTGATTACGTGGGAAAATGAATCACAGCAGAGCTGGTATCTTGAGGCCTCAGTAGGGATGGGAGCAGTCTGGGACCAGGGGACCCAGCACAGGGGTTGGCTGGCCCAGAGAGCAGCAGTTCAGGAAATGTTAGAGAACCAAGTGCATTGGGGGAGTGATAGCAAAACCCTGGTCAAAGGTCAAAGGTCAAAGGAGGATCCTATGTGCTGGTGGGTGGTGGGGGAGGGGAGGAAGTTAACAAGAGGCACCTTCAGGCAGTGGCTCATGCACAAGGAAGAAGGAACCAGTTAGCATAAGAGAAGCCCAGAAGCACCGCACTCTACAATCAGCATCAGACTGCAGGAAAGGGTGGCTAGGTACAGAGTCCCAGATTATTGCTCTAGAGAATAGCAGTTGCGAATTTTGTCTGCATGTTAGATTTGTTTTTGAAACCAAATGAACAGGTGAATGTCAGATTTCCAAGTTCCAACCCAGAATTACTGAATAAGACTGGATAAGTATGGAGGGGATTTCAGAACTCTTTATACCAGGAGCTCTGAAACTATCATTATGTGTCCATGTATCATCTTCTCACCCCTAATTAATGCTGGTTGTTACCCAGTGGGCCATATCTATTTTTAAAAATCACATTTTGGCAGGGATTATTGGCTCATACCTGTAATCTGAACACTTTGGGAGGCCGAGGTTGGTGGATTGCTTGAGGGCAGGTGTTTGAGACCAGCCTCTACAAAAAAATTGCAGAGGGCAACATAGTGAGACGCTGTCTCTACAAAAAAAATTTTAAAATTTAGTCCGGAATGATGGTGTGCAACTGTAGTCCTAGCTACTGAGGAGGCTGAAGTAGGAGGATTGCTTGAATTCAGGAGTTAGAGGCTGCAGTGAGCTGTGATGGCACCACTGCTTTCTAGCCTAAGTGACAAAGTGAGACCCTGTTTCAAATAAAAATAAATACATATCACATTTGGGATTTTTTTTTTTGGCTCAGGAAAATATTTATTATTATTATTTCTTTGCTTATTTCTTCTCTGTCTCTCTAGTCTCTTTGACTGTGACTTCTATTAGATGATTGTTGGCATTTCTGGGTCTAACTTTGATGTCTCCAAACTTTTGCTATAGTATTTCCATTTTTTTCCTTTAATATAGTGTTCTGGAACAATTTCTCAGCATACTCTGCAGTTATATTCTATATTCTTCAGTTATGTCTATTCTATTACTCAACACATCTATTAAGATTTTTTAGTTTGATGATTGCATTTTTAATTTCTAAGATATCTAAATGCTTGTCATCATAACAGCCTGTTCTTGCTTCAGGAATATGATAGCATCTTTTAATTCTCTAGAATGTTCAATATTTGGTATACCCTCAAAGTTTTCATCTGTTTGTTTTATTTACTCTATTTCTTCAGGTGTTGGTTCTGAGATTTATTTAGTTTTATTTTCCTTTCTTGATGTTGGTTTTCTGTAAATATTTGGTGGTTCTAGATTTTGTACTCATTTTTGTATTTGATTATTCTGGTTTCATCTGCATCAGGGCCAACAAACTGTAGCCCATGGCTGCTGTCTGTTTTGTAAATAAAGTTTCTTTGGAACACAGTCACAGTCATTCTCATATCTCCCATGTCTCCAATTGTTCTACCATGGTAGAGCTGAATGAACCATAAAGCCTAAAATATTGACTCTCTGCCACTTACAGAAAAAGTATGCCAACCCTGCCTGGATCTAACCAACCATTTTCTTATAGGAAACAACTCACAGAGGAAGATGGTAAGCACTGCTTGGCTGATTGATACATCAGTTAGAACAGGATAGGAGATATTCTATAAAACAAAAGACTTAGCTTCTTCATGAATATATGCCATCAAAATAAAAAACAAAAATGCAGAAATTCATGTGGGCTAAGACATATTTAATAGAAACATCAGCCAAAATCAGTGTGTGACCTTGGCTTGGATCCTAATTTAAACAGGTCAACCATAAAGGCAAATTTTTGAAATGATGAGAACAAACTGAATATGAACTGGTGTTTCTAAATTTTATGGATATGAAACCACATTACAGCCTAGTGGCATAAAATAACAGCCATTATGCTCACAGGTCCTGAGTCAGGAATTTGGACAGACCACATGGAGATGCCTTCCCTGCTCCATAATATTGGGAGCCTCAAATGGGAGACTTAAATGGCTCGGCTCTGCTGGGAATGCTGATTGGACACCGACATGTGGCCTCTCCATGTGACTGGGCTTCTCACAGCCTGCCGCCTGGATTCTGAGAGAAACCATCTTGAGAGGAGACTTCTGGAGGGTAAACATCCCAAGAAACCCAGTGGAGGTTAGGTGGCTTCCTGACCTCCACTTGGAAATCAGACAGCACCTCAAATCTCACATTGTAGTGTTCCGGCCAGTAACTAAACCCACCAGGAGTCAAGAGGAGGGGAGTTAGACCTCACCTTTTTATCTCAGAGTGGCAAGTTCACTTGCAGAAGCTAGGAGATGCTGCTATAAACATTTTTGGAAAGTACAATCTGCCACAACTGCTTTTTAGATGATATTGATAACTTGTCATTGGAGGGGAGTGTGTGTGATAATTTTCAGCATCCTACAGGCCTACTTTTTAGCACAGATTGGTGTAGAGGAGCGACCTACCAGCATGGCAACAGGATTGGGTTATAATTTTGAGTGCGTGTGCGTGTGTGTGTGTGTGAAAGAGACAGATCATTTAAAAAAATTTCTTTTTGTGTTAGAGAATCACACTAAGTATGAGTAAAATAAAATGATATTTGAGATTTCCCAATCCTACTGAAACTATTCTAAAAGATAGAGAAAGAGGAAATTGTCCCTAAATCATTCTGTGAAGCCCATCTCACCCTCATAGAAAACCAGGAAAGGACACAACAAAAAAAGCAAACTACAGACCAATATCCCTGATGAACATAGATGTAAAAATCCTCCACAAATACTAGCTAACCGAATCTAACAGCATATCAAAAATATAATACACCATGATCAAGTGGGTTTCATACCAGGGATGCAGGGATGGTTTAACATATGCAAGTCAATAAATATGATATGCTAAAAAAGAATTAAAAACAAAAATCATATCATAATCTCAATAGATGTAGAAAAAGCATTTGATAAAATCCAGCGTCGCTTTATGATTAAAACCCTTAGCAAAATCGGCATAGGAGGGACATACCTTAAGGTAATAAAAGACATCTATGACAAACCCACAGCCAACATTATACTGAACAGCAAAAAGTTGAAAGCATTCCCCTGGAGAACTGGAATAAGATGAGGATGACCACTTTCACCACTTCTATTCAACATAGCACTGGAGGTTCTAGCCAGAACAATCAGACAAGAGAAAGAAATCAAGGACATCCAAATCAGTAAGAGGAAGTCAAATTGTTGCTGTTTGCCAATGATATGATCATATACCTAGAAAACCCTAAAGACTCATTCAAAAACCTCCTAGATCTGATAAATGAATTCAATAAAGTTTTAGGATACAAAATCAACGTACGCAAATCAGTAGCACTGCTATGCACCAATAGCAACCAAGCTCAGAATCAAATCAAGAACTCAACCCCTTTTACAAAAACTGCAAAACAAAACAAAACAAAACCTAGGAATATACCTAACCAAAGAGGTGAAAGATCTCTACAAGGAAAACTACAAAATACTGCTGAAAGAAATCATAGAGAACACAAACAAATGGAGACACATCCCATGCTAATGGATGGGTAAAATAAATATTGTGAAAATGATCATACTGCCAAAAGCAATCTATAAATTCAAAGCAATTCCCTTCAAAATACCATCTTCATTCTTCCCAGAACTAGAAAAACAATCCAATCCTAAAATTCATATAAAACAAACAAACAAAAAGCCAACATAGCCAGTCAGACTAAGCAAAAAACAAATCTGGAGGTATCACATTACCCAACTTCAAACTATACTACAAGGCTATAGTTACCAAAACAGCATGGTACTGGTATAAAAACAGGCACATAGAACAATGGAACAAATAGAGAACCCAGAAATAAAGCCAAATACTTACAGCCAACTGATCTTTGACAAAACACACAAAAACATAAAGTAGGAAAAGGACACCCTATTCAACAAATGGTTCTGGGATAATTGACAAGCCACATGTATAAAAATAAATCTGGATCCTCATTTCTCACCTTATACAAAAATCAACTCAAGAAGGATCAAAGACTTAAATGAAACCATAAACATTCTAGAAGATAACACTGGAAAAAGTCTTCTAGACATTGGCCTAGGCAAAGATTTTGTGAACAAGAACCCAAAAGCAAATGCAACAAGAACAAAGATAAATAGATGGGGCTTAACTAAACTAAAAAGCTTCTGCACAGCAAAAGAAATAATCAGCAGAGTAAACAACCCACAGAGTGGGAGAAAAATCTTCACACCCTATACATCTGACTAAGGACTAATATCCAGAATCTACAAGGAATTCAAACAAATCATCAAGAAACAAAACATATAATCCCATCAAAAAATGGGCTAAGGACATGAATAGACAATTCTCAAAAGAAGATATACAAATGGCCAACAAACATATGAAAAAATGCTCAACATCACTAATTATCAGGGAAATGCAAATCAAAACCACAATGTGATACCATCCTTACTCCTGCAAGAATTGCCATAATTAAAAAATCAAAGAATAATAGATGTTGGCACGGATGTGATTTTACACTGCTAGTGGGAATGTAAACTAGTACAACCACTGTGGAAAACAGTATGGAGATTCCTTAAAGAACCAAAAGGAGAACCACCATTTGATCCAGCAATCCCACTACTGGGTATCTACCCGGAGGGAAAGAAGTCATTATATGAAAAAGACACTTGCACATGCATGTTTATAGCAGCACAATTCACAATCACAAAAATATGGAAGCAGCCTAAATGCCCATCAACAAACGAATGGATAAAGAACATGTGAGAAAGGAATGAAATAATGGCATTTATAGTAACCTGGATGGAGTTGGAGACCATTATTCTAAGGGAAGTAACTCAGGAATAGAAAATCAAATATTGTATGTTCTCACTTATAAGTGGGAGCTAAGCTATGAGAACGCAAAGGCATAGAGTGATATAATGGACTTTGGGGACTGAAGGGAGGAGTAGGAGGGGGGTGTGGGATACAAGACTACACAATGGGTACAGTGTACACTGCTTGGGTGATGAGTGCACCAAAACCTCAGAAATCACCACTAAATGACTTATTCATGTAACCAAATACCACCTGTTCCCCCCAAACATACTGAAATAATAATTTTAAAAATGAATGAAAATTAAAAAAAAAAAAGACAAACAAAATACTCTGGAAGAAAATGAAAGGTTGTAATGGTGATATATGTAAAACAAGAGTGGCAGAACGCTGACAGTTGTTGAAGTTACTGGATAAAGACTGGTAGCTTCGTAATATTATCTTTAATTTGCATATGTTTGAAATTTTGCTATGTAGAAAAGAAGAAAGAAAAAGCTGGTTTTGCCTGCTTATGGATGTTCTTTGTTTTTAACCTCTGGAATTGTGGGTGAGTCAGAGTCCTGGCAAGGAGTAGGGAATGCCAGGAGCTTAACCTGGAGGGTTAGGGGCTCCCTGTTTCTTCTGGATGTTGCCAAAGCCCCAGGCGCTTCCCTTCTTGTGCCCCCAAGTGCTGCAGTCCCTGTTCCAGCCTGAGGTGAGCAAGCCTACAAGCCTACTTCTTGGTGCACGTAGGCAGAGAGGAGGAACCTATCAGCTTGGTGACCAGGAATGGGTTATTACAATGGCCCCATGGCTGTCCATGACTCCCTCCTGCTGGGACACCAGGAGCCGTTTCTACATTGGCACAATTTCTTCCTGAACGTGCTTTAGGATGTAATTTCTTTTGTCAATGTGGTCTTCTCTGCTTTTTCTGTTTTAAGGATGACTTAAAATATCTGATCTGATGATAGCATGCCCCCTTTTCATTGTGTTATGAATTCCATCTTACCAACTGATATGGTTTGGCTCAGGGTCGCCACCCAAATCTCATCTTGAATTATAATCCCCATGTGTGGAGGGAGGGACCTGGTGGGAGGTGATTGGATTATGGGGGCAGTTTCTCCCATGCTGTTCTGTGATGGTGAGTGAGTTCTCACAAGATCTGATGGTTTTGGAAGTAGCAGTTTCCTTTGTGTGCTCTCTTTCTCTCCCTCTTTTTTTTTTTTTTTTTTTTTTTTTTGAGATAGAATCTTACTCTGTCGCCTAAACTAGAGTGCAGTGACAAGATCTCAGCTCACTGCAACCTCTGACTCCTTGGTTCAAGCAATTCTCCTGCCTTAGCCTCCAGAGTAGTGGAAATTACAGGCATGAGCCATCACACTCAGCTAATATTTGTATTTTTAGTACAGATGGGGTTTCACCACGTTGGGCAGGCTGGTCTCAAACTCCTGGCCTTAAGTGATCCACTCGCCTCAGTTTCCCAAAGTGCTGGGATTACAGGCATGACCAACCGTGCCCAGTGTGTGCCCTCTCTTTCTGTGTCTCTCTCTCTGTTTCTCTCTCTCTCTCTCTCTCTCTCTCCTGCTGCAGTGGGAAGACATGCCTTGCTTCCCTTTTGACTTCCACCATAATAAGTTTCCTGAGGCATCCCCAGCCATGCAGAACTGTGAGTCAATTAAACCTCTTTCCTTTCTAAAACACCTAGTCACTGGTAGTATCTTTACAGCAGTGTGATAATGGACTAATAAGCCAACAATTAAAAAAAAATGTTTCCTGTTATTTTTAGAGATACTGGTTGGAACAGAAAAAATATCTGTGAGTGCTTAGCCATTTTGACTCAATACCCTCAAGCTTTTTCAATCCATTATAATCAAGCAATATGTATCCAATTTTGCACCTTCTGAGTTTTTAAAAATCTATTAGAATTTACATATTTTTAATTTTATTAAAAACTGCTTGCAATAAAAATTATTCATGCTTACATGATATTGTATCTTATAAGTTATGCTATAATTTACAACTTCTGAACGTTTACATTTAGAGCATTTGTAACTTGATATTAAGCATATTTACGGGGATAAATGTCCGTTTTAATAATTAGTCTGTATATTAATTTTGTTTCTTTAAGATGGGTTGTAAAGTGTGGAATTATAATGAAAGAACTTGATCTAAAAAATGACCACTGATACATATTGCCAAAATTATTCGCAAATAATTTCTGTCCATATATGGCTTTCTTCCCCATACCCAGCAATGTAGGAGTCTCCATTTAATCTCTCTTTGGTAATGTTATTGGAATTGTTTGTTTTTCTTTTGTTTGTTTGTTTGTTTGTTTGTTTGGAGACAGAGTCTCACTCTGTTGCCCAGGATAGAGTGCAGTGGCATGATCTCAGCTCACTGTAACCTCCACCTTCCAGGTTCAAACGATTCTCCTGCCTCACGTGTAGCTGGGATTACAGGCATGTGACACAATGCATGACAAATTTTTTTTGGCTGTTTAGTAGAGACGGGGTTTTGCCATGTTGGCCAGGCTGGTCTTGAACTCCTGACCTCAAGTGATCTGCCCGCCTCAGCCTCCCAAAGTGCTGGGATTACAGGCATGAGCCATCGTGCCTAGCCTAGAACTGTTTTCATCTTTACTAATTTGATAAACAGTACATGATATTTTATTCTCTCATGCTTTCCTATTACTTTTCCAAATGAACTTCAAAATAATTTTACTAAATACAAAGAAAGCAAAAGGGAAGAAGGAAAGAAAAAGAAAAGAAAAGAATTTCCATTAGGATTTTTATTGGATTAAAAAATCTTCATTGCTTAGAAATTACATATGTAATAAATGAATAAACAATTATTTGAAAAACAAATCAGAAGTATATGGAGAAGCAAAAATTTAAATTCTCCTTTCATTCTTACATTCCCTTCCCCTCTTTCAATTGTCTTCTCCTCCCCAAGGTAAAATATTTAGTGCATATCATATTAGGCTTTAAGAAAATTCATATGAATTAATATTACATATAGACACAAACGATTTCTGTTGGATTAATTTTTCTGTTTCTTTTCTATTTGTGCTTTTAAAATTATCCATAATATTTCTATTGCTCTAATAGTTACTACTAAATATACAGTACACTTATTTGAACACATTCTCCTCTCAATGTCTAGAGTTAAGCTGTAGCTATACCTTCCCAAATAATAAGATAAAAGCCTTAGAAAATTTTTATTTCCCCCTTACTCCTATCTCCTACCATATAGAAATCATCTGGGGTTTCAATTCTAGATTCAGGAATTTTTACAGTGTATTTCATTTAGACATAATGAGTCATCTTTCTGCCTAAGGATTTTTGTGCCTTATCTTTTTTGTCGTTTGTTTTTTCTTCCCTACAGCAAACTTTCATTTTGCTGAAATACGTTCTCAAGTAATTCTTTTGGAAAGGAGCTGAGGATGATAAAAACTTCCTGAATCCTTTCATGTTCAAGAAAGTATTTTATCCTCCCATTTAAATGCTGGCTGTGTATAGAATTTTAGGTTGAACATTCTTTCACCTCATAATTTTAAAATTTGCTTTATTATCTTCTGCTGTGTCCAATATTGCTGATTAGAAAATTCTTGCCAATCAAATTCCCAGGTTGATAGGAAATAGGTGACTTTCGCCTCTCTGTAATTTTTTAGGCTTTATTCTTATTATGTAAATGCATGACTCTGAGAGTGAGGACCCCCTTTTGTCTCCACCCCAGGTGTCACCAGATACTGGTTCAGCCCAGGCCCAGTCTGAAGCCAGGCACTGTATATTCTCTAGAAATACCACGTCTTTTTACTCTGTTTTCACGCTGTTGATAAAGACATACCAGAGACTGGGTAATTTATACAGGAAAAAGGGTTTAATTGGACTTACAGTTCCATGTGGCTAGGGAGGCCTCACAATAATGGCAGAAGGTGAAAGGCATGTTTTACATGGCAGCAGGCAAGAAAGAGAATGAGAACCAAGTGAAACAGGTTTCCCCTCAACAAACTGTCAGATCTTGTGAGACTTATTCACTACTGCGAGAACAGTACAGGAGAAACCGACCCCATGATTCAATTATCTCCCATCAGGTCGCTCCCACAATACGTGGGAATTATGGGAACACAATTCAAGGTGAGATTTAGGTGGGGACACAGCCAAACCATATCACATGGAAAACAAGGTAGGCATGGTCTCTGCCTATTTGGAGGTTAAATTTGAGGATTGGAATGGAGAGAGACAAGACAATAAACAAATGAATAAACAAAATAACTAAGAAAATGAAAAGAAAGGAAGGAACATGTTGCAATAATAGATAAACAATGGACTGGGTATGCAGCTCCTTAAAATGAGGTGACATTTGGAAACTTCTAGAATTTTTTTAAAAATTGTAATTGATAGGCTTTTAAAATTTGATAAATTGTGACAGTCTTCAGGTTGGGGAATTTTCTTATTCTATTTAAGAAAATTTCCAGTTTCACTATGTCTTTATTCTATGCATGGCTTATTGATTTCCTCTGTGTCACTGCCATTGAATATCTATTAGAACTTTTCACTGTATCCTGTGTGTCTTATCTTGTCTCTTCTATTTTCAACCTTTTGCCTCTTTTATCTTTTTCATGTGCCCAGTCATTTTTGTGTCCTAAACATCTCATTTTTTAAAATTATAGAAATAATGAAGGCTGGAAGATGTTATGTTCCTCCTGAAACAAGTTTTGTTTGTTTCTGTATCACATGCGTGGACTTAGCAATCTGGGAACATGGGATGATAGAAAATAATAGAGCAGACCTTCAAAGTATATATTGATTGTAACTTTGGAGCCCTCTGGATAACACAAAACGAGGCTGCATTCTGGGTGAGGGCCAACTGACTTCCGTTTACCTTTACACTTAGAGCGCAGTTCTTCAGGATCTCTACTCAAGGTAGGATTGGGAATATATGTTATCAGAACACTGGACTGACCCTGTCTTTGGTTTTTAAAAAATATCTCATCCTTGAGAGGTTATCAGTAGCACACTCAGCCACTCAGCCTTTTTTTCCAGATTGGCAAATGTCTCCTGTACAAAAGCAGTTCTGAGTGCCAGCTCATTTCTCTGGATTCATGTCTTCTTCCGGATCCTGGCCCTAAAACTAGAAGTCTCTCTGTAAACTGAAAACAACTACTTTCTGCCAAAAAAAAAAAAAAAAAAAGAAGAAGAAGAAGAAGAATCAAATCTCCCTCTGAGATACGGACTCCCTTTGCACCTTAAACAGGGGTTCTTCAACTTGGCTGATTAGCAGAATCACTTGGGGGAGCTTTCAAATGGCCCAGCCCTGGGATATGTGGACCATGGTAAAGGGAGAGGCTTTAAGAGTCTGTGGCCGCTAATGGTTTGAAGGTAATTTCCAGCTCCCTGATGTCTGTGGGTCTAAGAAACTGCTTGTGGTGAAGGTATCCCCTCTCATATGCTTACTAACATAAGAAAGGCAGACTTTTCTCCTGTACAGGCTCTTACCTGGTACAGTGGATGAATGTAGGTTCAGGAACCAAATTTACGGGGTCCAAAAACCTCTTGAGCACCAAACAGTGATTTAAAATATTGGTGTAGTTATTGTAGAGCATGGGTCTAATGAAAGGGTTAAAAACTTCTTTGCAAGTCGGGTAGTTTCTAATTCTCTTCCAACAAAACAGAAGAACCGATCACTTTGAAAGTGCTGATAACAACTATGTGATCTTTAGTTTTTAACTCATGAGGAATTCAAATAATGGAGAGACATTGCCTTGAAAAACACTCCATTGTTCTCCACGTACTTACATATGAGAACCAATTTTTCTAGAGTTTACATGTATAATTACTCTAATCTGCTCATTACGCAATTTATACATGCATTGAAACATTATATTGTACCCCATAAGTATATATAATTATGTGTCAATCATAAATTTTTTAAAACCCTTAAAAGAAGAAAGAAAAAAGAAATACAATGAGGAACCTTATTTCATCCATAAATACTAATTAGCATAATTACTAATGCCATATTTAACTACACAATTATTTAAATAAATTATTTAAATGTTATTTACTTAAATAAATCATTTATTGAATCTAATGATGCAATTAATTATTACTAGACATACTAACATTAATTTTTTAAAAATATGCCCTATTCATTTCCCTGAGAGGTTTCTGGTAGTATTTTACTTTTTATGCTTGGCATTTTGCAACACTTGTGATATATTTATTTTTAGATAATCTGTGCACTAATAGTGATAGTAATTCAATCAAAAGAGATTTTTTAACACTTAGATTCCCATTTATAGGAAAATTTAAAAATTAAAATGACATTTATATACAATTTTTGTGGTAGAATTATAAGGTAATCAATGAAAGATGTACAAGCGGCTGGGCGTGGTGGCTTACTCCTGTAATCCCAGCACTTTGGGAGGCTAAAGCAGTTGAATCACTTGAGGCCAGGAGTTCAAAACCAGCCTGGCCAACATGGTGAAACTCCATCTCTACTAAAGAATACAAAAATTAGCTGGCTGAGGTTGCAGCGAGCCGAGATCACGCCACTGTACTTCAGCCTGGGAGACAGAGCAAGACTCTGTCTAAAAAAAAAAAAAAGAAAGAAAGATATACAAGCATAAATAGATAAATAGACACAAATATTTAGATAAAATTTTTGCAAGGGACATGGAATGGAAATACAAGTTCAAGGAGAAACAAGACCAACATACATTTTCTCATTGTTCAAAATGTCTTTATGTATTTTTAACAATGGATGATGGCAGATGTGACCTTGGTATGGCATTTGTAAACCATTAGACACACTTAAGAGACTATTGTAATAATTTTATTTTAAGTGTTAACGTTAATAATATATGAGAAATTATGTTTTCTGCAGTGAATTTAACTAATGTTGAAAAAGTTTAGATGCCAAATTTAACATGTGTTGAGGGTTGACATAGTTTAATGTAATTGTTTTAGGGAGTTCAGGAGCTGAGAAATTGAAGACCGGTGTCCAGGAGAATGAAACACAGCAGGTCTGGGTTAGGGTCCCTGAATTTGCATATTTAAATCCTCCCCTGGGGATGCTAATGACCAACCTGATTGGGAGCCTGGCTTTCTTTTGATTTAGGTGGGTGTGATGATGACACTGCTTCTCCACTGCTTTTATTTAAACTCCTTACAATCATCTTGTCTCATCCATTTTTAGTAACTTGAAATTGAGGTTTTTAAAAATACCCTGCTATATTAAAGGTTGCACATAATTGAACTGCTTCACCCAATCATCATTCAGCAAATTCATTTGGATTTCTTCCCAAGGTGTCTGACTGATATGGTTTGGCTGTGTCCCCACCCAAATCTCATCTTGAATTGTAGTTCCCATAATCCCCATGTGTCATGAGACGGACCAGGTGGAGATAATGGGATCATGGGAGTGGCTTTCCCCATCCTCTTCTCGTGGTAGTGAGTTCTCTTAGGAGCTGATGATTTTATAAGGGTCTTCCTCCTTCACTGGGCACTCATTCTCTCTCCTGCCACCCTGTGAAGAGGTGCCTTCCGCAGTGATTGTAAGTTTCCTGAGGCCTCCACAAAAATGTGGAACCATGAGTCAATTAAACCTCTTGCCTTTATAAATTAGGCAGTGTTAGGTATGTCTTTATTAGCAGTGTGAGAATGGACTAATCCACTGACTCCAAAAAACTGTTCAGGTGGTCTTTTAAGATGCTTTCTCCAAATGGCAATTTCAAGGGTGATAAATAAGATGCTTTCCTGCATTGCATGCATGCAAAAAGTTCAAATCCCCCACCTGGAGTATAAGAAGCTGGGGTTGCCCCCCTTTTCTGAGTGTGGTGTCTTTTCTTGCAATGTACTTCTGGGTCCCATTTCCAGGCTCTGTCACTTGAGTTGTTACCAGGCAGTGGAACAGCAATGAACCATCCCCTTCTACAAAGGTGCCAAGAACCTACATTGGGGAAAAGACAATACCTTTAATAAATGGTGCTGGGAGAACTGGATATCCATATGCAGAAGAATGAAACTAGACCCTTATCTCTCCCCATATACAAAAATCAAATCAAAATGGATTAAACACTTAAATCTAAGTCATCACACTATGCAACTGCTTCAAGAAAACATTGGGGAAACTCTCCAGGGCATTGGTCTTGGCAAGAGTTTCTTGAGTAACACCCCACAAACACAGGCAACCAAGGTAAAAATGGACAAATGGGATCACATCAAGTTAAAAAGCTTCTGTGCAGCAAAGGTAGCAATCAACAAAGTGAACAAACAACCCACAGAATGGGAGAAAATATTTGCAAACATTAACATTAACATAGGATTAATAACCAGAGTACATAAGGAGCTCAAACAATTTTATAGGAAAAAAAATCTAATAATGTGATTTAAAAATAGGTACAAGATTTGAATACACAGTTCTCAACAGAAGACATACGAATGGCAAGCAGGCATGTGAAAAGTTGCTCAACATCATCGATCATCAGAGAAATGCAAATTAAAAAGTGTATGGAGTCCCTGACTTGGTTGCAAGAAGTTGGTCTTGCTCCCCTCTTCTGCGTGTGGTGCCTTCTCTTACAACGTGCTCGTGGGATACCAGGATATCATCTCACTCCAGTTAAAATGGATTTTATCCAAAAGACAGGCAATAACAAATGCTGGCGAGGATGTGGAGGAAAGGGAATCCTCCTACACTGTTGTTGGGAATATAAATTAGTATAACCACCATGGAGAACAGTTCGGAGGTTCCTCAAAAAACTAAAAATGAAGTTACCGTATGATGCAGCAATGCCACTGCTGAGTATACACCCCAAAGAAAGGACATCAGTATATCAGAGAGATATCAGGACTCCTTGTTTGTTGCAGCACTGTTCAAAGTGGCCAAAATTTGGAAACAACGTAAGTGTCCCTCAGCAGATGAAAGGATAAGGAAAATATGCTATTTATACACAATGGAGTACTATTCAGGCATGAAAAGAACGAGATCCTGTCCTTTGCAACAACATGGATGGAACTGAAGATCATTATGTAAAGCGAAATAGGCCAGGCATAGAAAAACAAACATTGCATGTTCTTACTTATTTGTGAGATCTAAAAATCAAAACAATTGAACTCATGAACATGGAGAATACAAGGGGTTACTAGAAACTGGGAAGGGTAGTGGGAAAGTGGGGTAAGGGGAGGTGGGGATGGTTAATGGGTGTAAAAAAATAGAAAGAATGAATAAGACCTCGTATTTGGTGGCACAACAGGGTGACTATAGTCAGTAATAATTTAATTGTACATTTTAAAATAACAATAACAGTATAACTGGATTGTTTGTGACACAAAGGACAAATGCTTGAGGGGAGGGATACCTCATTTTACATGATGTGATTGCAATGCATTGCATGCCTGTACCGAAACATTTCATGCACCCATAAATGTATACACTTAGTGTGTACCTATAAAAATTAAAATTAAAAATCAAAAAAATAAATTATCCCCGTGGGATGGACTTTCCCTGAGAAATGAGTAACAACTTTCAGCGAGGTTGGAGATGGCCAGATGAGGGGATGTAGGCAAGAACCTGTGAATGTGGAGGAAGCCCAGGGTCTGATGAGCAAGGATGACCAGTGAGCACTTGCTGAGGTGGCAGTGTCTGCGTGGCTCTAGCATCCTGTGCACCTCGTGTTCATTTAAAACTGTTGGCTGCATTGTGATGTGCCCATATCCCATTACCTCCAATCTTCAGTGGATTCTGTGTAAATGTATCTTTTTTCTTGAACAAATGAGAACATTACATATTTGGCAGGTGTTTTTCCCTTTAATATTAAAAGGAAAGATGATCCTAGAAGGCTGAAGGGCTTGGGGACAGGGGTCAGAGCTGACACTTGGGGTGTCCCTACCTTAACTTGCTTAATCCCATTTTGTGAATGAAGAAATGCATATGTTCAGAGAGGTTAAATACAGACACACCTTGTTTTATTGTGTTGTGCTTTGGTATGCTCCGCACATATTTTGTTTTTAGCAAATTGAAGGTTTGTGGCCATCCTGCGTGGAGCAAGTCTATTGGCGCCATTTTCCCAACAGTATGTGCTTACTTCATGTCTCTGTGTCACATTTTGGTAGTTCAAGCAGTATTTTAAACTCTTTTATTGTTATTATATCTGTTGCGGTGATCTGTGATCTTTGATGTTATTATTATAATTGTTTTGGGGTGCCACCAACCATGCTCATATAAGACAGTGAACTTAGTGAATGAATGTTGTACACTTTGACTGCTCCGCAGACTGTTTGTTCCCCATCTCCCTCCTTCTCCTCAGGCCTCCCTATTCCCTGAGATGCAACAATATTGAAATTAAGCCAATTAACCCTACAAAGGCCTTTCAGTGTTCAAGTGAAAGCAGTAGTCACACGTCTCTCACTTTAAATCAACAGCTAGAAATGGTTATGTTTAGTGAGGAAGGCACGTTGAAAGTTGAGATAGGTCGAAAGGTAGGCCTCTTGTACCAAACAGTGAAGTTGTGAATGCGAAGGAAAAGTTCTTTAAGGAAATTAAGAGTGCCGCTCCAATGAACACACAAATGATAAAAAAGCAAAACAGCCTTGTTACTGACATGGAGAAAGTCTTAGTGGTCTGGATAGAAGATCAAACCAGCCACAACTTTTCCTTAAGCCAAAGTCTAATCCAGAACAAGGCCCTAACTCTCTTCAATTCTTTGAGGGCCGAGAGAAGCAAGGAAGTGGCAGAAGAAAAGTATAATGACGGTAGAGGTTGGTTCAGGAGGTTTAAGGAAAGAAGCCACCTCCATAACATAAAAGTGCAAGGAGAAGCAGCAAATGCTGATGTAGAAGCTGCGGCAAGTTATCCAGAAGATCTAACTAAGATCACTGATAAAGGTGGCTAAACAGCAGATTTCCAGTGTAGACCAAACAGCCTTCTATTGGAAGAAGATGACATCTAGGACTTTCATAGTTAAAGTGGAGAAGTTAATGCCTGGCTTGAAAGCTTCAAAGAAGAGGCTGACTCTGTCTCCTGTTAGGAGCTAATGCCACCGGTGGCTTTAAGTTGATGCCAGTGCTAATTTACCATTCTGAAATTCCTAGAGCCCTTAAGAATTATGCTAAATTTACTCCATCTGTGCTCTATACATGAAAAAACAAAGGCTGGATGACAGCACATCTGTTTACAGCATGGTCTACTGAATATTTTTGTTTTGTTTCTTTTTTTTTTGAGACAGAGTTCTGTTCTTGTCGACCAGGCTGGAGTGCAATGGTGCGTTCTCAGCTCACTGCAACTTCCGCCTCCCAGGTTCAAGCAATTCTCCTGCCTTAGCCTCCCAAGCAGCTGGCATTACAGGCACCCATCACCACACCTGGATAATTTTGTATTTTTAGTAGAGACGGGGTTTTGCCATGTGGCCAGGCTGGTCTTGAACTCCTGACCTCAGGTGATCTGCCTGCCTCGGCCTCCTAAAGTGCTGGGATTATAAGTCTACTGAATATTTTAAGCCCACTGTTGAGACGTACTGCTCAAAAAAAAGATTCACTTCAAAATATTACTGTTCATGGACAATTCCTCTAGTTTACCCAAGAACTCTGATGGAAATACACAGAGATTAATGCTGTTTTTATGCTTGCTGAAACAACAGTTATTCTGCGGCCCATGGATCAAGGAGTAATTTCAACTTTCAAATCTTATTCTTTAAAAATATATTTTGTAAGACTATAGCTGCCATAAACAGTGATTGCTTTGATGGATCTGGGCAAAGTGAATTAAAAATCTTCTGGAAAGGATTCACCATTCTCAATGCCATTAAGAACATCTGTGATTCATGAGAGGAGGTCAAAATATCAACCTTAACAGGAGTTTGGAATAAGTTGACTTCAAATCTCACAGATACCTTGGAGGGGTTCAAGACTTCAGTAGAAGTCACTGTAGATGTGATGGAAACAGCAGGAGAACTAGCATTAGAAGTGGATCCTGAAGATGAGACTGAATTGCTATAGTCTGATGATAACATTTGAATGGCTGAGAAGTTGCTTCTTATGGATGAGCAAAGAAGCTGCTTTCTTGGGATGGAATCTACTCCTGGTGAAGATGCTGTGAACGTTGTTGAAATGACACCAAAGGATTTAGAAAATTACTTAATTGATAAAGCAGTGAAGGGTTTGAGAGGATTAACTTGGGTTTTGAAAGAAGTTCTACTGTGAGTAAAATGCTATCAAACAGCATTGCATGCTACAGCGAAATCATTTGTGAAAGGAAGAGTTGATCAATGTGGCAAACTTCATTGTTGTCTTATTTTAACAAATTGCTGTAGCCACCTCATCCTTCAGCAACCATTGCCCTGATCAGTCAGCAGCCATCAACAAGCAAGACCCTACACCAGCAAAAAGATCACAATTTGCTGAAGGCTCACATGATTTGTAGCATTTTTTAGCAACAAAGTATTTTTAATTAAGGTACGTACAATTTTTTGACATAATCATTGCACCTCATAGGGTACAGTATAGTGTAAACATAACTTTGTTACGCACTGGGAAACCAAAAAAAAAAAAAAAAAAAAACAATTTGCCTTATTGAGGTGATCTGGAACCAAAACTGCAATCACTTCAAGGTATGCCTATAATGAGTCCAAGGCCATGTGGCTAGAAAGTAGAAGTATCAGAATTTGAACCCAGATATAGCTGGCTCTAAGTCAAAAGTTTTCCCCACTTCACTATGCTTAATCCCTTTCTCTGGCATGGGGTGGGGCCTGTCACCCTCTTAAAATTCAAATGTAGTCACTGGGAAGAAGCCAGAGCAGCAGGCAGGACCTAGCATCAAACATGTGTTGTAGGAGCTAGGACACAGAACACTTGAACTTTTGTTAGGGGAGGGAAATCTTACAAGAAGTTGTGTTCTATTCACAGAGTTGAGAAACCAAGGCAGGCAGACAGGAACAGAGAAATCTATCAGCACATTAGGCCCCCATATACTTGCTTGGGGATATGGGACAGGATACCAGATCCTAATGATAACATTTGGCTAGAACTGGCCAGGATGTGGGGAGGCTGGTTCCCCCTTCCTTCTGGAAATAGACCCCTCTCACTGTGGAGAATGCTTTCCACATGCATCAGTTATCAGAGGGTGCTTATTCGGGCCTGCCTCTCTTAGCTACCTGGGTAGACATGAAAACTAAATACTGCCAATCAGAGTATGCAGCCCTCTTGGCTTTAGTGATCAGTTTCAGTATTTACATGTAAGGGAGTCAGGGACAATTAGAGTCCTACCTGGGAATATTTATTTCCTAAGGGCTATTAGAAAAAATGTGTACCTTCCACTGTGGTTGCTGAGGTGGGGGGATGTGAGTCTGGCATTGCTGGTGCCCATCCTGCCTTCTCTATAGAAAGCCTTTCTATTTTTATTTTATTTATTTATTTTTTTGAGACGGAGTCTCATTCTGTTGCCCAGGCTGGAGTGCAGTGGCACAATCTCAGCTCACTGAAACCTCTGCCTCCTGGGTTCAAGTGATTCTCCTTCCTCAGCCTCCCCAGTAGCTGGGATTATAGGCGCGTGACACCAGGCCCAGCTAATTTTTGTATTTTTTAGTAGAGATGGGGTTTCATGATGTTGGCCAGGCTGGTCATGAACTTCTGACCTCAAGTGATCTGCCTGCCTCGGGCTCCCAAAGTTCTGGGATTACAGGCATGAGCCACCGCAAACAGTTAGAAAGCCTTTCTAAGAGATGAAGAAAGAAAGAGAGAAATGGATCCCTGGCGACATGATGCAGCTTCTAAATCTTGCTGTGCTGGACACCGGTGGCACCCCCGGACTTCATAGTTAAGTAAACCAACAGTTCCTATTTTTTGTGCTTCAGCGGTTGGAATTGGGTTTGTATCACTGGCAAACGATGAATACGCTGTCTCTTCATTTAAATACTGGTGTGACCAGGTCCAGAGAAGGAAAGCAGGTGTTCAACTGTGATATCTGGGACATAGGGTCCAGTAGGGCCAGAAGTGCAGTACTGGAGATTGAGAACATGAAGTACAGTCAGCACATAAACCAATCATCCCTATCCTGAACTTGCAGAAGATACCGTTGGTCTATCACACCATTTTTTCCTCCAGAGTCGGGAGAAGCCATTGCAACCTTGTTCTTCTTAACATACAACTTCAAGGAGTCACTATCATTGATTTGAGGTTGTTTGTACATTTTCCACTCTGGAATTAATACCTAAAGAGTGTGATGCATTTGTCCGGGAAGAGTCAATTTGCTTGGACGTTAACTCAGTCGTATGGGAATTTCTTCCTTGTGGATTCTTGCAGATGATTGCATAGTCAGTTTATCAAAACTACTATGAATGTGAATCATGATAAAGTATTGAGCTTTCTTTTTATATATTTTATTTTAATTAATTCATTCATTAATTTTAAGACGGAGTCTTGCTCTGTTGCCCAGGCTGGAGTGCAATGGCATGATCTCGGCTCACTGCAACCTCTGCCTCCCAGGTTCAAGCAATTCTCCTGCCTCAGCCTCCCAAGTAGCTGGGATTACAGGCTCCCACCACCGTGCCTGGCTAATTTTTGTGTTTTTAGTAGAGACGGGGCTTTCGTCATGTTGACCAGGCTGGTCTCAAATTCCTGACCTCAAATAATCCACCCACCTCTGCCTCCCAAAGTGCTAGGATTAGAGGCGTAAGCCACGGGGCCGACCTCTTTTTATGTATTTTAAATATCTACATGTAACTGAAAATTTGGTTCCTGAACCTACATTCTTCCATTGGTGTCTTTGCATCTCTTAGTTGTTCCAGAGTAATGATATTTTCATTTGGTTTTGAGCATTGTCAAGCACTCCTGTTTTGGGAGTTGTCTCTGTCATTTACAGAGAAAGCCCAGGAGATCTTGAAGCTGACACAGTCACATTTCATTTGGCAGGTACAGATTTTCCTCGTGTATGGAACAGTGCCTCCTTTTGCTAACCACCTTAATTTCCTGGCCTTATCTATCTGAAAGTCAATGATTATAGTTTATTATGTGGATTTTCATTTAACCTTTTATGTTTGAGTTCAACCATTTCCCCATAACCAAGCAAGCAAATTTCCTGCTGAGGTAATTCAAGTGCAATTGCTAAGAGAATTTGTAACAGAGTTCCATGGGCCTTAGCTGTCAGTCAGAACAGCCTAACATCATTGAAACCTCTGCCTATTTTCAAACCACCTTAAAATCCATTAAATATTACAACAGGAATGTAAATTGCATTATTGCTGTAGAAAGAGTAGCTGTTTTGTCTTGAGACTTTAGTCGACCCATAGATTAAATTTAAGATGGTTTAGGACAAATATAAAAATCACCCAATGCAATGCTAAGGTTGAAAGTGCCTTCACTTTGGCCAATTACAGTAGTTACTATTATTCATCCCCATCAACATTAATTCTAATAGCTAACATTTATTTAGCATTCACTCATTCCACTGTATCAAGTGCTTTGGTTGCATTATTACATTTAATTCTACCGTAAGAAATGTACACTTTCATTCTATTTTACAAATGAGATACCTGAGATGTGGAGAGCCTTAGTAACTTGCCCACTTTTATAACTATTAATTAATGTACAGCCTGCATTCAAACCTAGATTTGTAGGAGTCCAGAGCCCATGTAGATTAAATGTGACTATAAAGACTCACCTATATATTCATTAGGATTAGATGCAAGTAACAGAGAACCTCAAACTTGCAGTGGGTTAGTTTATTATCCATTTCCTTTGTGTTCAAGGGATCTGGAGAGAATCCATCCAGAGCTGGAATGGCATTCTCCTGGCACTGAATGGTATAAATAGCAGTTTCTGGTTATGTTCTATTTTCAACTACTTTTCTATAATATGTCTGAATACGAGAGTTTTATATTTTTGCATCCAATAATATTCTTATCATTGCTTTATAAAATCAACTTAGAACTTCATTAAGATGGGTATTATTGCACATTCAGACATTTCGTGAGACAAATTGGAGCCCCAAATCAAACATTACACAAAACAAAAGCTTGACATTATCATTTGTCTACTGCACAAGGGTCAGTCCTGCCTTTTAATAAGAACACAAGAAGGGGCTTCTGCCATTGAGGAATATTCTCACAGCCGGTCTTTTATGTTCTTGGTAATTATTTTCCTACCTCACCGTTTTGACCAGAAGCCATGAGAGAAAAACTTTTCTAGCTGCTGACTTCTCTCCTTTATACTGTGCCAGAATCTGAACTGGAATGCGTATCATCCAATTACAAATTCCAGGTACTGTGCTAGGCGTCTCATTAGTAACACGAATACTACGATAATTCACTGTTCTTGTTTACTGGTCAAAGGTTTCATATGCCTGCCATCTGCTTTGATTCTCATCTCTGGGAATATACATTTACATAATCACAGAAGTCCTAGAGGAAGGATCGGGTCTATTTTTCATTTGACAAAGTATCAAGCTCTCACTCTATTTTAGGCACTGTTTAGATGTGGAGAGGCGAGATCCAATAAACAACATCTCTCTTTTCACTGCCCAAGTTCAGAATCAATTCACAGATAAAATAAAGGAGGAGGGCAGATGATAAAGGAAAAGCATCTTTATTTCTGACACCGGTTGTGTGAAGGCGTGGCTTGGGTGTGGGGCACGATGGGCTTCCTAATACTGAAGCCTTGAGTTTGGCAGGCCTCTCATTCAGCGTCAGGCAGTGTTATTGACCATAGGTTGGTGTCAGTTTGGGCTGCTATCACAAGGTGCCATAGACTGGGTGGCTTATAAACCACAGAAATTTATATCTTACAGTTCTGGAGGCTGGAAGTCTGAGATCAGGGTGGCAGTATGGTTGGGGTCTGGTGAGGGCTCTCTTCTGGTTTGCAGGCTTCTTGCTGTGTCCTCACATGATAGAAAGAAGGTGAGAGAGCTCTCTGGGGTCCCTTTTATTAGGGCACTAATCCCATTCATGAGGGTTCCACCCTCATGATCTAATCACACCCCAAAGATTCCACTTCCTAATACCATCACATTGGGGGTTAGATTTCAGCATATCAATTTTGAGGGGCAGAAACATTCAGTCCATTGCAGGTGGTCAACATGGGGCCTGTTCCGGTAAAACCTGGGGGATGGAGGAACTCAGCAGTGGTTGAAAGGGAGGAGGGAAAGACTAAGATAAATTTCCTAGGGGAAAGCTGAGGCTAAACTGAGGGCTATGCCTTCCCGTGGAAGGAGACCTTAGGAGTGAGCCATCGTGTCCGCCCCCTACCAGTCTCTGCCCCATAGAGAACAGACCAGAAACATCAGAGTAAGCTCCCCTTGATCTGCAGAGAAACTCGACTTTTGGTTTTTCCAGCTTTTCCCTTCACCAACCTCCTGCTCCTCTGGTAGAGGCGAAGGCTTCCTTGAGGCTGAAGTCTCCTCTTTTGCCTTCCGTATATCATCTCTGTGACTGTCCCTGCAGTCGATTATCAGTATCTTGGCCCCACCCTTCTCCCTGACTGCCTTTCCCTGAGAAGGGGCTGTGGGCATTTTTGGTTTAGGATGCTGAGATGTATGTGGATGTTTCTGGGGAGAGTGCCATTCTCAGCCTAAAAGGTAGACCCTTTCTAAAGGACAAAGGTTTTGGCCCTGTACTCTTCTTTCCTCTTCACGCCTGGGGCAGAGTGGGTGGGGAGGGGAGGATGGGGTCCAGAGGCACATAGACATCTTGTGATGAGAAGGTAGCTGATATAAGGATGAGAAGGAGGGGCCTCCTGCCAACAACATGAAGCAGAGCTGGAAAGTGCTTGGATCCCTGATGACATTGTCCCTGATGACATCATGGAGAGCCCAGATGGGACCTGGACCAGTGTCCCAAAGATCCCCAAAGGGTGTGATCCTTGTGGTGTATCAGAATCTAGGAATATTACATTTTCATTGTCAGGGGCTATACTTAATTTTTGAAATATTCTTTTGGAGACAAATATTTTGCTCAACATATTCTGATGTCTAAGGTCAATTAATGTTTTTGTGGTTAAAATTATTTAATTTTCTTTTTCTCAAACATGTATTAATATAGCTTAAAGGTCAAATGGAAGTGGGAGATCGATAGGCTAGAAGACTGAGAATAATTTGAAGGACCTACCTGTACACCCAGCACTCACTATTCCTGACCACCCAAGCTAGGAACTCAGGGAGCTTCTAGTTCAGAGGTTCTCAGACTGTGTTATCCGGTGCCTTGGACCTCCCTGGAGGTGGTTTTAGGCTGCCCGAGGGGGCTGTAGGGAAGCTGAGTGGATGGGCTCCGGCCCCACTTCTGTTCCACCAGAACACCTCCACTTTTATCTGCACTCTCTACTGAGCCTGTTACTCTTTGCACGGTTTTCCCACCCAAATCTCACCTTGAATTGGAATAATCCCCAGGTGTCAAGGGTGGGGTCAGGTGGAAATAATTGAATCATGAGGGTGGTTCCCCCATACTGTTCTCATGGTAGTGAATAAGCCTCCTGAGATCCGATGGTTTTATAAATAGGAGTTCCTCTGCACAAGCTCTCTTGCCCGCAGCCATGTAAGATGTATCTTTGCTTCTCCTTCGCCTTCCGCCATGATTGTGAGGCTTCCCCAGTCATATGGAACCGGGAGTCCATTAAACCTCTTTCCTTTATAAATTACCCAGTCTTGGGTATGTCTTTATTAGCAGCATGATAACAGACTAATACAGGCTTGTAACAATTAATTCAGGAGAAAACCATGGGGAAGGTTTATGTTGTCAAATTAAGTTCAAAATTTGTTGTGAGGTCCTAATTAAAATTTAAAACCATGTATCTGTTCTAACATTCTTATTTTGTAAATAAGGAAGCTGACACCCAGCAAAGTTCAAATGATCAAATGATTAAGTGGCAGACTCAACTTAGTTCCCAGTACCTCCCTTCCTGTTCCCACTATATTGTTATTATACCTAACAATGAATGCTCGGTTTATACAGATAATGAGAGAGGGAGTTTCTGTCAAATGTTCATCTCTATAAGACTAGATTTCTCTGGAATAGCTCACCATCAAGGAGCCTCACAGTAGAAATGCCACAGGGCTTTAAACCACAGCCATGAGAAAAAGATATAATACAAATGAAAATTCCAGACACAGATGCACTTCAGGTTTGGCTTGATCAGGGTTCTCATTCTGTAAGCTCTGTTCTCTTCTATAGGCTAACTCATACCAGTTTCCCTAGTTGCCTGTGGGGACTAGCATGGGAATCCTGAAATCCTGAAATAATCCTGACCTTTGTTCTAACTGGCATATCTATGAACTGATAACTACAGCAAGCCATCTTTGTTTCTAAGGACATCTGCCATGGATTCTTGTTGCTTGCCTAATATTCTCTTTGTCTTACCTGTGGTTATTCACAGTTTTAAAAGTATCTCCCTAATTGAATTATCTCATGTGATCTAGTGATAAATTTCCTTATTCTTCCCATCTCTTTTTTCTGGGGAACCATAACCTGAAGTGTTTCTTCCTACTGCTGTGTGATTCTAGATTTCCATGTTATGCCCCTTCAGTACTGGCTTAATTTTTGACCTTGTCTGTATTAGTCAAGGTAGCCTAGAGGGACAGAACTAATAGGACAGATGTATATTTATGAAGGGGAGGTTTATTAAGGAGTACTGACTCACACAATCACAAGGTGACGTCCCACAATAGGCTGTCTGCAAGCTGAGGAGCAAGGAAGCCAGTCGGAGTCCCAAAACCTCAAAAGTAGGGTAGCCAACAGCGCAGCCTTCAGTCTGTGGCCAAAAGCCCGATAGCCCTGGCAAATCACTGGTTTAAGTCCAAGAGTCCACAAGCTGAAGAAGTTGGAGTCTGATGTTCAAGGGCAGGAAACATCCAGCACGGGAGAAAGATGGAGGCTGGAAGACTCAGAGAGTCTGTTCATTCCACTTTCTTCTGCCTGCTTTATTCTAGTTCCTGGCAGCTGATTGGATGGTGCCCACCCAGACTGGGGGTGGGTCTGCCTTTCCCAGTCCTCTAACTTAAATGTTAATCTCCTTTGGCAACACCCTCACG
Source organism: Macaca nemestrina (assembly GCF_043159975.1). Lineage (NCBI taxonomy): Eukaryota > Metazoa > Chordata > Mammalia > Primates > Cercopithecidae > Macaca > Macaca nemestrina. Next base: position 158,940,368 of record NC_092127.1, read on the forward strand.
GACACATGCAGGAACAATACTTTGCATCCTTCAATCCAATCAAGTTGACGGTAGTAACCATCACGTTGTCTAACCTGAAAACTTGAGTGGATTTGCTCAAAACTGCATTCACCATCCAAGTGATCTGGAGAGTGGCCTGTTTATCTTTTCTGATGGATGGGGTTGAATTTATATTGCCTCAGCAGCATTTCTTGGGCATCCTCTTTGTGGAGATGACTGTGATATATGAGGCTGAGGTGCAGGCAAATAAGGAAAGCACCAGAGTGAGCCGATGTTGCTCAGGGGAACAAGTAACACCAGATCTCTCTGGTTTCAAACACTGTGTTTGCAGCCCCTCTACATCCTCGGCCAGGAGTGAGGAATTGGGAACGGATCTGTGGATTATGTCCAGATTCTGAACTTTTAGAACATCCCTGTGCTTTCTGTTTTGTCTGGATTAGTAGCAAATCCCTTAAATCAAAATGACCTGTGTCTTTGCTTCCAAAGGACAATATAAAAGGATAAAGTTGGCTTGGGGAAAACGAGCCCTAAAACATGACTCAGGGAGGATGAGGAAGCACAGAAAAAACGCTGAGAGTGGCCCCAGCAGAGGACTTAGCAACGGAAGGCCCGGATTCTTGACAGAGTTCCTGCTCCAGAGGGTATATAATGGGAGAATAAGAGGGGAAGAGAGACAGATGGAGGCTCTTTGAGGATTTTAAAGAATATTTCAGTCAAAACACTACACAGTTGGGGTTTCATTTGCAGGAAGTTAAGCAAATAAATCAAAAGACGAAAACCATACAAGCAATATTTTTTATGGGAGTATATATATATCTGTACATAATATTGTATTTGCTATAATAGCAAAAATGAAAAGCATTTTGAATGAGGACAGAGGAACAATAAATAAAACAAAATATCAATACAATTGAAATTTTATGTATCCATTGTAAGAAACACAATGACTCTCTAGAACCGCTTTGGCCAAGTGGCATTCAAATTTGCATCTGAATGAATTACAATGAAATAAAATAAAAGATTCAGTTCCTGAGTTACACTAGCCTGATTTCAAGTGCTCAAAAGCAGCATGTGACTGCTGTCATAGGTAACGAGCATTTTCATTACCTCAGAAAGTTCTATTGGACAGCCCTGCTCTAGAAAGCTGGCAAAGTGTTTACATGTGGCTGTTCACGTGAAGCAAAAAGTAGCATGAAAGGCAGCACACGTACCAACATACAAATTACATACATGCATACATAAAGATTAGTCAAGGCCAGGAAGCATTCAGATTATTTCCACCAGGGAGGTCAATGCATCAGGTGGATTTACAAGTTACCTTTTAGCATAGTCTAGAGTTCAATGACTAATATATAATGCTTTTGAAAACTTTCTTCAGGAAGCCAATTGTAACTGAGGCTGCTGGGATGGACATTGAGAAGTGGTAGAGGAAGCATCAGGGGATGGAGTAAGGTTCTCGTGCTGGCTTTGTGACTAAAATAGCTCTGTGATCTCGTGGAAGTCACACTAAGTCTCCTGGCCCCTTTTGTCAGATGATCTCTAAGGTCTCTTTCAATGTAAAGAAATGGGTATGTTTCTGCATGTTCTCGTTCACAGGGAGGGGAACATCACACACTGGGTCCTGTTGGGGGGTGGGGAGCAAGGGGAGGGAGAGCATTAGGACAAATACCTAATGCATGCGGGGCTTAAAACCTAGATGACAGGTTGATAGGTGCAGCAAACCACCATGGCACATGTATACCTGTGTAACAAACCTGCACATTCTGCACATGTATTCCAGAACTTAAAGTAAAACAATAACAAAAAAAAAGTGTGTAGCACCTCTCACCCTCTCTCATGCTCCTGCTCCCACCGTGTGGAGATGCCTCACTCCCTGTTTTCCTTCTGCCACGATTCGAAGCTTCCTGATGCTTTCCCAGAAACAGAAGCCAGAAGCCGTTATGCTTCCTGTATAGTCTACAGAACTGTGAGTCAATTAAACCTCTTTCAGTCATAAATTAAAAAAAAAGAGAGAGAGATGGATGTGTTTGTTTTCAAGTGGAGCAGGTTGTTCATAGGAGATGGAGAGAGAGGGGCGGGTTATCAGGTAGCGAGGGTCTGCAGTCTGGTCACAACCATGAATCCCAGGGATGAAGGAAGAGAGGCAGAGGGATTCCCAAGGACAGAGAAGCTGGCCAGTGACAAGATGGGAAATTTGTATTCCAGACACTCGGGGGCTATAAGAAAAAGTGCGTCTGTTTTTATTAGATGTTAGAAATGACTTTGAATGGTATCTAAGTGAAACTGCAAACACAGCTGAGAAAATCCCAGCTCTGTCTGGTTCCTCAGAAACTCCACCCCCTCTTCTTCCGGAAGGCTCTCTAGTTATAAGTGGCTCACTGAACACCCTCACATTGGCTTGTTTCTAATACTCTGGAGTAAGACAATTCTTCCATTTGTTCAACTATTTCTCAGATGTCAGATCATAAAATTATACTTCTTGAAAATCACTTATTCTTGAACATTTCCTCTCTGAATTGATTTTACAGTTACAGCATTTTATCTAAATCATTTTACATTTCTTTCTTTCTTTTTTTAGAGATAGGGCCTCTCTCTGTCAGCCAGGCTACAGCTGGAGTGCAATGGCACAGTCATACTCACTGCAGCCTCTAACCCCTGGGCTCAAGTGATCCTCTTGCCTCAGCCTCCCAAGTAGCTGGGACTGCAGGCATGCACCACCATGCCCAGCTGCTTTTCAAAAATTTTTTATAGAGAAGGGCCTCTCTATGTTGCCCAGGCTGGACTCAAATTCCTGGCCTCAAGTGGTCCTCCTGCCTTGGCCTCTCAAAGTGCTGAGATTACAGGTGCGAGCCACTGTGCCAGGCCTATTTCTTTTAAAAATTTGAAGATAGATAGCATTTTAAGCCTTTGCCTTCCTTCTATATTTTTCTATTAAACATTGCATGAAGAAATGCTTCCGCTGAATAATCAAAATAATCATCCATCTTTATGATTTTTGATGCATAATAACATAATCTTCACATCTTAAATATGTATCACATATTATGGTACACTTTTCTATTTATACTTTTCTTATATATTTAAACAAACTACCTGAATATGTACCTGTAAAATCCTTTAGTAATGCAAAGTGTATGTGTGAATTGGTGTACATGGATGTATGTGATCTATACATTCATTGAATAATGAACCACTTACTATACACCATGCCATGTGGAAACTCAATGCTAAAAACTCATAATCCTTATCTACCAGGGATACTGTATCAAATGGACATTGCCCTTGATCATTTCTGAAAAGTCCCAAATTAGAAAAATATTGGATGTCAAAAGCGTATCTTAAAGCCAGTTGCACAGAACTCAAAAGACTTTTCTCTTATAAAAATTTTATATCTTTAATATAAGTTGTCTCCCCAAAATGACTGAATGTATACTATACCTCAGATATAACTAGATTTAGTGTAAGTTAATTCAATTTACCAATACATTTATGGTTTACTTTGTGAGAAACTACAATTCAAAAGTGAGTAAGACCTATCTCCTGCTCTCAAGCAACACATAGTCTGGTAGGTGAGGCAAACTGGTAAACACATGATTGCCAACAGGCACAGTGGGCACAGAGTCCCTCAGGAAGGTTTCATGGAGAGCGCCCTTCACCTATGCACCAAGTACGTGGTGTTGCTAAGCGACAAACCAGGAGGCCTGGAGCACATTTCCCACTGACTGAGCTCTGGCAGTGGAAGAGGAAGGATCTGTCTGTCCTGCTCTTCTGATTTGCTGATCAGGTGTGGAGTAGCACCAGCTTCAAGTTGGTAGGTCCATGGCCCAGAGCACAGGCTGAATGACTTGTCAAACCAGGACTTCCTGCCAATGCAACCCTGCAGGCTAACTTCCTGTTTTTGTTTTTGCTTTTTTGCTTTTTTCATCAGGAACCAGGCAGGGGAGCTTGGTTTTCTTCCACTGACACCACCATTGATTTCTTCCCTTCTTTGGCCCATTGTGCAGCTGAGAGAGGCCCAAGAAACCCATTAAGAGCTTCCCACTGCCTTTAGGATACCATGTAACCTCCCTTCAGGGCTGGATCTCATCCACCTCTCCATCTTGCCTGCAGCCATGCCACACTCCTTGTGGTTCCAAAGACATGCCACACACTCTTCAGCCTTTTCTCCAATCTCTTTTACACGCTCTTCCTTTGGCTGAAAATAATATCCCTCCTACTCTTGGCCTGCTACAGCCTCGTCAAGCTTCAGGCCTCAGCGTGCATGTCATTTCCTCAGGAAGGTCTTTGCTGACCTCTACCATGAGGTAGCTTCTAGATGACCCAGCACTTCCCTTATCTGAGTCCTCATTAAACCTCATGGTGACCTTTCTTCTCCAAGATGCAGGGTGGGGCACAGACCACATCTGACTGGCTCACCCTTGTATTTCCAGGGCCTGGCCTATAATCTGGTGGATTCAGGTCCAGCTTCCTGGGTGGGGGACCTGTGGAGTCACATAGGGACTCATGCTTAGACAGGTGTCTTTAATGCTTGGCTTAATGCAGTTGCCATCTAGAAAGTTCTTTCTTTATTTATTTTTCTTTTTTGAGACAGTGTCTAGCTCTGTCACCCAGTCTAGAGTGCAGTGGCATGATCTCTGCTTACTGCAACCTCTGCCTCCCAGGTTCAAGTGATTTTCTTGCCTCAGTCTCTCAGGTAGCTGGGATTACAGGCACCTACCACCACACATGGCTAATTTTTTGTATTTTTAGTAGAGACGGGGTTTCACTATGTTGGCCAGGCTGGTCTTAAACTCCTGACCTCAAGCGATCTGCCCACCTCGACCTCCCAAAGTGCTCAGATTACTGTGTGAGCCACTGTGCCTGGCCACCATCTAGAAAAGTCTTAATTTTTGAACAAGAGGCCCCACATTTTCATTTTGCACTGAGTCTCACATATTATGAAACTGATACTACATGGATGAATAAATGAATCAATGGATATGTATTAATCCTCACAATATATTGAGCCAAGGAAATTAAAGCTTCTGAAGGCCTCATTTGGAACAAGATAGAATAATTTAGGAAAAGTTGCAATGTATTATGCAGATGGCTTTATGATCTATTTTGCTATTTTTCACATACTATTTGTTCATATGAAAAAAGAAAAGCTTTACCTGAAAGATATGTATTGTCTGTTCTGTGAGATGTATATCCATTAAAAATTAGATTTTATTCAACTACAACCATTATGAATTTTAAAAAGGGAAAAAAGAAGTCCAGAATGACTTGCTTTGTCTTATTCATTATAACTAGAAAGAAAGGTACAACTTCTTAAGAAAGAAAAGCAGGAAAAATTTTGCAAATAATAAATGTTACCTAGATGTCTATCTCTGTAGGATTGAATGAATATCAGCAGAAATATCTGTTTGGGTAGTAAATGCAATATTAGAAAAGAATGAATCTCAAAGGAGAAATATGCAAGGTATGGCTATTCCATTCACAAACCCAAGGATGTCATTAAAGAGAGGCCATTTCTGGGCTTTGAACTTTTGAGGCCTGCAGAGAACCTCCTGGTAAGCATTGTGAAGCAGCCAAGGAGTGTCTTAGTCAGTTCAAGCTGCTGTAACAAAGTACCATAGACTTTAAAATGGTAGAAATTTGCTTCTCACAGTTCTGGAGGCTGGGCAGTCCAAGACCAAGGCACTAGCAGATTTGGTGATTGATGAGGGCCCATCTCCTCACAGATGGTGCCTTCTCACTGTGTCCTCACGTGGTAGAAGGGGTGATGGAACTTCCTCAGGCCTCTTTTCTAAGGGCATTAGCTCTATTCATGAGAGTTCCACCCTCATGACTTAATCACCCCCCAAAGACCTCACCTTCTAATACCACTACCATGGGGAGGTGGGGCATGGTTAGAATTTCAACATGTGAATTTTGGAGGGACACAAACATTCGTATCACAGCAGGGGTCCTTTAATAATTTTTTTTTTTTTTTTTTTTTTGAGACGGAGTCTCGCTCTGTCGCCCAGGCTGGAGTGCAGTGGCCGGATCTCAGCTCACTGCAAGCTCCACCTCCTGGGTTTACGCCATTCTCCTGCCTCAGCCTCCCGAGTAGCTGGGACCACAGGCACCTGCCACCTCGCCCGGCTTGTTTTTTGTATTTTTTAGTAGAGACGGGGTTTCACCGTGTTAGCCAGGATGGTATCAATCCCCTTACCTCGTGATCCGCCCGTCTCAGCCTCCCAAAGTGCTGGGATTATAGGCTTGAGCCACCACGCCCAGCCCCTTTAATAATTTTTTAAGGGTCTTCCTGAGCCACCACTACCATCTCTAGCAGGAAGCAATGTCTGTCTTTACCTTCTTTGATGGATTGTGAAGAAGGTGGCTCATTGCACAGGGGAGGGTGGGAAGGTGAATTCCAACACAACTAGGCCCAGAGCCTCTATACCATTTGAGAAGCTGATTTGTTTCTCATTTGTATAGGTCAAGAGAACCAGCTCCTCTAACTGTGATGATCTATCTATGCTGATCACTTGCTATGGGGTTCCGCTCTTCAGCTCTCAGCTTTCTCATCCATAAAACAGGGTTGATAAAGGCTTTATATATCACCTCCCACCTGTCTTTCCTGTACTCAAGTCTCCACCAAAGGACATTTCTTTCCTTGTTCCTGGGAGTGTGGAACCCACATCCTGATCTCATCCTCTGGATTTATTCTCACCAAATCCTCATTGGCCACTTTCTGAAGCCATTCTTTAATTTTTTTTTTTTTTTTTTTGAGACACAGTCTCGCTCTGTCACCCAGGCTGGAGTGCAGTGGTGAGATCATGGCTCACTGCAAGTTCCGCCTCCTGGATTCACACAATTCTCCTGCCTCAGCCTCCTGGGTAGCTGGGACTACAGGCGCCCGCCACCACACCTGGCTAATACTTTTTTTTTTTTTAGTAGAAACGGGGTTTCACCGTGTTAACCAGGATGGTCTTGTGACCTCATGATCTGCCCGCCTCAGCCTCCCAAAGTGCTGGGATTGCAAGTGTGAGTCACCACACCCAGCCTCCTGAACCCATTCTTTCTTGTACATGCTGTTATCTTTGTCCATGTGTCCTACTGAACACTCTCCCTTCACTTTCCACACTTCCTGGATTTCCCTACCTAATGCCTCTCATCCTTCAAGAGGTTAAATTCCACCCTACCCAAAGCTCTCTGCAGCGGCACCCTCCACCCCAAGTTCTGCAAGATCATGCACGGAGGCCCCTGTGTGCTCCGACAGCACGTGCTTGTTTCTGTCCTGGCTCTCCTCACACTGTACTATCATTGTCTATTTCCTTGTTTGTTTCCCTCAGGAGTCCCAGGGTTCTTTGCGGGCCTGGACTCTGCCTCTTCAACATCTAACACAGCCACTGGGACATAATAGGTGTCCAATTCATGTTTGTAGAAGGAAGGAAGGAAGGAAGGAAGGAAGGAAGGAAGGAAGGAAGGAAGGAAGGAAGGAAGGAAAGAGTGAATGAAGGCCTCGTTTTCACCAGTTGTCTTTTAAAAAGCCTCCTGGGGGCAGAGGGAAGGTCAAGTGGTAGAAGCTGCCTGACTGGTGGGAGAAAGGCTGTCTCTGCCCTCAGCTGACCATTCTGCATGGCCTAAGCCCAGCTGGCCCAGTTTACAGTGTCCTGTGGGCAGTGGCACAGAAGGCATCAGGGAGCTCCTTGGATTTTATTGACCTCCTGTGCATTTTGCTGGGATGTCCTCACTGTGTCTTGGTGGGATTGGCAGTAGGAAGTAGGGGAGGGGAGCAATTCTCCTCACTTGATGTAGCTTCTGCCAGGCTGGCAGGATTCTTCCTGCAGACAGAATATGATAGAAACGTGATCACCAGGCTTGGCCAGGACAGTGACGTACACGGTGAAGTCATGTATCCAGTGAAAGTTCATTGAGCTGGACATTAAGCTGGTGTTAGCTGGTTATAGAGTAGCCAGCACAATACCTGGCCTCAAGAAGCTAATAGTCTATTCAGAGAGCTGGACTATGAACAGAATATTATAGTGAAATTATAATTAGGTGACCGTTTTTCCCCCCTCAAGGCCTAAACAGCTAAAGAAGCCCAAATCCCTGCTTTTATGAAAATAGAAGCATCAAGCTGATATCAGGAATTTTAAAATTAACCAAGTCCTTTTATTTACATGATCCTTAGACCTCATGATTCAAGTAAAATTGTCTTCCTTTCAGATAAGAAAACTTAGGCTTAGAGACATAAAGCAATTTGCTTAAAGTCACCCAATTTCAGGGGTGTCTTGGGACCAGTACCATTCAGATTATTCTTCTAACCCTACTCCTGTATTTTCCATTTTCTAGAAGGCTTGGTGCTTAGGAAGCCAATTCTAAGGCTTTTTAAGGTCCTGAGTTGCCTTTGAAATGATCAAAGAGACAGTTAGACTCAATATGGTTAAGTTATAAACTGTCTTTTGAGTTTTGATTCTTTGCAAATTAACCATCCATGGAGGGCATGTGACATAATGGGAGCAGGTCTTGGCACAAAGGCAGGACCTGCAGCAGGGAAGTGGGTGGGTAGGGAGGGAGGGACAGGAGATGCGGGGCTCCTCTGAGCATGGGGAGTGACCTGGGGCTCTACTCTGGCTGCAGAGGCCAGGCTGGGGAAGGAGGCCCAGTGGCCTGAGGCATAGTGGTCAAAGGACAGTGCATACTCAGGCAAAGTTGAGACCAGCATCAACACCAATTGGCATTAGCAAGGGTAATTCAGCCATTGGGGACCAGCCAGGATACTAATCTTGGTCTGAAGCTCAGCAACCAGTGCAGCCAGGTGAGCAGTAGAGCCCAGTGGGAGGAGAAGCTCACCCTCCTGCAGAGGAGATAGGCACCAAGGCAGGGAGAGACCATCCTAGAAGAAGGAAGAGAGATTGGGACGTGGCTTCGGATTATTGAACAGGTTGTGATGTGAAGGATGAGGACATAAGAAAAGAACTAACATTCCCTGTCTCCTACTCTGTGCCAAATGATTTTACATGCATCATCTCCAGTTCTTTCAACAGTCCTGTGAGGGGGTATTAGTGTCCCTACGTTACAGGTAAGGTCACAGTTTGCCAGCAGTCATAGAGTAATCAGAGGCCATAGCAGAGGAAGAATCTGAGCACAGACCTTCCTGACTCTCCGTCCCCAACACAGAGTGGGCAGGAGTTCCCCAAGGGGCTTCAGGACTCCTAGGATGCACACAGTTCAACTCTGGTTGACTTGGTGCCTAAACTCTTCTTTTTTTTAATTTTTCTTTTCTTTTTTTTTTTTTTTTTTTTGAGACAGAGTCGACCTGTCACCCAGGCTGGAGTGCAGTGACATGATCTCAGCTTACTGCAACCACTGCCTCCTGGAGTCAAGCGATTCTCCTGCCTCAAAATGCCAGGCTAATTTTTGAATTTTTAGTAAGATGGGGTTTCACCATGTTGTCCAGGCTGGTCTTGAACTCCTGACTTCAAGTGATCCGCCAGCCTTGGCCTCCCAAAGTACTGGAATTACAGGTGTAAACCACTGCGCCCAGCCTGTGCCTGAATTCTGAAGTCCTGCCCACCATGGTGTATCCTAGGCCACCGACCTATAGCCCCACCCAGTAAAGGAGACAAGTCGGGACCTGCAAGGGGGTGAAACTGATAGAGGAGCTAGCGCAGGGAAAGGAAGGACTGTAGAAAGTATGTGGCAACTTGCAATTAGGTAGAAGAGTCATTTACTCAGAATACCACATGCCGCAACCACGTCGAAATGAGTTTACTGTAATTCCAGATAAAAACAAAACTGTGGGAGTGGAGACTTAGAAACTCGAGACAGGGTTGGCTTATTTTTTTTTTTTCTATGGTTTCGATATAATTCAGCACTTTCACTTTGTGAAGATAGACCTGACCTTTATGTGGTCTGGAGAATGCTGACTCAACATCAGGGTAACCAATGGTGCACTCATGACCCGAAACAAGACTGGTGGTTGTCAGGGTTTTTAAAGCTCCTCACTTGGGCTCTCCACGATCTCGGAAAACCGTGCCTTTATCCGAAATGACAGCCCTTGTTCAAACAGAGATCTGGATAGATGCGCATTAATTTCAAACATTTTTTTGAAAAGATTTTTTCCCAACTTTGTAAGAGGTAGAGTAGGATGCTGATTTAGTGTAGGTCTTTTTCCCATTTCCTACAGTAGTACAGATGGTGACTGAAGGGCAGATGAAAAAAGAAAAGGGGAAGGAAGGGAGGAGAAAAGAGGAAGAGGGTATGGGGGAAGAGGGATGGCCGGCAAAGGAGGCCCACTTTTACTTCCTTGGAAATATTTCGTTCGTTTTGAAAACTCAAGCTCAAGTTTCTCCTGGAAAAGAAAAAGGCTTGGGCTCTCCCAAATGCCTATTGGTATGATTTTTATTTAGCTCCACTTTTGGATTCTTTAGGAATCAAACTGTGAACTTAATTTTTCCTCCTATTTGGAAAGCATAGGCAAAAGTCCTACCCTCTTTTCCAAAACAAAGTTCAGCATCCACCCCCCTGACCCCCACCACCCCTCAAAGCCCCAAAGTGACATTTTCAACAGACTTATCATAAGTCAAATCTGCTGTGCACACCAGTAAATAGTGCCAGTAAGCCAGGTGTAACCAAATCAGATTTTTCAGCCTTTACTTCCAACGGTGAGAACAAGGATGTGCTGACCTAGGAAAAATGACAAGTCACGGGCGCCCTGCACCGGCCCTTTCAGAAGACGTAGAACACTGCAGGGGGTGGAGTCTGGAATAAGGAGAATCTCGAATCAGTGATAACCCGGTTGTCTTGAGGGCCAGGCTGAGAAGTCCGATGGGTGACGCTTCAGAATTTCATACGCTGGTGGTAGGTCCTCTGCATTTTCCCTGTCAGAGTGGATGTTATGCTCTTGCTGGGGAGATCTAACATCTGGCTCAAGCGGGAAGCAACAGCCCCTCGTCCCAGTCTTGATTTTGGACTGTCCTGGAAGGCAACCAATCACAGAGAGCCTAGAGAAAGCATACCACAGCTCATAGAATGTTGCTAGCATTCTGCCTATTGTAAACTTATCTGTAGGAGCCAGATGTAATTCAACCCATAACAGGTCCTAAACATAAGGTGGCGGGGAGGGGAAAGCGAGAGCTCAAACTTTTGTTGTTGTTTTTTTAATAAACTTTACTTTTTAGAACAGTGCTAGACTCACAGGAAAATTGAAAAGATAGTATAGAGTTCTCCTGCACAGTACACTCCTCTGTCACCCACTTTTCCCCATTGCTAATATCACCATCCTTATGGTGGGTTTGTTATGACAAATAAACCAGTATTGATACATTATTGTGAACTAAAGTCCATAGTTTGCTCACATTTCCTTAGTTTCTACTTAATGTCCTTTTTCTCCCTCTGGATCCCATCCAGGGTTCCATGTGGCACTTACTTGCCATGTCTCCTTAGGCTCCTGGTGACTGTTTCTCAGACTTTTCTTGTTTTTGGTGACTTTGACAGTTTTGAGGAGTACTGATCAAGCATTTTGTAGGCTACTCCCCTACTGGAATTTATCTGATGTTTTCTCATGATTAGACTGGGGCTATGGGTTTTTGGAAGGAAGATCACAGTGATAAAGTACCATTCCTGTTAAGGTGTTTTGAGGGTCTGTGTTCTCAACATGATTCATCACTATTGATATTGGCTTTGATCATTGTATTAGTCCGTTTTCATGCTGCTAATAAAGACATACCCGAGACTGGGCAATTTACAGAAGAAAGAGCTTTAATGAACTCACAGTTCCATGTGGCTGGGGAGGCCTCACAATCATGGCGGTAGGTGAAAGACACGTCTCACAGGTCGGCAGACAAGAGAAGAGAGCGTGTGCAGGGAAACTCCCCTTTTTAAAACTATCAGATCTCGTGAGACTTACTCACTATCACGAGGATGGCATAGGAAAGACCTGCTTCCGTGATTCAATTACTTCCCACCAGGTCCCTCCCACAACAGGTGGGAATTCACGATAAGATTTGGGTAAGGACACAGCAAAACCATATCAATAGCCCTGCTGAAGTAATGTTTGTCAGGTTTCTTGACTGTAAATTGACTCTCCTCCCACCCCTTCCCTACTGTACTCTGCAGGGAATTTACTATGTGCAACTTACACTAAAGGAGTGAGGATTTATGTTCTCCTGCCTTGAGGGCGGAGTATCTACATAAGTTCTTCAGAATTCATCTACATGGGAGATTCGTCTCTCCTCCCCATTTATTAATTTATCTAATCACTTATTAATATCAGTGTGGCTATATGGATATTTATATTATACTATGAGTTATAATTTAGTACTACTTTGTTTTGTTGCTCACATTGTTCCAGCTTTGGCCATTGGGAGCTCTTTCAGTTGGTTCCTGTGGCCTTTTGACATATCGCTGTCAATGTAGCGTTTTTTTGTTTTGTACTTCCTTTCTTTCTGGAACTCTGAGATGCCAAGCTTGCCTCTTATCAGTCCTGACTCTGAGCCCAATTTTTACGTGTAAACTTCGAACCTGTTCCTGATGCCCCTGCCCCACCTTTTGTAATCGTTCGAGAAACTCAGTTCTGCCTTAGTCCTTAATTCCCTCCTTGTATCTGCTTATATCCCATCTGCTGACTGCTGAGCCACTTCCTTGTGTTGGACACAGTTCTGCTTTGATTTTTCCAGTTTGCCCTCCTCTCTGTTCCCCATTTCTGTGCTATCTTTCTTTGTCAGCCCCTCACGTTCCCCACATTCAGCCTCAGACCTCCCTCCAGCTGAGTCTCTAGGGGCAGGCAGGTCCATCACCACCAGATCCTCTCAATCATAATCCCTCCCCATGAGAATTCATTTTATCATCTCCGTAAGGAAACCAACCTGAAACAGCATTTTCCACAGCATATTTCACACCATCATCTGTAAAAATAAAACTCTAAAGTCAAATCATGTGGTCGCCATCTCTTTTATTTTCTTAATTTACATTAGCATATTACAAACATGTCCTTAGTAAAAGAGTTTTACTCTGTGAATCTGACCATGGAATCTTTTTGCCTTTGTGGGTGGTATGATGCTTGTCGTTTCTAGTGCCTGCTTTGGGAAACATCACCCTTACTGCTAAGAGCAGTAGTTAGCCCAGAGGTTAAGTGCCTTGATAGGGCACCACACTGTCTCTTATGAGACATGTGACCTTGGATAAATTACTTAATCTCATGTTCATTTGTAAAATCAGGCTGATCATAGTATATTGCCTTATAAAGATAAAATAAAACAATTAAAGCAAGGTGCTTAAAATGGTAAGCTGGAATATTGTAACCACTCAATAAGTGACTTTTGTTATTATGATTATTTTTCTTATGCCTCTTTGGGCTACTTCCAGTTCTGTAGTCTGCAGTGTCTTCAAGGTACTCTTTCTTGGCAATAACAAATATCCCAGAACCCGTCATTCTGTGCAATCATTTTAGAAAACTTCCTCATAATTTTTGATCTTACCTGTGTATATATTAAGGTCCCTCTGCCATATTTTTGCTCACTCTTGCAACCTCAAGAGGTTTTCCTGCACTTCGTTTAGTCACTTCAGTAGTGCACCAATTAAAATAAAATCTCCATGATGGTTAGGGGAAAAATCAGCTTGTATCTCTCCCACAAAACAGATGGGAAAAATGATTCAGTACAAGACAGGCTCTAAAGGTACACATAGTGCCCTTTCTTTTAGGAGAGAGAATGACTTCTTGTTTTGTGCGTATGCCAAAGTCTGGGATAAAATTAAGTTACTCCTTGTTTATTTCTATTTTCCTATATTAACTTCAGCTGTCTGATGACTTGGCCCATTCTTAGTGCAGCCTCCTTTCTCCACCTGGAGGTTATAGCCCAAAAGGAATAATCTCTTTTAGAAACAAACCCAAAACAACGAATTATAAAATCTACTTTATTTATAATTACAAAGTAACACATCAATATATTATCTTACGTGTAATGCTGAAGTCTTCATTGACAATCAGCCCAATCTCAGAGTGCTTATAGTATGCAATTAGCCAGTCACATGTGCACATGTGCACACACACACACACACACACACCCCATAACATTGTTTTGTGTTGCTTTTGCATAATTTGCATAGCTTCTTATTTTTCAGTCTATAGTCTTTGTTTAAAAAATATCTTTCATAGTGATTTAAGTGATTCACATGTTAGCCATTATCATTCACAGCTATAACTTAATTAAAACACACCCTAAGTACTAATAGTTAATATCATTAGTACATCTGTGGAAATCTTTTCTGATTCGATTGCCTAGGTTGGTGGTTCTCAGACTTTGCCACATATCAGACTCGTCTGGGAAGCCTTTAAAAATTATGATGCTGGTTGGGCATGGTGGTCATGCCTGTAATTCCACCACTTTGGGAGGCCAAGGCAGGTGGATTGCCTGAGCTCAGGAGTTTGAGACCAGCCTGGTCAACATGGTGAAACCCCATCTCCACTAAAAATACAAAAAATTAGCTGGGTATGGTGTTGTGCACCTGCATTTCCAGCTAGTCAGGAGGCTGGGGAACGAGAATTGCCCGAACCTGGGAGGTGGAAGTTGCAGTGAGCTGAGATTGTGCCACTGCACTCCAGCCTGGGCAACAGGGCAAGACTCTATCTCAAAAAAAAAAAAAAAAAAAAAAGGAAGAAAAAAAATTATGATGCTGAGGCTTCACCCTGAGCCAATGAAATCAGAATCGTGGGAGGGGGCACATACAGGCATCAGCAGTTTTACAAAGATGGCCAGGTGATTCCAACATGCAGACAAATTTGAAAACCAGAGGCTTAGGAGGTGTCTGGATCCCATCTCTCCAAATCTGCTTCCTGGAGATTTCTTGTTCAAATCCACGTGTAAAGAGAGGTTTTGAATTTGTCATTCATCCCAGCTCTGCAGGGATGAAACTGCCCAGGCAGATCAGGGGGACCTGCTTTTCATATATGGCCGCTGTCAAGAAGAAAAGCTGGGAAGTACTACTGCAGCTTTTTTTTTTTTTTTTGAGACGGAGTCTCGCTCTGTCGCCCAGGCTGGAGTGCAGTGGCGCGATCTCGGCTCACTGCAAGCTCCGCCCCCCGGGTTCACGCCATTCTCCTGCCTCAGCCTCCCTACTAGCTGGGACTACAGGCGCCCGCCACCTCGCCCGGCTAGTTTTCTTGTATTTTTTAGTAGAGACGGGGTTTCACCGTGTTAGCCAGGATGGTCTCGATCTCCTGACCTCGTGATCCGCCCGTCTCGGCCTCCCAAAGTGCTGGGATTACAGGCTTGAGCCACCGCGCCCGGCTTGCAGCTTTTTATTGTAATCTCTTCTGTGATATTTTGGAAATATTGTAACAGGTTCCTTTGAGCAGTCAATACA
This sequence comes from Macaca nemestrina, assembly GCF_043159975.1. Lineage (NCBI taxonomy): Eukaryota > Metazoa > Chordata > Mammalia > Primates > Cercopithecidae > Macaca > Macaca nemestrina. Next base: position 158,955,704 of record NC_092127.1, read on the forward strand.
ACCTTAGGAACAATTGGAATCCCTGTAGAGGCTTAAAACATTTAATTTTTGAATTTAAAACTTTATGTTTAAAACTTATTTATCAAAAGAGATTTGTTTTCCAGAACTCTGTGACAAGTCCATAGAACTATCTTGTTGATGCTGTGTTGGTGACTGGGGTTAAAGTAGCACTGAGGTATGATTCCAGGTGCTCAGCTCATATAGGAAATAAAGGGACAATACTTTAGGACATACGGGAGGTAAACGAGTGAAGGGTGAAAGCCAGGGGCTTACCTTTAGACAGACTTGTGTTCGAATATTGGCTCCACCGTTTTATCTATACCTTGGTCAAATTACTTCATCTGTTAAGGCTGTCGCCTCATCTGTAGTGTGAAACGAGCACAATATTGCCCACCTCATACGTATGTTCTGTTGATTATTGAAACTTTTATATAAAGCACCAAACAGTTGTTGGCACCTAGTAGGCATTCAGCAAATGCTATCTGATCTTTCCATGTAAAAGATGAAAAATAATCCATTACCCAGCTGTTGGTCATATACACAGACTTCAAATATTGATTTCCCCTTATTTGCATTCCACAACTTTAAGAGAGGTAAAATATCCACAGGACAGGAAATGGATACTTTTTAAGGAGGAACTTAGCAGAGGAGACCACATAGAGGTGAAACATTTATCCTACCATCAGTCCTCTTTTTGTCTGGTTCTGATATGTACACATTTTTGTTTGGCACAATTTAGTTAATTAGCACTAGACTTGTATTGCACCTGACCTCAAATCTAAAGACAAATCTAAAGAAATGCTGGGAAATACTACAGTAGATTTTAATTGCAATCTCTTCTCTGATATTTTGGAAATATTGTAACAGGTTCCTTCTGAGATGTTAATAAAACCTTAAGGAACAATTGGGATCACAGTTTATATTCCAGTTACCATGATACATTAATTGTGAGCAATTGGATAAATACCACCAATCGCAGACATTGCTGCTATCTCTTCAGTCCACAAATCCCTACACAAATAATAGATGTGCAATACAACCATGACTAGTCATGTGACTTCTTTCAATGTCTGTCGTGTGCATCTGTTATTAAGTTCATACACAGACTGCAAAGACTGTAGTTGTGTTGCTTCCTTGTCTCCTGGTGATAAATCCATGTGATATTTTACATAAATAGAAAATCAAAAGAAGGAATTGGCCAATAAAAATAAAAGTGAAGCAAGTAAACAAAAAGGGAGAATGTTAAAAGTTATTTTTTTCTGTAAAAATTTTTTAATTTTTTGGAGACAGGGTCTCATTCTGTAACCCAGGCTGGAGTACAGTGGTGCCTCACTGTGGCCTCAAACTACGAATTCTTCCACCTCAGTCTTTTGAGTAGCTAGGACTACAGGCTTTCACTTTCTGTGTGTTTTTGGTAGTTGTCGGGGGTGGGGGAGTCTCACTATGTTGCCAAGGCTGGCCTTGAACTCATGGCCTCAATTGATCCTCCAGCCTCAGCTTCCCAAAAATGCTGAGATTACAGGCATGGGCTACTGTGTCCAGCCCTAGAAGTGATTTCTAATTGAACATAAATAGAAGAAACACCTGAGTGTGAGAATTTCCAGCTGTGAAGCCAGAGAAACTTAATGAAGGTAAAATTATTGACAAAAATGAGGAAAGTGGTTGTGATTAAAAAGATGAATGAAGATGCCCTAGAGAAAATAATACTGGCAAAAAACTTCACATCAAAGGTGTTCTTCGATCTATTTTACAATATTGAAAATGCAAACGAGAAAATGTTGGAAGCTGATCCAAACTTAGAAAGGAGCATGACAATTTGCCAAAGTGTAGAAAAAATGCTTGCTCTATTATCATAAGTTGTATGACGAGAAGCAAGCATTAACTCACACCACTCATGATGGATTTTTTACAAGGAAATAAAATACTTCAATTTAATACTTCAATTCTCAATGTTTCTGATGTTTTAAGTTATGATCTACTATATAAATATTAGTTTTAGTCTTTTTTTCATTTTCCTATACATTTATGATTGACAGTAAGAGAGTTTTTAACATTTTGAAAAAAACTCTTTATTTTCATTATTTTAGAGACTGTGTTTTGCTTTGTCACCCAGGTTAGAGAGCAGTGGCATGATCATGGCTCACTGCAGCCTCAGACTCCTGGGCTCCAGTGATTCTCCTGCCTCAGCCTCCCAAACAGCGGATGACAGGCGCGTGCCACCACATCCAGCTAATTTTTAAATTATTTTGTAAAGACAGGGTCTCGCTATATTGCCCAGGCTGGCCTCAAACTCCTGGCTCGAATGATCTTCCTGCCTTGGCCTCCCAAAGGAAAGGCATAAGCTACCGTGCCCAGTCTGAAAAAAAAGTTTAAATATCATAAAATAAATGTAACTTTTCTCATTGATGAGTAAGATTACTTAGCGTGGTTTCAGCTCGCATGGTCATCTTGATGGTCCTGTGCTGCTGTGCAAATCAAGGACGGCCTGTATGAAGGGTGATGTAGGATTTATGAAGATGTATAAAGGAGAATCCTGTAGTTGAGTAAGTGAGATTAAAAACAGTCAACAGGAAGCTTGGCTCCTCCCTCTGCTACTTCTGGGGCAAGCAAACATGAACACCCGTGCCCCTCCAAAGCCACATGTGAGAGGAACCTATGGAAAACTGTTTCAATTCTTTCTGAAGGTTCATCCTTTCCTAAGAATTTCTTTAAGGTCTGTGCTGTGATTTGTTACATCTGCTTCCACAGAATCATTAGCTTCTAGAGTTGCAGGCAGAATTGGGTTGAAAGTACATCTATAAAGCATATGCATTGTACTTGATATGTAGTAAGTATTCAATCAATTATCATTATTATGCTTATGAATCTTTTTGTTCAACTATAGGGTACCAACTGTCTCCCACTTTGCCCCAGCCTGAAATCCATCTTAGGGGTTTCTTGGGGCTGAATTTTTTTTTTTTTTTTTTTTTTGAGACAGAACCCAAACTGGAGTGCAGTGGCATGATCTTGGGTCACTGCAACCTCTGCTTCCTGGGTTCAAGTGACTCTCCTGCCTGAGTCTCCCGACTAGCTGGGATTAAAGGCATGTGCCACCACGCCCAGCTAATTTTTTTTTCTTTCTATTTTTAGTAGAGACAGGGTTTCACCATGTTGACCAAGCTGGTCTCGAACTCCTGACCTCAGGTGATCTGCCTGCCTCAGCCTCCCAAAGTGCTGGGATTACAGGTGTGAGCAACCACGCCCACCTGAGGCTTTTCAGTTCTAAAACTGACACAGACCCAGGCCAACCAAGGTGGTTGGCTACCCTATTTGACTCTAGCTCCGGGCAAGACAAAATATTAACACTATTGCATGAAATTCTCTTGGGACTTAGGAAGTTACTGGAAGAGAGAAAATTCTCCATGAATAGTTTCTAGATTAGAATGTCAAAGGCCAGGTGCAATGGCTCACACCTGTAATCCCAGCACTCTGGGAGGCTGAGGCGGGTAGATCACGAGGTTAGGAGTTCAAGACCAGCCTGGCCAAGATGGTGAAACCCCCATCTCTACTAAAAATACAAAAATTAGCTAGGCATGGTGGCAGGCACCTCTAATCCCAGCTACTCAGGAGGCTGAGGTAGAGAATTGCTTGAACCCGGGAGACAAAGGTTGCAGTGAGCCAAGATCATGCCCCTGAACTCCAGCCTAGGCGACAGAGCAAGACTCCATCTCAAGGAAAAAAATAAAAAAATAATTTTAGGTTAGAAGAGATTTTGTGTCCCATGCTTCAACCTAGCCCAGGATGGCCTGAAATCCATCTCAGAAAGACTCCGTTTTTAAAGCCTATCAGGGAAGAAAATAAATAATGTGTTCCGTTGGTAAGTATTGTGCACCAATCACCCTGCTACAAGCTGAGGGAAATACCAGGTGAATAAGACTCATTTTCTGTTCTATAGAAGCTTACATTCTAGAAAGGGAGACCATTAGTTGTATGCACCATGAATTATCAAGACAGCTCACACTCTGCAAGGTATTTTAGGCAAGTAATCTCATTTAATCCTCATGCTAACCCCAACAAGGTACTATCATTCCATTTTACAGATGAGGAAAGTGAGATTCAGAGAGATTGAGTTATATAAAATCACAAAGCAAGTAACTGCTATAATTGATCTTAAGACCCAGGTCCATAGTGGCTGAGAACATGGGCTCTGGAGTCATGCAAATCTGTGTTTGAATCCTGACTCTTTCACTGTCTTGTTATGTGACAAGTGTCTGTGAGCTGCTATTTCCTCGTCTGTAAAATGGGACAAATAATAATAGCCACTTTCAAGGGTTATGAAGGATAAATGAGAAACGCACTGAGATGTGCTTGATGCGTAATAAATGCTCAACAAATACTCCTCATCATTGCCATCACACCAAAACCCATTGTAGTTTCCCTTAGGTGGCCTCTTCCATTTCTACGCAAATCTTTCAGGGAAAGAGGCATCAAGAAATACATTGAGAGCTCAGACTGGGGGAAGACTTCCCAACTGTGATGATGACTAAAGGCCTTATGCAACACTGGAACTTGATCTTCATGAAAGGATAGAATTTCAATAGGTTGAGGTTGGGGCAGAAGAAATATTCCACACAGAGGGCAAGATTTCAGCTGAGGCAAAGAGGAAAGCACAGTTAGTTTGGGGAATGATAACTACTATTGGTTAGAGTGTAGGTTTTTTCATAAGGAGGTTGGTGGAGACACAGCTGAAAAGAAGCAAGATCCTCACAACTCAGGTGATGTTTCTAGAAGGCTTTCCTCCAACCTTTGCTCCATAGGGGCTGCTCTGGCTGTCTTCTCTATTCTGGGTTCTCACATCACTTACTATTCCCTGGGGCTACTCTTCTCAGCCCTGTGAATTGCTCTCTCATCTTCAATCTTCAACCTTCTTCTTCTTTTTTTTTTGAGACAGAGTTTTGCTCTGTTGCCCAGACTGGAGTGCAATGGCACAATCTCGGCTCACTGCGACCTCTGCCTCCCAGGTTCAAGTGATTCCCCTGCCTCAGCCTCCCAAGTAGCTGGCATTACAGGCATAGGCCACCATGCCCAGCTAATTTTGTATTTTTAGTAGAGACAGGGTTTCTCCATGTTGATCAGGCTGGTCTCGAACTCCCGACCTCAGGTGATCTGCCCACCTCTGCCTCCCAAAGTGCTGGATTTACAGGCATGAGCCACCGGGCCTGGCCATCTTCATCCTTCTTTATGCCATGTGCTGGACATGGTGTTACACAGTTGTGTATTCTAACCCTTTCAGGGTGTTCTCAGATAAGTTCCCAAAGTCTCACTGGATGGGCCGGATTGGAGGTGGGGCAGGGGCTGAAAGAGGGTCATGACAGATTAGAATGTCTGAAAGATGTAAAAGACAGTTTTTTTTTTTTTTGCCTATATAAGTTTCAGGTTTCTTGACTTTTTCTAGAGGACTAAATGAAATCACAATAAAACAACCTGTAGCATGTAGGGGAGGCATGCATTTCTCAGGAAGTCTGTCTCTGAAAAGACAGTCTGGAGAGGTCAGATAAAATTTAGAATATGTTTTTCACATTCATAGAAACAGAAGATTCAGGGGAGAAAATATCTGGAAAAGATATCGGGAGTGAAAACAGATGCAGTGTTTATGATCTAGGGAACAGCAACAGTGTTTTCCAGGAACTTAGCAGAAAGAAGACGCTGTGCATGGAGGATGTTATGGGTTGAACTATGTCTCACCAAAATTCAAATGCTGAAGCCCTAGCTCCCAGTACCTTGGAATTTGGAGATAGAACCTTTAAAGAAATAATTAAGTGGCCAGGTGCAGTGGCTCACGCCTGTAATTTCAGCACTTTGAGAGGCTCAGGTGGGCGGATCACAAGACCGAGACCATCCTGGCCAACACAGTGAAACCCGATCTCTACTAAAAATACAAAAATTAGCTGGGTGTGGTGGTGGCATGTGCCTATAATCCCAACTACTTGGGAGGCTGACGCAGGAGAATCACTTGAACCTGGGAGGTGGAGGTTGTAGTGAGCTGAGATCACACCACTGCACTCCAACCTGGAGACAGAACTAGACTCCATCTAAAAATAAAAGAAGAGAAAAGAAGTAATTAAGTGAAAATAAGATCATTAGGGTAGTGTCCTTATAAGAAGAGGAAATTTGGGCACCCACACAGACATGTGCAGAAGGAAGACCACGTGAGGAGACAGGGAGAAGACAGCCATCTGTAAGCCAAAGAGAGGGGTGTCAGAAGAAATCAGCCCTCCTGCCATCTTAATCTTGGACTTCCAGCCTCCAGAATTGTGAGAAGAATAAATTTCTATGGTTTGAGCCACCCAGTCTGTGATACTTAGTTATGAGGCAAACTTAGCAAACGAACACACAGGACAAGAGAATATGGTTGGCTCAGCTTCTGACAGCATTTGGTATATTTTCTTTGCCTTTGCATTTTCATTTGTCTCTCGTGAGCTCCAAATGAGCTGCATACTTCATGGATTGATCTATTTAATTTGTAGGATTTTGTCACTGTTAAAAAATGGATAAAGTGGATTTCCTTCCCCAAGGTGGATCCCTGTAATCTGTGTATAGCTCCTCTGTTGCAGCCTTGAAGCCCACAGGGCTCAGCCTCCCATTTTCTCCTCCAGCCAAAGGAAACTTTTAGACTTTCCTGAGGCTTGTAAGAGGGAGATGGCACAGGGTGGCTCCACCATGTACCAGACAGTGAGCAGCTTAACCAATAACCCTTTGAGATTTCTGTCCCCTTTGGGTCTCCTTACCTTGGTCTTCTTTTCAACATTTTCCTCCCTCTTTGGGCACCCACACAGACATGTGCAGAAGGAAGACCATGTGAGGAGACAGGGAGAAGACAGCCATCTGTAAGCCAAAGAAAGGGGTGTCACAAGAAATCAGCCAAGGAGATTCTGGGAGCCTCCCTGGTTGCTGGTGAAGCCTAAATTTTTCTTCTTGTTATTTTGCTGTAAACACTCCCATAGGCCTGATTTTCAAAATTGTGTTTACCCAGCTTATGATTCTCTACAAGTTCCTCAAGTCTGACACAGAGGGTCTTTGACCCCTCTGTTGATGTGTGGTCAGGAGTTTGCCACATGGATCCCAGCATTTCCCCACACTGCCATATGCCTGTGTGAGGGCTGGCTGGCATTCGACCACAGAGAGGCTTTGTGATTTTGAGTCCTGGTATAATTCCTAAGACCAAAACATTGCAAACATTCCACTGATTTGTTGCTTCTTCACCGCTGGGCCTGGCCCATTCTGTAGCACTTCTGCTGCTTCGTCTACTCACAACACAAGGCTGCCTCAGTAGTCCTCACCTTGGTAGTACCCACCCCTTCCCTGAGTGTCTACAGCTTCGGGCAGTGCTGGTTGCACTGTAAGCCCCACAGGACTCCAGGCTCCAGGTCAACCTGCAGCAGTAGATGAGGCTGGAGCCAGGGAGTGAAATTCACCCAAGTATCTCTGCAGTGATCCTGTTTTCACCTTCCAGGAAATAATCCCATTTCTCAAGAGCTTGAGTGTCTCCATCAAGACTAGCTCAAACACCATCCTCCTGTAGTTTTATGAGGGAGTTTCTTGGAGAAACTGCTCCTAACCTTATATCCATGAGCACTTCTCATCCAGTTCCAGACAACCTTCAAAAGGCGGTCCCACCAAAGCCAGGGCCATCTCACAGCTCGCCTCTGCCAGGGTGGTAGATTTAAGGACCTCCATGGTGGTGCCAGGAGGGCCTCCTCCCTCTCTGGCAGTCATGATGAAGGCGGCCTTCACCTGTCTTGCGTCTGAGCTGAAGGTGGCTCCTCTGCCTTAAACATCCTGGGTGGGACTCAGAACCATAGCCCAATATGGTTGACTTCTCACAGGAAACCTCTAGCTTCACCCCACAACCACCACAAAATAGAAGTCAGTACCTTTTCATACCTCCCAAACAAAATCCACCTTGTAAAGTGCATCGAGTAATGTAGACATTTAATGAGGAGAAGGAGAAAAAGGCTTACATCGCATTCTCTATTCAACACTTTGGTTTTCCACACCTCCTGCCAATTAAATTTCTTCTTCAGCCATCACCTGCTTGGTCTTTCCTCCTCCAGCATTCCTCCTCCTCTCTGAACCCTTTCTCAGAACATGTGTGATCTGCAGATGTTTAATGTAGTTAGTACTTTACACATGTTAATAAGGTCAAATTGGTTGGTAGGGTTGTTCAAATCTTCTATAGCCTTTCTGATTTTTCGTTGTCTACCAGTATTATCTAGAAGCGTTAAAATCTCCAACTATGACTGTGATTAATCAATTTCTGCCTTTATGGATGAATGGGATTCATCAATGATTTCTCCACATATTTTGACGCTTTGTGATTAGGTGCATGCATGTTTAAGATGTTAGACCTTCTCAGTGAATGAATTCTTTGATTATTATGAAATGTCTGTCTTCATCTCTGGTATTACTCTTTGCCTTAGAGTCTACCTTGATATGAATATAGCAAGCCGGCTTTCTTATAACTGGCATTTGCATGTGCTCTTTTACTTTATCTGTGACACATCTGAGTATTTATACTCAAAATATTTATCTTGTAAACAGTATATAGGTGGGCTCTGCCGTGTTATCCAGATTGACTATTTCTGCCTTTTACTTGAATTGTTTATTTACATTTAGCCTAATTATTGATATATTTGGGTTTCAGTCTGTCATCCTAATATTTGTCTCCTTTGCTCTTTGTTCTATTTCCTGCCTTCTTTTGAGTGAACCAACTATTTTTTAACTGGTCATTTCCTTTCCTTTATTATATTTTTGTTTTAGTCATATCTTTGTGCTATTTTTTGGTGGTTGCTCTAGGATTTAGACATCCATCTTTAAGTTGTTATGGTCTACATTCAAATATTCTGTTACTTCTCAAACAGTGCACGGATTTTAACAATCATGTACTTCCTTTTAACACCTCTCCTACGAGGGGCACCACCTTCTGTCATGCTGATCATGTGTGTGTGTGTGTGTGTGTGTGTGTGTGTTTGGGGGTGAGGTCAATCTTATGTGTAGTTGTTCTGGGTCTGGGCTCATTTGTAACTTCAGTTAGATGTAAGTCGCCACTGGCCTCCAATATCATTAAGACAATATGACAACTTCCCCTTCAGCAGATCTCTAAGTGCCAATGAGACTTTATGGATCCCTTTATGCTCTGTAGTTAACTGGTCAGCTTTTTAAGGTGCAAATGACCTCTTTCTGCTTCATAACCTGACTGCCAGCTTTTGGGGCTGCTGGGGAATTCTCTTTGCTGGTCAGACTTACCCCTGGCTGTTCATGCCTTCAAACACCAGTCTCTCTCAGATCTTTTGTCTTGTCCTTGCCCCTGAGGGTTGCTGTGATGCACTTGGGAAAGTACAGCAGTCCCCTGAAAAGATTTCTTTGGTCCCACCTCAGCCTGCTGCACACAGAATGGTGAAGGCTTAGAGACTGGTGAAGGCTCAGAGGGCTTTGGAGAGGTCTATCTCGGTTCACCTGTCCTGCTTCTCCACAGGAACAATCTCTCTCAGCTCTCCTGCCCTGTCCCCGGACATCGGTGTGCTAACCCTATGCACTTGATGTGGAAGGAGCTGGCAGGTAAGGTGCAGCTCTGCTGTAAGGCTGGGATCCTGGGGATGCTGCTGTCTTGACAGTCCATATGCAAGGACTTATGCAGGTTTGTTGACAATTCAGCTAATTTCTTCTTATTCCTGTCTACGGCACGTTCTTCCTTCTCCCACCAATCCCATGATGGTCTGAATGCCCGTAACCCCTCAGAATTCATATATTGAAGCCTAGCTCCCAAGGCAGTGTATTAAGAGGTAGGTTTTTGGGAGGTGATTAAGTAATGAACACAGAGCTCTACTAATGGCATTAGTGCCCTTATAAAAGAGACTGGAAGGAGCATGTTAGCCCCTTCTTGCCCTTCCATCATGTGAGGAACAGATGGTGCCCTCACCAGACACCATATCTGCTGGCGTCTTGATCTTGGACTTTCCAGCCTTCAGAACTGTAAACAAAAAAATTCTGTTGTTCACAAATTACCCAGTCTAAGATATTTTGTCACAGCAGCCCAAACAGACTAAGATAGATCTCCTAGGATGTAAGCAAATTATGAAAAACTTAGTGCTTTCTGGAATTTAGTTCATTTAGGTTTCTTTGCATTCCCAGCTCTAGGGTGGGTCTAATAAATGATTGTCTTGTAGTTTTCCTGGCTTTTTCTTATTGTAGGTATAAGAGCACCATGTCTTGCCACTTACTACATTCTAACAGAAAGTGAAACTCTCTAAAGTAATTTTTATCTTTTATATGTGACCAAGTTTTCCTTTCTGATAATTTCTAACATCTTTTTTTCTACCCATAGAACTCTGAAATTTCATAATGATACGTATGTTGGTAGGGTTTTTGTTGTTGTTGTTGTTGTTGTTATTTATTGTGTTAGGCACTGAGTAGCCTCTTTAAATATATCAATTCTGCAAAATATTCTTGTAGTTTTGCCTTAATAATTTTCTTCCCTCCCGTTTTGTTGTTCTTTTTTTTGCTAGAACTCGTACTAGTTGGGTGTTGAACCTCCTTTCTTGATCCTCTGGGTCTCTTAGCTTTTCCTCTTCCACCTATGTTTTATTTTATTTTCTTGGAAGATTTTTTCAACGTTATTTTCCAATAACTTACACTTTAAATGTTCATATATATGTATATAATTTCCAAGAGTTCTTTTTGGCTGTTCTCCATTTTTCTTCCTTCCTTTAAAAACATAAACCTTTTTTTTTGCTTAATAGAAACAAATTATCTTTGAGAATATAACTTGGAGTCATTTTCAAGTTTTCTTTTGTCCCTTCTACCTATATTGTCTATTTCTTCTGAGTTCTTTTTCGATGTCTTTGTTTCCTTGGTTTTTGGTCTCTATCTTTCATGTTTGCTTCTCATATGTCTGATGATCCTTGGTTGTCCTTTTAGAGTTAAAAGTGAGGCACTAAAAAGCTAAATAAGCTCGGTGTATCTATCTGCACAGGATTTACTGATTTGTGGGATGGACCAAAAGGTGGCTAGATGGGACCCTGCGTGCCAGTATTTCTATATTTATTTTTTTAAATGGTAAGTTCTATAAAGTGAGGGAAGGCAGTTGTGGGTCTCATTGTTCAGTATGCACTTGGTACCCTTTTGACTTCAACAAGGTGCTCCTGCTTCCCTTCTTCTATCCTCCACAGAATCCTCTGGTTTGGCTACTCTGGAGAATAAACCCAGTGGGGGAGCTTCCTGACTCTTTAGGGTGAAGGTAGGCATCTGAGGATCTGACTACTGTTCATTACAATTTGAACCAATCCTGATATTCAGTCCTACCCTCACTAAGTAATTGCCAAGGGGAGCTTCCAGTTTCGGAGCCTTTCCAGGGTGCTGCCATCTGAGTTGTCTTGCTTTTTTGACACCTTCCCCTTGCCCTAAGATCCCACTTTCATTACCTTTTCACTTTCATCTTTTTCATCATTTTTTATTGGATGTCTAGAAAAATAAATGTATCAGTGGATGATAGACAGAAGGGAGAAAAGGGGCCTTTGAAAGATTTACAAGGGAATTGGCATTTTAACTGGTCTTGAAGAACCCCTTAGATTTTGATTATTGAAAGATTGGCTGGAATATTAGAATGTAGAGGGAAATTCTGGGTCAAAGAAACCACATGAGCAGGTAGGAATCAAAGTGATTTAGGTTAAATGGTTTCTTCACTCTAAGTCAGTTACCAGTTTCACCATCACTTTCCATATGCAAAAATTTGTGGATCTCTGGCTCACTGATGTCTCTTCTCCTATACTTTGGTCTTTTTCAAATTTTGATCCTTTTTAATACATTTCAGTTTAGTGGGACTTGGAGGAGGAGCAGTAATAAATGCATTTGTTTAACCCAGAGTTTCTCAGCTGTGGTACTGTTGACATTTTGGGATGATGGTTCTTTGTTGGGCGTGTCGGGGGTTGCTGTTTTGTGCATTGTAGGATGTTTAGCAGCATCTGGAATTCTACTCACTAGCTGCCAGTAGTTCCCACCCCCAGCTATAATAGCCAAACAGGTCCCTAGATATTGTTGAATGTCCTTTGGAGGGGGACATCATCCAGTATTATTGGATTAAAAACAGAGTCGTTAGTAAATGATGGGGAGAGAGGGAAAAAAGGGGGCTCTGACAGGTTTATTAAGGAAATGGTGTTTTGACTAGGTCTTGAAGAATCAGTTGGCTTTTGACTAGTGGAATATTGGCTATAGTGTTAGAATGTAGTGAAGGAAACTGTTGGTGAAAAAAATCACATAAGCAAATGAGAGCAAAGGGATTTGAGTTAAATGGTTTTCTATAATCCCAGTGTAGGTACGTATGATGGGGGAAAAGGCTGCAAAGGTAAGAGGCGGATTACGAAGGCCTTGAATGGAAGCATATGGAACCCGGGTATTATCCTGCAGTGATATGATCACAAGTTTTACTTTGAGCAATAACGCTAACTTTAGGAAGTAGAACCTAGGCCAGATGCAGTGGCTCAGGCCTATAATCCCAGCACTTTGGGAGGCTGAGGTGGGCAGATAACTTGAGGCCGGGAGTTCGAGGCCAGCCTGGCTGACATGGTGAAATGCCGTCTCTACTAAAAATACAAAAAATTAGCCAGGCATAGTGATGCACACTTATAGTCTCAGCTACTCAGGAGGCTGAGGCAGGAGAATTGCTTGAATCTAGAGCCGGAGGTTGCAGTGAGCAGAGATCGTGCCACTGCCTTCTAGCCTGGGTGACAGGTGGTAGAGTGAGACTCTGTCTGGAAAAAAAAAAAAAAAAACAACAAGTAGGACCTGAGTTGCTGAGAGCTGGCAGATCATCGAGGTATCTATGGCGGTGGTGAGCGGTGATGAGGCCTCACTGGGGCAATGGGAGTTGGAGAGAGAAGCTTCAAGTGTCTTCATTTCTGCCATAATCAGTTAAAGGAACTGAAGAAGATCCAGTAGATAAATAATGGGTTAATAAAGCTTTCTGACATACATATTTGCATATTTAAAGAAAAACTGTGTCTTAATTCAAGGAAAGTACCTCGCCAGTGGGATTTTCAGGAGGTGGATACCCTTATAACCACACCCATGAAACAACAGCCTACTTTACTGGTGTATTATCAGCCTAGGATCCAGTTATAGCAATTGCCTATGAAAAATGGCATTGATGCTTGAGGTTAAAAAGGGAACTAATACTTCCTAATGAAGACCGTTTAAATTTGCATGAGATGGTGAGGTGGTCTAAGAAGAGCTGAAATGCTTTCAGAGGGAACATCACTGCTTTTGCTACCCTTGACACCTCAGTACCTAATCTTAGTAAGAGAAACGGAACTACCCTTTCATCTCAGGTCTGCTTGGAAGATCAAGTCAATTTGGTTTGCTGACAGCTACTGCTGTTTGTTAAGGAAAAAAAAAAGTCATTGTAGAAACTGTCTTTGAATCATTTTGTTTTACAAGTAACAAATTTATTAAAAGCAAAGAAGAAGGTGAGAGAGAGAAAGAAAGAAAGAAATCTTTCAGAGATATTGGAATTTGGGGGATTAAAGAGGAGGTATTTATAGATGAAGACTTCCTAGAAGTAAAACAGCAAATAAAAACCTGAAACTGTGGTTGTCCCCCCAGGGGACAGGTGAGGTGCCCCCACCATAATGGGGGCCATTTCCCCCTCCCTACTTTCAATTTCTCCTTACTACCCTATCCTGTTAGTGAAATGATGGGGAAGTTTTGGTGTGACCTGAATACTTCCTGATTTGAGTAACATAAGAAAAAAGTACAGAAAGGAAATATGGTTTTAAGAGCAAAGGGAAATTGACTAAATGTGAAATCTTTAGTGACTATATTAACTTGGGAGTGTCCATTTTGAACTTCGTTGTGCTGAAAGTTCTTGAAGACCCAGGCATCGAGATCCTCACACTTCGCCATGGAGTGAATCAGGCATGATTTGTGTGTCTCCATGTGACATCTTTAGCTTGGATTTTATTTGGCTGGCTTACCCCTGGAAGATATGTCACATAATTGACCACTGCAGGGATAGAAAGTTTTTCTGTCAGCCAGGCTTGGTGGCTCACGTCTGTAGTCCCAGCACTTTGGGAGGCCAAGGCAGGCAGATCCCTGAGGTCGGGAGTTTGAGACCAGCCTGACCAACATGAAGAAACCCCATCTCTACTAAAAATAAAGATAAAAATAAATTAGCTAGGTGTGGTGGCACATGCCTGTAATCCCAGCTACTAGGGAGGCTGAGGCAGGAGAATCGTTTGAACCTGGGAGGCAGAGGTTGCAGTAAGCCAAGATCGTACCATTGCACTCCAGCCTGGGAAACAAGAGCGGAACTCCGTCCCCCCACGTGCAAAAAAAAAAAAAAAAAAAAAAAAAAAAAGTTTTTCTGTCAATATCAAACAGTGATATGAAGTTTGAAGATTCTAGCGGTACAAATAATGCTAACAGTGACTTGCTGCTTGAAAGGATAACATTTTATTAGCTATTGGAATATATGTGTTAATTTCATATTATGTTCTCTGAACTAAACAGGATGTGACCATATACATTTTGTTTTTATTGAAATGAGGGCTCACTCTGTTGCCCAGGCTGGGGTGCAGCGGTGTGATCATGGCTCACTACAGCCTGACCCTCTTGGTCTCAAGCGATTCTCCCACCTCAGCCTCCAGAGTAGCTGGGACCACAGGCACATGCCACTATGCCCGGTTAATTTTTTTTTTTTTAGAGATGAGGTCTTACTATATTGCCCAGAGCAGACACATTTTAACAAATGATTCTCAATCCAAGCTTGTTCTCTTTCCATACAAAATACCCAACACAATTGTAATAAAACAGGTAGTTTTCTACTAGTTTTCTGTCCTAGTTTCAAAGTTCATCTTTGCTTTCAACTTAGCGAAAGGTTTCATTTTAGTGCACTAAGCCATGTTAATGGTACAATGCTCTGCTGGTTGCGGTTGGGTGGAGCTATGATAGTGTACATCCGTAAACTGCCCAGTGTGAGTTGGTTTTTGGTATTATAAGGGATTACACCCATTGACGTGACTGTTTCCAATCACAGTTTGCCTATTGAAAAGGATGCTGTTTTCTAAAAGCCACTAAGAAAAAAGTAAACATTATATGAATTCGACTCAGGAAGAATAGAACAAATGCTGGCAAACTTTATCATGATCAACAATTGCTCTTTTAGTGTTCTCTCAGTTGCTCTAAAGGAGAGTCATTAGTTTAATAAATAAGCTAGATGATGAAAACCTTAATATCTACATGGACTCAATCTATGATTTGCTAATCATTGCTACACTTAAGCGGAGTCAAGGACAGTGGTTTTGATAGATACATCAAGGGAAGTAGTGTTGCCAGATGGCCAATGTCTTCTTTTATTCTTTTAAAATTCTCTAAATTTTTTTCTTTAAAATTCTCTAAACGTTAATCATTCACTAAAATCAGTAAGCCTCTTGAACTGTCTTCTTGTTTTTATGCTAGAGTAGGGTGCCTGATGGGGAGAAGACTTTCACTTTTTGCAACCTGAAAAGCTGCCCTGTGGAGGACTGAGAAGTACTTTCTGCCTTTCTGATGAGCCTGTGATCTCTTTTTGGTACAGATTGGTTGGGGAGGGGCTACTTGGTGGGACTACTGGGCAGGCCCAGATACCAACAATACTGATGACTAGTGTTTAGGTAGTGCTCACCACGTGCCAGGCCCCCTTCTAAGTGCCTTACCAATAGACTCCTCAAATGGCCCCACCATGCAGTATTCCCATCTTGTTGATGAGAAGACTGAGGCACAGGAATATGAAATACACTTTCAAGCCTGAGTTGTCTGATGCCAAAGTCCATGTTCCCGACATTGTGATTCCCTTTTAAATGATTTACACCAGGGTAGACAGGGATGTGCCACTCAAAGGGACAAACATCAACCAGGACAGGCTTGTGGAATATGGAATTCTAGGGACTCCCAGAAAGAAGTGGTCAAGGGTAAGACACAGGGAAGAGAATCTGGCACCCCCAATGTTTAAGCAACGTGATGATTCAGACTATTGGGGAATCGTTAAAGAATGGGGAGGTTAAGGGTATCTGAGCTGCGTATGTTTTTGTAGTCTAAAATCTGAACTAGGCTTCTTATTTTTGGATGCAATTATAGGGGATGATGGTGATCAATGCAGGAAAAGGGTACAATTTATTATTTAGTTTGTTTACTTATTCAACACATATTTATGGAGTGTTTACTGTTCCTTCTGCACCAGACAGCTACAAAAAGCTGAGGATGCTGTAGTATTCTACTGACAGGCTGAGCATCCCTGACCTGTAAGTCTGGAGGCAGTCTCTGCTACAACAATAGTTACAGTACTTTCTGGGTGCCTATAACCATTATTCCCCACATCCCTTTAAGCCAATTAATTTCTAATGTGCTGAGATGTTTAAAATGTAAGATACAATTACGGGACATAAGGTATTGTCTAAAACCTATCTAGGTTGTTGACAGTAGGGAAATAAGAGGAATTATGACTTAGAATGTGGAGATGGTGCTTTATGTGCTCAGAAGAAAAAGGGCAAGAAAGGAAGGGGAGAGTCAGTTAAATGCAGAGAAGGATCATTTATTGAATGTCTATTATAAACCAGATCAATTTGCAGGTGTCATCTTGTGTTATTCCACCAACAGCTCTGTGATATCTGTTATTATTCTTATTTTAGTTTTTTACAGACTTGACTGCAGTTACACGGCTAGTAAGCACTGCTAGTTAAGTGGCAGAGCCTGGATTTTACTGCGTACCTCAGGAGGGAATGAAAATTGGTACTTCTGCCCGAGGCACCTCCTAGGAATAGGAGGACCTTCCTTGGCACAGTCAGACTAGGCAAAAAGGGTATAGGAAATAGGAAGCTGGGATGTCATAGATCATGATGGTTTCCAGATGTCAGATTCTTTTCTATTTTGGCAGAAGATGAGTCAGTAGGAAAGGGCCAGGGTGCCAGGACAAGGGGAGAGATTACCTCTGGGAGGGATAGGAGGGTGTAGCAGTTGGCAAGCCACTGAATGCTAACTGCAAATAATCTATGTAAAGTTTTCTCTAGTCTCACTCTGCTTACTTTCAACTGTATCAAAAAAAAAAAGATTACTATTAAATACAAAAAAAAAAATTAGCCGGGTGTAGTGGTAGGCGCCTGTAGTCCCAGCTACTCCGGAGGCTGAGGCAGGAGAATGGTGTGAACACGGGAGGTGAAACTTGCAGTGAGCAGAGATCACGCCACTGCACTCCAGCCTGGGTGACAGAGCAAGACTCTGTCTCAAAAAAAAAAAAAAAGAAAGAAAGAAAGAAGCAAGGTCTTCAGATCCTTTTGTTTAACAGAAGCCATTAATGTGAACAGTTCAGGAAGACCATCAGCCAGCCCTAGTGATGCCTGTGAATGCCATGCAAACTTTATTTTATAGGACCTTCATACTGAGAGGGTCCTTTAATTGGGACACCATTATCCTTTAGAATCAAGTGGTCGAGAGTGGTCTTACGTTTGGAAGAAGGAATTATGAATACTTCTTCCATTTTGAATGTATACTGTTCTTCTGATGATAGCACCTACTACTACAACTATGTAGTAGGTAAGAGCATGGCTTTGGAATTAGACAAAACTGGGTTCAAACTCCAGCTTGGCTATGAAGCAGGTTAGGATATAGGTTGGCTATATAAAAGAAATCTGAAATAATGGAGATTTGAACAGGATAGAAAGCTATTTTCTTTTTTACTTAACAGTCTGAGATAGGAGGTCTAGGACTGAGAGAGCTCCTCTACACTGCATGGCTGTCCATGAACTTAATCTTGTTGCACTGTCCATAGAACGAGGTTTTCAAATGTAAGGTTCAAGATGCCTCATTTCTTCATCAGCATTCCAAGTGGTAGTATGGAAGAGGGGAAAGTGGTGGGGGGGGAGCACTTTATATTTAAAGGCAAGTCCAGGAAGTTACTCATACCATACCATTTTACTTCATATCCCATTGGCCAGATCTTAGTCTCATGGCTGTACCTGGCTGCAAGGGAAGCTGGGAAATGTAGTCTTTATTCTGAGGCGCCATGTGCCTAATCCAAAATCAGAGGTTCTATCACTGTAGGATCTAATGAGTGACTTTGGGTCAGTTAGTTAACTTCTGTGTCTCAGTTTCTGCCCTGTAACATGGGATAATAAAAGTCTACCTCATAGAGTTGGTGTAATGATTACAGAGGAAAATATTCAAAGTTCTTACTAAGCACTCAACAGAGATAGCTGTGATGAGCATTGGTTTATTGAGGTTGGGAGCATTTCCAGAGCCATCTACCCAGCATGCCAGGACCCTAAGCTTGTCACTCCTTTTCTATGCAGGCTCATGTTTGAATCTTCTCAAGCAGAGGTGTCCAATATTTTGGCTTCCTTGGGGCACATTGGAAGAAGAAAAATTGTCTTGGGCCACACATAAAATACACTAATGATAGCTGATGAGCTAAAAAACAATTTGCAAATATATCTTATAATGTTTTAAGAAAGTTTACAAATTTGTGTTGGGCCACATTCAAAGCTGTCCTGGGCCGCATGTGGCCCACAGGCCGTGGGTTGGCCAAGCTTGCTCTAAAGGCCTTTGTGGTTAGAATTTAGCGACCAAAATATTACCTACCAATAACGGAAAGCAAAAGGTCCATTCCACATAGTCCCTAAGAGAAAAAGAGTTGGCAGTGGCTATGACTCCTTTCCCCAGACACCAGCTCATGAAGGAGAGGTGGCAGATGAAGATGAGGAGCAGAGTTTGTCTATCCCTTGCTGCCCAGGTATGCCCAAGGCTCACCTTTCATCTCCAAAACCCAGTGCTCCAGTTTCAGGCTGAAGTATGCCAGCTCTTCACTGGTGCCTTTGTTTCCATTTTCCACAGCCTGGCCCCTGTCCAGTCCACCCCGGGAGCCAGTCACATTTAGATGGAAGTTAGCAATGAATGATTATTGGAAAATACTTTTTACAATTGCGCTGTTTGCTTTTTGCTGGCTTTGTTAGATGCTGAGTAATAACGCAGGTGCGAAGTCAGATGAGAAGATGCTTCTTCCTTTCAGAAGTACATAGGTCTCAGAAACTTGTTAAGAATGTATTTGCACTATGAAGTGGCCAATCCATTTTAAAAGACCCTGTAAAATATCTGCCATTAACGGAAGTTACCTTAGCCTTTCTGAGAGGTAATTCATGCCGTGGCTTATAAAATACCAGCCCTTTCCTTATGTGTGGCCTGAAAGACATTATTTTGTTTCGGGGAGCAACAGATTTGCTGAATACCAACTACTCAAAGTCGGAAATGCTTTGTTGAAGGCCTACTGTGTGCCAAACCCCTTAGCTCTCCCACCTTCTCAGAGTGGCATTATCTGCCTGCTTTGTGGGTGAGCAAACTGACATGTATCACAGTTCAACCTCAGAGTGCTGGGGTGATTCTCACTGCATTTCAAGACGTGCTTTCTTGCCCTGATTCCTCCTCATGGAAAGAATTATCTCTGTAACTTCATCACTATATCTGGCAACAAAAAGAGAGAGCCCATGGTGGTTGAAAACATGCATATATTTTAAATCAACAGGAGTTTGATACTCTTCTTCTTGGCTGTAAATCATCAAAGAATTCCTCAGCTGCAACGGTTCCATTATTAACACAGAAAGATGCTAATAAAAGCTCTTGTATACCAATAGCTTTCTCTTATTTCCTTCTCTCTTTCCTTCCTTTTCCCTTTCTACTTTGTTGCTTCCCTCCTTCCCTCCCTCCCTTCCTTCTCTCTCTCTCTCTCTCTCCCTCTCTCCCTTCCTCCCTTCCTTCTTCCCTCCCTCCTTCTCTCCCTCCCTTCCTTCCTTCTCCCCATTTTTCTTTCCTTCCCTTCTTTCTTTGGATGATGTAAACCACTGTGATTGCGATAAACAGCCTAAAAGGTTTTAGGGTTTCAGTGAACTACGATTTACAGATCACAGCTAATCACTAGTTTGTCCTTACTACAGTAAACTTACTCGTTCCCCCCTGCGCCGTTAAGGGAACCAAAATGAATTCAACTCCACACTCTGGTTATCCACAGTGAGGTCCTGTGCCTTGGCATGCATCACTTACAGTCAAAACTTTGGTTTTTCAAATTGATTCAGTGTCCCTCAATTCCGTCTGGAGGGTGGAAGCTGTGGTGTAAAACAAAGACAACTCTGGTTTCTGCACAGAACAAGAGCCGCGTGTGGAACTGAAGGCATTACTTCTCAATGTAGCTTGTTTCCAACAACAGCTTTAGGAATCTCCTTTTATGATAGCAAGAAAAGTTAGCACAAGGAAGCATAGGTTCCCCTGCCAACCACCCAAATCCTTTAATCTTTTTATGTTGAACCTTTGCCACTGAAACCTAAGGAAAGAACTTGTGTTAAATATAATAGTTATGCGTTACCATAGCCTGTTGCTAGGTGGGGTTTCAAAACAGTTTTTATTTCCAATATATGCCCTTTGATAACAGAATAAAATGACCCTTCTAGTAATTAGTAATGCTTTTCAACAATTGCTCTGGCAGAAGAAATTGGCATAATTTTGCAAGTGTGATTGTGTTTCATATTAGTATCTGTACATAGATACAGGGAAGATATTATAGACATGCAGAAATATTACACTTAATAACAAGACATGCAGAAATATTATACTTAATAACATAGAAACCAATAAAGCCCCAATTGGAAAGCTTCTCATTCTCCTGTCCGATTGAAAAAAACAAAAGCCTAGAGAACTACGGCACTATGTATTTTTAATGGTTTGCTTATTAAGAAAAAAATGTCATATTTCTTTAAAGAAGTATAGAGCAGAACATAAAGGTTCTGGTAACTTGAAAAAAGTGCAGAATTTCTAAGCTCACAGAAATTAGCTTTAACTATTTTCTTTGTAATTCTGAAAAACAGAAAACCATATGATGTGGTAAAATAATAATAATAGTAAAGCAGCATTATTCAAGGAATGGGGAGAAACATTTTACTTTCACTGATTTTAATATCAAAAAGTTTGCAGGAAATGCTCATGATTTAAATTTAAGTGAAAGAAAGCAAAATACAGAATATCATGCGTCAAATTTTATAAAAGCTGGAAAATTACATATAAAAAGATTGAAAAGATGCATACTAGAATATGAGCATTTGTTTCCCTGCATGTTGAGATTAATGATTGGCAATGCTTACATTCTTTATTCTTTTATGCTACTTTCCATTTCTACAGTGATTAGTTTATATTCTTTTTAAGAGAAATATATTATTTTTTAAAAACACAAATTAAAATAATGTAAGAGCTTCTCTATCAAGAGAAATCAAACTGGGAAAAAGGTAGAAAATAATGTTGCTTTGGGAAAGTCAAACTTTGGATTTTTTTTTCCTTTCTTTTTGCAGAGGTCAGCAAACTTTTTCTGTAAAGGGCTAAGTATTTTGTGCTTTGTGGTTCTTACAATGTCTGTTGCAACAATTCCGCTCTGCCATTGCAATGCAAAAGTAGTTAGATCATACATAATGAATGGGCATTGTGTTCCAATACAATGTTATTTATTAATACAAATTTGAATATTATATAATTTCATGTATTGTGAAATATTATTCTTCTTTTGACTTTTTCCCCACTATTTATTTATTTATTTATTTATTTTGAGACAGAGTGTCTCTCTGTTGCCCAGGCAGGAGTGCAGTAGTGCGATCTCCGCTCACAGAAAAGCTCCGCCTCCCGGATTCATGCCAATCTCCTGCCTCAGCCTCCTGAGTAGCTGGGACTACAGGCGCCAGCCACCATGCCCAGCTAATTTTTTTGTAGTTGTTTAGTAGAGACGGGGGTTCACCATGTTAGCCAGGATGGTCTCAATCTCCTGACCTCGTGATCTGCCCGCCTCGGCCTCCCAAAGTGCTGGGATTACAGGAGTGAGCCACCGCGCCCGGTCGCCACTATTTAAAAATGTAAAAACCATTTATAGCTTATGGGTCATATAAAAACACATCATAGGCCAGATTTGGACCTCAGGCCATAGTTTGCCAACCCCTGCTCTATTCTATTATTCCACATTTTCCAGAAAATTAACAAATATACATTATCTTTCAGTTTTCTGTTTAATAACATCAGAAACATTTAAAGTGGACGCATGTGCTCAGATCGCTCAGATTACAAAAACACATTCCAGTGGGGAGGAACCAGGTTGGACTCTGCTCCTCCAACTGAAATCCTGGGGTTAGAATTCCAGTCATGCTGATGAAAATGAAGGGGCTCTTTCCGTGAAAGCTTGGCAGTTCCAGAGCTGTCAGTCGCCACGCTGCTCCAGGTATCTGCCAACTATTTCCACATTTTTCTGAGGCTTCTCTGGACCTTAGTGTGAAGGAGGCAAGGATTCTCCCCTCTGGCCACCACAGGGGCTGAACCCCAGGCACTTTTCCAGGGTTATGACTCAGAAGTAACCCCACACTGGTACCTCGCTGGTTCAAAGAGGATGCTGTTATACCCACAGGAGGTGGGTATACAAAGCCAGACACCATTTCAGTGTTAGACAGCAGTTCAGTGTTAGTGATCGTGTGGTCGTTCTGAGTGACTACTGTAAGCTGCGGTGATTCTGGGGTGGGAGGGAGTGGAGTTAGACCCTGCTTGTCTCTTTCAAGTGTTAGTGGGCTGTTTTGTTGACATCTTGCTTATTCCTGGAGTCTTTTGTTATTGTTGTTGTTGTTGTTGTTGTTTTTAATACTTTTTTTGGTCTTTAACTGCTTCGTTATCTAGTTCAGAAGTGAACAGGTTCATCAAAACTGCATGTAGTGGGAGGCCGAGGTGGGCAAATCACTTGAGGTCAGGAGTTCAAGACCAGCCTGGCCACCATGGTGAAACCCCGTCTCTACTAAAAATACAAAAATTAGCTGGGCATGGTGGCATGCGCCTGTGGTCCCAGCTACTCAGGAGGCTGAGGCAGAAGAATTGCTTGAACCTGGGAGGTGGAGGCTGCAGTGAGCTGAGATCGCACAGCTGCACTCCAGCCTGGGCGACAGAGTGAGACTCTGTCTCAAAAACAAAAAACAAAAAAACTTTCCAAATCGCATCTAGACAAGTCACAATAACTGAAGAGATAGGGACAGTGGGTGTCTTGCGCATGCGCACAGTGGTGGGAAATGTAAATGCCATAAAAACCCAACGTAGAGGCGGAATCAAAGAAGGCAGAATGTGGAATTCAAATAACCAATCAATCTATCAATCACCATGCACTTATTAAATACCTATCATGTCCTAGATCTCTATGGTCCCTGTCACATTTTATTTACTATCTATACTTATGATTGGACAGATACAATGTGCTTCCAGGGCTGAGGGAAGGTCAATGGAGGAGTACAGGGAACATTTTCTATTAATACAACTTTTAATACAACTTTACAACTTAATGAAGACTCAAAATTTTGCTATCAGAGGAGGACTTTATTCAGATGACATAAGAGTACTAATTAGGATCCTTTATTTTAGGAAGTGTCCTTTATTTGTGTAAGGAAGTGTTTCTTATTTATTTATTATTTATTTATTTTTGAGATGCAGTCTTGCTCTGTCGCCCAGCCTGGGACTACAGGTGTGCACCACCATGCCTGGCTAATTTTTGTATTTTTTAGTAGAGACGGGGTTTCACCATGTTGGCCAGGCTCCTGACCTCGTGATCTGCCCAACTCGGCCTCTCTAAGTGTTGGGATTACAGGCATGAGCCACTGAGCCTGGCCTTGGAAGTGTTTCTTAATAGCTTATGTTAAAAACCCAAAAGCATGTCTATAGATTTCATAATTTATTTGGTAGAGAAAGTCCCACTATAGAAGGCCGACTTAAAAGGATTTGAACATATGGAGAAGAGTCTGATTCGTTTGCTTTTCTTCTCAGGGAGAAGAGTCCCTGACTTCAGAACCCCTGAGGTCCTGAAAGTGATTTGTATTAGAGCATCCCTGCAGCTGACTTTCTGACAGTCAGCCGGATGCTGGATTGATCTGCGAATGCTAGAACTGCACAAAGATATCACTCCAGCGAGAAAGGGGTCTGGGCTGGAGTGTGACTCCAACGCCCTGAAGGACTGGAAACATCATAAATATCCTCCCTCTTTGACAGATCTGCTGTTTTATTCTTTAGACTGAACCAGCAAGGGCTATAGGTAATCACCTTGGTTGAAGAAATGGATTTAGGTGCCAGGACTCCTTCAGATCTGGGTGGAGCTGGGGTGGGTTGGGTGGGCGCATGGGATGTTAAGAATGCTTCTGGGCATGGTCTCTCGATGACAGAGGGCAAGCTTCTCACTCCCTGTCAGAGACGAACGATGTTTCGACTTTAAACTACATAGTTTTTCTTGAGGTCAAAACATTTCGTAAGCATACATCTCTGGAATCACAAATGGAAAAATTTAACTTGTTTTGCAGAAATTGATTTTACAGTTTTTTTTCAGGAACTTCTTTTTCCTTTTCAAGTAAGGTAGGTATCCTTGTATTATTCTTCTAGCTTTAATGAACCTCCTGTTTCCTGGGATTTCAAAAACTCAGTGAAATTGACCTGGAAAAGGTGATCAAGAAGAAAGATAGCAGTCTCTGTCTCTCTGTCTCTGTCTCTCTCTCTCTCTCTCTCTCTCTCTCTGTGTGTGTGTGTGTGTATAACTGTGTTGGTGTGATGAATGAGCATTGCTGCTACATAACAGGCAAAATAGAGATTTGTGAATCAGATAGGCACAGCTAAAATTCTAGCTCCAGCATTATTAAGTAAGTGTTTTGGTGCAAGTCAGATGACCTCATCTTTCTCTCCTGTAACATGGGTGTAATCTTATCTGTTTAGCACAGTATTTGGTACTAGCACACAGAGGAGTTGCTCAATAAAAGGCAACTTTGATTATAATAATAATAATTATTATTATGCTTTTTAACTCAATAGGCTCAGGAAAAAGTTCATGAAATTCGTAGTCCACACTCATAGTTTTAGAAGTTCTATAGCTTTTGATTTTTGCTGTTTGGCTAGTGAATCTTCATGCCTGTTAACTTCTGTTTCAGGACTCCAGACTTTGAAATGTGTATAGATTTTCTGCCAAGGCGGTTGAAAACCAGGAACCGAGACTCCTGGGTTGTGGATGAGAGGGCTGGCCAATCCATTTTGTACATCACTCACAAGTCTTAAATTGGTCATTCTTAATGTCTGATAATGCTATTGCTCAAGATAATTTGGAGTCATTACAGTCAACTTATTTGTCAAATAAGCGAATAAAAAAGAGTATACACTGCTGGAACTTTCCTTCAGCTCAATCTCACATCAATTGAGTGAAACTTGGTAGAATGGGACTCAGATAGGAATGTTCTTGGGAAAAGTGTCTCCGGTGATTCTCCTGCACGCTTAGGTTTGAGACCCACAGCCCCCAGACGTTTTAAATTTAAGTTATTTTTAACGAATCGATTGCCATTTCTGAACACCCAGGACTATAATATTTGTTATTTAAATTTTTTCTTTCTCTATTGTCACTATCAGCTGTCCTATCTCTGGGAGCTGTTTGTCCACTCGCCTCCTCTCCTGAATTCTAGTTGGAAATGTCTAATGATGTTTATAATATCTAGAGAAGCAGCTAACAAATTGTTAGAATTGAGGTTCACGATCCTTCTACCCATTTGGCTGTTGACTTTTTGGTTCTCTGAACTTCCAGCTTCAAGGTTGCCAAGTATTAGAATGTCTGTAGTTCTTAGGTCATGGGGACTGAGAACTGGGAGCCCAGACACATGAATCATGGAGAAGAGAGCAGGTCAGTCCGTTTGACACGCGGTGGCTTCACAATTCTTAAATTGTGCAGCTTGTTCGGGAGCCCCAGGGAGTGCACTACGTACTGAAAGGCAGAGTAGAAGCCACGGAGAACATGGGAGGCCTGTGTTTTAATGCTACCTCCATCATTAGCTGTGTGACCTTGGGCCAGCAGTTTACCTCTCTGGACCTCTGTTTCTTTTCCTGTAAAACTAGTTCAAAAATTCTGAAATATTTCCAGCAGAAAAATCATAGAGAATAATATAACAATTACAGCTGTACCTACCACTCACTCTAATAAATCCTATTACTTTTCCATGATTGCTTCTTTATAGTTTGAAGATAATGTTGAAGCCTCTTCTGAACCCCCTCCCTAACCTTATTCTCTTTCCTTCATCCCTAGAAATAATCATTATTCATTAATTATTACTGGAGTTTATCATTCCCATGTATATTTTAGGTTATATCTATACCTATTTACAAACAATGTATAGCATCATTTTACTGGCTTTTACACTTGAAATGAGTGTTATGACTATTCACATTGTTCTTCAATTTACCTTTTAAAAATTTCCTATCATGTTTTTGAGGTTAATTCATGTTGATACATGTGGCTCTGGTTTGTTCTGTATAATGTTCCATTAAATGAATATACCATTTGATGTAGCCCATTCTTCTGTTGGTGAATCTGAGGTTGTTCAGGATAGAGAAATTTCAAGGTCCCCTCCAGTTTGAACTTTCTAGGATCTGGCATGAAAATATGATTTTTCTGAAGAAGTTTTGTAGCAACACCTTTGGCCTTTCTCACTGTCTCAGGTTTCCACTTTTTCGAGGCGTACCTTGTGAGCATGCGAGAGACTACCGGAAGCCAGATCTTTGGCTGCTGGGGTCATCCCTGTGTTTACTGAGCACAGAGAGGCCATTATCATGCAGTGGATCAAAAAGCATACACTTTGGAATCAGTCAGACTTTGTTTTGTGTCCTAACTTTGCCACCTGTGAGTTGTGTCATCTTGTAACCTCTCGGAAGTTGAATTTCCTCAATGGGAAAATTAGGAAAACAATTTCTACTGCATATGGTTGCCATGAGGATTAAAAAAGATAATGTATATAAAAGGATAATGTATATAAAGTACTTGGCAGCATGCATGCTACCTAGTAAGTGCTTGATAAAGTGATAGAACATATAGTGTGTGTGTGTGTGTGTGCGTGCGTGCATGTGTGAGAGAGAGAGGCAGAGAGAGAGAGAGGGTAAGAGAATGCCAAGGCTCTGCCAGGACCAGTGGGCATCATCCCAAATTATTTCCCCAAGTTATTTCCAACTTAAGATGCCTAGCATGTAGTTCATACTTAATAAATATCTCATTACAAAAATGAATAAGCAAGTATGTAAATATATAAGTGAGACAACTGGAAAAGTGCATTGACTGGTGGGATGAGTGGAAGCTAGTCTATTAAATGACCACTGAGCAGCTTTTCAGCAGTTTCTATTAGTAGGGGGTGAGTCAGAAAAGTTGAGAACATTTTTCCTGAAGATCAAATATTCTATCGTAGAAATCAGTCACTTCTTTAAATTCCCTAAAACAATCCTGCTGAAGTTTTAGGCAAATGGTGGCCCCAGAAGCAGCCTACAGCTCAGATATGACCCAAACTTTCCTATTTGTCACTGTCACAGCTCTCCGTCCTAATTATTCCATCCTGTCTGATCAGCGTTCATCCTCTAGACAGCCTGCCTTCTTAAGTGAACGTCCACGTTTACACTAGAGCAGCAGGCACTTCCTGGCTGGCTCCTTCCAGACAAGGAGCCTCTGTTCGCCTTGGGACTGGGGAGCAAACAGCTTCTGACTGTCCCAGCTGGTGAGCAATAAGCCCCGGACCTGGGACAGGATATTTCACGTACATATTTTTGAGAAATAGACGGGAACCAAACCAATCGGTTATGAGATTGCCAGCCTTTTAAAAAGCAACACTCAGCAATAACATTTACGGCTAATGTTTAAGAAAATAAAACATGTCTATCTACCAGGGATTCCTTTTAAGTGGTAGAGAGTTTGCAAAGGTGTATGATTTCTAAATAAAGTGCTTTTGACAGGAACTCATGCTGAATGATGGTAGAGTGTTGTTATGGTTCTGTTTTACTTTGGAGGCTGCGTTTATGTCCTGCTTGAAGCCTTTAGAAATACTGTCTGTACATCTGAGAAGCCAGTTTACTTGACTCCTATTTAAAAAAAGAAGGAAAAGAAAACTCAGGTTTCTGCTTGACTTAGAGGTTAGTAAATTGAGTGTGGCCAGTTTGTGGTCATTGGGTTTGCTTAGCTTAAATGGATTCAAATCCCTGCTTTGAATCCACTTTGGCCTGTCTTGGGGGTCAGATTGGGCCCTTTTGTTCAGGGCCATCTTGAGTGGCAGGAGGGCCAGGGAGGTGGAAGAATGACAAGTATTTTAGGATTGTAGGTTGCTTTTGTCTCACACTCTAAGCTTCCAGAGCCCAACTATTTTTCTTCTGTTGAGGGGAAAGCTGGAGAGAGAGAGGAGAGAGAGAGGAGAGAGAGGAGAGAGAGAGGAGAGAGAGGAGAGAGAGAGGAGAGAGAGAGAGAGAGGAGGGAGACAGAGAGAGAGAGAGAGAAAACACATAAGCAGGAACTAGCTCTGGGGATAGGGAGGAGAGGGAAGGAGAACGGAATAGAAGGAGGAGAGGCAGAAGGTAAGGGCAGGAGCAGCCCTAGGCCTGGCCGTCCCTCACTGCCCCATCCCCCACCCCACTAACCCATCGCCTCCTCGCTGACCCAGAGACAGAATATAAATGAAACACCTTGCCGGTGCAGGACACTAACTGGCAGTGGCCTGCTGGAGCTAAGGCCATTTTCTAAGCAACTCACTAATCAGAAGTGACTGAGGCTCTGAAGAGAATACAGCCCAGCCAGGGATCCACCCTCCATGCTAATGAAGAAGGCAGTGAGGTGGATAATTAAGGGCAGTGATGTGAATAATTCCGAACTGATAATTCAAAGGTAATGAAATGCATTAGGAGTTTGGGGGCAGCAGATTTCCCTTACCAGACAGGGCTGTTTTATGATAAAATGAACTTGCCTTTTCTAAGCACATACCAGCTAACTCTGGGTGGAGCTGGCCTGGGAAGGCTGGGGTTGCAGGGAGGAGCTGAGCCGGGATTAGGAATTTATGCAGCCACTCCAGACAGTGTTTAGGAGGCTTACATAACCACATAGGGGGACACGTGTGATATGATTTTAAGTGAAAAAATAAAGAAACATGCTAAGTGAATATTTTGACTAGCTACTGTGATGTATAAAACAAACAAAACCAACAAACCAAAACTTTATATATGTGGAAGAAAGATCGGAAAGGACCCTATTACAGATTGAATACCCTTATCCAAATGCTTGGATCAGAACTGTTTTGGAGTTTGGATTGATTTTTTTTTTATTTTGGAATATTTGCCTTATACTTACCCACTGAGCATCACCTGAAGAATCCAAAAACCAAAACACTCAGAATGAGAATTTCCTTTGAGTGTCACGTCTGTGCTTCAAAAGTTTCAGATTTTGGAGCATTTGCATTTTGGGTTTTTGAATTTTGGATGTTTAACCTGTATTAAAAAGTTTAATAGTAGTTATCTGTGTAGCAGTGGAGGCCAGGCGCGGTGGCTCATGCCTGTAATCCTAGAACTTTGAGAGGCTGAGGCAGGCACATTGCCTGAGCTCAGGAGTTTGAGACCAGCTTGGGCAACATGATGAAACTCCATCTCTAAACAACAATAACAAAAAAAGTGGTTATCTGGGTAGTGGGAGTATAGGTGATTTCTTTTATTCTTCCCTCTACTATTATTTTATAAATTTTCTTACACTAACTTGAACCATTTTCATAATGTAAAAAGTGAACACACTAAAAAAAGAATTTGCTGTGGCATAATTCTTCCCCAAAATGGACAGCAGAGAACTGACAGATGCTAACTTTTTGACTGGCTTGGGTGGGTTTGCAGTCTAGAGAGGCTACATCTTGCTGCATAAGTTGTTAGAGGTTCCAGAAGCCCTATTCTGGATAGAAATGTTTCCTCTATGAGATTCAGACTGTGGTCAGGCATGGTGGCTCATGCCTGTAATCCCAGGGATTTGGGAGGCCGAGGCAGGAGAATTGCTTGAGGCCAAGAGTTCGAGACTAGCCTGGGCAATAGACTGAGACCCACATCTGTAAAAAAAAAGATTAAAAAATAATCAGCCATGGTGGTACACTTGTATAGCCCCAGCTACTCCAGAGGCTGAAGTGGGAGAATCATTTGAGCCTAGGAGTTTGAGGCTGCAGCGAACCATGATCACACCACTACACTCCCGTCTTGGTGACAGAGTAAGACCCTGTTTCTTAAAAAAAGAAAAGAACGCTCTACTATGAATCTCCCTGGCTCCGCTTTTCTAAAAGCTCTTTTCTAAAAGTCACACCGTTGGAAGGATGATTATACCTCCTTGCACAAATGAATGATTCTCTACAAACATGCAGCTTAAATGAACTCAGTTCAAAGAAACTGCCCACATTCCCTGTTGTTGATACAGTGATGCTGCTCACTATAGCTGATACTAAAAGCTCATGAGATGTTTTCAGAAACAGCAGCTTTTTGGCTACTGCATTTCTATGTTCTCCTTAGGGTATAACCAATTTTTACCATACTTAGTAGCTTCGTGGAGCCTCCTCCTAGTCATGTGTCTTTCTCCAGTCTTCTAGTTTTAGAACTAGTTATGAACCATAACACTATCAAAATTAAATGGATTCCTTAGTTTGCTAAATCATGGGGCTGGCCAAGCTGTAGGGTTTATGAGACGATGGGTCTATGGGAGGCGATGACTTTTATCATTCTTACTGATGTGACAAATGTAGGAGACTTGGTAGTGAATTACTTATTTTACAAAGATTTTTACTTAACGAAGGTGATCTACTACCTCAAAATAAAATCCATACTTCCTTCTGCAAAGTTTTGGATTTTTAAACATAAAATCTGTTATGGTCTAAACGTTTGTGTCTCCCCCACAAAAATTCATATATTGAAATCCTAACTCCCCAGGTGATGATATTAGGAGGTGGGGCCTTTTGAATGTGTTCAGGTCATGAGGATGGACCTTTATGTTATAAGTGGCTGAAGAGACCAGAGTTCTTCCTTTCCATCATTTGAGGACACAGAGAGAAATCGACCTTCACTGAATCTGCTAGCACCTCGATCTTGGGCTTCCCAGCTTCCAGAACTGTGAGAAATGAATTTCTGTTGTTTATAAGCCACCTAGTTTATGGCATTTGGTTATAGCAGCCTGAACAGACTAAGAGGACACCCTTAGGAACCCTTTGATACTTAATCTCACAGTGTTGCTTTTGGTACTGAATCTACTGGGTGTTTGTGCTGCTGTTAGCCATGACCTTGTTTAGGGTTGGTTGAGTGTTAAATTATTGTGCATTGCGGGAGAGTTAAGATCACTCTGTCTCACTGAATTGAGTTGATAACAATACTTATTGTGATCTTACAATACCAGCCAGATTCTAAAGTCTTGTCCTAATAGTTTGACATATATATTTGCTCTCATGTGTAATCATTTCATAGCTCTATATACTGTAACTTAGAAAATGAGAACAACAATCCTCACCTCAAAAGCTATTAAGACAATTAAGTAAAACAGTATGATTAGTATAGTTCTTGGCAGATTGTAAGTGACATATTGGACCTGTTAAGCAGGTGCGTGCCAGTTACAATGCTCATTCAGACAAAGACAAAGGATACTTACTATACCCCCAGCCCCTTCTGAGCACTTCCTCATGTGTAGGCCATCCTGCTTGTATTCCAAGGCGCTGCCCTGTTGACTTCTGAGGATTAGACTGAGGGAGGGCATTGGACCTAAGAATATTCATTCTCTAGCTGGTCAACAGCTTATGTAGTTATGCCTGTCTTTGCCTATCTGGAATAATAGTGGCTAGCCCACTCAATCAGGTCCTCTCTTAGAGAGCTGGACCCATGACATACTTGGAAGGTCCAGCAGCAAGAGCAATACTGATACTCTAGTATTGCAGGAGCAATACAATAGCTCTCCTCTATTTTCCTCTCTCCTTTTCCTCTCTCTCTCTCTCTCTCCTTTCTTCTGGAAACAGATCCCAACCTTCTAGCCATAGCTACCTAAGCTAGGTCAGAATACTTCCCTTGGATTTTTCTGATTGAGTTCTGTTTCTTCTCTGGTCAAGAGGTTCTGTGCAGTCAAGCTTCCTATGCACCTGCCTGCAAGGGTCTGGTGGGTAACTTCAGTGGGAAGTGACCAGGTGCAAAAATAATGGGGCTGGGAGGGCCCAGGGCCAAGCACAGGCATGTCTGCCAAAGGCAACCAAATTAAAGGAGAATGTATACTTGTCTTGGCCAATAAAATAAGTAAGGTTTTAATGTAGTCCCCACTGCCCCAGATAATGTCAACTCAGAAGCCTAGGGTGAGATCTACTCACCTTAAAGATGGACTTTCTCCAGGAAGAGAGACCATGGCTACAAGCACTTTATGGAAGGTGGCTCTTTATTTGGTGACTGTCTGTCTAAACAATATCAAAGATGGAAACCCTAAAGGAGAAGATGGATCTATGTGTCTGAATAAATAAAACTTTTGTAAGTTAAAAAATTGTAAATATAAATAAATGTACCTATTAATATACTATATAATAAATAATATACAATATATAAATAAATATAATAATGAAATTATAAGTCAAATGATAAGCTTTAAAAAGTACTTACATTGGCCTACGTGTCTGTTTTTGTATCAGTACCATGCTGTTTTGGTTACAGTAGCCTTGCAGTACAGTTTGAAGTTGGGCAGTGTGATTCTCCCAGCTTTGTTCTTTTTGCTTAGGACTGTCTTGGCTGTTTGGGTGCTTTTTTGGTTCCATATGAATTTTAGAATAGTTTTTTTCCATTCTGTGAGAGCCCAGAAATAAAGCCACACACCTACAACAATCTGATCTTTGACAAAGCTGACAAAAAAAAAGCATGGGGAAAGGACTCCCTATTCAGTAAATGGTGCTGGGATAACTGGCTGGTCATATGCAGAAGATTGAATTTGGACCTCTTCCTTTCACAGTATACAAAAATCAACTCAAGATGGATTGAAGACCTAAATGTAAAACCTAAGACTATAAAAACCTGGAAGATAACGTAGGAAATACCATTTTGTACATACAAACTGGCAAAGATCTCATGATGAAAATGCCAAAAGCAATTGCAACAAAAGAAAAATTGACAAATTAAACTAAAGTGCTTCTGCACAGCAAAAGAAACTTTCAACAGAGTAAAACAGGCAACCTACAAAATGGGAGAAGATATTTGTAAAATATACATCTGATGAAGCTCTAATATCCAGAATCTACAAGGAACTTAAACGTAGAAGCAAAAACCAAACAACCCCACTAAAAAGTGGGCAAAGGACACAAACAGACACTTTTCTAAAGAAGACATACATGCGGCCAACAAACATATGAAAAATGCTCGGTATCACTAACATTACAGAAATGCAAATAAAAACCACAATGAAATGCCATCTCACACCAGTCAGAATGGCTATTGTTACAAAAGTCAAAAAATAACAGATGCTGGTGAGGTTGCAGAGAAAAGGGAATGCTTATTCACTGCTAATGGGAGTGTAAATTAGTTCAACCTTTGTGGAAAGCAGTGTAGTGATTCCTCAAGGAAGTGATTCCTCAAAGAACTACCATTTGACCCAGCAATCCCACTACTGCATATAAATCCAAAGCAATAGAAATGAATCTACCATAAAGACACATGCATGCATATATTCACTGCAGCACTATTTACAATAGCATAAACATGGAATTAATCTAAATGCCCTAAACAGTAGACTGAATAAAGAAAATGTGGTGCATATATACTAGGGAATACTATGCAGCCATAAAAAAGAACAAGATCATGTCCTCTGCAGGAACCTAGATGGAACTGGAGGCCATTATCCTTAGCAAACTAATGCAGGAACAGAAAACTAAATACCACATATTCTCACTTATAAGTGGAAGCTAAATGATAAGAACACATGAACAGAAACAGGGTAACAACAGACAGTGGGTCCTCCTTGAGGGTGGAAGGTGGGAGGAGGGAGAGGTTTACACACAAAAAAACAAAAACAAACAGAAAAAACCCTGTTGGGTACTATGCTTAGTAACCATGTGATGAAATAATCTGTACAGCAAACCCCTGAATCATGAGTTTCCCTATGTAACAAACCTACATATGTATCCCTGAACCTAAAATAAAAGTTACAATATTTTTTGAACAATTACTTACAATAGATATTTTTGATGCTGCTCACTATAGCTGATACTAATCCTATGTCTCATTTATTTATTTTCTTTCTGCGGTTACTTTATTCAGGTAAGCAGATCCAAACAGCCTTTTCCATGAGGCGGCAGGGTACCAATTAACCCATAGGTCTTATGTCCTACTCCATCTGAGCAACCAACCCCCTGCATCAGTCTATTTTAGACTGCTGATTTAGACTGATCTAGGGGGGAGGTTAACTGCTTGGTTTTTGAACTTTTTCGTATTTCTATGATATGTTATTGTCAAACTGGACTCTCAGGTAATGTATAGTGAGGGGAACTTTGAAACATAAATTTGTTTTCTACTGTTTGTGATTCTCGGGGCACAACAACAAAACCCCACTACCCGGGGGGAAGGATGACCTCACCTCCTGTGTGTCCCTGGCTCCCGGTCACACCGTTGGAAGGATGATTATACCTCCTTGCACAAATGAATGATTCTCTACAAACATGCAGCTTAAATGAACTCAGTTCAAAGAAACTGCCCACATTCCCTGTTGTTGATACTATCTTCTAACCTGTGAATTAATTAAAACACCTGGGTTTTAAACTGGCAATATCATTCCCCAGCTATAATTTCCTTTGTGACCCAGGAAAGCCCCTAAGTTACAGATCTACTTCATAGAATTAAAAATCCTTGTTCATATCGAATAGGACAAGCATGTCGCTCTACTTAAAAAATGTGCTAGACTTTGTAACTTCGTCTATATCACAGAACTTGGTCAGCTTTGGGAAATATGCTATAATTGGAAGACAGAAACACCGTGTTAAGGAAAGCAGAATATATATACAAGAGAAATTCTCATTGATGGGAACTATTTGTTGAGATATTCTTGTAAAAGGATTTTTTTAAAGACACAAAGCAAGAAAACTAGAGGGCAAGCAGGGGAAATCATCACTTTTGTTAGTAGATAAGATAGGGTTAATTCATGGTAGAACCGTTAGGCTGCACCTGTTTAGTTTCAGGGCCCTTAAGGCCAATGTCCAAGAAGATCTCCGGAAGGGGGAAGGGAAAGCAAATCATAAAGTTGAAAAACAAAAAGGCCCATCATTCTGGTTATTTTGTATAATAAACCACCTGATAACACAGTGGTATAACACGGCATTCAGTATTATCCCATGATTCTGAAGACTGAGATGGCTGGAAGACCTGAGGGCTGGTGCATCATCCCTCTCCATAGTGGCCTCTCCACATGGCTAGCTTGGGCTTTCTTACAGCATGGAGATCTCAGGGTGGTCTGATTTTTTACATGCTGGCTGGCCTCTGCCAGAGCAAGTGTTCTAAGAAGCCAAGGTGGAAGTTGCCAGTCCTGTTAAAGATGAAGGCCAAACCTTGCATAGTATTACTTTTGCCATTCTGTGTTGGTCACAGGCCAGCCATGATTCAAGAGGAGGCGAAACTAACCATACCTCTTGATGGGAAAGAGTTTGTTGCCATCTTGAATTCACCACCATCATCAAAGTCATCTTGAAGGGCAGGAGAAGAACCAAATTAAAGCCCAAAGGAGCTATGTGGAAGGATGCCTTTTCTTTTCCATTGTGCTCAACTTTATGGTATGTGGTTTTTGCTTCAGTAATTAGAGAGAGATATAAGAAATTTGGAGAAGCTTCAGAGAGAAGAGAACTCCAAAGAGATGATCAAAAAATGTTGGGAAGTAGGATCTGTACAGAAGGATTAAAAGAAGCAGGGTTGATTTGGCCTGAAGCAGGGAAGGCTGAGGGGCAGCCAAATAATCATCTTCAAATACATGAGGGTTGCTATGAAATTGATGCATGACCGGAGAAAGCTGAGCTTAAAGGAACTGGGCTGGAAACACTGAAGAATTTCCTAATCAAGATATGGGCATCTCTGAGATGTGAAAGAAATTCCCTTTTCTGAAGCCATTTGAAAGAGGATGCGTGTTATGTGCCTGTAAAGGGTTTAGGATTAGGATTAGCTTTACTGGAGATAGAAATGGTAGAACAGATCATCTCTCTTTTTTTTTTTTTTTTTTTTTTGGTAGTCGAATTAGTTTTTCAAGTGAACTCATGAAAAGTGATGTTGTTTGGTTGAGGTGAGGGCATGAGGGCACGGCAGAAGCCACATTTCTTCTCTTTCCCATTCCTTATCTTCCCAAGTGGCTCCAAAGGTCACTGTAGGAGCCACAGAGACCCTGCTAAAAATAGTTTGAAAATCATTAAAACTGAGAGTGAGTTTCCTAGCTGTTTTGTACAAGCTGTGGGCACTTGGAGGCTTTTACCAAATTACATTTAGGCCTTGAAAATTTTGTAAAATTGCTGAATTCTTTTCATGGTTCAAATTGATGAGATTAGGTTATTTCTGAACTTAGGTTCTATTTTCTTGTGTATTGTCAAATAGCACTCTTACATTCGTTAGTAGTACATTTGTTACTAAGTCTATCCAAGTATAGGAAAAGCAATGATTAACATTTATTTATCTTTTGGTAAACTCATTTATCTAATTTACTATTTGTTAGTAAATGATGAATAGCAAACTATTCATCTAATTTACTAAACTTCATTCAAGTAAATTTACTAAACTTGAATAAAGTTACTAAACTTGAATAAAGTGTAGTAAATTAGATGAATTTACTGAATTTACTAAACTGAAGTAATTTACTAAATGAGTGAAGTTTAGTAAATTAGATGATAGTTTACTATTCATCATTTACTAATAAATAGTAAATTAGATAAATGAATTTACCAACAGATAAATAAATGTTAATCATTGCTTTTCTTATATCTGGGTAGATTTAGTGACAAATGAATATAAGAATGCTATTTGACAGTACACAAGAAAATAGGACCTGAGTTCAGAAATAACCTAATCTCATCAGTTTGAATTTAATAAACTTTATTCAACTTTACTGTTTACTTGAATGAAGTTTAGTAAATTAGATGAATAGTTTTACTTCATACGTGGTTTAATTTCATTAATGGTCAATGACATTAGCAGTTTGCTTTATTAACCCTTAAATCTTCGTGAAAAAGAGAAAATCTTATTATAACCTCCAAGGCTATCACCCCAATGTTCTTATCTGGATATCTGGATAGCTTCATGAATAATTTATTTACTTTGAAGTATTCCAGGACCATTTTAATACACACATATGACTACAACTTTGACACTAAATGGAGTTTACATTAAAACTTTAAATATACAAAGATTTCATGGTTGACACAACTTCTGGTTTCAAGATGGTGAATTGAGTGCCTGCTGTATCTCTCCTTTTCTCATACCAAGGCCATATAATTAGGAGAAAATATATTTTTAAAAGATACACAACTGCATTGAAAATCAGGTACAGTCAGATTGAATTAAAAAACATCAAGATAGGACTGAGCATGGTGGCTCATGCCTGTAATCCCAGCACTTTGGGAGGCCGAGTAGGGAGGATCACTTGAGGTCAGGAGTTCAAGACCAGCCTGGCTAATATGGTGAAACCTTATCTCTACCAAAAATACAAAAAATTAGCCAGGCATGGTGGTGCACACCTGTAGTCCCAGCTACTCAGGAGGCTGAGACAGGAAAATTGCTTGAATCTGGGAGGCAGCGGTTGCAGTGATCTGAGATTGTGGTATTGCACTCCAGCCTGGGCAGCAGAGAGAGACTCCATCTCAAACAAAACAAAACAAAACAAAACAAAAACAAACAAACAAAAAAGAAAAAATAAAACTGAAACAACATAAAAGCCCATCAGTTGGTGGTTGGCTAGATAAATTGCTGAATATTAACACTTTGTAATACTTTGCAACAGTTACAAAAACTAAAGTTGATCTGTATACTAATATAGCTACCTCTCTAAAATGCATTGTTGATGGAAGAAGCAACTTGACAACAATATAAAACCACTTACATTAACACACATACAAACAATGCTATGTATTTTCCTTGGATACAGATACCTATATAAGTAAATTAAAAATGATAAAATAACACATACAAGAGATGTACACTGCGGTTACCTCTGGGGATGGGGAAAGAAGTGAATGGGGATTGGAGATGGTTAATCAGAAAGGACTTTAACTTTATCTAAAATTCTTTCATTCTTTAATAGGAAAAACTCATGTTTTCACTCATGTTATTAATAATTTTTTAAAAAAGACTCCATGATTTCAGAAAGTTTTAATAGCCCTATACTAGTTTTAGTGTGTCAAGTTGATGCATTTGGCTGCAAGTACAGAAAACTTAATCCAAACAGTAAGGCTTGAACAGTAAGGGAGTTTCTAATCCCATATGATAGGCTGCACAGCAGGGTAGAGGGTTGAATGATCCTGTCAGCTACGTCATTGAAGACTCGGGTTCTTTCTTTTCTTTCTTTCTTTTTTTTATTTTTTTATTTTTTTGGCTTCGGTGGATTTTTTAAGAACGTTGTTTCAAATTTTCTTCCATACTAGCAGCTCCACCATACTCTTTTTTCTTTTTTTTTTTTTTTTTTTGAGACAGAGTTTTGCTCTTGTTGCCCAGGCTGGATTG
Organism: Macaca nemestrina; assembly: GCF_043159975.1. Classification (NCBI taxonomy): domain Eukaryota; kingdom Metazoa; phylum Chordata; class Mammalia; order Primates; family Cercopithecidae; genus Macaca; species Macaca nemestrina. The sequence continues at coordinate 158,994,290 of NC_092127.1, forward strand.
GGAGCGATCTCAGCTCACTACAACCTCTGCCTCCCGGGTTCAGGTGATTCTCTCGCCTCAGCCTCCTGAGTAGCTGGTCTTACAGGGACCCACAACCATGGTCGGCTAAATTTTTGTATTTTTAGTAGAGGTGGGATTTCACCAGGTTGGCCAGGCTGGTTTTGAACTCCTGACCTCAGGTGATCCACCCACCTCGGCCTCCCTAAGTGCTGGGATTAACAGGTATGAGCCACCACACCTGGCCTCCACCATACTCTTAAGCCTCTAAGTCCTCTGCTGGATTCTCAGCATTTAGTTAGTAGATGAGAAAAGAGAGAAAAATCATGGTGGATTGCATGAGAGGCCCCTGGCCAGGCATGGAGTTGGTGAACATGGCTTCTGACTCACATCCCATTACCAGAACTTAAGCACAAGGCTAAAGCTAACTGCACGGAAGTCTGGGAAATGTAGTCTAGTTGTGCGTCCAGGAGGAAGAGGAAAATGGATTGGTGGGTGCCTGGCTTGTCTCTTACACACAATGGATTGAGTGTGTTAAAATAAAAACCTCAGACAAATCAAATTTAAAGAATTTAGTTGAGCAAAGAATGATTCATGAATTGGGCAGCCCCCAAACCAGAATAGGTTCATAGAGATTCCAGTGCTGCCTTGTGATTGAAGATTTATGAACAGAAAAAGGACAGTGATGTACAGAAAATGAAAGTGAGGTACAGAAACAGCCAGATTGGTTACAGGTCAGCATTTGCCTTATTTGAACACAATTTGAACAGTTGGCCACCTTTGATTGGCTGAAATTTGGTGGTTGGTGCAAGAGTAGGTTACACTCTGTCTCCACATCCAGTTAGGTTACAGTTCACTATGTACAGAGACATCTTTAGGCCAAATTTACAAGGAGGCCACTTCAGGTTACACTTAATTTAACAAGTGAAACATTTTCATTATGTCAAATTTTAATGTTTTTGTTTGGCACCTATGCGATAGCTGGTTCCTGTTTATAAAAGACTTTACTTATGCTATGTTCTTTCTCGCTGATTATGTCTTGGGAATTATTAATATTTCATATTTCTGTTTATTCAGAATCCTCTCACTTTTGCTCTTATTATTTCTGGTTATTCCATTCTTTTTTCCAAATTGTCTGCCTTGCATTTTGCAGACTTGCATTTCAGTCAGAATGCATTCAATCTCTCCTCCAAGGCCTCAGTGGATTTTTTTTCTGCGTTTCATAGAGTTCTTACAGCTATTTTTATGTAACGTGAAACTTCTAAACTTTGCAATAAGTGATCAAACATTTAAAAAACCATGAAATTTTTGGATTCATTAAATAAAACCCCAGAAACACATACAAGTCATAGAACAGTTCAGTGTACTATGTGAAGGTCAAAGCAGGCAACTTGTGTTTGAGGAGTTACCTGCTTTGACCAGCAGTTGCAGAAGTCGTAGCTTACTTTTTACAAGATTAAGTAAGTAAATGCTCAGAAACACATATAATTCTTGACAGTCATTATGTGCCCATCAACTGTCATTGTTAATGTTTAAAAATTAACCAGCATGGTTTTCATGTGATCCTGGCATGATTAGGTCTAAACCACACCCAGATGAACTTTGGGGAAACATCCTTGAGCATTTTAGATATATTGATATTATTTTTTCCATTGTTGTCATTACCATCAGATCAACAAGGTGCTTAGGGACACATTAGGCCACAGCTGTTGCAATTCATTTCACCCTTATAGCCTCAAGAGACAAGCCCCAGCAGTGGCCAGCTTAGTCCCAGGAGTGACAAGCCCTAACAAGATTTTGGCATAGCGTTCTGTGGATCCCTCCCTGAAGACAATCGGTAGCTTGATCAGGTGGGGCTGGGGCCAACCCTGTCCTAGGGCTGGGGCTGGGCTGGGGCTGGCCCGAGTGGTGGCAGTCTCTTAAATGCAAGCCTTTCCATTGGCTTGGCTGTACCCCATGCAATTACTCTGACTGGGTGACTCGACTTCAAGCAAAGTGAAACAGTCTGGGAACCACAAACAGGATACCTGGCAATTAGCTGCCATTTTACAAGAGTGGGTCTTAGGGCCATCAGTTAGCATTTTCTAGGAAGGCAACTACCTGCCCACCATCATTGCCAGCAGTGAGTGGTGGTCGAAGCCCTTCCACAGTAGGCCAAGTGCTGAAATGTTTGATTTTGCTGAAAATCATGACCCTCATCTGCCTGAAATTGGATCAGTGTTTTACTACTCACATCATGTCACACAAGTGGTGTGTAACAGCCTAGTTGTTTTTTTTAACTTTGTTGAAGTGACCTATTTTATGGCTTGCTTTGAGGCCAGAATTGGACTTTTAAGTGCTATATGGAAAGAAATCTAAGCAAAATAAATCTGATCTGATTTGATTATCTGCTGAATCTAAATACATCTTTCTTACATTGTTCTTGCTTCAGTGGGGTAATTAATTAGTAATTCCATTAGGTGTTTGTGGAAAAACAAGGTTTGGAGGTAATCCCATGCCAAACAAATGTCCAAAATGAAAAATAAGAGCTCTTCCTTTTATAACCTGTATCTTGGTAAATGTAAACTTTGCTCTAATGTAGCCAAGGACCTGGGGCAAAGTAGGAAATCAGGGGAAATGGAGAGTGAGATTTTAGCAAACAGGTTCACAATGTGTGCCAAGTTCTGAAGGAGAGGTGGTGGGGAGGAGGGTACTGTGAGTGTTGGGAGGTTGGACTTAAACAGATTTCCTTTTTGCTGTTTCTTTCTAGATGGATTCCGCTTGCTCTGCCTCTGGATTGTAAGACACAGTCATTCAGCTCCCATTAAACTTGTCACTGCTAACAGTGAGCAAAAATAGAAATCGCTCTCAGTTGAAAAGGGAGGGAGACGAGTAGGAAAATTTGGGTTGGTCTAACGGAATCTCACCCACTCCTAATGTTCTCCATGCCAGCTTAGCAAGTGTCTGTAAACAAAATGCTGTGAATACGGACATACATCAGGAATGGGAACAGGATCGCAGGTCTGGCTTTAAAAGTACATGATACTGTACGTGACCCCAGCTTCTGGAAAAAAAATAAAATAAACATGCATAGAAGGAGGAGACACACCAAAGTGTTAGGTGATTATGAGTGGGATATAAAGTAATAGGTTTATTCTTTATATTTTTCTAAGTTTCCATTTTTTCTATAGCAGTACACACACACACACACACACACAATAGCAGTACACACACACACACACACATACACACAAACTCGTTCAAAAGCAATAAGGAAAACATTAGAAAGCTATCTGAGAATAAATAAAGAGAAACTGTCCTTGAGGAATCTTGGCTTTCAGAAACAAAGAGGTGGGGGAAAGATCTGTTCTTCCCCAACCTGTGAATAAAATCTTCATCCAGTAAAGCAGTACTGGGATGAAAGGAAACAAAATAACACTTCTGGTTTTCCTCTAGTCAGATTAAATGCACAGACTCCAGAGCCAGATTGCCTGGAATGGAATCCAGTGCTGCCGATTACTAGCTAATTAATCCCTCTGAGCCTCAGTTTCCTCATTGGTAAGATCAGGGATAAAAATAGCACCAAATTTATAAAGTTATTGTGAAGATTAAATGACTAATTTGTGTATCCTTAAAACAGTGGCTGGCACATGATAAGTGGTAAATAAATCTTAGGTATTTATTTTAATAATAATCTTGTTAATATTATCATTACCAAATAGAGCTTATTGAAACAGTGCCACAGTCTACTACTTTATAGATATTGCTAACTCATTAACATTGAATTTGGGAAAATGGGTAGAATAATATTTACCTTGTAAGCATTGTTTATAGGATCAGAGCTAATGCAAGTCAAGTCCCAAGAACAGTCGCAATAGATTTTGAGAAATGGTTAGTATCATTTCTAATTTGAGTGAATATATTTTGATCCAAAAGTTTTCAAGCACCTACTATGTGATGGGCATCATGTTCATCTCTTTATGGCCCAGAATGTGGTCCATCTTACTGCATGCTCCATGTAAACTTTAGAAGAATATGTATCCTGCTGTTGTTGGACAGAATATTCAGTAAATGTTAATTAGATCAAGTTGATTGATAGTACTGTTCAGGTCAACTCTATCCTTACTGATTTTCTGCTGGCTGGATCGTCAATTACTGACAGAGGGATGCCAAAGTCTCCAACTCTAGTAGCAGATTTGTCTATTTTTATCTTTCAGTTCTATCAGTTCTTGCTTTGTGTATTTGGGTGCTCTATATTAAGTGTGTTCATCACTTTTTATTCATTTCCTCATGTAATTTCCACAAAATCAATATGAGGCATTGGTTAGTGGAAGATGTACAAATTTAGGTTAGAGAAATAAAGAGTTGGCCCAATGTCATTCTAGGTGGTAAATGGCAGAGCCACGTTGAACTCAGGTCTGTCATAGACCATGACCATCTAAGCTACCAAGTTCATCACTCGATATAATGCCATAGGTCAGAGATTTTAATTGCTGAGAAATGGAAAATAACGTTTGTGACATATATAAAGTATGTGCTGTATTCATACAATGGTGGTTATTAAAATATGAAATAAGGAAAACAATACGAACCAACCAGTAAGGTTTACTGATTTGGGTTGAAGATCAAGGAAGCTGATGAGAGATGCAACTCTCCACATGGAACTGAGCGTGTGTGGTCCTGTATGCATTTTTTTCTCCTACCTGGCTCAGATGTCTTCAACTGACTTTGTGTTCACTGGGTCCTTCTTTCACACAGTCTCAGGGAACTGTCTAGGTTCACAGGGGACACCCATTAGCTCCACTGGGGCTGGTTGCCTCAGGAAGTAGAAGTTCAGCTACAGCAGCTAGAGACAGAACTGATATGTTTTTTTCCCCAAGGGTTGGCCTACTTGGTTGGACTGCTCAGGGAAATTCTGAGTTTTTTTCTTTTGGGGGCCACAGGGTGGAGTTGAAGAAGGAGGGTCATGAATCAGGATTTGGCCAGGCAGGCTCTGAGTCACTTATCTTCTACAGATAGCACCCAGCATGCCCGGGGACTAGGAAGCTACATCACCAACATTTCCAGCTGTCAGCATCAGGGTGTTAGCTGGTTGTTTTCCCTTTAGTGCCAATTAATGTTCACCTGGATGTTTTAATGTGAATACTTTCGAAATCTCTACTGTCAAGGTACTACTTAGCAGTTTAGGTGCTACAAAAAACTGGCTACATTTATGTCTAAAAAGTTTTACAGTGCCTTTTAAAATGTTCTCACCAAAACACTCAAGATTGTATCAGCACAAAGTATGTCATCCACATGAATATCCTTGGAGTCTCACTGTGAATAATGTGATTAAGGAGCATAATGTGTGGCCGCCCAGCCCATCGGGAGCTTCATCAGCCTGACTCTTTAGGTGACTTTCTGGGAGGGAGCAGCTTCAACACCCTTCAAAACGGCCCCTGTCTTGGCCCAATAGTAGGACCTAGTATGGGGGAAGGTGGACAGATTATTATTTTTTTAATTAATAAAATTTCTTTTTTTAGAGCACTTTTAGATTCACAGTAAAATAGAGCAAAAAGTATGGAGATTTCTCATACACCCTTGTTCCCACAGGTAAACCACCTCCCCCAATACAGACATTTCATATCACAGTGGTACATTTGTTACACTTCATCAATCCAGATTGGCACATCATCACCCAAAGTTCATAGTTTTCTTTAGGGGTCCACTCTTGATGGTGTACATTCTATGGGTTTTGGCATGTAACCACGATTGTAGTATCATACAGAAAGTTCCACTGCCCTAAATCTCCTCTGTGATCTGCTAATTCATCCCTCCCTCCCACCTACAGTTAAAGGATTTTCTTTCTTTCTTTCTTTCTTTCTTTCTTTCTTTCTTTCTTTCTTTCTTTCTTTCTTCCTTCCTTCCTTCCTTCCTTCCTTCCTTTCCTTTCCTTTCGTTTCCTTCCTTCCTTCCTTCCTTCCTTCCTTCCTTCCTTCCTTCCTTTCTTTCTTTCTTTCTTTCTTTCTTTCTTCCTTCCTTCCTTCCTTCCTTCCTTCCTTCCTTTCCTTTCCTTTCATTTCCTTCCTTCCTTCCTTCCTTCCTTCCTTCCTTCCTTTCTTTCTTTCTTTCTTTCTTTCTTTCTTTCTTTCTTTCTTTCTTTCTTCCTTCCTTCCTTCCTTTCCTTTCCTTTCGTTTCCTTCCTTCCTTCCTTCCTTCCTTCCTTCCTTCCTTCCTTCCTTCCTTCCTTCCTTCCTTCCTTCCTTTCTTTCTTTCTTTCTTTCTTTCTTTCTTTCTTTCTTTCTTTTTCTTTCTTTCTGTCTCTCTCTCTCTCTCTCTCACTTTCTCTCTCTCTCTCTCTCTTTCTTTTTTTTTTGTTTTTGAGACAGAGTCTCCCTCTGTCGCCCAGGCTGGAGTGCAGTGGCATAATCTCAGCTCACTGCAGCCTCCACCTCCCGGGCCCAGCAATTCTCCTGCCTCAGCCTCCCGGGTAGCTGGGATTACAGGCATGTGGCACTACGCCTGACTAATTTTTGTATTTTTAGTAATGATGGGGTTTCCCCATGTTGGCCAGGCTGGTCTTGAACTCCTGACCTCAGGTGATCTGCCTGCCTTGGCCTCCCAAAGTGCTGGGATTATAGGCGTGAGCCACCGCACTCAGCCGTGAATATACATATTTCTTTAATGGGCTAAGGAAATTTCTCCGTACAGAGAAGACCTCAGGTGTCTTTCTGGCCGCCTATCTCCTTCTCCTTTCAGCCACTGAGAAGGAGGTGGTGGTGGTTGGTGGTGATAGAGAGAGAAGATGAGAATCTCCCAACATTTTCGCCAACTACTCTGCTCCCTCTGATCTCTCAGCCATCTTGGTCCAGGGAAGGCAAATCTTTATCCCCTGGAAAATCTGAGAAAAGAGACTTTATGATGCAAACAAAGATAAACACTCCAACCTCTCTCCAACTCTCTAGAACAGAAAAAAAAAAAAAAGTAAACTAAACTATAAAGATTGACACATTTGCAAGAACCAGATCCTGTTTACAAGCACAGCTAAGTCTGGACAGGGCCTGGCTCCTCTGGCTCCCTTTATAAAGCTTGTCCCCACAGCCCCACCCATCCTCATCCTTTTTTCTATAAATTCTGCTTCCTTTGAATGTAAGATAAAAAACTCAGGCACCTATTACTACAGATTTACAATAAAAAACAGCAACAACAACAAAACATTTAAACCAGCAGCAACAATAGGAGGTCAGAAGAAGTAGGTCACTCCTCATAGGTCCTTCTCTGGGATGAAAAAGTGAAAGTCATCAGCATCTGCCTTTTTTCACAATGTGACCCAAGTTTTCTGCTCTTGTCATAGTCTCTCTATTCAAAGGCCTTATGGCAAAACATGTAACCTTACGTTTAAAGCTGACATTCACAAGCACTCACTACATGAGTGCACTCTGCTGAGCACTCCGTTCTCATTTCCTCATTAAGTTTCACAGTATCCCTCTGGGGCCTGGGAAGAGGTGCCCGTGATTAGTTTTGCCACTTTATAGATGAGCACATAGAGGCATAAAGCAGTTGGGGAACTTGGACAGAGTCCCCAGGGCTGATCCATTGCAGACTTAGGTTTTGAACCAGATCAGTCAGTCTTTTTGAACTGAACCAGTCCGAGTTTGCACTCTTTACTACAAGATGGCAGCGTGGTCTATTAAGGCGGTGCTATCCAGGGAAGGTTATTGAGGTTAAAGCTGAGAATTCAGGACCTAGAAGAAGCTGATGGAGATCTTGACTAGCAACTCTGATTTCTGTTTCTTTATTCTTTTGTTCCCCTCCCTCCAACTCAGACATATTAGCAGGACCTTCTTAGCTATGTAATTCGTGGAGGCCTGTGAGCTAAAAATGCAGCACTCCTTGTTCAAAAATGATTAAACATTTCAAAATGGTGACCTTGAAGGTGGTCTTGCATCTAGCCCTGATTTAAGTTGGTTAGTATGTTCTTCCAGCATTTTGTCTGTGGAACGCTGTAAATAAACCCCATTCATGATGTCCCCCTGCCCCCAGCAGGAGGGTCCAGGAAGTGGGTCTCTAGATATTGCCAAGTTCCTATTGGTCCTAGTTGCCTGTGGCCCAAAAAATGAGGCATGTTCACGTTGCCATCATCACACCTGCAGAAAAGTAATGCCGCACACATTTTAAACTGAAAGAGTTCATAAAGCTTTTGTTTCAAGTAAATAGTCGGCAATATCTTACTCAATGGACTCTGTAGATAAAATGACCCAACTTAATGACTCCCCCAATACGGTAGTCCTCCTTTATTTGCAGTTTCATTTTCCAAAGATGTGGGGGGTGGCTACTGTGGGCGGGAAACATTAAGTTAGCCATTTACCTGCAACTAACCCCAGTCCAAAAATATTAAATAGAAAATTCCGGAAATAAACAGATATTAAGTTTTAAATTGCACACTGCTCCGAGTAACACATTGAAGTCTCTCGCCATCCTTCTCCCTCCTGCCGGGGAAGTGAGTCATCTCTTTGTCCAGCGTGTCCATGTTGTCTATGCTACCCACCTGTCAGTCAATTAGCAGCCATCTCAGTTATCAGATCAACTACCCTGGTGTCAGAGGGCTTGTGTTCAAGTAACCCTTATTTAACTTAACAATGGCCCCAAAGCACAAGAGTAGTGACGCTGACATGTTGTAATTGCTCTATTTTATCATCAGCTATTGTTGTTAATCTCTTTCTGTGCCTGATTTATAAATTAAACTTTATTATGTGTATGTATGTATAGGAAAAAAGAAAACAGTATATATAGGGTTCAGTATTATCTGTGGTTTCAGGCAACCCCTGGAAATCTTGGAACATAGCCCCCAAAGATGAGGAGAGATTACTAGCTAAAAGAATAAAATACACATCCACTTATTATATTTAATTTATGCCAAACCTCTTTGGGTGCATAAAGAAGAAGCAGTTTTGGGGCAGTGGTCCTGGCTCTGAGTTCTTCTGTAGGGCTGGGAGGATGGTTTAAGGCACCCAGAGGCATTTTCACATGCAAAGCCTTAGGCAAGCACAAGCTTAGCTCCAAGGAAGGGCGTCTTCTGCCAAGACAAGACCCGGAAAGGGTGTAGGCCCCACCCAGTAGGCGATGCCTCAGGGCAGACTTCGGGCCTAGCAGGCAGCTGGGTCAGAATCTCCCTGTGCAGGGTGAACTGGTCAGGGGAGATTGCAGAAGGCCTGCAGAGACGTGCTTCAGAGCAGACAGTCCACACTGTCAGGGTGGAGACCCCTAAGGGTCTCAGGAGAGCAGGGCAGGACCTGGGTGGGGTCAGATCACAGATGCAGATCTGTAGGCCCTACAGCTAATAATAATATTTAACACGGATGAAGCAGTTAGTATGTGCCAGGCACAGTTCTCTAAGCATTTGATGTGCATCAAATAATTCAGTGGCTCTCAAACTTGAGTATGCATCAGAGTCAAGGCTTGTTAAAACACAGATGGCTGGGCCACCTCCAGAGTTTTTGATTCAGTAGCTCGTGCATTCTCTCTCTCTTCTTTCTAAAGCCTGTCTATTACCATGTCTTGTTTGGGTCACTCCCCTGCCAGGACATCTTCCCTGCCTGTGCTAGTTCTGTTGTTTCTCCTCTGAACTCTTCTACCTCAAAGTGTATCGATCAAGGGCATAACTAGATCTGGGTTTGAATCCTGGCTCTACCACTTACCAGTTCTATGACCTCGAACAAGTGATTTTATTGTTCTGCGCCTCCACTTTCTCACATGAAAAATGGGAATTATACGACCTACTTCATAGAATTGTTATAATGATTAAATGAGTATATATATGGCATAAAAATAGCATAAGATGTTTTATATGTATGTATATATAACATTTATATATGTATAATATATACATGCATGTAATTTGTAGAACAGTGTAAGAAGTTAAATTTTACTTCTAATTTAGTTGTGATGTTATTTCCTTATCCTTTGTGAAAATTAGAACTATAATAGTTAATACTTATTGAAGTGTCTTTACTATTGTGTGTTTTGTTTTGTTGTTTTGTTTTGAGACGAAATCTTGTTCTGTGGTCCAGGCTGGAGTGCAGTGGTGTGATCTCGGCTCACTGCAACCTGTGCTTCCCGGGTTCAAGCGATTCTCCTGCCTCAGCCTCCCTAGTAGCTGGGATTACAGGCACCCTCCACCACACCCAGCTAATTTTTGTATTTTTAGTAGAGATGGGGTTTCTCCACGATGGCCAGGCTGGTCTCGAACTCCTGACCTCAGGTGATCCACCTGCCTTGGCCTCCCAAAGTGCTGGGGTTACAGGCGTAAGCCACCGTGCCTGGCCGTGTCTTTACTATTAAATCCTATAGTGATGGGATCTGAGAAGGAATCCAGGGTAAGAAGTGAGGGAAAGGATGCTGGAAAGAAGTGAGGGAAAGGATGCTGGAGAAGGGGGTGGAGCTGCTAACCCAGACAGAAAGGCCTTGGTCATTCATTGGTTGAAGGAATGCCGATCATGTCTGCTCTGCCAATGAGCAGCTCATCAGAGGCTTCTTTCAGAAAAGACAGGGAGCAGATCTTGGAGAGACCTTAAAAATGAAGAGATGGAAAGTCCTCTGGCAGACAGAGGGGATGATGTATTGCAATCAGATTCTGGAACATAGATGTCAGTCAAAACAAGCCTGTGCTGCCACGTGAATGACCAAACGAAGATTCCAGCTTAGAAGAATATGGGGAAAAAGCTACCTCCCTCTGAAGAGTAGAAATTAGATTAATAACCATCTTAGGCCAGGACATTTGTTCTGGCAAATCCAACAGACAAGAGAAAAACAAGTCGTGGACTTGTCATGGACCAGGTCAATGCCTAGAGTTAATTTAGCATCATAGGGCCCACAAGGTGTGATGGGTCATGGAGGCTGCCGCATGGTCACTAAACACTAGCCTGGAGCTCAATAGGAAAGATTTCTTGGGGACAAGATAGGGTGATGTTTTTTCATCCCAAGGATCAAGCATCATGACAGGAAGGGTGTTACAGGCAGGACCAGTTACATAATTTGTAGGATCCAGTGCAAAATAAAAATGCAGGACCTCTTGTTCAAAGAGCAGGATGAAAGATGTGTTAAAGGTATTAAAATATAAGACCTTTTTCTTTCAAGGTCTCTCTGTCAGCCTGTCATAATGTTTTTGTTTGTTTGTTTTTTGTCATTTAACGTTGTGTTGTGCACAGGGACACTTTTATTAGGGCAGTTACCGACTGTCAGTTATCTGTCCTCTGACTTGGAACACATGTACACTTGGCCCACCTGTTCCCAGGTTCTCCCTCCCAGCCACCACCAGACTAACACATCATCCCTGGCCGGGAACAAGCAGGTCGAAGCAGACATCTCCGCTTCCCACAGATCTGCCAACTCCGCCCACGGTGGACAGGCTGATCCTCAAGGGTACTGCAACCTCCACATGAGATGTATGGTAGGAACGTGGATCAGGCTAGGTGAGAGGCTCAGACTGCAGAATCACCTGCCAAACGCATGTATTGTAGTGCTGCCAACCTGGGGCAGGGATGGCTGCTGCAATGCTCAGCCCCAAGACTTCGCAGGACACACATGCAGACCTCCAACCATTCCCACATCAATGCCCAGACTCCTGCTGGGCCAGAGGAAAACAGTGGTCTCTGAGTGGGTGCAGCCATGGGAAGGCCAGATTCAGCTGTTGCTCTTCTGGTCTAGGTGGGACCCAGGGTACCAGAGGAAGAAGTAGGTGGCTGGGTACCCATCTCTGGGAGTCGGTGGGGCATTGGGAAGCTGGATGGTTTGTGAACAAATCCTCTGAGCCACCCTCTTTCTCGTATTCTTCATTGTCCCATTAAACTTAAGTTTCAAAACACAAATTCAAAGATAATATTTTTAAGAATTTTAATATAGTGACTGTAGAGCATTAAACCCCAAGCTCCAGGCCCTTCTGAGCATGGGCTGTCTGCAACTGCACTGGTCAAATGCCCATGAAGCTGGCCCTGGTTGCAAACAGGGTACTTAGCTAAGGGTACTTAGCTCAGGGTCAGAGAAGAGAGTTTAGGGCGAGCAGGGGGACCAGGGAGTAGTTCTGAGATAGACTTGGTCTCTCACCGGATAGGAAAGATGTATCAAGTCACATCTACTTTGGAGGAAAAAAAACTTGAATATTTTACCTTAGCATCCATCCCAGATAGGCAGGGTAAAGGGACAAAATTTGAGAGTTTATCCTGCAAGCTGTGCTATTAATCTCCGTTCAGGTAAGTATGGCTTAGCAGCATATATACTCAGTGAGCTGATCAACATTTAGTCTCCTGGGAAACTGCTGTTTTTTTGTTTCCTTTCTTAGTTTGATTAGTAAAAGTTTCTTCAGAGGATTGCCAATCTTGATTTGACCGGACAAAAAGGACAAGGATTTTTTCCACATTTAGCTGGGTATACAGGGCCTCAGTGTCTCTCTGGAGGCCACATGCAGGGGAAGACGGACACTGAATCACACCTAGCACTGGGAAATCAGAGTGGCTGGATGGATAGTGTGGGAACCCCAGAGGCTATGAGTGCTGCTCTGTCTGGCCTGGACAGCTTGCTCCCACTGGCATATAATTATACACGAGGGGCAACAATCATGGAAGAAGAATGGTTTTCAACATTTCCAAACAGATCACACACGGGTGAGCATTCTCCTTCCCATAAGTCATCTTGAGGCTTGTGCACACAACTCCGATATCCTGAAGTTTAGTTTGGTAGAGGAGAAAGCTTATGGACTTTTAAGGGAGTCAGACCTAGGGTAGAATCGTGGTTTTGATGTGTTTATAATCCCTCCCTCCTTCCCTTGCTTCCTTCCTCCTTCTCCTTTTTGCTCCCTCCCTTTCTCCCTCTCTCCTCCCTCCATTCATTCAACAAATAGTTAGTGAATTTCTACTTCATACTAGTCTGTGCTAAGCGCTGTGAGACAGTGGTGAACAAGGCAGGCACACAATCCCTTCTCTGATGGAGCCTACCCTGGAGAAGGCATTGAACAATTATTATGCAGAGGACGTGTAGAATGACAGGCAACTAATGGGCACTATAAAAGGATGTTGTGAGGGGATTCAACTAGATGGAGGCATCATGGACAAGGTCCTCATCTCTTCATTGACCTCTACCCTAAATTGTGAGAATTAAGATAATGTAACATCTCTACCACCATGCCTGGTCCCCGATGACATGTGGGTATTCAAATCAGCTTTGGGATCCATACCGGGGAACTGTCACCAGAGTCCGTTTCAAGCTTCACTGATGGTCATTTCTTTATTATCCTCCATTATCTCTTTTTGTACTAATTATCTTTGCACCTTGCTGCCCCTCTAAGATTGGGATTCCCTGGAGGGCAGAAACAGGTAGTTACCCTCTTTGAGTCTCCAGAGTGCCTATAACAGTGCCTAGCACATAGTAGCTGCTCAGTAAATGTTGCTGGATCAAAATGAATTGAATAAAAATGAGAAAGAATCCCAGAGAAAGGGAACCAAAAAGAGAACATTTTATAGGGAGACACTGGAACCAATTCTGCCATTCTGACATTTTCTTTATAATCTCTTGGGAGAATGAAAACTAACACATAGCACATTCCTTGTCTCATCTTTTCCTCTGCTATCAGGCAGACAGAATTAACGAAAGAAAGAATATTTAGTTAGGGTTTTACTCCAAGGGCTTCTTCTTAATTGTGTGGTGAGGCATTAATTACAAATCTAATTAATCATAATAAGCTGTTGCTCTTGCACTCACCAGTAAGGTGCAGGTTTTCTGTGAAACAAAGCTACAGGAGCTCTGAGCTGTGTGCAAAAATATATCTAAATAGATGGTGAATCTCTGAGCAGAAAATCCTTCTGGTGGGTGAGTTGGGATTATCTCTTCCAGGCTCATATACAGAGATGGGCTTGTCATGGAGTGAATGAAGCTGGAACTTTGGGCCCCTCACTTATGTAAGTCTTTCCAAGGCTGCAGTAGGGGTCCTCCAGGCATATTTAATCATATATGTATGATATGGTTTGGCTCTGTGTCCCCACCCAAATTTCATCTTGAACTGTAATCCCCACATGTTGAGGGAGGGACCTGTAATCTCCACTTGTAGAGGGAGGGAGGTGATTGACTCATGGGGGTGATTCTCCCATGCTGTTCTGATGAAAGTGAGTGAGTTCTCACAAGATCTGATGGTTTTTTTTTTTTTTTTTTTTTTTTTTTTTGAGGCGGAGTCTCGCTCTGTCGCCCAGGCTGGAGTGCAAAGCATCTGGCACATCCTGTGCTTGCACTTTTCTCTCCTGCCACCAAGTAGAGAAGGTCCTTGTTTCCCCTTTGCCTTCTGCCATGATTGTAAGTTTCCTGAGGCCTCCCCAGCCATGTGGAACTGTGAGTTAATTAAAACTCTTTCCTTTATAAATTACCCAGTCTTGGGCAGTATCTTGATAGCAGTGTGAGAATGAACTAATACTACATATATAGTATTAGTACTTGTAAGGTATTTTCACCTAACAAAACTTGGATTTCCCCTGCTAACGTGTCTTCTAGGAAAAGTATAGAGTAGAAGATGGAGCCGAGGAGGGGTGATGTTAATAAGGAGGACAATCTCGATAATGATAATGTAGGCGTGACTGCATGGAGAGGAAACGGAAAGAGGAGCTGCACACGGCCAAGAGAACGTGTTGGAAAATTGTTTTGGATCAAAATAGATGATCCAAAAAGTCCTGGTGAAAGTGTCTGAAAGTCAATTTCTCCAGATCAGAAGGCACATACTAACCTCAGGGGCAGAGTGGAGTTCATGGAGAGGCTTCAGGGCTCCATGAGCATCCTGAAATTGTTTGCAAGTTGTTTGGATATATGCATTTTTTTTTTTCCTGGGAAGAGAAATTGTGCTCACAAAGTTGGGAAGCTCTGAAATGAGCATGAGAAAGAAGATTTCTGTAAGATTTTAGTATTTAGGGAAAAAACATATAACAGTGAGAGGGAATAGAATTTATAAGCAAAAATAGTATGTGACATAATTTGGTTGTCTCTTCACTAGTTCTTGTTTGAGCTCATGTCTTGGGGGCAGGTGCAGTGAGACAGGCCAGCAGCAACCTGCCACTTGGTGGGCGGCATGGTGTCGGGGAGAGGGGTTGCTCCTTCAACCTGTGGATCAGGAAGAAAGAAACTTAGAGAAGCCTCTTAGGCTGCCTCCATGTGAGGGTCAGCAGTCTCATCTGTGTCCAATCCAGCTCACAGGTAGGAGGCCAGAGAAGTACAAGGGACAAAGAGAAAGGCGTTCCCTGGGTATCTTTTGTGGTCTAAGTTATTTGGAGATTCCAAGATTGAGGATCCTGGCCAAATCTCCTGCATATCGCGATTTCTTCCTGTGCATCAAGGCTAGAACCAGGGATTGAAAGAATGGACTGGAAGAAAGATTTTTTAAAAAAAATCTTAGTAACAAGGTAATATCTGTTGTCTAGAGATTCATTTTAACTAGAGGTTGAAAATAGCAGGATTGGTTCCCAAAGAGGAAAGAACTCTGCTTCTTCCACAGCCAAGAAAGGGGATAGGGTCCTTACCAGCCCTATCAGGACCAGGAGGATTGATCTTAGACACAGAGTGAAGTTAGAACCAGTCTAGGAACCATGGCCAAGCCGAAGCCACAAGGTCAAGGTCAGACTGAAAAGTGGGCTGGCAAGAAGGATCCTTGGACTCCAAGGAAGGAGCCAGGGAGTTCATCATTCATGAGGTCAGGGAGTGACATTGGATCAGAACCCAAATCTGTAGCCAGAAACCAGGTGCCTGCCTGTAGTTTCCACCTACACACCCATCTGAGCCAGGTGCAGCCACTTCTCTGCCTGCACCTGCACAGCCTGGGCTGGCGGGGCTCAGAGTCTGGTCCCACCCCACTTGGAATCAAGCAGGAGCTTCCTGCCCATGGGCAAACATGTGGCTCAGAATCAATTTCTCCTTGTATTCTTCCCGTGTCTGTGCCTGGCCAGCATGGCCATCTCTTGGACCACCTGCTTCTCATACTCCTGACCCCAAACCAGTCCAGGCCCTCACATTTTGTCTTGACTTCTCCAGTGCCAGCCTCTTGCACTCTCCCTATAACCTGGCAGTCCCATCCCCACATCAGGAAACGTGGCCAGTCTCCAACGCTGAAGGAAGAGAATGGGAACAAGGCCAAGACTCAGGCAATGTTAGAAAAGGAAGCTACCCCTTCATTCATTCTGTAGTAGTGTCGACACCATGTTAATTCAAAACCCAAGAAGCCAAAGAGGTGGAGGAGCCTATCAGAAGTACACATTTTGCCACTCTTAGCCCCTGAGCAAAGAGCAAGGGACAGCCAAAAAAAAAATCTCTCTAGTGTTCTGAGACGTCAGCCTATTTACCCAGATCGTGTGTACACTTCTGAAGAAAGAGTTATACATAAAGAGAGTCTATTCTCTTTCTTCAGCACGGGAAGTATGTGCTCAATCTGGGCAAGGGTTAACCACTTCAGGAGATTATATCAAGCTTGGGTTTAACTTTTAAACAAGATGCTAGAGGGCATGTTTTAACTGTCATGTTGCATTGTGAATTTAGAGTTTGGGTGTGGAAGATCTGCCTCTCTGCTTTATAATCTACACAGGTGTGCAGAGGACTTCAAAGCCTCGTTCTAGAGGGAGGTTTTTGAGAATTACCTCTGGGGAAGAAAGAAAGAAATCCCACGGAACAGATGCCGAGAGAAGCAAACTAAACTCTCCTTGAGCGGTTGCCTTTGCATTCATTTTAAAATTTCAAAATCTTTTTCTTGAGATCTTATTGCTCAAGAATGGGGACTTTCCCATTCCACAGTATGATTTCACCTTCAAAAAACCTCTATTCCTTTCTGAAAGTGATTCTAACAGAAAGTTGACCCAGGGAAATTTTAGCAGCATGTAATGCTGTTGGGTAGAGCCCATTTTAGCTCTGTCTTCCAGCATAGCACACTACACATTCTCTGACACTGCTTCTTGAGAGTGTACTCTCCATCAACTATCATTTCGTAATGGAGAAGGTAAAATGCGATCACTTTAGCATTGGTTTCTCTTCTATAATAGCAATGAAATAAGTGAGCATAGTATTCCTTTTAATGAAATGACAGTGCTGCCTAATTGACTAATATTCCGCAGGGTGTACGGTTGTGTTTTTCAACAGTGATATTGGGGTTGATTGTTGTTAGCATGTGGGAAAAAAATTCCTCCTTCCAAATGTCAATGTTTGAGTCCTACTAAAAGCTGAGGGGCATGTATGCATTTAGTCAAAAGCATATTTTACTTCTTGGTATTTTCAATGATTTGTGGCCAATGAATCATGAAAATGAAATCTTAAAACCCCAAGAAACCACCAGAAACCAAGCTAGGCATTTAGCATATTTCACGGTAATTATTTCTACCCCACTCCATGTTGAAAATGTCTGTTTTCCCCGATTTGTTTGCTTTTTCATTTATTGGCATTTTGAGAACTTCCATATTAAATTGCCTGTTCCTCTGAGGATAGGATAACTGAACCTAGAGCTTGGAAAGTCCTGTTTAGTTCAGTCAATCCCACTCTTCCTTGGAGAACAGGAAAGAGAGTAATACTTCTCATTTTACAGAGGTTTTTCACTGTTTTGTTTTGTTTTTTTTTTCTAGGAAAGGCTATTTCCACTATATTGGTTCATCATTGTAATACGTAGTACTTTAAACAATTACAACTTGTAACTCCGATTTCTTGTTAAAGCATCCACCAAGTTTAGTCATTTATTTTCTGGGCAATTGAATTGGTTTAATCATGTGTCATGTTACCTTCTAGCTTGCTATGTAGCCAAGCTATAGATATCTGGCTTATTCTTTTCTCCCATTTCATCTTAGCAGTTTTCCCTATTCTTGCTAGTTATTCCTAATGCCTTTTAATTGGGGGGAATTATTTCCTTTGTTTTGCATAGTTTCTCATGGCAGAGATGCTTTATCAATTGTCCTGTGTCCATTTTCCACTTGTCCCTAGTAACAGAACCCACTGCTGGTTTTAGCAAAATACATTGTTCCACTGTCCTCCTAACCTCCAAAGTAGAATTGACACCCCCTAGTCTCCCTTGCAGCTGGCAATGACCATGTGACTAAGCTCTCACTAATGGAAGGTGAGCAGAAGTGACAAGTGATGGGCACAGCTTGTGTTCACTGCCATAAAAGAACGTCATTCCACTTCCTCTCCTTCTTTCTCCCTATAGGGTAGGCTGGAACTTGGATGCGGCGTTGTCAGACCAGATGTCACTGTACAGACAACAATATCCTACAAGACAGAAAAGCTTGAAAGTAAAAGAAACTTTGTTGTTTGAATACACCACACATCTGTCCTGGACCACCTGCCTATTGCTGAACCGTTACATGAGAGAAAAAGATATTTCTCTCTTATTTGAACAATTGCATTTTAAAGTATTTTTGTTATGGCAGCATAACTGATACCCTAACCCTGACAAATACATTTCTTAAACAAAAGGAGGAATGCTACTATTGTACTCTATGCTGGTCCAGTCTTACTTGGGGCATAGTATTCTTATCTGTGAATCACATTTCAGGAGGCATAAAGACAAAGTAGAAGTGTTCAGATAAGAGCGACATGATTGGTAAGAAATTCAAAGTTGAAGAAACTGGAAGAGCAGATTTAGAGTGAGTAGGAGTGCCACTTTCAAATGTTTGAAGGACTGGCGTGTGGAAGAATGATTCACTTTGTTCTGTGTAGTTTCAGTGGATAGGAGTATGGTTCAATGGGAAAACTGATTTCGCTGAAGACAAAGATTTCTGGCTGTCAGGTCTGCATAGACATTGGAGGCGCTGAGTTCTCTGCTCATGGAGATGCTTTTAACAGAGCCTGAATAATCAGTTGGCTGGATTTGTAACAACTGTGTGTCATGCAGGTATATTACATAAATTGCCTCAAATTCTTAGAACAATGCTGATAATTTTATATATATATATATAATTATTATACTTTAAGTTCTAGGGTACATACGCACAACGTGCAGGTTTGTTACATATGTATACATGTGCCATGTTGGTGTGCTGCACCCATTAACTCTCCATTTACATTAGTTATATCTCCTAATGCAATCCCTCTCCCCTCCCCGCTCCCCACAATAAGCCCCGGTGTGTGATGTTCCCCTTCCTGAGTCTAAGTGATCTCATTGTTCAATTCCCACCTATGAGTGAGAACATGCGGTGTTTGGTTTTCTGTTCTTGTAATAGTTTGCTAAGAATGATGGTTTCCAGCTGCATCCATGTCCCTGCAAAGGACATGAACTCGTTCTTTTTTATGGCTGCATAGTATTCCATGGTGTATATGTGCCACATTTGCTTAATCCAGTCTGTCACTGATGGACATTTGGGTTGATTCCAGGTCTTTGCTATTGTGAATAGTGCTGCAATAAACATACATGTGCATGTGTCTTTATAGCAGCATGATTTATAATCCTTTGGGTATACACCCAGTAATGGGATGGCTGGATCAAATGGTATTTCCAGTTTTAGATCCTTGAAGGATCTCCACACTGTTTTCCACAATGGTTGAACTAGTTTACAGTCCCACCAATAGTGTAAAAGTGTTCCTATTTTTCCACATCCTCTCCAGCACCTGTTGTTTCCTGATTTTTTAATGATTGCCATTCTAACTGGTATGAGATGGTATCTCATTGTGGTTTTGATTTGCATTTCTCTGGTGGCCCATGATGATGAGCATTTTTTCATGTGTCTGTTGGCTGCATAAATGTCTTCTTTTGAGAAGTGTCTGTTCATATCCTTTGCCCACTTTTTGATGGGGTTGTTTGTTTTTTTCTTGTAAATTTGTTTGAGTTCTTTGTAGGTTCTGGATATTAGCCCTTTGTCAGATGAGTAGATTGCAAAAATTTTCTCCCATTCTGTAGGTTACCTGTTCACTCTGATGGTAGTTTGTTTTGCTGTGCAGAAGCTCTTTAGTTTAATTAGATCCCATTTGTCAATTTTGGCTTTTGTTGCTGTTGCTTTTGGTGTTTTAGACATGAAGTCCTTGCCCGATAATTATATATTTTAATTTCCATTTGATAGAAAGGAAATATTAATCTTAGACCAGTTAAAACTTCTCCAGGATCACAGACCCAGTTAGTAGCAGGGCCCATGTTCTTTCTACCGACCACTGGTAAAGCTGATTTACAAAATGGCCTGAAAATTTCTCCCAAATCTGAATTTGATGAGTCCCCTAGAAAATTGTCTTCCCTAAATCTTTCCTTGAATTCTGAAGTATCTGAGCCAGTGACGTTTCCTGAAATTGGTGTGCATAATCTCCCAAATTTTAACCAGCTTACTTTGGGCCCTCCTTTATGTGTCAGAGATTGCTAACTGGTCACCAATCCATTTTCTCTTCCTTCTTGGCACATCATGAGAATACATTTTCTAGCTTCCCTTGAAGTGAAATATGAGCAAAAATGATGCCAGCCACTCCCCGACCTGGCCCATAGAAACCTCCCATATTATTTCTTCTGCTGCTGCTGGATATTGACACAGGGGATGACTTTGAAAGCTGAGTGTTGAAGATAGCAGAACCTGTCTTTCAGCCTTGGTCCCTGAACAACATGTTGAACAGATCCTGTGGTAATCTGGAACTGCCCTGGACTGTGTAAGTGAGTGAGATATAAACTCTTACTATGCTTGAGCTATTTTACATGTAACAGCAATTAGCTTTCCTTACTTAATGCTCTGTATCCCCTGCTACTAAATAGCAAGAATTATAACTCTAGATCATAGGACTATGTGAATAGTCATTATATTTGTCAACAACTCTAACAGGCTGAACTTTTTGTTCCTCAGTTATTTAAAATTGTGGTAAAATACACATAACATAAAATTTACCATCTTACCCATGTTAAGTATACAGTTCAGTGGTATTAAATACATTTGTGGTGCTATATGTTCATCACCACCATCCATCTCCAGAACTCTTTTCATCTTGTAAAACTGAAACTCTGTACCCATTAAACAGTAACTCCATTCTCTCCTCCACACCAGCCTCTGGCAACCACCGCTCTACTTTCTGTTTCTATGGTTTTGATTATTCTAAGTACCTCATATAAGTGGAATCATGCACTATTTGTCTTTTTTGTTGTTGTTGTTGGCTTATTTCACTTAGCATAGTGTCCTCAAGGTTCATCCATGTGTCAGAATTTCCTTCCTTTTTACAGCTGAATAATATTCTATTGTATGTATGTACCACATTTTGTTTATCCATTCATTCATCAGTGGACACTTGGGTTGCTCCTACATGTTAGCTATTATGAATGATAGAGTTTGGGTGTGTGTCCCCACCCAAATCTCATATGGAAACGTAATCCTCCGCGTTGGAAGTGGGGCTTGGTGGGAGGTGATTGGATCGTGGGGGTGGATTTCTCATGGATGGTTTAGCACGATCCCCCTTGGTACCGTCCTTGTGATCGTGAGTATGTTTTTGTGAGATCTGATCATTTAAAAGTGTTTGGCACCTCCCCTGCTCCTTGCTCCTATTTTTTGCCGTGAAATGTGGCTGCTCCCTGTTTGCCTTCCACCATGACTGGAAGCTTCTTGAGGCCTCCCTGGAAGCAGATGCTGCTATGCTTCCTGCACAGCCTACAGAACCATGAGCCGATTAAACCTCTTTTCTTATAAATTACTCAGTCTTAGGTATTTCTTTATAGCAATGCAAGAACAGTTTGATACAGTGAATAATGCTGCCATAAACATGGATGTACAAAATATTTATTTGAGATTCTGCTTTCCATTCTTTTGGGTGTACACTCAGAAGTACAATTGCTGGATCATATGGCAATTCTATTTTTAATTTTTTGAGGAACCTAGGCTAAACTTTTGAAACTGCAGATATTGAACCAGTTTTATTTTTACTAAAAAAGCAGAACTTTAATACCATGTAATCTATGTCTTCCATCTCTCACTCTCTTGACTTCTCCATAACCTTGTCCAATGGATAAAGAGGAATCAACCTCTTTATACAACAATGGCAGAGAAGTTCTACAATATGGAGTCCTGTGATAAAAGGTAATGCCAAAAGTTTGTCCAATGGTGACTTATGGTTCAGTCCACTGATTTTTGCTTTTTAGACTCTCAGTGTCCTTCTTTTATCTGTTTCTAAAGTTATTTAAACTACCAGGAAATTTCTCATGGGAAAAAAAAATCTGTATCTTCGTATTATTTACAAATCGGAAGATTTAAAACATGTATAGCAAAACCAGCTGGCAGCCCAGCACAGTGGCTCATGCCTGTAATCCCAACATTTTGGGAAGTCGAGGTGGGTGGATCACCTGAGGTCAAGAGTTCAAGACCAGCCTGATCAACATGGTGAAACCTCGTTGCTACTAAAAATACAAAAACTGGCTGGGCGTGGTGGCGCATGCCTGTAGTCCCAGCTACTCAGGAGGCTGAGGCAGGAGAATCACTTGAACCCTGGAGGCCAAGGTTTCAGTGAACTGCGATGGTGCCGCTGCACTCCAGCCTGGGTAACAGCCAGATTCTGGCTCAAAACAAACAAACAAACAAACCAACAGCTGGCACTTGGGGGTCTTCCTTAGACAGGTCCTACAGACCCAGAGTCCCTTTTGATCTCCAATGCTGACATGCACGTCAAATGCCACGTGTCTTTGTGATGCAGCTTTTTGTAAATCTGGTCCTACAGGCTATTTGTACCTGTGATCCCTGGTATCAGTGCAGTAAAATCAATGATTAACAAAGAGCTACTCTTTGGTCCTTTCCTGAGAGCTTGTTTTGAATAAGTTAGAACTCTTTGCAAGGCAGTAAACCCTTCCTGGAGTTGGCAGGAAGAGCCAGGAAGTCTTCCCATTATTATTGAGCACTGATCTTCCTTGTGGGGTGTATACCTAGCATACCAAAATTTACTCTCTGCAGCTCCTGACTTCCTGTCTGTAACACAAATGTGGGACATAAGTGAAGCTTTGCAAAAAAGGAGGATAGGATTTGTTGTTCTGTTTTTAATTGAAAGCCCAAACAGCAATGTTGATTGGTTTGATTCCAACAGAGAGTTAAACAATTTCCTTCCACATCTCCAAATCCCCAACTATGCAGGTCTGCAGTGGTCACCACCAGCCTCCTCAATGTTGTGCAGGTCCAGCTGACACACCCACCAGCTGGTGACCAGCAGAGTAGAGGAGGAGCAGGCACAGAGGACCTTCACCTTTCCCACCAGGTGCGGGCGCCAGTCAAGGTGGACTCCAGGGTCTGATGCAGGCATAAGAAGATGTTGCGGCAGATGTGCTGCTTGTTTTTAAAGCTCTGGAACACAACAAAGACGAGGTTTTCCGTAGACGTGTGCATGATTTTCATATAGAAAGGTTTCCTTTTTCCTAAAGTCTAGAAAACAAGTAAATACCGAGTGAATCACTGACCTCCCAGAAACTTTTCTATGCACATGGTATGCACTGGTGGAGGGAGGTGACTGAGGCAGGGCAGCCGAGCAGAGTACTTAAAGCTGGTTTTGCCCAGTCTGTGGTATGGGTACTCATAAAGTAAGCATGATAATTTGGGGGTCATACACAGATATACATTTACAAATGTTAATAGTGTGATGTTTACACATGGAAACAGAGAGAGGAACAACAGACAGACCCTGGGCCTAGCAGAGGGTGGAGGGTGTGAGGAGGGAGAGGATCAGAAAACATAATTAATGTATACTAGGCTTAACATCTGGGCGACAAAATAATCTGTACAACAGGCTGGGCACGGTGGCTCATGCCTGTAATCCCAGCACTTTGGGAGGCCGAGGTAGGCGGATCACTTGAAGTCAGGAGTTCGAGACCAGCCTGGCCAACATGGCGAAACCCCATCTCTACTAAAAATACAAAAATTAGCCAGGCGTGGTGCATGTGCCTGTAAACCTAGCTACTCGGGAGGCTGAGGCAGGAGAGAATTGCATGAACCTTGGAGGTGGAGGTTGCAGTGAGCCAAGATTGTGCCACTGCACTCCAGCCTGTGTGACACAGTGAGACTCCATCAAAAAAAATCTGTACAACAAACCCCCATGACACAAGTTTATCTGTATAACAAATCTGCACATGTACTCCTGAACTTAAAATAAAAGTTAAATACTAAAAGAAAAAAAATAAAAATATATTTTTCAATGTAATTTTACCTTTCATATCAAAACATGTGAATATAAATAGACGTAAAAAATAGTGTGATGTTTACGTTAATGTGCATTAGAATAAAGATATAATACCAATGTCTCAAATTTGTGATTATTATTGTAACATTGTTATAAATGCTTAGGGTAAGTAAAGGAAATGTTAGTCTTTTAAAAATGGAAATGTTAGGTTAAATGACTATAGGGGTCTTCCACTTCCAGTCGAGATGGAGTAACAAGGACCAAATTTAGCCTCCTGCCTGAAAGAGTCAAAAATGTGAATATACATATGAAGCAACAGTACTCAAGATTTTGGGTACCAGGCAATGAAGAATAAGGATCCCTAATTGATAAGAAACAAATAATGTGAACCCTGTGACCCCCTGAGCTCTTATTACCTGGAGAACATTTCTAGATCATGATGGACTGTTGGGGAGTGCAGGCAGAGCTGAGTAGTGGTTTTCCTGATTCCAGAGCCAGATTTGGGAGTCCAGGGAAGCCAAGATAACTGGAATTCACAGGGCAGACTAAGAGAGAAAAGACTCGCACAGACAGTGTTCCAGATAACTGACTATGTATAGAGGAGCCTGACCAGTGATGCATGGGAGGAAATGATCACAGGCTGGGAAAGGAGCAGCCAAAAAGATTTGAGGGAACAATCCCTGGAAACTACAGTTTGTTTGTTTTTTTTTTCAAAAAATGGTGCTGGAAACCCTACTATCTATGAGCACAAACATACAAACCCTTTGATCTAGAGCTCATCCTAGATACAAAAGTTCATCCAAAGTGGATCAAAGACCTAAATGTAAAACATACAACTGTAAAATTTCTAGAAGAAAACATGCATTGTACTGATTATCCTTTGTAGTTCTGGGTTAGACAAAGACTTTTTAGACACAACAGAAAAAGCACAACTCATAAAAGATAAAAAATAAATTGAGCTTTATCAAAATTAAGAACTTCTGCTCTTAGAAAGATGCTCTTAGGAGAATTTTTTTTTAAGTCACAAACTGGGTAAAATACTTGAAAATCTCTTATCTGCTAAATGACTTGTCTTCACAATAAATAAAAAACTCAACAATAAGAAAACCAACAACCTAATACTGGACAAAAGATTTGAAGAGACATTTTACCAAAAAAGATATGTGGTTAGTAACTTATGAAAATATGCTAAACATCATTAGTTATGAGAGAAATGAAATTGAAACCATAATGAGATACCAGTAAATACCTATTAGAATGGCTAAAAATAAAAAGACTGACCATAGCAAGTGTTGACAAGTGTATGGAGCAACTGGAACTCTCATACATTGTTTGTGGGAACAAACTATGTTAAGTCAATTTGAAAAACAGTTTTACAGTTCCCTAAAAAGTTAAATATACAACTACCCAATGATTCAGGCCTTTCACTGCTAGATATACAGGAGAAATGGAAGCATGTGGTCATATAAAGACTGGTACAGACATTCATATAAGCTTTAGGTATAACAGCCAAATGTTGAAAACAACTCAAATGTCCATCAAGGCAAATGGATAAACAAATTGTGATATAGCCATACAATGGTAAACTTCTCAGTCACAAAGGAAATACATTACTGATACACACAACAACATGGATGGATTTCAAAATAATTATACTGAGCTAATGAAACCAGAAGAGTACAAAAAGATGAAAAGAGAGTGTATATTGAATGTGTCCATTAATATAAAATTCTGGAAACTGCAAACTGATCTGTAATGATAGAAAGAAGATCCGTTATTGTCTGTAGATGAAAGTCAGAGAGAAGTGTGTGGGAGAGACTACAGAGTGGTACAAAGAAATGTTTTGGATTGGTTAATGTGTTCAGCATTTTGATTGTGGTAATGAGTGTATATGCATGTCAAAACTCATCAACCTGCATACTTTAAACATGTGCAGTTCACTGAATATCAATTATACCTCAATGAAGCTGTTAAGAAAATACGAATATAGCTTAATATGGCAAAAATTTTGAAGGTGGAATGACTAAATTTTGCAAACATCATGAAATTGTCCTATTTTTTATAATTTCCCCATCCTTCTTTCTTATTCTCTTTTTCTTGTACCTCCTTCTTTTTTATCCTCCTCTATTTTCTCTAAGAATAGGTGATAATAGTTTTGTACCACCATGTATAAGACTGTATAAGATGACCCTGGCCTCAATAGAAGAAAGGGCTTTCTGACAGTTTCTGCTCTCTAAAGGTTCAGTAGAATAATCTGTTTCATAAGATAAGGAGGTCTCCTTCCCAGGGATCCTGCAGCATAGACTAAATGAATATTTGGCAGGGATACAGTAGCATTGGATGAGGTGTTGGGCCAAATCAGTGGCTTTCAAACTTGTTTATTTGCTTTTGTCTTTTTTAACCCGTAAAACTCTATCTACAAATGAATAAAATCTTAGGTGTAAGACAAATACATAGAGAAGAAAAATGAGGCAGTTCTTTGTTTGAAAAAAGTTGGGGCTCAGATCCTATGTACTTGGCCCCATCTTAGATCTACTGTTGTGTCCCCATCCACATTTTCTTAGGTAGATGACTCTTACTTGTTCCAACTCTGAAATTCTATAAACTTTTAGTTGCAGTGGAGTAATTGAGGGCTATGAATAGGAAGCTTTTGCCCAAGTGATCCCATTAGAGCCAGGAGTTGAGGTGAAGGTTTGACCACATCTTAGTCATCTGAGAAAAAGTGGATACATTTGCAATAAAAAGGGCAGTTACATTCTTTTCAACCAAAACATGTAATTATAACATTGATAATCTTTTTCCCAGATGGAGTATAACACAGCTACTATTTATACAAACATACTGGCCCATTTTCCTTTTCACTTTCTGAGAAAGAAAGGATTTTAAATAACGGTTTGGTTTAATAACAGTTTGGTCTGTTCTGTCTCTTTCCCTTTTTACACCATGAATTTTTTTTCCTCCCTTTAACCCTGAGCATCCCAACTGAGTTTGGCCACACTTGAGGCAACAGGATGAAGCCATGCTGTTTTTTTCATATACATAAGAATGATAGAAACATTTCAATCAGAGGAGGGGCCAAGATGGTTGAATAGGAACAGCTCCAGTCTGCAACTCCCAGCAAGACCAATGCAGAAAACAGGTGATTTCTGCATTTCCAACTGAGATACCCAGTTCATCTCATTAAGACTGGTTAGGCAGTGAGTCTAACCAATGGAGGGCAAGCAGAAGCTGGGTGAGGCGTCACTTCACCTG
Source organism: Macaca nemestrina (assembly GCF_043159975.1). NCBI lineage: Eukaryota > Metazoa > Chordata > Mammalia > Primates > Cercopithecidae > Macaca > Macaca nemestrina. Next base: position 159,021,602 of record NC_092127.1, read on the forward strand.
GAAAGTGCAAGGAGCCCAAGGACCTCTCTCCACCAGCCAACGGAAACTGTGAGGGACTGTGCTACCCAGTGGGTTACTATGCTTTTTCCATGATTTTTGCAATCTGCAGATCAGGAGATTCCCTAGTGTGCCTACACCACCAGGGACCTGGGTTTCAAGCATAAAACTGGGCAGCTGTTTGGGCAGTCATTGAGCTAGCTGCAGGAGTTTTTTCCATACCACAGTGGCACCTGGAACCCCAGCAAGACAGAACCATTCACTCCCCTGGAGACCACTTGGGTGAGTCAAGTGGTCTCACCCAGTGTATCCCACTCCCATGGAACCCAGCAAGCTAAGAACCACTGGCTTGAAATTCCTGCTGCCAGCACAGCAGTCTGAAGTCAAGATGATCAAGCTTGGTGGGGGGAGGAGTGTCTACCATTACTAAGGCTTTAGTAGGTGGTTTTCCCTTGACAGTGCTAAGGAAGCCAGAAGGTCTGGACTGGGTGGAACCCACCACAGTGCAACAAAGCCACTGTGGCCAGACTACTTCTCTAGATTCCTCCTCACTGGGCAAGAGCATCTCTGAAGGAAAGGTAACAGCTCCCATCAGGGGCTTACAGACAAAACCCCCATCTCCCTGGGACAGAGAACCTGGGGGAAGGGGTAGCTGTGGATGTAGCTTCAGAAGATTTCATCCTTCCTGCCTGCTGGCTCAGAAGGGAGCAGCTGATCCTGACAAGAGTGATTCTCCCAGCACAGCACACTAGCTCTGCTAATGGACAGACGGCCTCCTCAAGTGGGTCTCTGACCCCTGTGCCTCTTGACTGGGGAAACCTCCCAACAGGGGGTGGCAGACACCTCATGTAGGAGAGCTCCGGCTGACATCAGGCCAGTGGCCATCTGGGATGAAGCTTCCAGAGGAAAGAGCAGGCACAATTTTTGCTGTTCTACTTGCTTCCACAGTAATACCCAGGTGAACAGTATCTGGAGTGGACCTCCAGGAAATTTCAGCAGACATGCAGAAGAGGGGCCTGACTGTTAGAAGGAAAACTAACAAACAGAAAGCAACAATATCAACATCAACATAAAGGAAATCCCCCCACCCCTCCCACCCGACAAAAACCCCATCTGAAAGTCATCAGCCTCAAAGATCAAAGATAGATAAATCCACGAAGATGAGGAAAAACCAGCACAAAAATGCTGAAATTTGCAAAACCTGGAATGCCTCTTCTCCTCCAAATGATCGCAACTCCTCTCCAGCAAGGGTACAAAACTGGATGGAGAATGAGATTGATGAATTGATAGAAGTAGGCTTCAGAAGGTGGGTAATAATAAACTCCTCTGAACTAAAGGAGCAGGTTCTAACCCAATGCAAGGAAGCTAAGAACCCTGATAAAAGGTTACAGGAACTGCTAACTAGAATAACCAGTTTAGAGAAGAACATAAATGACCTGACGGAGCTGAAAAACACGGTATGAGAACCTCATGAAGCATACACAAGTATCAATAACTGAATTGATCAAGTGGAAGAAAGGTTATCAGAGATTGAAGATCAACTTACTGAAATAAGCTGTGAAGACAAGATTAGAGAAAAAAGAATGAAAAAGAATGAACAAACCCTCCAAGAAATATGGGACTATGTAAAAACACCAAACCTATGATTGATTGTTGTACCTGAAAGTAACAGGGAGAATGGAACCAAGCTGGAAAACACACTTCAGGATACCATCCAGGAGAACTTCTTCAACCTAGCAAGGTAGGCCAATATTAGAATTCAGGAAATACAGAGAACACCACTAAGATACTCCTCAAGAAAAGCAACCCCAAGACACATAATCATCAGATTCTTCAAGGTTGAAATGAAGGAAAAAATGTTAAGGTCAACCAGAGAGAAAGGTCAGGTTACCTACAAAGGGAAACCCATCAGACTAACAGTGGATCTCTCTGCAGAAACCCTACAAGCCAAAAGAGAGTGAGGGGTCAATATTCAACATTCTTAAAGAAAAGAATTTTCAACCCAGAATTTCATATCCAGCCAAACTAAGCTTCATAAGCAAAGAAGAAATAAACTTCTTTACAGACAAGCAAATGTTAAAGGATTTTGTCACCACCAGATCTGCCTTACAAGAGCTCCTGAAGGAAGCACTAAATATGGAAAGGAACAACTGTTACCAACCACTGCAAAAATACACCAAAATATAAAGACCAATGACACTATGAAGAAACTGTATCAACTAATGTGCAAAATAACCAGCTAGCATCATGATGACAGGATCAAATTCACACATAACAATATTAACCTAAATGTAAATGGGCTAAATGCCCCAATTAAAGGACACAAACTTGCAAATTGGATAAAGAGTCAAGACCCATCAGTATGCTGTTTTCAGGAGACCCATCTCATGTGTAAAGACACACATAGCCTCAAAATAAAGGGATGGAGGAATATTTATCAAGCAAATGGAAAGAAAAAAAAAAGGATTGCAATCCTAGTCTCTGATTAAACAGACTTTAAACCAACAAAGATCAAAAGACACAAAGAAGGGCATGATATAATGGTAAAGGGATCCATGCGACAAGAAGAGCTAACTATCCTCAATATATATGCACCCAATATAGGAGCACCCAGATCATAAAACAAGTTCTTAGAGACTTACAAAGAGACTTAGACTCCCATACAATAATAATGGGAGACTTTAACACCCCACTGTCAACGTTAGACAGATCAATGAGACAGAAAGTTAACAAGGATATCCAGGAATTGAACTCAACTCTGCACCAATCAGACCTAATAGACATCTACAGAACTCTCCACCCCAAATCAACAGAATATACATTCTTCTCAGCACCACATCACACTTATTCCAAAATTGACCACGTAGTTGAAAGCAAAGCACTCCTCAGCAAGTGCAAAAGAACAGAAATTATAACAAACTGTCTCTAAGACCACAGTGCAATCAAACTAGAACTCAGGACTAAGAAACTCAATCAAAACTGCTCACCAACATGGAAACTGAACAACCTGCTTCTGAATGACTACTGGGTACATAACGAAATGAAGGCAGAAATAAAGATGTTCTTTGAAACCAATGAGAACAAAGATACAATATACCAGAATCTCTGGGACACATTTAAAGCAGTATGTAGAGGGAAATTTATAGCACTAAATGCACACAAGAGAAAGCAGGCAAGATCTAAAATTGACACCCTAACATCATAATTAAAAGAACTAGAGAAGCAAGAGCAAACACATTCAAAAGCTAGCAGAAGGCAAGAAATAGCTAAGATCAGAGCAGAACTGAAGGAGATAGAGACACAAAACCCCTCCAAAAAATCAATGAATCCAGGAGTTGGTTTTTTGAAAAGATCAACAAAATTGATAGCCCGCTAGCAAGACTAATAAAGAAGAAAAGAGAGAAGAATCAAATAGATGCAATAAAAAATGATAAAGGGGATATCACCACCGACCCCACAGAAATACAAACTACCATCAGAGAATACTATAAACACCTCTATGCAAGTAAACTAGAAAGCCTAGAAGAGATGGATAATTTCCTGGGCACTTACACTCTCCCAAGATTAAACCAGGAAGAAGTTGAATCCCTGAATAGACCAATAGTAGGCTCTGAAATTGAGGCAATAATTAATAGCCTATCAACCAAAAAAAGTCCAGGACCAGATGGATTCACAGCTGAATTCTACCAGAGGTAAAAGGAGGAGCTGATACCATTCCTTCTGAAACTATTCCAATCAATAGAAAAAGAGGGAATCCTCCCTAACTCATTTTATGAGGCCAACATCATCCTGATACCAAAACCTTGCAGAGACACAACATAAAAAGAAAATTTTAGACCAACATTCCTGATGAACATCGATGCAAAAATCCTCAATAAAATACTGGCAAACTGAATCCAGCAGCACATCAAAAAGCTTATCCACCATGATCAAGTGGGCTTCATCCCTGGGATGCAAGGCTGGTTCAACATACGCAAATCAATAAATGTAATCTAGCATATAAACAGAACCAAAGACAAAAACCACATGATTATCTCAATAGATGCAGAAAAGGCCTTTGACAAAATTCAACAGCCCTTCATGCTAAAAACTCTCAATAAATTCGGTATTGATGGAATGTATCTCAAAATAATAAGAGCTATTTATGACAAACCCACAGCCAATATCATACTGAATGGGCAAAAACTGGAAGCATTCCCTTTGAAAACTGGCATAAGACAGGAATGCCCTCTCTCACCACTCCTATTCAACGTAGTGTTGGAAGTTCTGGCTAGGGCAATCAGGCAAGAGAAAGAAATAAAGGGTATTCAGTTAAGAAAAGAAGAAGTTAAATTGTCTCTGTTTGCAGATGACATGATTTTATGTTTAGAAAACCCCATTGTCTCAGCCCAAAATCTCCTTAAGCTGATAAGCAACTTCAGCAAAGTCTCAGGATACAAAATCAATGTGCAAAAATCACAAGCATTCTTGTACACCAGTAACAGACAAACAGAGAGCCAAATCATGAATGAACTCCCATTCACAATAGCTTTAAAGAGAAGAAAACACCTAGGAATCCAACTTACAAGGGATGTAAAGGACCTCTTCAAGGAAAACTACAAACCACTGCTCAGTGAAATAAAAGAGGACACGGACAAATGGAAGAACATACCATGCTCATGGATAGGAAGAATCAATATTGTGAAAATGGCCATACTGCCCAAGGTTATTTATAGATTCAATGCCATCCCCATTAAGCTACCAATGAGTTTCTTCACAGAATGGAAAAAACTGCTTTAAAGTTCATATGGAACCAAAAAAGACCCCGCATTGCCAAGACAATCCTAAGCCAAAAGAACAAAGCTGGAAGCATCACGCTACCTGACTTCAAACTATACTACAAGGCTACAGTAACCAAAACAGCATGGTACTGGTACCAAAACAGAGATATAGACCAATGGAACAGAACAGAGCCCTCAGAAATAATACCACACATCTACAGCCATTTGACAAACCTGACAGAAACAAGAAATGGGGAAAGGATTCCCTGTTTCATAAATGGTGCTGGGAAAATTGGCTAGCCATAAGTAGAAAGCTGAAACTGGATCCTTTCCTTACTCCTTATACGAAAATTAATTCAAGATGGATTAGAGACTTAAATGTTACACCTAAAACCATAAAAACCCTAGAAGAAAACCTAGGTAATACCATTCAGGACATAGGCATGGGCAAGGACTTCATGTCTAAAACACCAAAAGCAACAGCAACAAAAGCCAAAATTGACAAATGGGATCTAATTAAACTAAAGAGCTTCTGCACAGCAAAACAAACTACCATCAGAATGAACAGGCAACCTACAGAATGGGAGAAAATTTTTGCAATCTACTCATCTGACAAAGGGCTAATATCAAGAACCTATAAAGAACTCAATCAAATTTACAAGAAAAAAACAAACAACCCCATCAAAAAGTGAAAAAAGGATATGAACAGACACTTCTCAAAAGAAGACATTCATACAGCCAACAGACACATGAAAAAATGCTCATCATCACTGGCCATCAGAGAAATGCAAATCAAAACCACAATGAGATACCATCTCACACCAGTTAGAATGGCAATCATTAAAAAATCAGGAAATAACAGGTGTTGGAGAGGATGTGGAGAAATAGGAACACTTTTACACTATTGGTGGGACTGTAAACTAGTTCAACCATTGTGGAAAACAGTGTGGCGATTCCTCAACGATCTAGAACTAGAAATACCATTTGACCCAGCCATCCCATTACTGGGTGTATACCCAAAGGATTATAAATCATGCTGCTATAAAGACACATGCACACGTATGTTTATTGCAGCACTATTCACAATAGCAAAGACCTGGAATCAACCCAAATGTCCATCAGTGACAGACTGGATTAAGAAAATGTGGCACATATACACCATGGAATACTATGCAGCCATAAAAAAGGATGAGTTCGTGTCCTTTGTAGGGACATGGATGCAGCTGGAAACCATCATTCTCAGCAAACTATCGCAAGAACAGAAAACCAAATACCGCATATTCTCACTCATAGTTGGGAATTGAACAATGAGATCACTTGGACACAGGAAGGGGAGCATCACACACCGGGTCCTATTGCGGAGAGGGGGTAGGGGGTAGGGATAGCATTAGGAGATATACCTAATGTAAATGATGAGTTAATGGGTGCGGCACACCAACATGGCACATGTATACATATGTAACAAACCTGCACGTTGTGCATATGTACCCTAGAACTTAAAGTATAATAAAAAAAAAAAAAAAAGAGAAAGGAATAATGGTAGTTTGATATATGCTTAGACTATATTGACAATAAAAATTTTTCCATAAACTCTCAAAAACAAATAATGACAAAGGGAGTATCACCACTGATGCCACAGAAATACAAACTACCAACAGAGTATACTATAAACACCTCTATGCAAATAAACTAGAAAGTCTAGAAGAAATGGATAAATTCCTGGACACATACACCCTCCCAAGACTAAACCAGGAAGAAGTTGAATCCCCAAATAGACCAATAACAAGTTCTGAAATTGAGGCAGTAATTAATAGCCTACCAACCAAAAAAATCCCAGGGCCAGATGGATTCACAGCTGAATTCTACCAGAGGTACAAATTGGAGCTGGTACCATTCCTTCTGAAACTATTCCAAACAATAGAAAAAGAAGGAATCCTCCCTAACTCATTTTATGAGGCAAGCATCCTCCTGCTACCAAAACCTTGCAGAGACACAACATAAAAAGAAAATTTCAGGGCAGTATCCCTGATGAACATCAATGCAAAAATCCTCAGTAAAATAATGGCAAACTGAATCCAGTAGCACATCAAAAAGCTTATCCACCACAATCAAGTCAGCTTCATCGCTGGGATGCAAAGCTGGTTCAACATACACAAACCAATAAATGTAACCCATCACATAAACAGAACCAATGATAAAAACCACCTGATTATCTCAATAGATGCAGAAAAGGCCTTCAATAAAATTCAACATCACTTCATGCTAAAAACTCAATAAACTAGGTATTGATGGAACATGTCTCAGAGTAATAAAAGCTATTTATGACAAACCCATAGCTGATATCATACTGAATGAGCACAAGCTGGAAGCATTCCCTTTGAAAACTGATATATGACAAGGATGCTTTTCTCACCACTCCTATTCAACATTGGATTGCAAGTTCTGGCCAAAGCAATCAGGCAAGAGAAAGAAATAAAGTATATTCAAACAGGAAGAGAAGAAGTCAGATTGTCTCTATTTGTAGATGACATGATTGTATATCTAGAAAACCCCATCATCTCAGCCCCAAAACTCTTTAAGATGATAAGCAACTTCAGCAAAGCCTCGGGATACAAAATCAATGTGCAAAAATCACAAGCCTTCCTATACACCAACAATAGACAAGCATAGAGCCAAATCATGAGTGAGCTCCCATTCACACTTGCTACAAAGAGAATAAAATACCTAGGAATACAACTTACAAGGAATATGAAGGACCCCTTCAAGAATAACTACAAACCACTGCTCAAGGAAATAAAAGAGGACACAAACAAATGGAAAAAAATTCCATGCTCATGGATAGGAAGAATCAATATTGTGAAAATGGCCATACTGCCCAAAGTAATTTATAGATTCAAGCCTATCCCCATCAAGCTACCACTGACTTTCTTTGCAGAATTAGAAAAAACTACTTTAAATTTCACACGGAACCAAAAATGAGCCCGAATATCCAAGACAATAATAAGCAAACAGAACAAAGCTGGAGACATCATGCTACCTGACTTCAAACTATGCTACAAGGCTGTAGTAACCAAAACAGCATGGTACTATATATCTGAAAATATATATATAGACCAACAGAACAGAATAGAGGCCTCAGAAGTAACACCACACATCTACAACCATCTGATCTTCGACAAAACTGACAAAAACAAGCAATAAGGAAAGATTCACTATTTAATAAATGGTGCTGGGAAAACTGGCTTCCATATGCAGAAAACAGAAACTGGACCCCTTCCTTACACCTTATACAAAAATTAACTCAAGATGGATTAAAGACTTACATGTAAAACCCAAAACCATACAAACCCTAGAAGAAAATCTAGGCAATACCATTCAGGACACAGGCATGGGCAAAGATTTCATGACTAAAACACAAAGAGCAATTGCAACAAAGGCCAAAATTGACAAATAGGATCTAATCAAGCTAAATAGCTTTTGCACAGCAAGAGAAACTATCATCAGAGTGAACAGGCAACCTACAGATGGAAGAAAATTTCTGCAATCTACCCATCTGACAAAGGTCTGAGATCCAGAATCTACAGGGAACTTAAACAAATTTACAAGAAAAAAACAACCCCATCAAAAAGTGGGCAATGGGTATGAACAGACACTTCTCTAAAGAAGACATTTATGAGGCCAACAAACATATGAAAAAAAGCTCATCATCACTGGTCATTAGAGAAATGCAAATCAAAACCACAATGAGATACTATCTCACAGCAGTTAGAATGGTAATCATTAAAAAGTCAGGAAACAGCAGATGCTGGTGAGGATGTGGAGAAATAGGAACTCTTTTACATTGTTGGTGGGAGTATAAATTAGTTCAACCATTGTGGAAGACAGTGTGGTGATTCCTCAAGGATCTAGAATCAGAAATACTATTTGACCCAGCAATCCTATTACTGGGTATATACCAAAAGGATTAAAAATCATTCTACTGTAAAGACACATGCACATATATGTTTATTGCAGCACTATTTACAATAGCAAAGACTTGGAACCAACTCAAATGCCCATCAATGATAGACTGGATAAAGAAAATGTGGTACATATACACCATGGAATACTATGCAGCCGTAAAAAAGAGTGAGTTTATGTCCTCTGGAGGGACGTGGATGAAGCAGGACACCATCGTTCTCAGCAAACTAACACAGGAGCTGAAAACCAAACACTGCACGTTCTCACTCATAAGTGGGAGTTGAACAATGAGAACACATGGACACAGGGAGGGGAACGTCATACACTGGAGCCTATCAGGGGTTGGGGGACAAGGGGAAGGAGAGCATTAGGACAAACACCCAACATATGCAGGACTTAAAACCTAAATGACAGGTTGATCGGTGCAGCAAACCATGGCACATGTATGCCTATGTAACAAACCAGCATGTTCTGCACATGTATCCCAGAACTTAAAGTTTAAAAAAAAAAATGATAATTTAACCATTTGATACTTTGATACAAATGATGAAGTGAGCATTTACTGAGATCTTACTAAGTGCCACACATTTTATGATGGTTAATTTTATGTGTTACTTTGGCTGGGCCACCATCCACAAATATATGGTCAAACGTTATTCTGGATGTTTCTGGGAGGGGCTGTTGGATGAAATTTACATTTCAATCTTTCGATTTTGAATAAAGCAGATCATTTTCCATAATGTGGGTGTCCTCATCCAATCAGTTGAAAGCCTGAAAAGAACAAAAAGCAGATCTTTCTTGAGCAAGAAGGATTCTCCAACAGACTGCCTTCAGACTTCATCTGCAGCATCGGCTCTTCCTGGTTCTGCAGTAAACTGTTCCTGGACTTGATTACAACTCTTTCTCGAGTCTCCAGCCTGCTGGCTTCATCTATGAGATTTTGTACTCACCAGGCATCCACAATCATAGCCAATTCCTTAAAATAAATCTCTTTCTATACAGATATGCAGCCTATTGGTTCTGTGTCTCTGAAGAACACTGACTAAATATACAGTGTGAGGAGTATTTTAAATGTATTGATGCATCCAATTTTCTCAACAATCCTATGAAGTCTGAACATGGTACTTTAAGAGGTGTTACTATTTCACAGGTAAAGTAATGGAGGCTTAATGAGATATGGCGCCCAAGGTCTTCCAACTGGTAGGTGGCAGAGCCATGATTATATTCCAAAGTTCAGAGACCAAACCTCTTTGCTTTGTTGCACTAACCCACCTTTGCTATTTCTTGGCCTTGATAATTCTGCATAGGCCTCTGCACCAGCTATTTGGAATCTGACTTTGACCAGACTCTTCCTTCCTGTCAGGGGACTCCTGAGAGACTACTTGGTGTCTGCCTTGGAGCCAGAAACTCCTGACCACTCTCTGGCAAACTCAGGCACGATTCTTTCCTTGCTAAGCCTCAGTTTCTTCATCTACAAAGGGAGGGTAAGTCACTTCACCAGCCTGTTGTGAGGGTTGAATATGAGTGTATATAGTGTCCATCTCACCGCCTGCAGGCACTAGTCATTCAAATGCAAACACCCTCCCCTCCCACCATGCCTTAACGTGCATCTAAATGACACAAGTTCACTGCAGTTGGATCTTATACACACTGAACTCCTTAGAGAGAGTCTTTCTGTATGCCATCTGTATTAGTCAGCCAGGGCTGCTGTAACAAAATACCACACACTGAGTGGCTTAAACAACAGAAGTTTATTTCTCATAATTCTGGAGGTTGGAAGTCCAAGGTTTGGTTTCTTCTGAAACCTCTCTCCTTGGCTTGCAGGTGGCTGCCATCTCCTCTGTGTGTGTGCATTCCTCATTTCTCTTTGTGTGTACAAATTTCCTCTCCTTATAAGGACACATACTGGATTAGGACCCTCTTTAATGGCTTCGTTTTAACTTAATCACCACTTTAAAGGCCCTGCCTTTAAATACAGTCACATTCTAAACTGCAAGAGGTTAGAGCACATTCTGTCTGTAACATCATCTTACCTCCCAGGTGCCAAGGACATGCTGCCTGGGAAACCCACTATGTCCCACCTTTCCTGCTTTTCCCTACTGAGATTGATGCACAGGACTTTTCAACATGGTTGTCCCTTCAAACTGTCCACCAATTTGGCACCATTTCTTCAGGATTATGCTAAGAGACTAGCCAAGCTGATCAGAAATGAAAGGGAAGTGCTGCGGTTCCTTCAGATTCTATGAACTCGCCTTTGTCCATTGGTTATGGACAGTTGACCAGAACAAGTACCAGGCACTTTCATAGAAATTGCTTTAATTCTTAGTCAATAAAGTGCACAGCCTCTCACCACTACCATCAAACACCCCCACAGCCTACTAAGAAAACTACTCCAGGGAGCAGGGCGGCATTGTGAAGTATATTTCAAACAGTAGTTATAGTAAAGAACATGATCTCATGAAAACCGTTGCTCTTGACTCCAGGGACTCTTGCATTCTTTACATTGACTCCTATCTGTCTCTGAGGGAGCTATCCCTGCTCATGCCAAGGTGTCTGTTAATTCTGAATCTATGTTTCTGAGCCCTAGTGTTTTTGCTTTTGTTCTTCCTAACATCTGTTGGTGGACATCCAACATCCAACATGGAACACCCTTACTGATATGAGTTCTAAGGCCAGGTACCTCACGGGCCACAAGCCTTCCTTAGGTCTAACCTGCTTCTGTCTGTCTTTGACTGAAGCACCCATACTAGGCCCAATCTGGGGTGCTTAGGGAAGTAGGGTCTCACTATACAAAGACAGTGTCTCATCTAGAAGAAACCCATGGGAGCAATTTCCGAGGAAGAGCACGTGGGCAGCCAGGCACCACATCTCTGCCCTCCCTCTAGGGCTCCCCGAGATCTGTCGTGCAGACTCATATCATATCAGCAGAGTAATGGCCATATTGGCAAATCTCATTTCCTTTTGCTGGTAGCCTTCTCCAAAATATTCCTGATCCATTTAGAGAATAAATGAGCTTCCCAACTCTAAGAGTTGAATTTTGTAAAACTGGATAAAACATGAACTTCCGTTTTTAAGTCATTGGAAATCATTTCAAATATATATAAAACCAAGTTTCTAATGGGTAAAACATGAGCGGAAAGGATAATTTGATATTCTAGGGGGAAAAGAAAACCTATAGGAAAAAGAAACCCAGAGTCAGAGTCGTCCCTACCGTCCTTTCTTTTCTTTTTATCTTTTAAATAACACTTTAGATAGAGTATGAACTTCTATAGTTGAACCTAAACAAAGCAGAAAGAGAACAGGAAATCAATGGGAATCACATCTTAATGCAACCTTTTCTAAACTAGTTCAAGAATCCATAGGGGACTCATTCTGTATTGGATTTCTGAAAGGACTGGAGCTTGTAACCCAGTGATTGATGCCTGCCATCAGCAGCACGTCTCTCTCTTTCCTCCCTCGAAGGCTTAGACAAATTTTACCTCATTCAACAAGCTCTCAATCATATTCATGAAGTCAAGACTTCAAATGGGGCATGATTACAACTTTAATAGCTATTTCAGGTAGAACTGATTCGCATGATGTGGGATCTTGGCAGCAGTTTAATTACTTTAGGGTAATGATGCGAATCTCGGTTTTGGCTTTACTGACTATTATGTGCGTTAATTAATATGATTAAATGTGCTGCTTTCCATGCTCTTTTATTCCCCTCTCTCTACTAATATTTGGGGCTTGTCTTCTGAACTGTTGTTGGTCAAAGTTTCTTTCCTCTCATTTTCATTGGTAGAGCAGGATGTATTCTTGAGAACACGAATGCATTTATTTATTGATAAAGAAAGTCTTCTGGAAATCTTTTGCAGAGATGAAGCAAAGGAGGGACTTTCTTGCCTTCTTCATCCTCTTTCTCTTGTTTCCTTCTTCCTCTGCTTGCTTGTTTGTTTTTGCTGCATTTCCCACTTTATGTGATTTTATGGCTCTTCAAAATGAATTCACCTTTCTAAACTTTGATGCAATTACTTAAGCCAATAATAACTTATGTTTGTTGATTGTTTACTGTGTACCAGGAATTTCTGTAAGTGCTTTCTTTGTCTTTTTTCATTACATCAAAGTAACAACATTATTCCTGTTTCATGGAAAAAACGGCAAAGTGTGTACAAATTAGGCGACTTGCCTGAGATAACATCCTGGGTAAATGATGGCACCAGCATTTTAATCCAGGTGGTCTGTGACTCCATAGTGGGAACTCTCCCATTGTAATTCCTACTGAAATCTGGTAGTTGTGAAAATAATTTCTCTCTCTCAAAATAACAGTCATTCCCACAATTAGTATTCGGCACATATATATGTTGGAAGTTTATTATATGCCAGAACCACTCTGGAGGCTCAGGGGTACAAGAGAATACTAGACAGAGCCCTTGCTCTCAAGGTAGCCATGCCTTTCTGGAGGTCATTAGTGTAGCATGTCATAACTGCTGTGGAGTGACGTCACACAGAATGTCTTCTAAAATTATAGCAACATGGTCATTCAGAGGGATTTGACATGTGCTGGGAAAATCTCAGTTAATTCTAGCCACTGGATTACTTCCAGCAAAAATGTAAAAAAAAAAATCCAAGGGGTAGGATGTAGATGACAACCTTACTATCATCAAATATTAGCAACAGCCAACTATATCCCATGGTCAGATGAAAAGCCTATGGATTTCGAAATCACATAGACCTGGCTTCAAATCTCTGCTGGGTTCCTTATTAGCTGTGTGACTTTGAGCAATTTACCCAAACTCTCTGAACTTCTGTTTGTTCACCTATACAAGCAGATGAAAAAGATCTCACCTCTTGTAGTTGCTTAGACCAGGAATTTGCCAACTTTTTCTTGAAGGAACAGATAGTAAATATTTTAGTTTTTGCTCGCCTTCCAGGCTGTCACAGCTACTCAGCTCTGCCATTGTAGCATAAAAGCAGCCATGGACAATATGCAAATGAGTAAGTGTGGCACTATTACAATACATTTTATTTACAAAACCAGACAGGCTGGATCTGACCCATGGGGTATAGCTTGCTACCGCTTGGTTTAGAGCATTAAATGGGATATTAAAAGGAAAACGTGTATGAAGGTCTCTGATCTACTGTAGACAATGATTGCTCATTTTCCTTCCTTCCTGCAATTTATTTAATTAAGCTGATAGGACACAAAGGTGGACACAAACACTCTACCTCTCTCTTAAAGTGCTCATGGTCCACTTGAGGTGACAAGACATAGAAAAATATAGGGAACAATACAATTTTGGAATGGAATTGAGTGAATGGAATAATGACCATAAGAAAAATGGTTAATGTCAAGTGAAGAAAGAAGAAAGGATTTCCAGGTAGGAAATCTAAAGGAGGAGGAAAGCTCTAAGTATTTAAAGGAAGCTCAGTGAAGCCATTTGTCTGGAGAAGAGAGGGTGTATATAAGAAGAGTGAGTGGCAGTCAAGCTTAGCCACAGCAGTGTAGGGCTGAGTGATGGGTTCAGGAGTTTACATCTTTACCTGTAGATGTCATTCAATGTGCTACTGGGTTGTTGTTTTTTTAATAACATAGTAAGCACTCATCAGATATTTGTTGGGTGAATAAAGTCATCTGGAAGTGATTTGTGGGATGGTTGGCAGAAAATGGCAGCTGAAAAATCAGGGATCGATGGCAGCTAGCATCAGCCAGAAAGGACAGATCAAAAAGACACTGCACAGGAAGAACGGACATGACCAGTAACCAAACTGCAGGCAAGAGGGAGGTACTATTTAGAGATGATGCTGAGGTTTAAATCTGGCGACCAGAAAAATACTATTGTTATTGATTACCTTAGTCTGTTTGTGCTGCTGTAACAAAATGCTTTAGATTGAGTAATGTATAAACAATGGAGATGTATTTCTCAGAGTTCTGGAGGCTGGAAAGTCCAAGATCAAGGTGCTGGCATGTTTGGTGTCTGGTGAAAGCCTGGTCTTTGCTTACAAGATGACACCTCAAATGCTGTGTCCTCTGGAGGAGACAAATGCTGTGTCCTCATATAGCAGAAGGTATGGGGGAGAAAAAAGGGTCCAGCTAGTTCCCTCTAGCCATTTTATAAGGTACTTATTCCATCCTTGAGGGTGAAGCCCCTATAACCTAACTGCCTCCTAAAGGCCCCATTTCCTGATACTGTTGCATTGGGTCTCAAATTTTGGAGGGTCACAGACACTCAAACCATAGCGATGATAAAATGAAGGGTGTCACGGAAGTTGCTTTCTGGAGGAAACATTACGAATTTAGTCTCAAGCACTTGAATTTAGCATACCTGAGAACATCCAGGTGAACAAATTTGGTATGATAAGGGAGGCTCAAGAAAGAGACTGAACCTGGAAGCAGACAGAGATTTAGACATCAGCCTCATACACGGATGTCTCAGGAGAATGACTGAAGTCTCGATTCTGGCTGAGATTTGTGGACCAAAATGAAGATCTTGTGTCGGGACTGACTCAGAGACAGGGGTTCTCCTTAGAAACCTCAAAGCAGCTCCTAGTTTATCCTAAGTATTATGGCAATAGAAGTGCTGAGAGATTGATAAGGTCTCATAACATGTTTTAAAATGTAAAAACAAAGATCAGAAAAAGAATTAAATAAACCTTGGGATTCTGATGTCCAGAACTGTCTTCCATACAATCCTAAAGAAAAGACTCAGACCGTGAACTCCTACACTATGTAAATTCAATAAGTACACCTAGTACAGAGTAATCCCATTGAGTTCAATTAATAGAAGATATGGAAGTGTGTCACCAGTAATAATCATAAGACATTCTCAGCACTTTTCCACATGTGGCTAATGCAATCATAACTTAGCAAAGCTACTTTCAGATATACATCTGAATCTCTTGCTCTGTTAAATACAATTTTATGGCAAATCTTTTGCAATTTTCAATAGATCTCAACTTGATCTACTTCTCTTGTCTTGCACCTGCCTCAATTTTCTTGCTACTACTGTGAGGGAGGGGTTTTCCGTTGACTAGAAAGAAGTGATTTATTGGGCAAGAGGCAAAAGAAATGGATCCATCTAGAATAGCATTTTTATTATATTTTCTCTAAGTAAAATCAGAAAAGTGTTGCCCAGAGGCATTATGATCTGGCCATGTTAGACTCCAGCTCCTTATTAAATTGGTGAGTTATGGAGAAGGTGTTACCATCCGAGACAGTTTTTGAAGGGGCTTTTCATTTTCCTATTTCCATTTAGCTATTTCTTGAAGCTGATGAAATACGTAGTACTTAGGTTATTGCAGGGTCAAGCAGAACATTCTTTTTAGGGAATACATAGCAGTGAAAGAAGTGTAGGATTTTTAAATCTGGCATCAGAGCTTGCCAAGTTTAAACATCCAAATTTGTATAAAAAGGGAAAACTCTGATCCAGAGAGACTAAATGACTAAAAGACTCAGAGTGTGCTGCAGAACCAGGTCTAGAATCCTGGCTCCCAGTCCATTACTGCAAGTACAACGTTTTAGAAATTCACATTGGCCACAAGCAGATTCTCCTCCCATTGTAAAAGAGCATTTAGGCCACAACCAGCAGAAACACTAAGCTGCGGATTTCTGTTCCTGATGCATCCACCGTGGTCATCTTCTGACATTTTCCAAGGACTGGGACAGCTTTGGAAAGCCCTCTTAGAGACCAGGTTATTTTAAGGTGAAAACAGAAATCCTAACAAGCCCGGGCATATGCCTTTTTTTTTTTTTTTTTTTTTTAATGGAAAAGCTGAGGGACCCAAGAGCCAACCCTGAAACCTTGATATTTAAAGCAGTTGTCTGTAGACATAATACCCTAGTTTGATCAAAGGGTTGGGCCACACAATCCCAGGGAACAGGAAGGCTGACAAGGGGGAAGGGCTCTTTGTCCAGGAGGCCTGGAATCCGGATGCCCTGGCTGGCGGGTCTGCCGGGGAGGGGCTGAGGCCCAGTCTGTGCCCGCGTTCCTCCCCCTGCCCTTCTGGTCCCCACACCGAGAGATCAGACAGAGCCTGCTCTCTCCCCACACTCAGTATCCGATAGGTTTTCTTCAGGACATTAGTAAAATGCATGTATAGGGTTTGCTTGTATTTTTGTTGCTGTTTAATTCTACAATCAGAAAAGGTAAGCACCCCAGTTTAACTCTATGAGTCTTTCTCCCAGTATGTGGCTTCCTAAACAAATATTTCATCTATCGTTCAGGTCACATTCTTGACCTTGTTGTTTCAGGTGCCTGATAATTCTGGGCTAATGATGGCCTGGCGAGCACGTTGGTTGCCCCCCAACCACCCCACCATTCTCCAGTGCGCCCCGCCCTCCCTCCTGTCCCCAGCAGCTTTCCCTGGGCCCATTTTCATACCAGCCCCTTCCCCATTAATTGCTTTTCCCTCGGTAGCCTTTCTTTTCTTTATCAAAGTGCTTACTCTGAAGGCTTCTACTTCAGATTCCTGTCCCCAGTGCCCTTGGCCTGTTCATTATTTAATTTTGCTTTCAGTCCCCTGCCTGTCAATGTCTGCGCCCTGTGATTGTTTTCATTTTTTAAAGTCTCCAAACAAAGATCACAGCCTTGTAGATACGCTTTTAAAATATTATACGCTTTTAAAATATTATAATGATATTATATATTATATTAAAATATTATAATGACACAGACATAAATTAGTTAGAAAAATGTGCTTTGGATCCACCTAGGTTCTCTGAAGCACAGAATTTGACTGATAAAAGGGCTTTATGCACTGCCCCCTGGCCCTGCTGACAACACTACCCCTAATGCCTGTCGTCCTGCTTTGTAAGTTGCTGAGATGGGTATTTTTCTCTAGTCAGTCAAACAAATACATAAAGTAACTTCTAGAGTTCTTTGTCATTGTACTAAGCTGGCTGAAGGCATTTTAGAGATCCAATCTAATTGAGGGGGCGTGCATTAACATGGAAGGAAGCAACACTATCTGATAGCAACTGACATAGGTCTAGTCATGCAGTAAAGCATTCAAAATAATCCGGAGAAAGGATAACAGATCGAGCCTTTGGGAATGAGTGATATCTGGAGTCAGGAAAGTTCTTCTGATTTTTCTTTTTGACCCCTAAATATCAGATGTGTTCAACGTTATTATGGACTGAGTTCTATTCGCCCAAAAAGTGTATGTTGAATCCCTAACCCCCAGTGCCTCAGAATGTGACTGTATTTTGAGACAGGGTCTTTAAAGAGGTAATTAAGTTAAAATGAGTTCACTGGGATGAGCCCTAATCTGATCTCTGGTGTCCTTGTAAGAAGAGATTTGGACAGACCTGCAAGGAGGGAAAGATATGTGTGGCACAGGGAGCAGAAGGCCATCCTCAAGCTAAAAAGAGTGGTCTTAGAAGAAGCCAACCCTGGCAGCATTTTGAGTTGGGACTTGCAGCCTCTGGAACTATGAGAGAAGAAACTCCTGTTGTTTAAGCACCCACTGTGTGGTACCTTGTTATGGAAGCCCTGGCAAAATAATGCAAACATTGGTATT
Source organism: Macaca nemestrina (assembly GCF_043159975.1). Taxonomy (NCBI): domain Eukaryota; kingdom Metazoa; phylum Chordata; class Mammalia; order Primates; family Cercopithecidae; genus Macaca; species Macaca nemestrina. The sequence goes on from NC_092127.1 coordinate 159,039,817, forward strand.
TCAAGACGGTGTTAGTTCTAGATGAACAATGAAATTAATCACAGAGCAATTTCCGGGCAGGAAGTGGCTTTTCTGCCCCTGTTTGGGTTTCCAGACACTTAATTCTTATTTGTGAACAAGTAGTAGATATTCAGCATGTGTTTATTGGGCACTTCCTTCATGCCACACACCGCACTAGGCCAAGGAACAGAGATTCAGAAGCCTATGGCTGTATCTGGAGTCTAGATGAGTTGAGCTTCTCAAACTGGCAGTAGATGCATGCTGATGACGGTCCCCAAGGTAATCTTCCTAGGACCTAATGGCCACATTGTAATAAGACTTTTCTTCTTTAGTTACTAATTTGATTCCTAAAGTATTAGGTACATATAAAATACCCTTTTTGTGTAGATCAAAACGTTGAATTAAATGCAATATGGAACAGAATAAGATTAGATTGCATTCCGGAACAGAAAAAAGACATTAATGAAAAAACTGAGTAAATCCAAATGAAGTAGTTCAGCTAATAATAATGTGCCAATGTGAATATCTTAGTTTTTCTACATGTATCTGGGTTATTTCTAATGTGTCCCTTAAAGTTTGATGTGTCCCCTAAAGTTCATGTGTTGGAAACATAATCCCCAGTGCAATGATGTTAGGAGATGAGTGATTAGGTCATGAGGGCTCTGACATCATGAATAGATTAATTTCATTACATGGAAGTGGGTCTGTTTGGTGAGAGTGGGTTTGCTAGAAAAGTGAGTTCAGGCCAGGAATGGTGTTTCACACCTATAATCCCAGCATTTTGGGAGTCTGAGGCGGGAGGATTGCTTGGGGCCAGGAGTTCCAGATCAGCCTGGATGACATAGTGAGACCCTGTCTCTACAAAGAACAACAACAAAAAAATTAGCCAGGTATGGTGTGGCGTGGTGGCTCATGCCTGTAATCCCAGCACTTTGGGAGGCCAAGGCAGGCAGATTACAAGGTCAGGAGATCAAGACCATCCTGGCTAACACGGCGAAACCCAGTCTCTACTGAAAATACAAAAAATTAGCCGGGTGTGGTGGTTGGGTGCCTGTAGTCCCAGCTACTTGGGAGGCTGAGGCAGGAGAATGGTGTGAACCCAGGAGGCAGAGCTTGCAGTGAGCAGAGATTGCACCACTGCACTTCAACCTGGGCGACAGAGTGAGACTCCGTCTCAAAAAACACAAAAACAAAGGCAAACAAACAAAAATTAGGCAGGTACACACCTACAGTCCTAGCTACTTGGGAGGCTGAGGTGGGAGGATTACAAGAGCTCAGGAGTTTGAAGCTGCAGTGAGGCATGATTGAACCACCATACTCCAACCTGGGCAACAGAGAAAAACCCTGCCTCAAAACAAACAAACAACAACAACAACAAAACTGAGTTCAGACCCCTCCTGCTCTTGCACTCTGACTCTCATGCTCTCTTGCCCTTCTACCTTCAGCCATGTGATGACACTGCATGAAAGCCCTCACCAGATGCTGGCCCCATGTCTTAGACTTTCCATCCTTCACAACCATTAACAAAATAGGCTTCTATTGTTTATCAATTATCCAGCTTCATGTGTTCTTTTATAGCAATACAAAATGAACTAAGACCATTGTATAACATGCTAACATTAGGGGAAATGAGGTAAAAGATGTATAGGAATTCTCTCTATAATTTTGGCAAATTTTCTATGAATTCCAAACATCTAAAATTATTCCAAAATTAAAAGTTTATTTTAAAAATGTTTTTATATTGGTGATTTTACATGGCTTAACCTAATAGGTAAAACCCGGATATTTAAATATAAAGCTGCCTGATGCAACACTTCAATGATACAGTAGTAGGATTTATGTTTGAAATTTAAGTATGTTTTAATTATAGATGTTTTTAGATAATTGATAGGCTTTTGTGCCTTGGCAGCCCAGCTCCTGGACCCCTAGCCAGTTATATGTACAAGTAAGAACTAACTGAACTTCCAAAGACAAAGGATGCTGTCGTCATTACTGAGGGACAGCTTGGGCTGAGACTAACTAATGGAACTTCTTTCACTTCTTTGACTAGGCAAGGATAAGTTGGGGACTCTGTGCTGATGGAATGACTGATTCCTTCTGTTCTTGGGAGTCAGTGGACACCCAACACAGCCTCATTCAAGGAGAACTGGTCACTTGCAACTCGTTTCTTCAGCAGAGGATCCTTCCTTCTTTCCCCACTGGGTCATGTAAGAACAGAAGGATTGTACCATATCAGTTTTGGGAGATTCCACATTCTCATTTGGAGGAAAAAGAATCTGCTTCCAGTTTTACCCCTGGAACTAGAAAATTAATCTTTAATCAGACCAATACCATTTAAGAGACTTGTTTTGTTTGGCGGACAAGTTTTTGAAGAATTATTTGCCACCCTTCTAAATTGGGAAGTTTCACAAAAATACCTGGATATATGACTTCTCTTAAACAATCAGAAGTTCCAGCAACAGTTCTAAGTATATTCCATCATAGAAAAGATTGATTAGAGCTGAACAGCTGTCATGCCCTTTCAAAGGGTCATATGCTCTGTGTTTGCTCATAGTCTCCACACAGCCCTCTCCACTCACTCATCCAGCCACTTTCAGCATTTGAGTTTACAACCCCTAGTCTAGATCAGTGTTTTTCAAACTACAGGTCATCCCACTGTGGGAGTCATTAAATCAGTGTCTTGGATAACCAGTATGATATGGTTTGGCTCTGTGTCCCCACCCAAATCTCATCTTATAGTTCCCATAATTCCCACGTGTTGTGAAAGGGACAGAATGATATGGTTTGGCTGTGTCCCTAACCAAATCTCATCTTGTAGTTCCCATAATTCCCATATATTGTGGGAGAGACCTGGTGGGAGATGGTTGAATCATGGGGGTGGGTCTTTCCCATGCTGTTCTAGTGATAGTGAACAGGTCTCATGAGAGCTGATGACTTTTAAAATGGGAGTTTCTCCTCACAAGCCCTCTTTTTGCCTGCTGCCATCCACGTAAGATGTGACTTGCTCCTCCTTGCTGTCTACCATGATTGTGAGGCCTCCCCAGCCACATGAAACTGTGAGCTCTCCATTAAACCTCTATCGTTTGTAAATTGCCCAGTCTCAGGTATGTCTTTATCAGCAGCATGAAAACAAACTAATAGAGTAAATTGGTACCACTAGAGTCGGGCACTGCTGAAAAGATACCCCAAAATGTGGAAGCAACTTTGAAAGGTAACAGGCAGAGGTTGGAACAGTTTGGAGGGCTCAGAAGAAGATGGGAAAAGGCAGGAAAGTTTGGAACTCCCTAGAGACTTGTTGAATGACTTTGACCAAAATGCTGATAATAATATAGACAATGAAATCCAAGCTGAGGTGGTCTCAGGTGGAGATGAAGAGCTTGTTGGGAACTGGAGCAAAGGTGACTCTTGCTATGTTTTAGCAAAGAGACTGGCAGCATTTCATCCCTGCCGAAGAGATTTGTGGAACTTTGAAATTGGGAGAGATGATTTAGGGTACATGGCAGAAGAAATTTCTAAGCAGCAAAGCATTCAATAGATGACTTGGGTGCCGTTAAAGGCATTCAGTTTTATAAGGGAAGCAGAGTGTAAAAGTAGAAAAGAAAATTCCATTTTCCGAGGAGAAATTCAAGCCGGCTGCAGAAATTTGCGTAAGTAATGAGGAGCCAAATGTTAATCCAGAAGACAATGGGGAAATGTCTCCATGGCATGTCAGAGGTCTTCACAGCAGCCTCTCCCATCACAGCCTGGAGGTCCAGGAGAAAAAAGTGGTTTCCTGGGCTGGGCCCAGGGTCCTTGTGCTGTGTGTGGTCTAGGGACTTAGTTCCCTGCATCCCAGCCTCTCCAGCTGTGGCTGAAAGGGGCCAATGTAGAGCTCAGGTCACAGCTTCAGTGGGTGCCCCAAGCCTTGGCAGCTTCCATGTGGTGCTGAGCCTGGGAGTGCACAGAAGTCAAGAACTGGGGTTTGGGAACCTCCACCTAGATTTCAGAGGATGTATGGAAATGCCTGGATGTCCAGGAGAAGTTTGCTACCGGGGTGTGGGGGCGGGGGGGCTTTCATGGAGAACCTCTGCTAGGGCAGTACAGAAGGGAAATGTGGAGTTGGAGTCCCTACTGGGGCACCACCTAGTGGGGCTGTGAAAAGAGGGCCACCATTCTCCAGACCCCAGAATGGTTGATCCGCTGGCAGGTTCTACTCTGTGCCTGGAAAAACCACAGACACTCAACACCAGCCTGTGAAGGTAGCAGGAGGGAGGCTGTACCCTGCAAAGCCACAGGGGCGGGGCTGCCCAAGACCATGGGAACCCACCTCTTGCATCAGGATGACCTGAATGTGAGACATGGAGTCAAAGGAGACCATTTTGGAGCTTTAAGATTTGACTGCCCTGCTGGATTTCAGACTTGCATGGGGTCTGTAGCCCCTTTGTTTTGGCCAATTTCTCCCGTTTGGAATGGCTGTATTTACTCAGTGACTGTACCCCCATTATATCTAGGAAGAAACTAACCTGCTTTTGATTTTACAGGCTCATAGATGGAAGGGACTTGCCTTGTCTTGGATGAGACTTTGGACAGTGGACTTCTGAGTTAATGATGAAATCAGCTGAGACTCTGGGGGACTGTTGGGAAGGCATGATTTGTTTTGAAATGTGAAGATTTGAGATTTGGGAGGGGCCAGGGGCACAATGATATGGTTTGGCTCTGTGTCCTCACCCAAATCTCATCTTGTAGCTCCCATAATTCCCGTATATTGTGGGAGAGACCTGGTGGGAGATGGTTGAATCATGGGGGCGGGTTTTTCCTGTGCTGTTCTAGTGATAGTGAATGGGTCTCACGAGATCTGATCGTTTAAAAAACAGGAGTTTCTCTGCATAAACACTCTCTTTGCCTGCTGCCATCCACATAAGATGTGACTTGCTCCTCCTTTCCTTCCGCCATGATTGTGAGGCTTCCCCAGCCATGTGGAACCGTGAGTTCTCCATTAAACCTCTGTTGTTTGAAAATTGCCCAGTCTCAGATATGTCTTTATCAGCAGCATGAAAACAGACTAATACACAATAGTACAAGGAGGAAAAGAAGGAGAAAGAAGTGAAGAAAGAAGAGGAAGAGGAGGAAATAGAAAATATCAAAATATTTACATGTGGTAAGGACTACTGTTACTTTGTGAAACCTTTGTTTCAGTTGTGTTTATGTGTGCTCATACTGGGTTACCATATAAATTAAGTTTCTTTCTATGAGTTGCAATAAAATAAATTTGAAAGCCAAGACTAATAAAAATTTAAATAATCCAACCTCTTGTTAATCATTTATTTTGACCTTTTTGCTTACTGTTTTTGTTTTGTTTCTCTTTAAATTACCCGAGAGGGTAGGTGTTTGTTGTATACGCATACCCATGGAATTCACACATGCATGATGTGGATCTCCATGAATGCCCATAGAAGCTTTTTGGTGTTTCTCAGACCTATGATTCATCCAATTACCAAGTTGTATAGTTATCCTTTGGTAAGTTAGATCATATTAAATAATAATCAGATGTATTTACATGGGTTATTTAGGGCAACTAATAGTCTAAAATAGACCAGCACTGTCTCATAGAACTTTCTGTGATGATGGAAACATTCTATATCTGCACATTCAATATGGTAACTTCAAGCCACATGCAGCTCTTTAGTACTTGAAATGTACCTAATGTGACAGAGGACCTATATTGTAAATTTAAATTTCAATTAGTTAAACTTTAAGTAGCTGTACATAAGCAGTGGCTACCATGTTGGATAGCATAACTCTAAATTCTAGAATTAGTATTTTGAAAAACAGATGGCTATATTTCTTGTTTTTCAGACTAGACAGTCAATTGGTCTGATATAATTATTTTATTCAGGCATCACTCAATGAAGAGTGAGAAGAGCTAACATTCCATTGGCTGGGCACAGCTTACTTTTCTTGGTCCAGAGTATTACTAGAGACAAATGACCCAGCTTCTAAATGTAGAATTTATAAGTTCTTATCCCCATTGATTTCTGGTTTTTCATATTGAAAATTGCTTGAAGCAAATTATGTGTTTGAACTATATGGATTAAAACTATAATAATTATTATTTGATAATTATAATAGTAACTATAATAACAACAATATGGATCTGTGTCCTCACCCAATCTCATGTTGAAATGTAATCCCAGGTGCTGGAGGTAGAGTCTGTGGGAGGTGATTGGATCATGGGAGCAGAGTTCTCATGAATGGTTTAGCACCATCCCCTCTTGGTACTGTATAGTGAGTGAGTTCTCATGAGACCTGGTTGTTTGAAAGTATGTAGCACCTTCCCCCTTGTTCTCTTCCTCCTGCTCCCAGTCATGTGAAGTGCTGGCTCCTGCTTTGCCTTCCACCATGATTGTTTCCTGAGGCCTCCCCGGAAGCAGAGGACATGCTGCCAGGCTTTCTGTACAGCCTGCAAAACTGTGAGTCAATTACACCCCTTTATAAATTACCCTGTCTCAGGTATTTCTTTATGGAAGTGCAAGAAGAGACTAACACTAGAAATAATAAAAGTAATGAAAATAGTAGCAAGAATAGCAGACACTTAATAAGTGCTTACTATGTACCCGACACTGTGATAAGCCCTTTGTATACCTTATTCCACTTATTCTTCACCATAATCCTATGAGATAAGAGAGATATTATCCTATGTGAGGAAATTCTTGTTTGTAAAGTAAGTAACTTACAAGATCACTCAGGTAGTGACTGAATGAGCCAGAATATGAATTCCATTCTGTCTGGCTATAAGTCCCTTATGGTAACCACTATGGTGTTCCTACAGGGTGCAAATCAGTTAGTTTTTCCATCAATCCATTGTTTCCTTGATAAAAACATGTCCAAGATGAATTACTAGTGGCTGTGCTAGGACAAGGGCCTGGGTCCTGTGATTGTGATGTGGGTACTCCCCACTGCCACACTCTTATTATAAATTTATCATTAATGCTGTTTCGGCCACATTTGCGGAAGCATGTGCTGGTGGGCTTCATTGAAACCTAGGCACTTTTTACTCTGGGGGGTCCTTCCTCCATAATATCAAAAATTCTATCTTCCTTTGTTGATATAAAGGCAAACATTCTGATCTTCTATATTAAACCCTTTTATTCTACCCCAAAGTTCAATTTTTTCTTTTGGTTTTGGAAGAAATTGAAACATTTTCATGGGCTCTGTGAAATAATGCCCCCTCCACCAAAGATAACCACATCTTAATCCCCATGAACATGGGAACTTCTATGGTCAAAGGGACTTGGCAGATGTGATTCTATTAAGAATCTTGACCTCAGAGAGTTGTCTTGTATTATTCCAGTGGGCGCAGTAGAATCACAAGGGTCCTCAAGGAGAGTCAGAGAAGGAGATATGATGGCAGAAGCCAGAGTCAGAGTGTGGCCTGAGCAAGACTCCATTGACAATTGCTCACTCTGAAGACGGAAAGAGCCACGAGCCAAGGACTGCAGGCAGCACAGTGCCTGGCATCATCAATCGGTAAGGAAAGAAAGAAAGTAATCAGGGGAATTCTCTTCACATTTCCAAGGAAATGCAGGATTAAAAGTGGCCATGAAAGAGACTTAAATTCAAAATTGAGTAGCCGCATGTATTGTCAGGGTTCTCTAGAGGGACAGAACTGATAGGATAGATGTATATATGAAGGGGAACTTATTAAGGAGAATTGACTCACACGATCACAAGGTAAAGTCCCAAGACAGGTCTTCTGCAAACTGAGGAGCAAGGAAGCCAGTGGTAGATCCATTCAAGTCCCAAAACCTCAAAAGTAGGGAAGCTGATAGTGCAGCTTTCAGCCTGTGGCCAAAGGCCCAAGAGCCCCTGACAAGCCACTGGTGTACATCCAATAGTCCAAAAGATGAAGAACTTGGAGTCTGATGTTCAAGGGCAGGAAGTATCCAGGGCATGAGAAAGATGAAGCCCAGAAGACTCAGAAAGTCTGCTTTTCCATCTTCTGCCTGCTTTATTCCAGCCACACTGGCAGCTGATTAGCTGGTGCCCACCCAGATTGAGCGTGGATCTGCCTCTCCCAGTCCACTGACTTTGGCAACACTCACAGATACACCCAGGAACAATACTTTGCATCCTTTAATCCAATCACATTGACATTCAATATTAACCATCACTCCCCATCGCTGTCTAGGACCCCATTCCCCTCCCTGCCCCAAATACCTAGTAACAAGAAATTTTCAGTTGAAACCATTTGCTTTCCCTAGGCTTCGGGATCCTGCTCTGCAGAAGCTACATTTGGAAGAGGATGAGCAGCATCTGGAGAAGGTGCCCTGAACGAGAAGAGAAATGGGAACTCAGAGTAGAGAAAAACTGAAAAGGAGTAACAAAAATGAGCCTGGAAATACCAAGGAAGGGGGGAATTTTTATTTATTTATTTTATTTATTTATTTTGAGACGGAGTTTCACTCTTGTTGCCCAGGCTGGAGTGTAATGGCACAATCTCCGCCTCCCGGGTTCAAGCAATTCTCCTGCCTCATCCTCCCAGGTAGCTGGGATTACAGGCATGCACCACCATGCCCAGCTAATTTTGTCTTTTTAGTAGAGACAGCGTTTCTCCATGTTAGTCAGGCGGTCTTGAACTCCCGACCTCAGGTGATCCACCCACCTCGGCCTCCCAAACTGCTGGGATTAGAGGCGTGAGCCAACGCACCAGACCAAAGCGGGGAATTTTTCAAAAGAGAGAAATTACAAAAGTGAAAAGAGACATTGACAGGAGAGAAGTTGGAAGTAAGTAAGCAATTTGCGATTTTGAAGGGACCCAGGAAGAAAGGCAGGCCAAGTAGAGAAACAAAAAAGCAAAACCAACGGTGGGCCTAAAAGTAAACTTCCTTTCTCTTTGTAACTGACGTTGGGTGCAGAGCTGAACTCTACAGTCCAGAGGCCATCTAAGGCCATTAATCCAAGCCCTGCAGTGCTGCCATGGCCAGTGGGAGTGACACGCATGGGACAATGGCAGAATGCAGCCTGAGAAATGAGGGGTTCCTGTCTCAGCAAGGGCTGCATTTTCTCTGCTCTTTTTTCACAAAGCTGCTACTCACATCAAAGTGGCTCCCGGTGACCCATGATGCTCACAGCCTAAACTCAGAGCCCTCCCTCCCATCTCAGTCTCAGGCCTTTTTTGCAGTTGTTTCAACCGCTTATCTTTAAGGACTAGGTCTTATGCCCAAATTTGTAGATAATTTCTATGTTTATTAGAGTGTGCATTATTTTCTGGTTTCATGCGTATAGCCAGTTGGCTCCAGTTGACATTTTCACCTCTTAATATCGCATACTAAAGCACTTGAAAAAGAAAAAAAGGAGAAATTATTTTTTAAAATGTATATGCACACAAACATATATATGAATATTAATATATTGAATATAAAGATATTAGTAGGCATACTTACATACACGCATGCATACCTGTATACGCACATAAGGCTTCTGTATTCAAATTTCTAGGAAATAATAACAAAGCATTGGAGGGTGCTTTTTAATAAGTCCAGATTCCCTCTTTCATTTCCATTTTTATTTTTTTAAAGAGTACATCTCACAAAAGATGCATTTCTGAGCTCTCTAACTGATTAACTAGGACCACTCTTAGGTGAACCCTTCTCTCAGTTTTGACTTTCAGTTGACTTTTGCATATATAGTCACTTTTTTTCTGCAGGCTTTATCCAAAGAATTTTTTCAAAACAATTTTTCCCCATGCAGTTTCATTGTTCTAACCCCAAATTGTGTTTAGTACATTGATATGCTCAGGGGATAGGTTTTTTGGCTTACACGGTTTTCTCTTCCTGGGCTGACACTGGGTGGTCTCTCAGCCATGTCTGGTTTTTAGGTATCACCAACAGCTCTGTTTTACGTTTTTCACACAGTTTCCTTTTCCATCCTAGTTTAGGGATGGAGATATTCTTCCTTGCTGTTTCTTTTTCAGTGGCTTGTTATTTTTCATGGGGGAGGGCATTTAAACGCTGTCACCCAGGATATCAAATCTGTGCATAGATGAGCAGACAAGATGGTGAGTGATGTGACTTCTTCAATCTTATTTTAAAAATTAATTTCTATTTTTCCCTGCCCTGAAGTTGGAAGACAGAAGTGTTGACATGCTTTAATCTTTACTTAGACAATTTATTTAACAAGTACTTACACTGTGCTTATCATGTATCAGGTACTAGTGCTCAGTGATTTCCAAATTTTGACTGAATCAACAGAGCAACCCTCTGAGGATGGTGCTAGAACTCTTCATATTTTGTAGATGAGGAAACGGTGGCATAGAGAGGTAAGTAACTAGCACAAAGCCACACATCTGGTAGGTGGGGCTGGGGGGTGGGGGCAAGGATTCAAATCTAGACAATCAGGTTCGTATCCAAGCTGTTAATCAATACATTAGAAAAAATAACGGGGCACTGATTTCCCACTTTAAGACTTCCTTAATGGGTCAATTCCATCTTGCCAGGATCGACACTGATTTTGTTTCTGTTCACATCAGATTCAGATTGCTTTTTTTTTTCTTTCAAAGTATTATATTAGCAGTACTTCAACTCATAGGAAATAAGTCTTATTAACCTGCCTAGGTATTTTATTTGGATCTTTCCCTGTTTTAGGCAGTCAGATGGGCTGAGTTCATGGTTCTGGGAAGTCTGATGGCATCTGCTCCTCTTTTCACCAAGTTATTCCCATCACCTCCCTCTGGTAGCATTTCAAGGGTTTTTTCGTCAACATGTAAGGGTTGATTCATGTTTTGAGAGCCACACCTTTTTCAACAAAACACACACAGATGCCATACAGAAATAGAAAATGACCTTTACCCATGAAAAGAATTTTGATGAATTGCAGGAAGTAATATACTGTGCAAGGAAAATAGTCTTTTGATCTTTTTTTTTTAAATGTAAATCACTTCCCATGAAGAACACTCTGAGTCTAACGAGGTTCTTTAAGTGGAGAGTACAAAGACCACCAGAGTATTAGAGAAGAATTCCACTGTGTTGGTGTCTGATCTACTCCTACTAATGGAATGTATATACTGGGGAGGGAGGAGGAAGTTGGGGGCTGTTAGAGAGAATGACCAAAAGCATTTGGAGTATTCCATCAATATTTCTTGGTTATTGAACATGGGGGCTGGACTCTCTATAGCAATGTTTTCAAACTATGAACTGGGACTCATTAGTGGACTCTGAGACCATTGTTGAAAGAAATAGGAAAATTTTAAATACAGAGGTGAATAATAAACATCAGAGTGTATGACACAGCATAAGGATAGACAGTGTTTTGTGACATTTTTCTAAAGACATGTGTACACAGAATGTCCATACTAAGTTGCAACGTAAAATGTTCTTCTTAGTGTGTATCATGTTCAAAAAAAGCTTTAAAAACACTACTAAACAGAACCAACCACAGGCATTCTTTCTGCCTTCTGAGAACTTAAACTATAAGGCAAAAATGACAATTCTTAAGGTTTTTTAAATGTTAGGGAAATTTTATCCAGGTGATTTGGAGAGTAGGAGTGAGGAGGTTGTCTTAGGAGTGCCAGGAGGGGGCTATTGCAATAGGAACAAATGACTCTACACTTTTTGTTAATGAAGGTGAATTTTTGAGATAAAGTCAAAAAATCCTAAAGGCAAAAGTCAGAGTCTGGTAGATATGAAGCGGTGGTGGTTCCAACTTCATGGGCTGGGAGGAGAGGCCCAGGCATTTTAAATGATCCATTCAAAGTATGCTTTTGCCCACTACAATTTGGGAACCACTGACACAGGGCTTTTTTTTTTTTAACAGATTAATTCCTACCATGTGTGCAAATGTGAATGTCTTCTGTTTTATTCAGTACAACATAACATTGATCCCAATTCTTCTTCTTCTTCTTCTTCTTCTTCTTCTTCTTCTTCTTCTTCTTCTTCTTCTTCTTCTTCTTCTTCTCCTTCTCCTTCTCCTTCTCCTCCTTCTCCTCCTTCTCCTTCTCCTTCTCCTTCTTCTTCTTCTCCTTCTCCTTCCTCTTCTTCTTCCTCTTCTTCTTTTTTTAATAAAGAGATAGAGCCTCACTAGGTTCAATCGATCCTCCTGCCTTGGTCTTCCAAAGTCCTGGGATTACAGGCATGCACCACTGTGCTTGGCCACATTGATTACAATTGATGCTTTCAGATAAAGATTTATTTTACAGTTATCATGATATAGCTCCAGTAAGAAGGACATAAGATTTTTATACTTCTCAAAAGGGAAGGCTGATCCAGTGGAAGCCCTCCATCCACCTGAGTAAACAGAAACTCATAGAGGCTAAAAGAGTTGTCTAGGGTCACACATCTGAGGCAAGAAGGCAGCTGTCCCCACCCCTGTCCTGGGCCCTTTCTCCCATGGATCATCTCCCGTAACACACTGAGGCATAAAGCATTTGGTCTTGACTGCAGGAGGGACTGATAGAGTTGTACACAGGGACTTTGGTTCTCTGTTTGTGAGGCTATTCCCAGCTCTTAGGGACATTTTTACTTCTCTTGTCAGATGGGACACAGCCACACTTTCTAGGGGACTCTAGCACAAGTTTCAAGAGGTAGCTAGCCAGGAAAGTACTGACTACCCCCAGGCCTGGGCTCCTGCCAGCTGTCTCCCGCGCTCGTCTGACCCTATTACGGGTGCTGAATCCTTTGAAGCCAAACTGACTTTTTAAACGCTGACTTCCTGAAGTGAGGAATAATTATTTTCATATGTGAACCTGGAGAAATGTAGATAATGATGGCAATGAACAAATGCAGGTTAAAAAACAAAATTTTCTCACTGCCAAAAGAATTCTTTCAGGATTCTCTCATATTTTCCATGCATTCACACAGCAAAAGAACTTAAGGCAAGGCAAGTTAACTAAGCTAGAAGAAACAACACTTAAGATTTACTAAAATACAACGTCGATCCCAAATCTGGTAATATGCAATACCTAAGAGTACTGAGCTTTCCTCTCAGGCCTCCTGGAATCTACGTTATGACCTTATAAGTTAAAGACGTTGTGTGTGTGTGTGTGTGTGTGTGTGTGTGTGTGTGTATTATCTTTTACTGGGCTCAGAGATGTCTATTTAATGATTGTACCTAAACAAATGATACAGATATCTGTACTTATCTGATTAATTTAGAATTGTCCAGCAATTCGAGACAAATGTTTCTCTAAGATCTGATTTGCCTCAACTGACTTTGGTCAAATAAACACAATCACTATCAGTTCTCCCTTGTATAATGTGACATATGGACAGAGCTAGAAGTTATCCTATCCACATATATCCGAACAGGATATTATCTGGAAAGTTATTTGTTGCTTCAGTTTAGATTTGCTCCACTTGGTTTTGTTCTGCTCACCCTATGGGGTACCCATAGTTGTAGACTGTAAGTAATAAGATTTATTTTTCTATAGCTTTTCCCTGTAGTGAAGGACTCTAACTGAAATCCACTTTTCTTCTATCCTATTAACTTTATATGTCACTCCTTACTTTGCAACACACACACACACACACACACACACACACACGTACTATGTTCAAGATACTTCAGTGAGTCTGTGGTTGAAACAGGTTTCGATTCCCAAGATTTAGTCATAGAGCTTTTCAGGCAACTTATTATAATAGCTATAGTAGTTGCAAGAAATGCCTCAAGGAGGAGACAGGTCACATAAAGGAGTAGAGAAAGCAGGAGGAGAAAGCAATGAATAGCGGGGCCACAGGGTCTGACAGCAAAGTTGTCCGATTGAACTCTCTGTGATGATGGGCTTGGTCTAGACCTGTGCATCCAGTGTGGTAGACACTAATTACATGTAACTATTGAATGCTTGAAGTGTGGCTACTGTAACGGAGGAACTGGATTTTAAATTTAATTTTAATTGAAAGAGCCAGCTGTGCTACTGGCTCTCCCATGGGATAGCTTGGGAGAGAAGTTGTGCTCTTTGGCTCCAGCCTACTGTTGCCATGTATGAGTGCTGGCTCCGAGGTGCCAGGTCTTCTGATTTTTCTAGAGAAATTGGAAATCTCAATTTTTATGGGAACTTCATAATTTTTTAAATATCAGACCAGTAAAATCTGACATGACCGTGGTTCAGTTTTGGTTGACAGGCATCGCTAATCAGTGTAGTTCCATTCTCCTCATCCCATCGCCTCTTGTTTCCCGTTCCTTATCCCCTACCAGGAGAACATTTTCTCCATCTATCTTCATTGGCCATTTGCAACTTGGCCCCTTGGCTGCTGCTCCTCCGCTGTCACACACCACACTCTATTGTCAACATTGCTGACTTGTTTCCTGCCCTCTCATCATCCTTCCCACCTCCCCTATCCCAGGGAAGCAATACCAGTTTCTCCAACTGTGTTCCCAAAATCAAGCACAGTACCCAGTGAAGGGTGAGGAAAGGCCACATGAGAACAACGTGGAGGCAAAAGGGCAGGGAGAAGGCAGAGTGGGGGTGGGGAGGACTCTTGCCCCTTGGCTAATTCCTCCTCTTCCTTCAGACTCAAAGAATGCTTTCTCAGAGAGCTCTTCCTTGTCCCTGAATGAAATTTTCGCAATTTTTTTATTCTCCCAGAAAACCTTATTTTTTTTCTATCATAACACATAACAATTGGTAATTACAAGTTTATTGGGCTCCCGTCTTGCTTATTGTCTGTTTCTCCAACTGAATTATAAACTTCAAGGGGGCAGGAGTCTGTTCTGTGCTCCGTTCAAAAGCCCAAACAATGCTTGTAGGCGCTCAGTACATATTTATTAAAGAAATGAATGAATGGTGAAGTAAGCCTAGTAATTCCCATGGGCTGTGATGGTACATCCCTGCTCTAAGCAGAAGTTTTGATCACACCACTCACCCTTTCCCCCATCTCCTACCGGAGTGTTCCTACCGCTGTCAGGGAACTACCATGCCAGGTCAGAGTGACAGCTCTGATTGGTATTCCTGGGGACACCTGCCAACTGATATAAAAATAAAGTGTTTACTGGTTGACATAGGGTTTGAAAAAATGAGACCATAACCCCATATAGATGGAGATGGTTTTATCTCAATAATTCATTTTTTAATGAATTAATAATAATAATGGCCCTCATTTTTTGAGCCAAGTACGTGATGTTACCCTGTCTTTATGGAGCATGTACCATGTGCCCAACATTTAAAATTACTTCATGTATTATTTCATGTAAGCTTTGCAAAAACCTAAAGAGCTATAGTTGTCACGTGACGGCTAAAACTGAGCTCAGATAAGTTGCATCTTTTGCTCAAGGTCACATAAATGGTAAGTGGTCATGCAAGATCAAGGCTCTCTGTCGGCCCTCAAAACCCACTGGTACATTTCCTGCCATCCATTCTCAAATCTGCCCTGAGGAGGAGGAAGAGGTACCTCATTCCTAGGTGGGAGGAATGAGCAGTTCTCCCCTTCGTGGAAGTGAAAGAGGGTAGAGGTAAGAAAATGAATATAGGTTAATTTCCTACTTTGTACCAGGCACATGTGACACTCATAGTCAGGAATTATAGTCTGTCTTTCTTTTAGGGGAGGAAAAAAAGTCCCACAGGAATCGAGTGACTATTTCTAAGGAGCAGATCCAGGCCTTCCTACATTCCCCTTTCACATTTGGATTTACCCTAATGTGAATCCCTGTGCCTAGCTCAGGTCTCAGACACTTTAGGGACAGTCCGGGCCTGAACCTTCTAGCCCCTTGCATGCTTCCTTTGATAGGGGCACCCTGCAGCAATGTGGCTGGGTATTGAACTTTGCTTAGCAAACTGACCAAAATATATTACAGTTCCTACTCCATCTCTTAATTCTAGAGTAAATTCTTTGTTGTATCTCAAGGAAAGTTGCTATTATCCAAACATGTCCCAGAATATACAACTTTGGTAATGCTTTTGTTTCTCAGAAACCATGGAGGTGAGACAAGTACTATTAGTTACAGGGGAGAAATCGTATTTGCTTTGCACGTATTATGTCGCTTAAAGTATGGACATTTTACATTTCCTCTCTTTCTCTTTCCTCCCTCCCTCCTTTCCTTCTTCCCTCCTTTCTTTCCTCCCTTCTTCCCCGCCTTTCATCCTTCCTCTTTGTCTTTTTTTAAAAAAGGATATTATTAAAAGTTAGATATTGTTTGCAGAATATTTAACTTTGAACTGTCTTGACCTATTGAAAATAGTTATTGTTAAATTACTGATTTGACTATGTACTGTTAGAACTTTTGACAAGAGCTCTGGCTGAACTTAATTCTAGATGCACTCCTTCCTTCCTTCCTTCCTTCCTTCCTTCCTTCCTTCCTTCCTTCCTTCCTTCCTTCCTTTCTTTCTTTCTTTCTTTCTTTCTTTCTTTCTTTCTTTCTTTCTTTCTTTCTTTCTTTCTTTCTTTCTTTCTTTCTTTCTTTCTTTCTTTCTTTCTCTCTTTAGACAGAGTCTCACTCTGTTGCCTAGGCTGAAGTGCAGTGGCACGATCTTGTCTCACTGCAACCTCTGCTTCCCGGGTTCAAGCAATTCTCCTGCCTCAACTTCCCAATTGGCTGGGATTGCAGGTGCCCACCACCATGCCCAGCTAATTTTTGTATTTTTATTAGAAACGGGGTTTCACCATCTTGGTCAGGCTGGTCTTGAACTCCTGACCTCGTGATCCATCCGCCTCAGCCTCCTGAAGTGCTGGGATTACAGGTGTGAGCCACTGCACGTGGCCACACTTATTTCTTAATAAGGCCACTTGGCCTGCAGTCTAAGGTGGAGTTCTGAATGTGTCTCAGAATCATTCCAAAGAGTTTCTTCTCAATAATTTAACTTTTCAATGTTTCTGCAGAAAGTTCAGATGGGATATCTTATCTTTCTGCTCAAATATTTCACTGTGATTTCAGAGGGAACTCACACCATGCAAGAGAAACAGCAGGAAGAACAGATCACCCAGATCTGTTAGTCTCAAGCTATTCCCACTATACCTTGTCCCCAACCCCCATCTATCTCCCAAGCTTGATTTCTTTGCTGTGTTTCACCCAAGAGACAGATAATCAGCTGGTGACCTTTCAGTCCTTTAGGTTTAACCTGGAAGCAAGGGACTACCTGCACCTGAATTGGCAGCTAGCAAGAAAGATGAAAAGGGAAATAATGTCTATTTTATAAAACATTCACACCCCAGTTCACATGAATACTAATCAAAGCATGCACAAATTCATAGCACATCATGTTTGAGAAAAAGATGTGAGTTATAATAGATCCCATTTCCATAATTCTAACATGCTGTAATTTCCATCTGATGAAATGTGACTATAAAATTAAAAGTGCCATTTTATGTGAGAACGTTCTAAACCTAGGCTAAAACCGGAGGAAGATATCTTTCAGTTTTGAAAAGAGGGTAGAAATATGGCAGAAATATGAGATACTCTCTAAAATGTATCAAAAATTTAGATGATATAGTAAGAAAAGAAACCAAAACTTTTCATGATCACAAAGAGAAAAAAAGTCTTTAAAGGTGTTACCATGTCACTAACTCTTGGAACAGTGCCTGGCATGTAGGATGTCAATATGTACTCAGTGAATGAATTTGTTGAGCACAAGTTGAAGAAGAAGGCAGGAGAGAAAGGACAGAGAGGTCTGAGAACCAGACTTTCTGAGAATCAACAGGAAAGGTCTTTTGGGGAACTGAAGAGGATATGAGAGTTGGACTTCAGAAGTAGGGTGGATATATTAGTTTATCAGGGCTGCCATAATAAAATACTCTACTACAAATTGGATGACTTCAAAAAACAGAAATGTATTGCCTTATAGTTCTGGAGTCTACAAATACAAAAATCAAGCAGGGCTATGCTCCTTCTGAAACCTATAGGGGAATCCTTCCTTGCCTCTTGCTAGCTTCTGGTAGTTTGCTGGCAATCTTTGGCATTCCTGGGCTTACATCTGCATAACTCCAGTCTCTGCCCTTATTGTAACATGGTGTTCTCCCTGTAGACAGAGGTCTTCAGATGCCATCTTCATGTAAGGACAGTAGTCATGTTGGATTAGGGGCCCGCTCTACTCCAGTATGACTTCATCTTAATTAAATACATCTGCAGCAACCTTATTTTCAATTAAGGCCACAATCTGAGGTACTGCAGGTTAGGACTTCCGTGTGTCTTCAACTATCTTTTTGCAGGCAACACAATTCAACTTATAATAGTGGGCACTAAAAAGTCAAAATGAGACCCACATTAGGATGGCTATTATTTTTTTAAAAAGAAAATAACAAGTAATGGCAAGGATGTGAAGAAATTGGGAACCCTTGTGCATTGCTGGTGGGAATACAAAATGTTGCAGCCACTGTGGAAAATAGAATGGTAATTCCTCAAAAAATTCAACGTAGGGCTGGGCACAGTGGCTCACAACTGTAATCCCAGCACTTTGGGAGGCTGAGGCGAGAGTACTGCTTGAGGCCAGGAGTTTCAGACCAGTCTGGGTAACACAGCAAGACCTGTCTCTACAAAAAATTTAAAAATTAGCCAAGTGTGGTTGTACATACCTATAGTCCTAACTACTTGGAAGGTGGGAGGGCTGCTTGAACCCAGGATGTCAAGCCTGAAGTAAGCTATGATCATGCCACAACACTCCATTCTGAGCAATGGAGTGAGACCCCATCTCAAAAAAAAAAAAAGAAAGAAAGAAAAGAAAAGAAAAAAGAAACAAACAAACAAACAAAAAAACAATAATTAAATGTGGAATGACCATATGATGCAGCGAATCCACTTCTGGGTATATTTTGAGGAAGCTGAAAGCAGGGACTCTAACACATATCTGTGCACTCATGTTCACAGCAGCATGATTTGCAGTAGCCAACAGTTGAAAGCAACCCAAGGGTCCGTTGAGCAATAAATGGAGAAACAAAATTTGGGATATACATACAACGAAATATTATTCAGCCTTGAAGACATTATGCTAAGTGAAATAAGCTGGTCACAAAGGGACAAATATTTTTTGGTTCTACTCACATGAGGTACTTAGAATAGTCAAATTCATAGAGACAGAAAGTAGAATGGTAGTTGCCAGGGTATGATGCAAGGGTGTATTAGTTTGTTTTCACACTGCTATGAAGAACTGCCTGAGACTGGGTAATTTATGAACAAAAGAGGTTTAATTGACTCACAGTTCCACATGGCTGGGGAGGCCTCCGGAAACTTACAATCATAGAGGAAGGTGAAAGGGAAGCAAAGCCCGTCTTACCCAGTGGCAGGATAGAGAGAGAGAGAGTGAAGGGAGAAGTGACACTTCTAAGCCATCAGATCTTGTGAGAACTCACTCACTATCACCAGAACAGCTTGGGAGAAATCACCCCCACGATTTAACCACCTCCCACCAGTTCCCTCCCTCTACACATGGAGATTACTATTCAAGATGGGATGTGCGCAGGGACACAGAGTCAAACCATATCAGAGGGGTACATGGGGAGTTACTGTTTAATGGTACAGAGTTTCAATTGGGGAAGATGAAAAAGTTCTGGAAATGGATGGTGGTGATGATTGCACAAAAATATGAATGTCCTTATGCCATCAAACTGTATGTTTTAAAATGGTAAATTTTATGTTACACATATTTTACTGGCCAGGCGTGGCGGCTCATGCCTGTAATCCCAGCACTTTGGAAGGCTGAGGCAGGGGATAACCTGAGGTCAGGAGTTTGAGACCAGCCTGGCCAACATGGCAAAACCCCATCACTACTAAAAATACAAAAATTAGCCAGGCATGGTGGCATGTGTCTGTAGTCCCAGCTACTCAGGAGGCTGAGGCAGGAGAATCACTTGAATCGGGAGGCAGAGGTTGCAGTGAGCCAAGATCGCGCCACCGCACTCCAGCCTGGGTGACAGAGTGAGACCCCATCTCAAAAAGAAAAAAAAAATATATATATATATATATATATGTATGTGTGTGTGTGTGTGTGTGTATATATATATATATAAAAAAAACACCACAATTTAAAAAAAAATAAGGATTTGATAAAGGGGTCCCTGAAGGCAAAGAATAGGGATTAGAAGAAACCTATGAAAGTGCTCTGAAAAAGTAAAGGAAAGGGCAGCAAAATAAGACAGTTAAATGATAGTATGTTTCTTTCTTTTGGAACATAAGGAATTTTGGAGGTCAAATTTCCCATGCATTGTAGTAGGTATTATTATCTGATGAGGAACTAGTCTCTAAAACCTGTGCCCTTTGGCTAGGCGCGGGTTCTCTGATTGAAAGTTGGACCCCATGACTTTCAAGGTCACTTTTGATTCTTGGAGATTCTATCATTTTAGGGAACTTACTCAAGGCTGCACACACTAGGCCCAAACTGGATGTATTGTGGTTCATGGAAAGAGCCCAGGACTTACATCAGAGCCCTGGTTTGGGTCCATGCAGCAGTTTCTCTGCCTTTAATAACCCTGTGTTTCTCATCTGTGAAAGTACGCTAATAATTCTTAACTTCTCAGGGATTGTAGGGATGCAATGATATATATGAAAGCAATTTTTTACCAACTCAGGAAGCTATTTATTAGACCTTATTTGGGACTATTCATAACTCACCTCAAAAGTTCAGGATATCTAGTAATATATAGCAAGGACAGCAATCTTACTTTACTGAGTGGCTGTAAAGGTAAAATCCATATAAATTATATGGTGAGAAGCACAGGCAGGCCCTAGCCCTCCACCAGAACCCAAAGCTCACATTAGGGGGCTTAGGCATCCTCACAGGTTTCTAGCTTCATTCTACTTGTATGCCATGGATCTATAAATATTCTTTACAGCATATGGCTCAATAATACATTTTTGTTTTGCAAGAACAGAACAATGAATTTTCTTCCTAAATGAGTTTAGAGTAAGCAGTCAACACAATGCCTCATCACCTTCAGTGTTTGAGTGCGATTTTCTAAGAGGCAAGTACATGATCCTACACAATCACAACACAGCCTAAAAGTCAGAAAATTAACATTGATGAGTCACTACCATCTAATCCTCAGACCCACTCAAGATTTTCCAGTTGTCTCAATAATGGCCTTTATAGCAAAAGAATTCAGCCCAGGATCACATATTATATTTAATTGTCACATCTCTTTAGTCTTCTTCCATTTGGAACAATTCCAAGGTCTTTCCTTAATTTTCATGACCTTAATACATTTAAACTTTTAAATAGGACAAATCCAGCCTGGTCACTCACCTTTGGAAATAAAATTGTATCGGAACACAGTCGTGTCCATTCATTTACACGTGGCTGCTTTTGTGGTACAACAGCAGAATTGAGTAGTTGTGACAGACACTGTAAGGCCCACAAAGCCTAAAATATTTATTATAGGGACCTTTACAGAAAATGTATGTCAGAAATGAAAGACATAAATGTTGGAAAGGAAGAAGACTGGCTTTAATTTGTTTTCTTGCTTAAGTCCTAGGAGTCTATAAAATAACTATTAGAACTCATAAATAAATTTAGAAAAGTTGGAGGGTATAAAACTAGTATTTAAAATATCTATTTCATTTTTGTATGTATTAGCAACAAACATTTGGAAAGTAATATTTTAAAAAATCATTAAAATAGCATTAGAAAACATAAAATACTTAGAAATAAAATAATGAACAATGTATAGTACCTCTACACTGAAAACTAAAGAACGTTGCTGGAAGAAATTAAAGGAGAGCTACATAAAGAGACACATCATGTTCACCTATTTGTCAAAATAGATAAGATATCAATTTTTCCCAAATTTATTACAGACTTAATGCCATCCCAGAGAAAACTCCAGCAAGATTTTTTAAAAAGACACTAATGAGCTAATTCTAAGATTTATATGAAAATGCAAAGCCATCAGGCATAGTGGTATGCATCTCTAGTGCCAGCTACTTGGGAGGCTGAAGCAGGAAGAATGCTTGAGCCCAGGAGTTTGATGCTGCAGTGTGCTATAATAGCAGCACTGCACTCCAGCCTAGGTGTCAGAGCCAAACTATCTTCAAAAAAAGAAGAGAGAGGGAGAGAGAGAGAAAGAGAGAGAGAGAGAGAAGGAAGGAAAAGGATCTAGGGCAGCCAAAACTGTCTTAAAAAAGAAAAGCCAAGTCAGATGTCTTACACTACATGATTTCCAGACTATGATAGCCAACCTACAAGATGGCCCCAATGACTGATCCCCACTTACTGATATTCACATCCTTGTGTAATGCCTTTCCACACTGCATCAGGGTTGGTCTGTGTGAACAACAGACTATGGCAGAAGTGGTGGTATGTTGCTTCTGAGATTAAGTTATAAAAGACATGGTGACATCCATCTTAGTGTCTCTTTCTCTCTCTCATTCTCCCTTTCTGGCCACTGTTCTGAGGAAAGCCACATGCTCCATCATAAATAGCCCTATGGAGAGGCCCATATGATGAGGAACTGAAGCCCCTGAACAATAGCCGGCAAAGAATTGAGGCCTCTCCCAACAGCTACACTAGAGGGCTTGAAAGCAGACCCTCCAGTTTCAGTCCAACGTTCAGATGACTGCAACTCTGGGCAATAGCTTCCTTGCAACCTCATGAGACCCTGTAAGAGAACTACCCAGCTTGGCTGCTGTCAAATTCTCAACCCTCAGTAACGGTATGAAATGATAAGTGTTTGCTGTTTTGCACTGCTGCATTTGAAGATAATTTGTTATGTAACAGATATATTTGCTATAGACAATGAATATAAAGATTTACTTTTAACCTACAGTAGTCAAGACGGTGTTGTATTGATGTAAGGCTTGGCAAGTAGATCAATGGAACACAAAAGACTCCAGAAATAGATATCACACACATATACTCAAATGATTTTTGACAAAGGCATCAATATAACTCAATGAGGAAAGAACTGTCTTTCCAAAAAATGACTCTAGAAGACAAATGGTCTTCACGATAAAACACAGAGAATATTTTGAAGTAAGCAAAGGTTTCTTAGGATAATAAAGGCTCTGTGATGGTTAATTAGGGGTCAACTTGACTGGACCGTGGGGTACCCAGATATTTGGCCAAACATTATTCTGGTGTGTCTGTGAGGGTGTTTTGGATTAGATTAACATTTGACTGGGCAGACTGAGTAGAGCATACTGCCTGCTCTCTTATGATGCCTTTCATTCAATCGATTGAAGACCTGAATAAAACAAAAAGACTGAGTAAGAGGGGAGTTTTTTGGCCTGACTGCTTGAGTTGGGACTGGTCATCTTTTGCCCTTGGACTAGAATGTAAGACCATCAGTTGTCCTGGGTCTCCAGCTTCAAATCTTGGGACTTCTCAGCCTCCACTAATAACATGAGCCAATCCCTTATATCAAATCTCTCTCACATGCACTCTCTCTCTCTGGCTCCCTATATGTGTATGTGTGTGTATACACACACACACACACACATATGTGCATGCACACACACACAAATACATAAATATGCTATTGGTTTTGAGAACCTTAATACAGGTACTGATCATAAAAGAAAATAAAATTGCCATATTGGATCTCATCAAAACTAAAAACTTCTGCTTCTCAAAAGCACCATTAAAAAATGAAAAAGCAAACCACAGAATGAGAGAAACATTTACTTAACAGGAGATTTGTATCTAAAATATATAAGGAATTCCAACAACTTAATAGTTAAAAAGATAAAACATTGCATTAAAAAATAGATAAAAGATTTGGACAGATACTTCATAAGACACAGAAACTCAGAAGCATATGAAAAAGTGCTCAATCTAATTATTCATCATGAATATGCCAATCAGAACAACAATGAGAAATTATTTCACTGATTAAAATGGTTAAAAGTATGCACACAATGTTCAAACACCCAGATTGATAAAACAAATACTTCTAGATCTACGAAAAGACTTAGATAACCACACAATAATAGTGGAGGACTTCAACACTCTGAGGAAAGCATTAGACAGATCATCAACACAGAAAACTAACAAAGAAATTCTGGACTTATATTCAACACTTGACTTAAATTCAACACTTGACTAATTGGGCATAATAGACATCTACAGAATACACCACCCATCAATCACAGAATATACGTTCTTCTCATCTGCACATGGAACATACTCGAAGATCCACCATATGCTTGACCATAAGGCAACTCTCAATAAATAAAAAAATCAAAATTATATCAAGCATACTCTCTGACCACAGTGGAATAAAAATGTAAATCAATACCCAGATTTCTCAAAAACCACAAAATTACATGGAAATTAAACAACTTGCTCCTGAGTTACTTCTGAGTAAACAACAAAATTAAGGCAGAAATTAAAAATTATTGAAATAAGTGAAAAAAGAGACACAACATATCAAAATGTCTAGGATGCAGCAAAAGCAGTGTTAGGGAGGAAAGTTTATAGGGCTAAATGCCTACACCAAGAAGTTAGAAAGATCTCAAATTAACAACCTAACATCACACCTGGAACTAGAAAGAAGGAACAAACTACTCCAAAGCCAGTCAAAAGAAAGAAAGAAGTAAAACCAGAGAACATTGAGACCCAAAATGTCATACAAAGAATCAATGAAACTAAAAGTTATTTCTTTGAAAGGATAAACAAGATTGATAGACTGCTAGCTAGATTAACAAAGAAAAAAAAGAGAGAAGATCCAAAAAAGCACAATCAGAAATACAAAAGATCTTCAGAGACTACGATGAACATCTCTATGCATACAAACTAGAAAATCTAGAGGAAATTGATACATTCTTGGAAACACACTCTCCCAAGATTGAACCAGGAAGAAATTGAAACCCTAAACAGACCTATATCAAGTTCCAAAATTGAATCAGTAATAATAATAAAGATAAAAACTTACCCACCAAAAAAAGCCTCAGACAAGAAAGATTCACAGTAGAATTCTTCCAGATATACAAAGAAGAGCTGGTACCAATTCTACTGAAATTATTCCAATAAATCAAGGAGGGACTCCTCCCTAACTCATTCTATGAAGCCAGCATCATTCTGCTACCAAAACCTAGAAGAGACACAGTGAAAAAAGAAAACTACAGGCCAGTGTTCCTGATAAACCTAGTTGTGAAAATCCTCAGCAAGATACTAGTAAACCAAATCCAACAGCACATTAAAAAGTTAATTCACCAGCCAGGCACGGTGGCTCAGGACTGTAATCCTGGCACTTTGGGAGGCCAAGGTGGGCGGATCACGAGGTCAGGAGATCAAGACCATCCTGGCTAACATGGTGAAACCCCATCTCTACTAAAAATTAGCTGGGCGTGATGGCGGGCACCTGTAGTCCCAGCTACTCGGGAGGCTGAGGCAGGAGAATGGGTGAACCCGGGAGGCAGAACTTGCAGTGAGCCAAGATTGCGCCACTGCACTCCAGCCTGGGTGACAGTATGAGACTCTGTCTCAAAAAAAAAAAAAAAAAGGTTAATTCACCATGATGAAGTAGGCGTCATTCCTGAGATGCAAGGCTGATTCAACATACACAAATAACTGTGATTCACCACATAAACAGAATTTTTAAAAAAACACACACGATCATGTCAGTAGACGTGGATAAAGTTTCTGATAAAATTCGACATCCCTTCATGATAAAAGAAAACATCAAGAAACCAGCACAAGAGGAACATACCTCAAAATAAGAGCCATCGATGTCAAACCCACAGTCAACATCACACTGAATGGGAAACCTGAAAGCATTCCCCTTGAGAACTGGCACACGACAAGAATGCCCACTCTTACCACTCCTATTCAACATAGTACTGTAAGTCTTATCCCGAGTAGTCAGTGAAGAGAGAGAGATAAAAGGCATTCAAATAGGAAAGGAAGAAGTCAAATGAACTTTCATCATGGATGATATGATTCTATACCTAGAAAACCCTGAAGTCTTCACCAAAAAGCTCCTGTACCAATAATAACACACCAATGATATTCAAGCTGAGAGCCCAATCAAGAATTCAATCCCATTTACAATAGCCACAATAAAATAAAATACCTAGGAATACATCTGCCCAAGGAGGTGAAAGATCCCTTCCAGAACTACAAACCACTAGCAAAAGAAATCATAGATGACACAAACAAATGGAAAGACATTCCATGCTCATGAGTTGGAAGAATCAATATTGTTAAAATGGTCATACTGCCCAAAGCCATCTACGGAATCAACACTATTCCTTTAAAGCTACCAATGTCATTTTTCACAGAATTTTAAAAAACTATTCTAAAATTCATATGGAACAACAACAACAACAAAAGGCCGGAATAGCCAAAGCAAATCTAAGCAAAAAGGACAAAGCTGGAGGCATCACATTACCCAATTTCAAACTGTGCTATAAGGCTACAGTAACTAAAACAGTATGGAACTGGTACAAAAGCAGACATATAGACCAATGGAACAGAATAGTGAGCCCAGAAATAAAGCTGCAGATCTATAGCCGTCTGATCTTTGGCAAAGTTGACCCAAAAAAAGAAAAAAAAATGAATGGGGAAAGGACTTCCTATTCAATAAATGGTGCTGAGATAGCTGTCTAGCCATACGCAGAAGACTGAAACTGGACCCCTGCCTTTGGTCATATATAAAAATTAACTCGAGATGGATTAAAGATTTAAATGTAAGACCTCAAACTATAAGAATCCTAGAAGAAAACCTTGGAAACACCATTCTGAACATTGATCTTGGGAAATAATTTTTGATTAAGTCCTCAAGAGCAGGGGTCCCCAACCTTTTTGACATCAGGGACCGGTTTTGTGGAAGACAATTTTTCCATGATGGTGGGGCAGGCAGGGTGTGGTTTCAGGATAAAACTGTTCCACTCAGATCATCAGGCATTAGATTCTCACAAGGAGTGTGCAACCTAGATCCCTCTCATGTGTAGTTCACAATAGGGTTCACATTCCTATGAGAACCTAATGCCACTGCTGATCTGACAGGAGGTGGAGCTCAGGTAGTAATGCTCTCTTGCACCTCCCCTCCTGCTGTGCAGCCAGGGTCCTAACGGGCCACAGACCAGTACCAGTCCACAGCCCAGGGCTTGGGGAACTCTGCCCAAGAGCAATTTCAACAAAAACAAAAATTCACAAGTGGGACTTAATTAAACTAAAGAGCTTCTGCACAGCCGAAGGAACTATCAACAGAGTGAGCAGACAATCTACAGAATGGTAGAAAATATTAGCAAACTATGCACCCAACAAAGGTCTAATATTCTGAATCTATGAGGAACTTAAATAATTGAACGAGCAAAAAACAAATAACCGTATTAAAAAATGGGCATAAGACATGGACACTCCTCAAAAGCAGACATACAAGTGGCCAACAAACATGAAAAAATGCTCAACATCACTATACATCAGGGAAATGCAAATTAAAGCCACAATGAGATACCATCTCGCACCAGTCAGAATGGCTATTACTAAAAAGTCAAAAAACAACAGATGCTGCAGAATCTGCAGAGAAAAGGAAACACTTATACATTGTTGGTGGGAATATAAATTAGTTTAGCCACTGTGGAAAGCAGTTTGTAGATTTCTCAAAGAATTTAAAACAGAGATGCCATTCAACCCAGCAGTCCCATTACTGGGTATTTATCCAAAAGAAAATAAATCATTTTACCAAAAAACACATGAACGCATGTTCATTATAGCACTATTCACCATGACGAAGACATGGAATCAACCTAGGTGCCCATCAACAGTGGTCAACAGTGCGTTGTATAAGAAAAATGTGTATATACACACACACACACAAAAACACACACTATGGAATAGTATGCAGCCACGATGAAAAGGAAATAATGTCGTCTGCAGCAACATGGATGCAGCTGCAGGCTATTATCCTAAGTAAAGTAACGCAGAAACAAAAAACCAAATGTTGCATGTTCTCAGTTATAAGAGTTAATCACTGGGTCCTCATGTACGTAAAGATGGCAACACGAGAAACTAGAGATTACTAGAGTTGGGGAGAAGGAGGCAGACAAGGTTGAAAAGTTAGCTATTGGGTACTATGCTGAGTACTCATGTGATGGGGTCAATTACACCCAAACTCCAGCATCACACAATATATCTAGTAACAAAACTGCACATGTTCCCCCTGGATCTTAAAGAAAAGTTGCAATTACTGAACAAAAATAGTTAAAAGTAAAATACCTAATATCAAGTGAGGATGTAGAACAACCGGAAACTTCACACATTATTGGTAAGAGTATAAAATGTTACAACTCCCTTTGGCAAAAGTTCTGGTGGTCTCTTATAAAACTAAACATATACGTCACTATAATTCATCAATTCTACTCCTAGGTTTTCACCTAAGAGAGATAAAAGACACATCCACAAAAAGATTTGCATGAAAACATTTATAACAACTTTATCATAATAAACAGAACCTGGATATAAGATACATATCCTTCAATAATTGAATAGGTAAACAAATTGCAATATATTCATACAAGGGAGTACTACTCAGCAAAAAAATAAAAATAAGAAGCAGCAAACAAACCAAAACCTCCAAAACATACTATTAATATATGCAGCAAAATGAATGAATCTCAAAAATACTATGTTGCAACAAAAAAGCCAGACACGAAAGAGTATATACAGTACATACTGCAGTAAGACATTATCTCATGGCTATTACCAAAAGACAAAAGATAAGCTTTGGTAAGAATATGGAGAAAAGGGAGCTCTTGCACAGTGTTGGTGGGAAATTGGTACAGCCATTATGCAAAACAGTATGCAGATTTCTCAAAAAATTAAAAATAGAACTACCATATGATTTTGCAATCTTACTTCTGGGTATGGATCCAAAGAAAATGAATGCATGAAAATGAATGAATGAATGAATGAATGAGAGATGTCTGCACTCCCATGTTCATTGCAGCATTATTTACAATAGTCAAAAGATGTAATCAACCTAATTGTCTGCTGATGGGTGAATGGATAAAGAAAATGTGGTATACATAATGGAGTATTATTCCATCTTTAAAAACAAAGAAAAGAAGAAAATTCTGCCATTAGGAATAACATGGATGAACCTGGAAGAGATTCTTAGAGGGTAAGGAGGGTGTAGAAAGAGGGTAGCCCAGCCTGATGCCGTGGCTCAGGCCTGTGATCCCAGCACTTTGGGAGGCCGATGCAGGTGGATTACTTGAGGTCAGGAGTTCAAGACCTGCCTGGCCAACATAGTAAAATCCCGTCTCTACGAAATATACGAAAATTAGCAGGGCATGGTGACTCGTGCCTGTAGTCCCAGCTACTTGGGAGGCTGTGACAGGAGAATCACTTGAACCTGGGAGGCAGAGGTTGTAGTGAGCCAAGATTGTGCCACTGAACTCCAGCCTGGGTGCTAGGGTGAGACTCCATCTCAGAAAAGAAAGAAAGGAAGGAAGGAAGGGAGGGATGGAGGGAGGGAGGAAGGAAGGAAGGAAGGTAGGTGAGCAGCCCAAGTGGAAAAAAAACACAAATGAAAGCGAAAGTTGAATGTTCACTTGGCACTGGATCTTCCGCCGCCTTGGATCGTTCACACTTCTCCTATGTCTTCTCTTTATGATGAGATTCAAACTCTTCAAGGGTAGTGATGTGTCTCATAAACGTTTGCATTTCCCAAAGCTCCCCGTGCTGTCTGATATACAGACAGACAGATAGAAATGAGAGTGAGCTGTGATTTAGAATATTTTCCACTGGATTTTACATGTCATGCCTGGAATGACTGACTGTAAATTTCATACGAATGAAGACTTCTATGTTTCCCAGAGCCTACCACAGCACCTGGCACATAGAATAATAAATATTCATTGATTAACTGAAGTGTACACTAGAGAGAAAAATAAATGCTGTCTTCTCAAGGCCCTATTGTCTCCCCCACCACCATCTCCTAGCAGTGGAAACGTTTAAATATGCTTTTTG
Organism: Macaca nemestrina; assembly: GCF_043159975.1. NCBI lineage: Eukaryota > Metazoa > Chordata > Mammalia > Primates > Cercopithecidae > Macaca > Macaca nemestrina. The sequence goes on from NC_092127.1 coordinate 159,069,620, forward strand.
TTGTTTTACAGCCGTTTGCATTTAAATTGGGCGTGTCATTGTCACATTTCATTAGCTATTCCTCATACCAGCCCTGTGAGGTTGGCACTGTTATCTGCACTTTACAGGCAAGGGCACTGAGAGGTGAAACAACTTGCCTGGGATCAGATGGCTAAGTGGGCTGCTGGAAGAAGTGGATTTCAGTGTATACATTTGCCTTCCTGCCTGCTTCGCCTGTCCACAGAGGTCTGTGACTTTGAACATGATAACAAAATGTAGATTTTAGACTTTGAAAATCATTTGAATGATACTAATTCCAGAAAAGACAATTGAGGTCAGATTTTAATTTTTGGACTTGATTGTTTTTTATGAGGAGATTTTTGAGATACTTTAACTGGCCTTCCTAGACCCAAGGTCTTTGAAATGTTCACCCTGTGCAGAGATGCAGCACCATTCTTTCCTGCTCAACTCCGCTGCCTCTCAGAAGTCCCTCTGTCTTCAGCAACCTTCCAGGAGAGCCCACCCATATAATGGAACCTGTAAACAATATTTAAATAGGAGTAAAACTATTGTATGAAGCTGGAAGGGATTCAGGGCTTATCTACTTAAGAAAAATTTGACATGGCCCATGAACTTCCTAAAATTCTATGTATAAACAATTATGAGTGCAGAGGCATATGGCTTTTTTTTTTCCTGAGAAGTTTAAGCTTTTGGACCATTCTTTTAAAAACTGGTTATGTCCCTAACAGACTGGAAAATTGAAGCTCTGCGAGTTTAAGAAACTTACCTTAATCATCACACAATAAGGCAAGAACAGTGCTCAGTCCAGAACCTCAGCTCTCCCTTGTGACAGCAGAACTCTGACCATTATCTTGATTCCTGGAACATGCATTTAGCTTGAAGAATTATACCCATGGGCTCTTTAAGCCATTTACTTTATTCTAAAGAATAGGTTTCTCACGCCTGTAATCCCAGCATTTTGGGAGGCCGAGGCGGGCGGATCATGAGGTCAGGAGATCGAGACCATCCTGGCGAATACGGTGAAAACTCATCTCTACTGAAAATACAAAAAAATTAGCCAGGGGTGGTGGCGGGTGCCTGTAGTCCCAGCTTCTAGGGAGACTGAGGCAGGAGAATGGCGTGAACCCAGGAGGCGGCAGAGCTTGCAGTGAGCGGAGATCGCACCACTGCACTCCAGCCTTGGTGACAGAGCGAGACTCCGTCTCAAATAAATAAATAAATAAATAAATAAATAAATAAATAACGAATAGGTTTCCCCAAAATGATATCCCCTATCAAGATAAAACCACTGGCACTCCCCTGGAGGACAATTGGCTGAGGTAGCTCTTTTTATTAAGGGAAAGGTTACCCACTATTATATACCTCATTATTAAGGAAAGGTTACCCTTTCCCTTAATAGCAGAAGGGAGCAACAGCAGTTTCCAGAATTCCCATTTCTGATAACTCTGCCCAATGGGATTAACAATTCTATTATTGCATCACCCACTAACTCCCTATGTGATACCAGATGATTCAATGAAGACAAGTGATTTTCGACCTTGGCAGCACTTTAGATTCACCCGGAAGAGCTTTTAAAGATCCCCATGCCCATGACCAGACCACACCCTGGACCAATTAAATCCAAATCCGTGGAGGAAGGACTCAGGCAAGAGGGTTTTCTTTGTTGTTGTTTTTGTTTTAAAGATCCTCAAGTGGGCCGGGCGTGGTGGCTCAAGCCTGTAATCCCAGCACTTTGGGAGGCCGAGACGGGCGGATCACAAGGTCAGGAGATCGAGACCATCCTGGCTAACATGGTGAAACCCCGTCTCTACTAAAAATACAAAAAACTAGCCGGGCGAGGTGGCGGGCGCCTGTAGTCCCAAACTAGCCAGGCGAGGTGGCGGGCGCCTGTAGTCCCAGCTACTCCGGAGGCTGAGGCAGGAGAATGGCGTGAACCCGGGAGGCGGAGCTTGCAGTGAGCTGAGACCCGGCCACTGCACTCCAGCCTGGGCGACAGAGCGAGACTCCGTCTCAAAAAAAAAAAAAAAAAAAAAAAAAGATCCTCAAGTGACTCCAATGTGCAAAGTTGAGAACCACTAATAGAAAGAAGTAAGAGAGGAAAAGAAATCGTATTTCTAAGGCACCTATTACATACCAGGTGCTTTACATGTGTTAGTTCGTTTACTCCTCACTGACTCAGAGAGGCTGTATAACTTCTCCAAAATCACACAGCTGGAAAGTGGCAAGGTCCGGTTTTAAGTTCAGGTTATTATACTTCCTAAGGCATGCTTTTATCACAGGAACGGATGGTTTCTTGAAGGTTATTTGTGAAACATAGGTTTAGTGAGGATTAAATGAGGTGCCACCCATTAAGCGCTTGGCACACAGTCAGTGGGCCTGAAGACTCGTTCTGTCTGTAGCTCAGCCTAAGCATTTTTCTTGGATGCTCCTCTTGACTCATGCTATGACATGACACCAAGACACCAAGGTCAGGGAGCTTCATGTTAACCCCAGCAGCTATGCAGTTATAACACCCCTGATACATAAATCATGTTATATTAGAATTTCTTTCTTTTCTTTTCTTTTTTTTTTTTTTTTTTTTGAGATGGAGTCTTGCTCTGTTGCCCAGACTGGAATGCAATGGCGTGACCTCCGCTCACCACAAGCTCTGCCTGCTGGGTTCACGCCATTCTCCTGCCTCAGCCTCCCTAGAAGCTGGGACTACAGGTGCCCACCACCACGCTTGGCTAATTTTTTGTATTTTTAGTAGAGACAGGGTTTCACTGTGTTAGTGGGGATAGTCTCGATCTTCTGACCTCGTGATATGCCCGCCTCAGCCTCCCAAAGTGCTGGGATTACAGGTGTGAGCCACTGCACCCAGCCTATATTGGAATTTCATTGTATGGGGATGTTAAATTTTAGGGAACATAAATTGATGGAACGTGTAACTGAAAATATTTCCTACCTATTACATTCATTTTTTAGAAGCTCTTTATACACATTAATGCCCTGTAGTCATTACTTCCCTCTCTCATGATTATGGGATAAACGGAATTCTTCATTTAACAGATGGGAAAGTTAGCAATGGTGGCATGACCCTGTTATGCAGTTGAAACCTGGTGTAAGGTTTCATTCATCCATCCATCCGTCCATTTATCCATGCATCCATGACCTTCACAGGATAAGGTCAGGGTACTGTGCCCTACCACTTGTAAAGATTTGCTGTCTCTTCCGGTCTATACGTGAGAGTCATAAACCATTAAATTTTTTTTTTAATCAATTAGTGGCACTCAAACAGTAATGGATGGAGCAGGGTCCTCTTCAGGGTGAGACCTGTTTTGGCATCTGAGGAGTGGAGGCAATGACTTTGTCCACCATGTCTCTCTGTGCTAACTAGTGCTGAAGGAATCACAGGCCAGGCATTGTCCTAGATGCTTTGTGGCAGGTGAGTCAGTAAGTATTCAAACCAGGCAGTCTGGATCCAGAGTATGATTTCTATGTACAGCATTAATCCTTGGGAACCACAAGAGAGCTGGGGAACTGTCACAGAGGGAGAACCTCAGAGGAGAAGGGCATAAGGCATGTGGCTGATCATGTTCATGTCCCTTTCTTTCCTTTGTCCCCCGTTCCTCCAAATCACTGTTCATCAACCTCTTTCTGAGAAAGAAGGAACCACAAAGAGTCAGAGATAGTCTTTTCTGATGAGAGGAGAGGAGAAGGACCAACAATCTATCTCCTCTTCACACTGTATTCATTTCTTCAGCCTGCATTGAGTGCTGGCTATGTAAGTGACATGGGTTTTCAACTCTTTGCACACGTTAATGTAGAAAAGTGCAGTCACTTGCCCAAGGTTCACTGCTATGAGGGGTGAGCCTGGAGGGGACCCGGGCAGTCTGACCCTACAGTTGTGCTCTGAGCATAGGCTAATGCAGGCACCAAACCTTATCAAACTGATGACATGCAGTGCCAGGCTTCTGACTTCTGGTAGTTTCTACTCATTTAAAGGAATTTTTAGTAGAGCTTTTTGGTAGAATATAATAATTCATGTAAACCAAAATTAAATTTTCATCAGAGAAAGATCAGTGACCTTATGTATTAGTCCATTCTCACATTGCTATAAAGAAATACCTGAGACTGCATAATTTATAAAGAAAAGACGTTTAATTGGCTGATGATTGCACAGGCTGTACAGGAGGCATGGCAGCATCTGCTTCTGGGGAGGCCTCAGGGAGCTTTTACTCATGGCAGAAGGCAAAGAAGGAGCAGGAGTCTTATACAGCAGGTGCAGGACAGTGTGGGGGAGGCGCCACCCACTTTTAAACAACCAGATGTCATGTAAACTCACTTATTGTGCCATACCAAGGGGGGATGGTGCTAAACCATTCATGAGAGCCCACCCCCATGATCCAATCACCTCCCACTAAGCCCCACCTGCAACATTGGGGATTACAATTGAACATGAGATTTGGGTGGGGACACAGATCAAAATCACATCATTCTACCTCTGGCCCCTCCCTAATCTCATGTCTCCCTCAAATTGCAAAATACAATCATGCCTTCCCAGCAATCCCCCAAATTCTCAACTCATTCCACCATTAACTCAAAAGTTCAAAGTCCAGAGTCTCATTCGAGACAAGGCTAGTTCTTTCAACCTATGAGTCTGTAAAATCAAAAACAAGTTAGTTACTTCCGGCTGGGTGTGGTAGCTCAGGCCTCTAATCCCAGCACTTTGGAAGGCCAAGGTGGGTAGATCATGAGGTCAAGAGATTGAAACCATCCTGGCCAACCAACATGGTGAAACCCTGTCTCTACTAAAAATACAAAAATTAGCTGGTCATGGTGGTGCATGCCTGTAATCCCAGCTACTCAGGAGGCTGATGCAGGAGAACCACTTGAACCTGGGAGACAGAGGCTGCAGTGGGCCGAGATAGCACCACTGCTCTCCAGCTCAGGTGACAGAGTGAGACTCCATCTCAAAAAAAAAAAAAAAAAAAAACAAGTTAGTTACTTCCAAGGTATAACAGAGATACAGGCATTGGCTAAATACTGCCATTCCAAAAGAGAGAAATTGGCCAAAAGAAAGGGGATACAAGCCCTGTACAAATCCAAAACGTAGTAGTTCAGTCATTAAACCTTAAAGCTCTAAAATAATCTTATTTGACTCCATGTCTTACCTTTAGGGCACATTGTTGCAAGGAGTGGGCTCCCAAGGCCATGGGCAGCTCTGTCCCTGTGGCTTTGCAGGGTTCAGACCCTGAGGCTGCTCTCGTGGGCTGGTGTTGGATGCTTACAGCATTTCCAGGCTCAGGGTGCAAGCTGTTGGTGAATCTACCATTCTAGGATCTGGAGGAGAGTGGCCCTCTTCTCACAGCTCCACTAGGTAGTGCACTAGTGGGGACTCTGTTCAGGGGCTCCAACCCCACATTTCCCCTCTGCTCTGCCCTAGTAGAGGTTTTCCATGAGGGCTTTGCCCCTGCAGCAGGCTTCTGCCTGGATATCAAGGCTTTTCCATACATCCTCTGAGATCTAGGTGGAGGCTCCCAAGCCTCAACTCTTGCACTCTGTGTGCCCTGGGGCTTAATACCACATGGAAACCCTCTGAAGCAGTGGTCTGAGCTGCACCTGGGCCCCTTTGAGCCATGGCTGGAGTTGGAGCATTTGGAATGCAGGGAGCAGTGTCCTAAGGCTGCACAGGCAGTGGGGCTCTGGGTCTAGCACATGAAACCATTCTGTCCTCCTAGGCCTCTGGGCCTGCATTGGGAGGGGCTACCAAGAAAGTCCCTGAAATGCCCTCAAGGCCTTTTCTTCATTGTCTTGGCCATTATCATTTGGCTCCCTTTTTACTTATGCAAATTTCTGCAGCTTGCTTGAATTCCTCCCCTAAAAATGGGCCCCTCTTTTCTATCACATGACCAGGCTGCAAATTTTCCATACTTTTAAGCTCTGCTTCCCTTTGAAATATAAATTCCAATTTCAGGTCATTTCTTTGCTCACACATATGAGCATATGTGTTTAGAAGCAGGCAGGTCACATCTTGAATGGTTTGCTGCTGAGAAATTTCTTCCACCAGATACACTAAATCTCCTCTCTCAAGTTCAAAGTTCCACAAATCCCTAGGGCAGGAGAACAATTCAACCTAGCTTTTCCCTAAGGAATAACAAAAGTGACTTTTTTCCATTTCCCGATAAGTTTCTCATCTCCATCTGAGACCATCTCAGCCTGGACATCTCTGTCCATATCACTATCAGAATTTTGGTCATGATAACTCAACAAGTCTTTAGAAAGGTTCCAACCTTTCTTAATCTTTCTGTCTTCTTCTGAGCCCTCCACACTCTTCCAACCTCTGCTAATTACTTAGTTCCAAAGTCACTTCCACATTTTCAGGTTTCTTTTTAGCAATGTCCCACTTCTTGGTACCAATTTTCTGTATTAGTTTGTTCTTGCATTGCTATAGAAAAATACGTGAGACTAGGTAATTTACAAAGAAAATTGGTTCGTGGTTCCACAGGCTGTACAGGAAGCTGGCAGCAACTGCTTCTGGGGAGGTCTCAGGGAGCTTTTACTCATGGAAGAAGGCAAAGCAAGAGCATGTGTCTTACATGGCAAAAGCAGCATCAAGAGGGAGTATCATGAGATCTGGTTGTTTACAAGTATTTAGTACTTGTAAACAACCAGATCTCATGAAAACTCACTCATTGTACAGTATCAAAGAGGGATAGCACTAAACCATTCATGAGAACCCCACCCCCATGATCCAGTCACCTCTCACCAGGCCCCACATCCAACAGTGGGGATTAGAATTGAACATGATATTTGGGTGTGGACACAGATCCAAACCATATCACTTTAAAACAGAAAGCCTCCTTCTGGAGAAGCCTCATTATGCACCTTTTTTGTTTCTGTCAATCCTGCTCTGGGTCCTTGTCTGAGCTTTACACTCATATGTTTGTTCCTTGTGTTAATGAGGGTGCCACTAGCTGCTATTGCAAAGCTCTAATATATAGCTTGCTTAACAACATCAGCTTTTATTTCACATTTCCATAAACAGCTAAGGCAATTTCAGGTCAGGCAGGGTTGGATGGGGCAGGGACTCTGCTCAAACACAGACAGACAGGAGTTCCATCTTTCTCAGAACAGGGATCCTGAGGGTGCTGTATTAGTCTGTTCTCACACTGCTATAAAGAAATACCTAAGACTGGGTAATTTATTTTTAAAAAGTGGTTTAATTGGCTCATGGTTCTGTGGGATGTATCAGCTTCTGCTCCTGGGGAGGCCTCAGGAAACTTACATTGATGGTGAAAGGTGATGGGGAAGCAAGCACCATATATTCACATGACCAGCAGGAGAGACAGAGTGCCAAGGGGCAGGTGCTACACACTTTCAAACAACCAGATCTCATAAGAATGCTATCACGAGACAGCACTAGGGGGATGGTGCTAAATAATTAGAAACCACCCAATGATCAAATCACCTCCCACCAAGCCCAACCTACAACACTGAGAATTACAATTCAACATGAGATTTGGGTGAGGACACAGAACCAAACCATATCAGATGGTCTGTTCATTGACACTGAGCTGGCAAAGGGGAGACCACCTGGGGGAATGCACAGGAGAGATTTTTATAGGCCAGGCCTAGAGGTTGTGCTTTTCACTTCTGTTCACATTTCATCAACTGGCATTCGGTCCTAGGACCACACCTTAGAATGAGGAAGGCTGGCAAATGTGCCCAGTCATGTGCTCAACAAGAAAAAAGGTTTCATTTTATTCACGTTCCCTTTCTTTCTTTTGTTTTGTTTTTGGATTTTATGATTGCTGTTTTATGGCCAATGGTTTCAGGGCTGAAAGTTGCCAGGAGATAAAAGGATAAGAAGTTGAATCTCCTAGTATGATTTGTGTAGAATATTAATTCTAAACGTGAAATAATCATAACTCATTTTTATTGTGTGCTTACTATGCACCAAACTGTACTAGGCACCCTTCCCCTACATGGCTGAATTTAATCCTATAGCAGCCTTGCATGTGAGTTTTGAAGTATATCAACAGTTCATTGCAGGATGCTATGGCTCTGCTCTTCTAAAGGGAATAGGGAGCAAATGGGCTGGAGCACTGCAGGTCCATTCTCCACCCTACTTTCCCTTCTTGTGTGTCCAGGAGGTTGATTTTCATGGACAATACTTCCAGACTTCATTGTCCTCTGGCTTCTGGTCAGATTTGTCTAATAGGAGGCACCAATAGGAGATCAGAGTTGGGTATAAAGTTTCTAGGCTGCCCTGTGGCTTCTCAGTAGCTGTGACTCTATGGTCACGTAGCTGCCACTCTCCCACTGCTGCAGATCTCACCAGATTGCCAAAGAGGACTCTCTTTCTACCCCTCCAAGCCTGGGATTACAGCAGCTTTCTGCTGCTGATACTGCCTTGGTGTTTCTCTACCCTTTGACTGGTGCCTTCTTCCTCCCCACACCTCCACAAATAGTGCTTTCCATGAACTCTCTTCAGTTACTCCTTGGAGAGAGCTGTCTCTGTCTTACTGGTTCCTGATTGATTCAACCAGAACCTGGAAAACTTATGTTGCATCCTTTTTTAAACAAACAAACAAACAAACAAACCTTTATTTATTATAGTTTCTGCTTTGGAGTCAGGGAGACCTAGTTATGAATCCTAGTTTGCTCACTTACCAGTTTGTGTGATCTCAAACAAGTAACTTAGCCCCTTACTATGAGTGAGTCATAGTTTACTCACTCAAAATAAAAGATAATGGTTTGTGAAGATTAAAAAAAAAAAAGAATATGCAAACTACCTAGACCAGTGTTTGGCACATAGTAGGCAATTCATAGAATTGAAAATGGGAAATGATGTCATGGAAATATGTCTGATATGGTTTGGCTATATCCCCACCCAAATCTCATCTTGAATTCCCACGTGTTGTGGGAGGAGCCCAATAGGAGTTAATTGAATCATGGGGGCAGGTCTTTCCCCTGCTGTTCTTATGAGAGTAAATCTCACAAGAGCTGATAGTTATTATAAGAGGGAGTTTTCCTGCACAAGCTCTTTTTGCTTGCTGCCATCTATGTAAGATGTGACTAGCTCCTTCTTGTCTTCTACCATGATTGTGAGGCGTCCCCAGCCATGTGGAACTGTAAGTCCAATTAAACGTTTTTATTTTGTAAATTGCCCAGTCTTGGGTATGTCTTTATCAGCAGTGTGAAAATGGACTAATACAATGTCCAACAATAAATTATTAAATTAGTTTAAATTAATCTATACATTGCACATTGAGCTGACAGACACTTTTAAATCCCAATATAATGATATAACAAAAAGGCACACAATACAAGTGAATGTAGAAAATCTGGTAAAACCTTTATGAAGGGCATTTTATCTATAGGTCTATAAAGCCTATAAAATGGGCATTCCCTTTAATCCAGCAATTCACAGCTATTTTAAGAATTTATCCTAAGGAAATAATCAGATAAAGATGCATCTACAAACATGTTCACACTATTATTGTTTACCATGGTTAAAAATGGAAAATAACAAATATTCGACAATAGGGAATTGGTTAGATAAACCTTGGAATATCCATGCAATCATGAGTAGATGGATAATTGATATAGAAAAATGGCCATAGCACATTGGTAAGTAAAATAATCAGTTACAAAACTGTTTCTGGAGCTTTACTCCACATTTTTGTAAAACAATAAAAAAGAGGAAAAATTGAAGGAATATATGTTGAAATATTGATTTTGGTTATTTCTGGATGGTAGGATTACAGATGCTATTTTATCCCATTCTTATTATTTTTCCTGTATTTTCTAACTTTTTAAAATAATGAAATTTTTAAAGATAACATTGTCCTTGGCTGCCAGCAACAAAAATTCAAACAATAGTGGTTCGGCAGCTCAACGATGCCAAGACCAATATCTGAAATGTTTATGACTTTTCCTTCATGGCCTTCATGTGGCCATTGTACCCACCAGTTATCACATATTCATTCATAGAGAGAGGAAAGAAACAGGAAGGACTGTCTCAGGAAAACACAAACGAGAACGCCATCACAGATTTAGCATTAACTGGCCAGATTTGTGTCACATAGCCATCCCCGGCTGGAAAGTGGAAGGAGGGATGGGGGTGTGTGTGTGTTAGGAATTGGGGCTGAGTCAGCCACTTTGCAATGTCTGCTATAAAGAGGTATTGCTGGGAGGCTGAGGCAGGAGAATCACTTGAATCCGGGAGGTGGAGGTTGCAGTGAGCCAAGATCGTGCCACTGCACTCCAGCTTGGGTGACAGAGTGAGACTTCGTCAAAAAAAAAAAAAAAAAATAGACATTGCATTGATAATTTAAAAAGTTAGAGTTATTAAAATGTTAAAAAAAAAAAAAGTTACTTTTTTTGCTTTGACTACTTTAATGCTCTCCTTCCTCCAGCCACCCTTCCACCCACTTAGGCTGCAACAGTCAGCAATTTCACATTCACTGAGCCAAGGGAGTGAGGAAGAATGAAGAAACCTGAGAGGAGGCTGCACCCTCTTAGGTGGTAGGAGTGGAGAGAGGGCAGTGTGCCAAAGGACTGGAAATCAGCTTGCTTGTTCAGTCAACCTCATCTAGATCTCTCTGGTCTGAGGTTCTGGCTGTGAAAGCTTATCAACAGAGGCTTTTGCAACTTCAATACTTCTGGCCCTGCTGTTACTTTTCAGTCTGTGCAGAACTGGCCCTGGTATTTCATTTGGCTGCTTTGGTCTCAGCAGGCCTTCCCAAATAAATAACATACCCATGAGACCTACTGAGGGAATGGACTAGATTGTCTGGGTTCAGTTCCTGGCTGTGCAGGTACCTGTTATGGTCCTTGGACCAGTTACTTAAGGTCTCTGTGTTTCTGCTTCCTCAAATGTAAGATGGGAATAATAAATAATAGTATATATTTCATAGGGTTGTTATAAAAGATTGGATGAGTCGGTATTTGCCAAGTGCTTGGAATATGCCTATCACATAGTAAGCATTATACAAGTATTTGTTTAAAAATAAATAAATAAATATGAGAAAGGCAGAAACAGCCATAAGCTGTCTGGGCCCCATTTGTTTGAGGTTACAACTTACTTGGCATAAAGCTGAGGCATCTAAAGCTACAAAGAGGGTCGAATTTTCTTTTGTTCCATGCTGGCTGAACCTCGTGGTCCCAGCAGTAGGAAGGAAAGCTTAGGAAGCTAAGAGCCATGAAACAGCTGCTGAGTGGCAGGACTTCCTAATGGCTTTCTGTGTAGCAGATCAGTTAAGTCTAATGAGGCAGGTGCTATCACTGCCCTCATTTTACAGATGGGGAAACTGAGGCTTAGAGAGGTGGAGTAACTTGGCCACAGTCACACACTATGAGTGGTGAAGCTGAGACTGAACCCCAGCAATGTGTGACTTTCAAGTGTGGATATTCCATTTTAAGAATGATGTTTACGCAGGGAGACTTCACTTTACATGGTTCTAAAAGGTTAGAGTATACATCAATCTCTAGTTTAAAGATACTGAGGGCACTTTCATTTAACACGCCCTAGTAGCAAATTTTCCTGTAAAATGTTTAATTTCTCTCTGTTTAATTTAGTTTGGCAAGTTTGAATTTTTACATATTGTGTTTTCTTACAGTGTAGTGCACCTCTATTGTTCAAAAAAATAAATTTCAGACCTGGAACTTAGTGAAATTCTGAGGTTTTGTGGGTTGTCCTTTAAAAAATATTTTTTCAATCTCTTTTCTTCCTTTCTTCGTTCCTGCCTTCCTTTTTCCTTGCTTCCTTCTTTCCTTTCTTTTCTTCTTCCTGTTCCTCCTCCTCCTCCCCTCCCTCCCTTCCTTTCCTTCCCTCTCTCCCTCCCTTCCTTTCCCTCCCTCCCTCCCTCCTTCCCTCCCTTCCTTTCCCTTCCTCCCTCTGTCTCTTCCTTTCCCTCCCTCCCTCTCTTCTTTTCCCTCCTTCCTTCCCTCCCTTCCTTTCCCTCCTTCCCTCCCTTCTTTTCCCTTCCTTCCTTCCTTCTTTCCTTCCTTCCTTCCTTGCTTAAGTCAGGAATACATGATCTAAAGATCTTTCTGTGTCCTTCTAAAATAGCTGAAGCTCAAAGTCAGTAATTACTAGCAAAAAATGACCATTTTGTTGCCAATTCTGGGCACATTATCTTGAAGCTCAAAGCCTGGCCTAAACCAACTGAAATTATAAATAATTAACATCATGAATATCTCACAGGTCCAAATTCCTTCACAAGTAACCGCAGAATTCCTTTCTGTTCTCTGATCTGTCAATGCTATCATAATGCCAGTTCCAAAGACATAGAAGCAAATATTGCTCAATGTTTTTATTAATGACTATGATCATGTTCAAGCAAATTGTGAATGTTCAAGGCACATTCCCTGTTCTTTCTCTTTAAGAAAAAAACTCACTAAGCCCCACCCTACCCCACCCTTAGCTTTGAAAGGTCTGAAGTCAGTGGTGCCTGAGATACAGCCAAGATAAAATGAATTGAAAACAAAATGAGCTTTTTTTTTTTTTTTTTTTGAAACTTTTGTTTCCAGCTTATAGACACTCCCACCTCAAGTTGCAGAATCCCAGGGATCTGACCCAGTGTCACCTCCAGCCCCAGTGGGGCCTTCTCCCAGGCCCTGGGCCTGTCCTATGTAGGCTGAGGCCCCTCCCAGGTCAGTCCCTACCCCCATTGGAGGCGAATTAACTCTTTCAGGGGAAGACGCGTGCTGGCTTCCAACGTGCCAGTCTCCTACTCTGCAGGCTAATCTTTTCCCCTTTTATGCTTTTGGCTTCATACTAGTCCTCATTCTTCTGCCAGGGGGTTAGAGGGTACAAATAGCCAAGAAGCACTTGCAAGAAGGCTCTGAAGTTCACATCTTGTGGGTAGGGTCAGCAGTAGGCAGGAGAGACCTGGGAGAGAGATTAGGTGAAACATTAGCCACAACCTTTTGGATTCAGTCCAGTGTCTTTCAATTATTTCTTTATATGCTTTGGGTACTGGGCTTATTTGGCATGAGACAGGCATCCATTAGAAGATTTCACAATGATTTGCCATGTTACAGTTCTAAACATGCGAACTCATCACCAAAGAAAATTTATGTTTTTACCGCCTTTTCCTCCCATCTCTCCCTGGGGAGCTGCAGGAAAAAGCAATCCAAACGAATTAATCAAAATGACTAGGTAATGCTCTAAAAATAATAAACGTCGCTGTAGTCTGGATCTTTTTCAAGTTTGAGCTTATTTTGTGAGCTTGAATATCCATACGTCAAAGCCCATGTGTATGTATATATTTTTATTAGAGGGATGTGGACTTTGCATGAGGACAGGTAAGTTACTAAGACACACAAATGCAATTGCTCTCATAATACTAAACTGCATTTCGACTAAGTTAATTAAGCTACTTGGCCAATGGAGAGGCGAAGGGTAGGTGCCTTAATGATTCCTTAACTTGTCTCATAAGCCAGCCTTGCAAATTAGGATAGGCTACAGAACTTGAGCTCTGAAAACAAAGCAAGACAGAAATTGAGGTGCAGACTTAGAACGATAACAAAAAAGAAAAATACATGTTGTGTCTCCTTGAGCTTCTCTTACCTACTGCATAAGACATTGCTAGACAAAAACAAAAGAACTGGAAAAAGTTGAAAATTTATTCAAAAAAGTTAGTAAATAATAATAGAAAATAAGCAAGCAAGAAACTATTATTATCATCATATTTTCAAAATATCTTCTAAGAGATCAGCTCCAAAAGAACGTTTTAATATGAAAAGAAACCTGTAGCTGAATCCTGAGTTTTCAAGGCCTTCATGTATTGTGAGAAGGCAATTAGATCAACATTAGGGTGAGGCCGAGGGGGAAAAATCTGTATATTTATTTACTAGCTCTGGCAGCAGAGAAAGTGGTGATAATCGGAGTAGAGTCTCTTCTTATTTTAAATGATGCAGTTCTCTGATTTTCAATTGACCTTTTTCCCTAATGTATGCCCCAAATACCCACAACCAAGATGTTTAAAAATCTGGATCCAAACCATCCACAGCCCTTGATGATAATTTATCCATGTCAGGCAGGGCGACAAGGCCCCTGTGATTGTGAGAAAAAATTAGGAGCAAGGATTCCCCAGCTTTATTGTGCATGTCCTTCGTCTCTGGATCTGATCCCTGATGTTATTGGGCTAAATCACAAGGTTATTTCCCACCTAAGAAATCTCATCTGGCTTGAGAATGCTCCTTAGATAATTTCAGCTTCTTTATTCTCCAAAAAAGGTTGATCGCAGTGTTACTAACCCCAACCTACTTTAGCCAGCCTCCATTAATCATGGCTGGCAGGAGAGACTAGAGGGTCATGGGTAATTGAATTCCAGCCAACCTTCAAACCTCATTCAAGTCAACCCTTTGACCTCTTTGCTGACCAAATCTGCTGCCAGAGCTAGTAAATAAATATTGCTTTTTAATTAGAAGAAGCATTTTTCGAGAGCCTACTATGTGTTAGCTTTGTGAGAGAGGCAACCATTATCTCACTTCATCCATTCATTCTGTCCACACTTCCATTGGAACCCAGACACAAGGAATTAACAGATAGTGGAGAGGAGTATAAAGGTCAACTTGGGGTCAGGCCAGTGGGAAAATATGTGCTCTGCAGACACCCTGACTTCCTATCTTTGAAAGAAGATAGATCTTTAGTATCGACAGAAAGCCTGAAGAACTTTCTGCACAGGAAAATGGAATGATAAACATTTTCCCTTCTCTCAAGAAGCCATGTAGGATCTTCTGATTCCAAAGACTTCTATTCAAGTCCTTCCTACACCATATTTGACATGCAATGTTGGGTAGGTGAGTTTACCTCTGTAGGCCTCAGGACCCTCACATGTGACAGGGAACAGGGTGTGCACCACTAACCTGGCAAGGCCATTGTGATACAATGTGTAGGGAAGCTCCGTATAAACTGTTAGGCTGCAACCACACAGGAGATTGCTGCCAATGGCTCTTGCACACTCTCTGTTAAAGATGCCACCCAGCAATGAGACCAGTCAAAGACAGGGCTGGGGAACAGACACCTAGACAGAGAATACACACTCATTTTAAATAATGAAATTTTAGCTGGATTTTCTCATTAAATTTGCTTCTTTTGTTTTCCTTCGTCTCTGGGTCACCACCATGCCTAAGAATACACATGATCTGGTCTTTTTTTTTTTTTGCCAGAAAGCTTTTGTGGCATTTAGAAGTCTCCAGAAAACATGAAACTTCCTTTTCCCTTTCAGAGGAGGCCACCCCACATTTTACCACCTATTTCTCATCCTCGGACAATAAGAAACCAGCTCCCCAAGGACTAGCAATGTTCCACTATCACCAACCCTCAAATTTCAGAATAAAGCGAGCACTGAGTTGCTACGATTAATATTCTCAGCAGCAATACTTTTGGGGTGAAATGATGAGTCAAGGATGTGCAGAAGTTTGCTCACAAAAAAGCCAAATGTGCTTGAATAATTTACTCTCTCATTTTAATTCTAAAATGATATGAGGCCCCTAAGGCTTAGCAAGCAGCCGGGGGACCTGAGCAGCCTGGAGAGGCTGTGTTTAAGTGGTGATGTTAATGGAATTATCCGTTGCTGCTGGAGAACTGTCTGCTGTCGAGAGATAATTACCCAGGCAAAGATGAGGTATCATTGACGATAAACACTGAAGCAGGGACCTCAATGTTTATTTTCCATGCTAGGGCGTAATCTCCTCCGTTGCTTAACTTCATTAGCATCCCTGCTAACCCCGGGCCACACAGTTCCACTTAAAAGAAAGAAATTAAATAACCCAAACATACATGTAATTGTAAACAAAGTGGCAGAAGATGTGGGTTGGGCTGTTTTTGCTGCTACAGTCAGTGGCAAACAAGCCTTCTCTTTTACCCTATCCGTCTCCCTGTGCAATGAAAATGAGAGCAATGTTTGTTGAGTGCTCACTGCGGGCCATACCTTGTGTTAGGCATTTTATATACGTTGTCCTATTTTATCTCCACACACAACAATTCCAGGAGATGAGGACTAGCAGAGGAAACTGAGTGTCAGAAAGGTTAAGTGACTTGTCCAAGATCACAGGACTACTGAGCCACTGAGTGAGGGTTTCAACCCTGGAGACAGGTCCCAGTTATTCACAGAAAATTACCGTAACATGCATATTCCACATGGAACTTCAGGTTGGTCTTCTTGACTTTACAGCAGAGTCCAGGCGATTTTATTACCACTGCACCTCCCACTGCTAACTTTATTGGAAGGACTGCCAAATCTCCCATCCAGTCCTTGAGTCCTTGGTCCAGTTCTGTATTTCTGTTTTATTGAGAAAGAATTTGCATTCAACCCCATGTGGTCAAGACGGAGCTTTTTAACTCATCCCTGAAGGCCTTCGCATTGGCCAAGTTCCCGGCCTTCTTTGGCCAATCTGTAAGCAATCACTGTCTCCTCACCCCAGGCTCTTTCACCCAAAACTTATTATTATGAAAATTACATGCAGAAAACCTGAAAAAATATTTCAGTGCACAGCTGTCTAGCCTCCCCCAGATTCAACAATTGTTAACATTTGCCATGTTTAATTTACAAACCAATCTTTCTATTTTTCTGTCTGAACCATTTGAAAGTTGGTTTCAGAAATCATGACACTTCAACCCTAAATGCTTCCCGGCATCTCTGAAGATTGTAGGACATTTCCTGCATGACCACATTAGCATTATCAGAGCTGAGAAAATTAACAATAATTCCCTTGCTATTATCAATTATCCAATTCATAATCATAGTCATTTCTTAACTGTTCTCCAATTATCTCTCATAGCTGTTTTTTTTTAAAAAAAGAAGTATCTGCATTGTATTGGCAGTAATGTCTCTTTAGTCACTGGTAATCTGGAACATCTCCCCAACACCTTAATTTTTTCCCTACCATGTTTAATTTTTAAGGAATCACTAGTTTCTGAACAGTTGAATTGCTTTCTGTTCTGAATGGTCTCAAAGTGGTCTGTATTTTTAACTCTCAAACAGCCCTTAGCAAGATGGTGGCTCCAGAATCTCTACATGGGAAGGGCTTGAGGAGAGATTGCAATCTGGCTAAGGAGTCCCGGGGCCGGCCTTTTACATAAGAAACACATGTTTTAAAAAAACTTAGATTGTTGATTTTTTTTTTTTGGTCATGGCTGCTGCCCTAACATAGAGGCAGTCTGTACTATAGGAGAGGTGATAAATGGTAATTTGTGAATGGTACAGATTCTGAGCAAATTGCCTACGTTCAGACATCAGCTTTGCTACTTCCAAGACGTGTGACCTTGAACAAGTTACTTAACCCCCTTGTTACTCAGCTTTATCATTTGCAAAATAGTGATGATAACAATAATAGAATCTAAGTCAAAGAGCTGTGCTGAAGTGAACTAATCAACACAAAGCACTGAGAATCCTGCTTGGAACAGAATATTATCTATAAATGGTAACCATTATCATTATTAATATTCTTTCCCTACTTTCTATCAACTTCCTTCTCCAGTGACTTCTTAGAACTGGAGCACCAAACATTTCTGGCTGCCTGCTAGTTTTGCCTATTGCCTTTTTACTTTATGTTCGCTTTATTCGAGTTGGCCCAAGGAATTCTGGTTTGCCTTCAACCTCATCTTCATTCTGCTCTCTAATCCCCTGTTGTTGTTATTTCCAATAAAATTATTTTAAAAATACCCATTTGGTTCTAGTTTCTTCTGTTATCTTATATGCCTGGTTTACCTTCTGCCCTTTTTGCATTGAGACATAGATTCATCCTTGGGTTTAAGATGCAATTAAATGTGGTGATTCTAGTCCAGGAGCACTTCCCTACCTAAGTGACCCATGAAGTTTCTGGTTCTGATTCATTCATTGACTCACTCAGTCAATTATTCAACACACTTCTGAGCCCCCGTGAGGAGCTGGGCCCTTGGCTAGACACCAGAGATACAGCAACGAACTAAACATGGTTTTGGCTGTGGAAAAATAGTCAACCAATTGTTCAAAATGAATCTGAACCAGGTAGTTCTGAAAACTCTCTGCACCTCACCACATATGATAATTCTGGGAGAGTGATTGAAGGGGAGGTGAATAGGTTCCTTTCCCCAAAGTATCCTCCATAATCCTGAAATTTCTCTTAATAAAGTACAGTCATGCACTGCATGATGACATTTTGATCAACAATGGACTGAATATACCACGGTGGTCCCATAAGATGATAATGAAGCTGAAAATTCCTATTTCCTAGTGACTTTGTGGATGACACAGTGTGGTAGCGCAATCATTTAATTTTTAAAAATATATTTAATATAACCTAAGCGTACAGTGTTGTAAAGTCTACAGGAGTGTACGGTAGTGTCTTAAACCTTCACATTCACTCACCACTCACTCACTGAACCACCCAGAGCAACTGCCAGTCCTGCAAGCTCCATTCATGGTAAGTGCCTATACAGGTGCACCATTTAAAAAATCTTTTATATCATATTTTATTGTACTTTTTCTATGTTTAGACACACAAATACTTAGCATTGTGTTATAATTTCCTACAGTATTCAGTACAGTAACATGCTGTCTAGGTTTGTAGCTGAGGAGCAATAGGCTCTATCATATAACCAAGGTGTGTAGTAGGCTATGCCATCTAAGTTTATGTAAGTACACTCAATGATGTTTGCATAAAGATGAAAAGGCCTAACGATGTGTTTCTCAGAATGTATCCTCATCATTAAGAGACGCATAACTATACTACCAAATAATAGTAGCTAGGGTCACTTCTTATTTTCCTCACAAGTCCTTTAAACACTTCTAGGCCAGGCGTGGTGTCTCATACCTATAATCCCAACATTTTGGGAGGCCGAGGCAGGTAGATCACCGAAGGTCAGGAGTTCGAGACCAGCCTGGCCAACAAGGTGAAACCCTGCCTCTACTAAAAAAGAAATACAATAGATTAGTTGGATATGGTGGTGTGTGCCTGTAGTCCCAGCTACTCAGGAGGCTGAGGCAGGTGAATCACTTGAACCTGGAAGGCAGAGGTTGCAGTGAGCCAAGAATGCACACTGCACTCCAACCTGAGCAACAGAGTGAGACCCTGTCTCAAAAACAAACAAACAAACAAACAAAAAACAACAACAAAAAAAGCATTTCTAGAACATTCTAGAATCATTTAAAACTTTAGCAATGACTGCTTATTTTCACAAAAGTGTGTGTATCATATTAGAATAACCATTACTGAAGAATGGGTATTATAATAGTACCCACCTTACAGGACGTTAAAACATTAAATGTGTTAATATTAGTAAAATGTTTAAAACAGAGCGTGGATTTGTATTTGGTAAATAAATAAAAATAAAGTTGTTGAGAGATCATGATGGAATCAAAAGAGATTAAGACTCAGAGAAGATGAGCTTTGAGAGGGGTAAAGGGAGGAAAGCAGAAGCTGGGTCTTGACTCAATTACCAAATGAATAAGGAATCATTTGACGAAATTCTGGAGAGGTCAGAGAGGGAAAGTAAAGATTAACTCTGACTACTTTATAGTTTTTTAAAAATGACCTTCTTTATTTTCTTTATTCTGAGTTCTGGACTCTATAATCAGCCAACTCCACAACAAGCATGTCAGCATGTTGTGTGTATTGGGAAAGAAACTTGTTGGGAGACAATTTTCCGTGAGTTTCTGTAGTTTCTACACATCTTGTAAGCAGAGGCACTGAGTATCTTTGCTCTGAAATATCTTTTCGAGAATGTTTGTATAGTGAACAGCCTTGGAAAATGGAGATAGTCCTTCTCTCTCCAGGCAAAGGGCGGAATTTTTACTGCTATTACAAAAGATTCAGGTTCCCTAAGTTCAGGTTCCTCTTCTGTAACAAAACTCCCTGTGTGAATGGTGTCCACCTGGCCCTTTTCTCTTCACCCTGAGAGAATTAGGTATCAAGAAGCTAACAACTGTTGATAGTGTAGCTGCTACTATTGGTGTAGGTACTAAGGGAGATTTCAGTATCAAATAAAGGAATTACTGTTGTCTTCCCCATCCCTTCTTTCTCTTCCTCACTCAGGCTACTACCTAGAAATAATAACTTTTCTTCTCTCTTCTTAATCTCCTCCTTGCCCTCACCTCACCCCAGTTCCTGCATAATTTTAGCCCCATGCCCCATTTCAACAAGAACACAGACTGTACCTTTGACCTCCCAAACAACAAATGGGCCCATTTGTGATCCTGGACTGGGAAAAGGAACCTTACAAGGGAGTCCCTCCTTTTTGACTTTTTCTCTTCCTTTCTGGCTTTCCAAAGCATTCCTATTTAGTGACTTCCCAATGGCTATGGACTTAGAAGGTCTCCATTTGCTACCCTTTTGCTATCTTCCTTTTCTGCCCTAATCCATCTCTCTGTTGTCTTTGGTCTTTTCTAAGCCTTCCTGAGTCCTCTTTCATGAATGGGGAGTGTATCCCAGCACCTGGCCCAGACCCTGGCTCATGGCAGACACCCAGTCACTCTAAATTCCCAAACTCTTGTGCTCTACCCTTCTCCTTATCTGGACCATTCTAACCTTTCTCTCCTACACTATCTGCATCTCTTTTCACTCTTAAAGTACTTCAAGGGAGAATCTAGAAGATAAAAATAAAAGCAAAAACTGAAACACATTAAACACAACACAACTTTATTTTCAAGATGAACAATAAAAATACAGAATGTGTGTATTTTTTGTAAATGGTTTTCTATGGATGATAGTGGTAATCTAATAAATGTTTATAGGACAAACAATTGTGGTTTCACAGCCTTCTACTCCTTGAGCATTTAAACATTTCTACAAAGCAATTTCTGTCACCTACATCCAGTACAAGGGTAGTTGTGGATGATTAAGTTTGGACCTGTTGTACAGCATTTGGGGACTGATATAAACGCATTGCTCTGGTAAAACAATCTTTTTCAGCTAGTGTGGTTGTTGAAGTATGAGTCAGTTGGGGGAGCTTGGGGGAAAAGACTGGGAAATACCTGGATGCCTGTGCATGTGGCAAGCTCTTGGGGGAAGGGAAGAGGGAGGATACAGACTTGGTATGCCCAGACAACTTTCTCAACATCAGATAGCAGGTTCATGGAGTCTCTGGACCCAGCCCACCTAGGGATCAGGAATTAGAAACAGGGAGCATCATTTTTTAAAAAAATCAAAATCCACATTGGGAAGTTTTGTAATTGTATAAATTACGTGTGAACATTGTAAAGACATTAGAAGATATAACAAGGAAATTAATAAATAAAATTATGCATTTATTTTGCTACTCAGGTGTAATCACTGTTAACATTTGGACAATAGTTTTATTTTCAATGTGTATGTATATTTTACACACATATGTACACCACATAAGTGGGGGGCATATTATACATTCTCTCATAGATTCTTTTTTATTTTGCTTACATTGTCCTATGGCCAAAATTACGTATCAGCAGCATAGTTTTCTTTTATGTCACTGTCCCAACCACCTCACTAGATAGGTGTTATTATTTTCCCCTCTTTTTTTTAATTTTTTTTTTTTTTTTTGAGACAAGATCCTGTTCTATTGCCCAGGTTGGAATGAAGTGGCATGATCACAGCTCCCTGCACCCTCAAGCTCCTGACTCAAGTGATCTTCCTACCTTAGCCTCCCAAGTAGGGAGTACTACAGGTGCATGCCACCATGCCCCAGCTACTGCAGCATAGTTTTAAATGGCTACATGGTATTCCGTTGTGTCGATAGTTTTTAAGTTATAATACCTACTGCCTATTTTATCCATTTTGGTTGTTTTCAAGTTTTAATTTTTTACTGTCATAAACAATGCCATAAGAAAAGCAAATTTAAACTACAATGAGATATCATCATATACCAGTTAGAATGGCTATTACTAAAAAGAAAAAAAAAACAGATGTTGGCAAGGATATGGAGCAAAGGGAACGTTTATACACTGTTGGGAATATAAATTAGCACAATCTCTATGGAAAATAGTATGGAGATTTCTCAAAGAACTACAAATAGTAATACTATTTGTTCCAGCAATCTCTCTACTGGGTAGCTACACAAAGGAAAAGAAATCATTATATCAAAAAGATACATGCACTCATATGTTCGTCGCAGCACTATTCACAATAACAAAGATATGGAATCAATCTAAGTGTTAATCAATGGATGGTTGGATAAAGAAAATGTGGTATATGTACACAATGAGATACAATTCAGCCATAAAGAGGAATGAAATCATATCTTTTGCAGCAGCATGGATGGAACTGAAGGCCATTATCTTAAGTGAAACAACTCAGACACAGAAAGATAAATATCATATGTTCTCACTTATAAGTGCAAGCTAAAAATGTGTACACATAAACATAAAATATAAAATGATAGACAGTGGAAACTCTGGAGGGTGAGGGGTTGAGGGGGAATGGACGATGGAAAAATTACTTAATGGATACAATGTACATTATTTGGGTTATGGATACACTAAATACCCAGACTTCACCACTACACAATATAGCCATGTAACAAAATTGCACTCATATCCCTTAAATTTATACAATAATAATAATAATAATAACCCAAAGCTGTAATGCACATCCTTATTTTACTTCTTTGAACACTTGTCTGACTATATTCTTGACAAAAATTTCTAGAAAGGGAATTTTAAGCCAAACAGCATGCATATGCTTAGAGCTTAGATATGTATTACAACCATGCCCTCCAGAAAGTTTCAATCAATTTTTAGTCCCACCAGCAGTCAGATTGGGTTTTTGAACAAAGTTCAAGCTCCATTCTAAGGAGGAGTGTGAGAATTACTTTCTGCTGAAAATCACAAGATGGCTTGAAATATGGGCAGAATGGGAAATACTGTTGTTCATACAAGGCTCTTCTTTAATGCTGTGACCTGAGTCACTTCTACCATAAAGAAAAGAGTATCCTGGTGTAGGTGGATGTAATATACATTGATCATGAGAACAACAAAAGACCAAGAGTTTTCAAACTCTTGGAGAGATAAACTCAGTACAAGAATACTATGTCAGAAAAGTAAGTTAGCAAAAGCAAGTGTATCACTTTTTTAAAAATTACTACTACATAACAAATTACCACAAACTTAGTGATTTAAAACAACACACATTTATTATGTCACAGTTCCCAGCACAGCTAATCTGGCTCCTCTAAAAGGCTGCAATAAAGGTGTCATAGAGGGCTAGGTTCTCATCTGGAGGTTCAAGGGGGGAATGGTGAGCTTCCAAGCTTATTTAGTTTATTTAGTTGTTATTCATTTTCTT
This sequence comes from Macaca nemestrina, assembly GCF_043159975.1. NCBI lineage: Eukaryota > Metazoa > Chordata > Mammalia > Primates > Cercopithecidae > Macaca > Macaca nemestrina. The sequence goes on from NC_092127.1 coordinate 159,092,855, forward strand.
GCAGCTATACAACTCATGGGAACTTGATTCCTCAAACTTGTCAAGGAAAGCAAGACACTATAGCATGTTTGCTAACAAGACAGTCTTACGTAATGTAACGTGATTAGAGGAGTGATATCCCACCAGTTTTGCCATATTTTATTGGTTAGGAGCAAGTCACAGGGTCTAACTATGCTCAAAGAGAGGGAATTATACAATTATACAAGGATGTAAATTCCAGGAGACAAGGATCATGAGGCTACTTAAAGTCTGTTCATCATAGTAAACAACTCTGAAATCTCTCTCCTTAGAATGCTTTCCACGTGAGTAATCAAGGAAGTTGAAAACTTGGGAAAACGTAAAATCCAAAACTCATTGACTAAAAAATATTTATTCTAGGTCTCTCATTTCAAGTGGCAGTAGATAACACAGCATTCTATAAATAAAAAGTGGCCTATGATAAATGTGGTATTTTCAAAGGTGTACAGAGGATTATGTGTTTTGTTTTTTGGGGAATTCACTTCCACATCCCTGTGACTAAGATATTTTCTCCCAACTTTGTCTTGTGGAATGAGGTGGCGTATTCCCAAACCCATGTTGTGATGACCACAGTTGAGACATTTTCCATATGAGAAACTGTGCTAGCTATTCTTATGTCTCTAATTACTATGTCTCCCCAAGACCTAGCCATACGTCTTCACGGCCTTTTAAAAAATACAAAGGGAGCCAGGCAGTTAAAAATATTCTTTTAAAAAAGTAATATGAATCATGTTATTCAAAAGGAACTCTAAAGGAAGTCCCTACTGATATCCACATTTTTCTCTTTTTAAACCTCTAAGGAAAGTTCATGGTCTGTATTTCATACATTCCTCTTTAATCCACTTAATTATGGCCTGAGTTGTAAAGTGGCTGTAATATATTTTCTTAGAAGAACATTGTGCATTTGATGCACCTTCATATTACAGTTCATAATTAACATTATTTGACATTGCATCACACACTTGGAGGGGAGAGAAGAGAAGGGAAGAAGATTCCTCTTTCAGTATTTAATCTTTAGTCCCCTTCTCATCTTCCAACTGATTTCCTTCCTAGACCTTCAGTTAGAGGAAAGCAAACTATGATGGTCCATGAATGAGTAATAGATGACCGAGAAGGAGTGTGAGCTTCTCATTCAATGAATACTGCAGAGGTTTCTGAAGACTTGAGCTCTATGTATCTGCTTCATCAACTACATTATTCCTTCAAAGGAAACAAAAAAGGTAATTTTTTAGTCACAGTGAAGATGGTGGTGGTTGGATAAAAATGTTTCCTGGGTGGTGGCCAGAGCTTGTCTTCTTCCCCTTCCTGCTTAACTTCCGCCCCTGCCCCAACCCTCGACCCACCCATTCTCTAAGGCAAGGAAGCTGCCTGGCAGTCAGATTAACCTGAGAAACCCTGAAAGGAAGTAGAGGAATTACATTCTCCAGGGGGCTGTCAGTGCAGAGTGGACCTGGCCGGAAACAGTGTTTTGGGTGTTGTGCTCTTCTTGGACAGGAGAGGTGAAAGAGCAACTAAGGAGGGGAAACAATGTGCTTGGATTAAAGGGTCTTGGACTGGGAATGGGGTATGAGAGCTGCAGAATAAGGCAGGGGCAGGTTGGACCTTCTAGTAACAATTGCTCGAGACTTTACACTTGGGCCCCTTTAGATGTTAGAGGGTGTTATTGTTGAAGACTGGTGTTCCCATTTAGCCTGGGCTTATTTAAGTGTTCTATCATTCTAACCCCTTAAAAGCATGTGTTAGTTTCCCAGGGCTGCTGTACCAAGTTCCACAAACTAAGTGCCTTAAAACAACAGAAATTTATCGTCTCAAATTTCTGGGGGCTAGAAATCTGCAATCATCCACCCTCTGAAACTAGGGAAATCCTTCTTTGCCTCTTCCTAGCTTCTGGAGGTGGCTGGCATTCCTTGGCTTGTAGATACATCACTGCATTCTCTGCCTTTATCATCACATGCATTCTGTGTGTATGTGTACTTTTGTGTGTGTCTATGTAGGTGCATGCATGTGTGTTTTCTCCTCTTTTTTTTTTTTTTGAGATGGAGTCTCGCTTTGTCACCCAGGCTGGAGTGCAGTGGCGCGATCTCGGCTCACTGCAAGCTCTGCCTCCCGGGTTCACATCATTCTCCTGCCTCAGCCTCCCAAGTAGCTGGGACTACAGGCACCCTCCACCACACCCGGCTAATTTTTTGTATTTTTAGCAGAGACAAGATTTCAGAGTGTTAGCCAGGATGGTCTCGATCTCCTGACCTTGTGATCCACCCACCTCGGCCTCCCAAAGTGCTGGGATTATAGGGATGAGCCACCGCACCCAGCCCTTCTCTTATAACAAGGACACTAGTCATATGGAATTTAGGGAGTACTAACCCAGTATGACCTCATCTTAACTAATGGAAACTGCAAAGACCCTATTTCCAAATAACATCACATTCTGAGATTCCTAGTGAACATAAATTTTGGAAGGATACTCTTCAACCCAGTACAAAGCAGAACATATATACACACACAATTAAAACTACTAGCCAATTAACTTGAGTTTTGATGCTCTAATGAGTTAGAGTTGGAAAGAAAGCCAGTAGTACTCCACTTGGGAAAGGAACTGAGCTGAAATTTTCAATGGCTCTAGGTTTTTCCAAGCCAGGAGACCTCACCTTGAGCAATGTGCTCTACTTTCTGCTGATTCTATTCTCCAACCACCTCTTTCCTACACATCCTACACACACTCACGCTCCACCGCTAACAAGGAGAAGCAAGACTTTGATGATCATCTACATCTTTATCTCCAGCACCCATAGACAAAGCATTTTGCTTGCCCTGTTTTGAAGCAGCAGGCCACTGGCCCCTTCAGTGTCCAGCATCACAGAGGTAAGGTTGGCCAGAAGCAATGTTGGGGGACTAGAAGCCCAGGGGCTCCTGGGCTACCTTGCTGTAGGAGCCCAGGAAGGTGAAAAGAGTACAATGATGTTGGAATACAACTCCAGGAGTTGAAAACTCCCCACTCCCCTTAGTTAAGGAAGACTTACAAGAAACTAATTTACCAAGTGCCAGAAGATGTTTACGGCCATATTTTGCCCAGCCAAGTGGTCTGCATGATTCAGGACAGGTAGAGTTCAGTCTCAGACTTACTCACACTAGGCTCAGATGTGCAAAGAAAATGTAGCATCTTAACTCTCTATAATTTTATGGTCTTTAAATGTTTCCTAACCCCCACACCACTGACTAATGAGAGATTCTGGTAAACTGAATTTTAGACCAATCTGGTAGACTCAGGCTATTCCAGTAAGCAGTCTTTTCTGAGTGAGTCAGTTTTTCCAATTTGCAGTATTCTTCCTGGTTCTCTCTAAGATGGTATCTGGGAATGTGGAAGGAAGGTACTTTGGGCCAGTGGGGGAGAGGGAGGCCCCTCGAATTGTGCTAGTCCATAGCTGTGAGCTAGCTGGCATCTGTGGGGGTGATTGGACTGCTATTGACACAGGCTGCTTAGAGGAAGTGTCCTGCTGACGTATGCAGCTAGGGCAACTGTGGTCTGTTTTCTCCTGGCTTGGACAGGGTTCAAGATCTTCCCGGCTGACTCAGCCCCACCTCAGCCCTCTCTGGCACTCTGGACTCTCTGGGATTCCTTTTCAGGCCCCAGTTTGGTGGACAGATCCACAACATACCCTAGCATGGCCATTCTTCCCTGTAGGGCTGGGGCACAGGTATAGCAGGCCTCCTGAGAGCAGAGCCTGTGGCTCCATTTGTCCCAGTCTGAGTTTCTTCACCCTGTCTTTGATATTCTTAGTTACATCCTCTGGTCTGGACCAAGATAGGAGCCTGAGAAGGATGCAAAGGAGGTACAGCATTGCTGGACTGCCTTGGTTGGCTCTACTCTCAGAATCATGGGAGAGGTCAGAGACTGGAGATGGAGTAAAGGTTTAGATGAAAAAGGAAAGCAGCAAGAATCTTAAGAGAAAGTCACTTTGTCCCCACCCCATCCCTAGTATTACTGTTTGAATATGTACTCCGTAATATTGGGCATGGAGAAGAGACAAATTATGGCAGTAAAAAGACAAATCAGAAATTAAGCACTGAACTCCAGAATATGATGGCCATATTCTGAATCTGTACTGCCCACCATGGCAGCCACTAGCCACATGTGGTTATTGAGCATTGGAAACTCCCCCATCACATATATTGCAACTGGTGGTACTCAAGATTGAAATTTTGAATTTTATTTAATTTTAATTAATTTAAAGTTAAATTTAAATAACTGCATGCGGGCTGGGTATGGTGGTTCATGCCTATAATCCCAGTGCTTTGGGAAGCCAAGTTGGGAGGATCTCTTGAGACCAGAAGTTCAAGAGCAGCCTGGGCAACATGGCAAAACCTCATCTCTACAAAAAATACAAAAAGCTAGCCTGGTGTGGTTGCGTGTGCCTGTGGTCCCAGCTAGGAGGCTGAGACAAGAGGATTGCTTGAGCCCAGGAGTTCAAGGCTGCAGTGAGCTATGATCATGCCACCTGCACTCCAACTTCGGTGATTGATTTATATTGATTATATGATTTATATTGATAATAAAGTCATGTAGTGAGACCTTGTCTTTAAAATAATAATAATAATAACTTTTTAAAGGACATGTGGATAGTGGCTACCATATTTGACAGTTCGGTTCTATACATTAACCTTTTACGTGCCCTGTTTTGGTGATCTAGTAAGGCCCACAGACACCTCCTCAGATTGTGAGATTTTAAATTATTATTATTATTATTTTGCGGGGAGGAGGTCTCACTCTGTCACCCAGGTTGGAGTGCAGTGGTGCAATCACGGCTCACTGAAACCACTGCCTCCCAGGCTCATGCAATCCTCTCACCTCAGCCTCCTAGCTGGGGCCACAGGCACGCACAACCACACCAGGCTAGCTTTTTGTATTTTTTGTAGAGATGAGGTTTTGCCATGTTGCCCAGGCTGCTCTTGAACTCCTGATCTTACGCAATCTACCTTGGCCTCCCAAAGTACTGGGATTACAAGCATGAGCCACTGCACCCAGCCAGATCGATGTTTTTAAGTGCATAAAATAAAATATATAGGATTACAATGGAAATCAATTAATTTACTATTTGTGTTATTCTTTAGTTTTTAATTAGATTTTTAAAATTAATTAGAAAGTTCATATGGTATAGTACTCTATGCTGTTCTTTATTAACGTATTAAATATCAATCTATCTGTGAACCTAATAACTATCACAGTTTTGAAGTAGCAATGAATATAAATGGTATCTTGACATATCTGATGCATATCATGATGTAATGTGAAAATGCCTATGATTGACATTGATAATAAAGTTATGTGTACTGGTAATACTACTGTGTTTTAGGTTCAGTTAGGAATTAGTGAAATAAACTTGTGATTTTTTTTTCCCCCATCTACGTTCACAAGGTCCCTGGATTCTCTTCACAGATTGGGGGTACATGGACCCAGGTTAAAAAGCCCCACTCTAGATTTTTGTAAATAAGACAGGTTGATGAATAAAGTTAATTCCTTCTAGAAATATGTATGGAATGCCTACTACATGCCAGGTACTGATCTAGACACTTGGGCTGCAGCATGAATAAGAGAGACAAAGTTGGAGTTTTCAAAAAGTTCGTATTTTAGTGGAGGAGGACAATAAATCAACATTCAGTAGTTTCAAATGGTAGTAAATGCTGTGAAGAAAATATAATAGAGAGATCTAATAGAAAGTAACTGGAGAGAAAGTGGCAATTTTAAACTGGGTGATGAGCAAGGCCTCTCCAGGAGGCCATTTGAGTTGAGGCTTGATTGAAAGATGGAGCCAGCCTCGCACAATCTGGAGGCAGCACCTTCTGAGAACAGAAGGCCCTGTAGCTAAAGACCCTGTAGCTAAAAGGGGTGGGTGTGATTGGAACAGGATAATGGACAGAGGGAGCACTGTAGAAGATTGAGGTCAGAGAGGTGGGATGGGGTGGCAGGGGGAGGCCAGGTCAGGGCTGGAGCACTGAGTTTGTAAGTAGTCATCACAGACAGCTGAGAATTTAGATTCTATTCTAAATCCACTTAGAGTCAAAGGTGGATTACATGACGCTCTTGCTAAAGGATGGATTAAATGGGGAAGTGGAAGCAGGGAGTTCATGCAGAGCCTGATGTAGTAGTGCAAGTGTGATAGTGGCTGGTAACTCAGGAGGGCAAAATGCAGAAGGAGAAAAGTGAATGAATTTAGAGAATCTTTTCAAATAGGGCTTATTAGCCACAGGCAGGGAGCATGAAGCCCCAACCTGACTCAGGGCAGTGTGAATTTCTCAAATGAAAGAGTGGTGGGGGAGGCAGATTTGGGGGCAGAGTGAAGATTTCTGTTTTGGTTTAATTAATGTCTTTTAGGTATTAAAGGGGAGAGGTTTGAATCTATAAATCTGAAGTTTAGCAGAGAGGTAAAGGCTGGTGCTATAAATGTTACATTCACCATCATCAAGATGGTATTGAAGCCAGGGGACTGAGAAACATCAACTAATAACAGTGTTGTACAGAAAAGAAAAGGGTGGGTCTGAACCCTAGGGAAACTGAGTATTTAGGATTCATTTTTTGATTATTTACTGTGCACCTATTCTTGGTCCAGACTTTCTGCTTCCAAAGGAAGTGCACCATTCTCCAACTAAAAACAGCTCTTCTACTGATCTGGTAAATTGACTGTGGGTTAAGATTATGACCCCTACAAAGACCTCTAGTAAAGTATAATTGTACTTTTGCAAGGATCCATTACCAAATATTTCCATAACTAACATCACAATGAGCCCTCCCAGGCATTTGCCTTTTCTTTTGTTGTTGATTCCAGTATCTGAATCTCCTTCCTACATTTGAAGATTTCCCCCACTTTATGAGTCCCACCTTGCTCTGTAGATTTCCTGGGGAGCTATCTTAGGGAGTGATCTGAGGCTTTGTTTCTCAGAACACATTCTCCACGCCTGGCTTGCTGGCCTTCCTAGAGATCCTATGAGCTACTTATTATCCTTTAATAAATTCCTTTTCTGCTAAACCAGTGTTGATGTTTGGGTTTCCCAGGAAACAGACTCCCAGACAGAAATTTGTGTGCAAGGAGGTTTTGCGGGGAGTGTCCTCTGGATCAGCATCTGTCCCCTGGATCACAGGGCAAGGGATGCAGGAGAGGGCAGAGAGAGAACTTGAACTGTGATGACATTCCAGTAGAATCCTCATCTGATACCATGAGGAGCTCAAGAGCTGGAGGGCCCTTTAGGGGGCTGGGGTATTTGTATCCCTTCTCTTATCCCTAGTCATTGAATACAGGCTACCCCAAAAAGAGGGCATGCCCTTGGATGAGATGACTTTCTTAGGCTAAGAGCCACATCAGGCCAGGAATACAGCTGAGACCTATCATCCACTTGCACTCTCAGTCTCCATAACAAGCTTTACAGTTTACAAATCCATTCTTCCCCTGGATTCTAGCAATAATCCAATCACTTTCTTCATAGTTCGAATGAGAAACTGAGGCTCAGAAATAGTAAATGAACACCTAGAACAAGCTTGTCCAACCCATGGCCCACAGGTCGTATGCAGCCCAGGATGGCTTTGCATGCTGCCCAACACAAATTTGTAAATGTTCTTAAAACATTATGAGGCCTTTTTTGCTCATCAACTATCATTAATGTTACTGTATTTTATGTGTGGCCCAAGGCAATTCTTCTTCTTCCAGTGTGGCTCAGGAAGGCCAAAAGGTGGACTCCCCAAAAGCAACCCAAGTGGCACACTAGATATTACTGACAGTAAACATCCACTCCTACCCTCCTAGCATCTGGAAGGCAGCCAGGGTTCTGAGTGAGATTTCAGTTCTGCCAGTGAAATGCCTTTGATCTAGAAAGAGGTAGAGGTGAAATGCAAACCCTCGTCTTATGATTCCAAATGCTGCTTCTTTGCCTGCACCATATTGAACATTGTTGTAGAGAACAAACAAACCTTTGAGATGGGCAAGCCGTCCAAGAGCCTGAGTAGGGCCTGGGCAGTTCAAAAATCTTGAGCCATATTACTTTTGGATCTTTCTTCAGGGATTCTTAGAATTCGGGACAATGAATTCCAGTTGGAGCCACCATTTGTGAAGGAATTTCACCTCATCCTCCTATGGGAAAAAGAAAAAAAAAAAAAAAAAGAAGCCACTAAACAGCAACCAAAGTGCCATAGTAGACATTATCTGTTGACAGTAGACATCTACTCCTACCCTCATTTGTGTTTCCTCCAAGGGTCTGGAAGGCAGCCTGGGTTCTGGGTGAGATTTAAATTCTGCCAGTGAAATGCACTTTCATGCTATTTGGAAGGCAGAGGAGAGGTGGAGACTGTTTTCCCACAGCTGTGACAGCAGACAAGAATGTGCCAACAAAAGCAAGTAGCAACAACTGGGCTCTGCACTCCACTCCCTGGTCACCAGTGTCTGGAGCAGAGGTGGCAGGAGCTCAGGTTTTCTGACCTCTAGCTTATAGCAACAGTGGTTGATCTTGAAACCAAAAGATCAGAAGCTGATTTTTACTACTCCCTCTCTTCTAAAATGTCGTGAGCACTGAATTTCCTAGATGACGCCAATCTCTTTCTGCTTGAAATATTATATTTGTAATGGTTTTCTTTTTTCTATGCTGAACCTGAGATAGCACCCCAAGCGTGAAGCCAGAGTCAGTGACTCCTCTTTCCACACCCAGACATGATATCACCAGAAGGAAAATGCTCTTTACCCAGAGAGCAACATGGAGAGGACCGTAAAACAAACTGGATCTCAAAGTGCTGAGATGACTCCTCCGGGGAAACTAGTGACTGTCGGCCATGGGGGATTGCTTCTTAAAGTGGGTGGGATGAGAGCCTTGTCTTGCTGTGTGGATTGTAACACTCAACTTTTACCACCATGCACTTAGTCCCAGCACAGACCTATCTTCTACTTTTTTCATCCAGCATCCTAATGTCAGAGAGAGGGAATGCATAAAATCTCACCAGGACACTTGCTGGCCCACCACGTTGACAAGATGCCTCACTAATAGAGCAGAGGCACAAGAGCCGATGACCATGGCATGGAGCCAAGTGTCAGCTAAAGTCGGAGACAGCAAAAGGAGTGTAAACAAAGGCAGAACACTTTACAGTCATCATGAATCCCACACCCAAAAATGCAGACAGGCAGTGGACTTTTGGAAATGGAGTCTCTCAGATTTGTAGCCATCAAAAACAAAAAGGCTTTTCAAACAAAGATGTCATTTTACAGAGGCGGAAAGAGCCAATACTGCAAAGAGTCTTAGGCCTGCAAATTCAAGCACGAAATGGATATTCAAGGATAGCTTGCCCACAAACGCAGAAGCTGGGACACAGAAGATGCATAAAATACACAAAATGCATCTTGAATGAAATAAAGTGTAAGAAAGAATCCAGAGAATGTGCAACCACCTTCGTTTTTAACAAGAATCACTATAATCTCCAGTTTCTACTTTATAAGGCTGTTTCCATGTTCCAGGCAACAGCTGGTCCCACTTTATTGCTGTGGTACAATGAGTTCTAGTAAATCCTGTGTAATAGATGTATTCATATGCTCCGTCCTTTTAACAATCTTCTTAATTAGGGTGCTATCCTTTTAAGCAAAGCATTTATATAGTTATTTTATTGCATTTGAATACAGTATTAGCTTCAATAGACTTAATATAAGTTTATGGGTTTTTTAAAAATTGCTTTACAATGAGGGGAATTTATTTTATCCTCAGTGTGGGGTTATTCCCATGGACATTTAAGAGCCTTTGGTAGAGGTTTATGAATCACTATGGAGGAGGAAGGATCCTAAAGATGTGGTAGATGGTGGTGGTTCTACCACTTACCTTAACTTCCGAGAACCTCAACTTTCACATCCATAAAACAGAATCAGTATATTCCTTGCCTGCTTCATGGATAAATTGTGAACATCAAATAAGCTATTATAAATGAAAGGGCTTTACAAGGCATCGAGAGTTATGTGCATTTCAGGGGCTATTACTTCTCCCATGGAAGCTCCCCCATCCTCAGTCTTACGAGGAGATGGTGCTGGTGCATGGGTTTTAGGGTAGACTTGGACTTTCAGGATGCATGGACAGAGGAGAGCAGAGAGAGCCTGGATTGTTTAAGATGCCGGGGGTATGCAGAAAGGAGAGCCTCAGGCATTGTGGGAGTAAGGGCAGAGGGCCAGGAACAACAGAGGACAGATGTGGAGTTAATTAGGTGTTAGCTATGGATACCTGCTGACATTCTGGTACCTAAGGCTGGGTCTCCTCTTCATTACCAACAACCACCAAGTTATTTTCCAGGCCTCCACCTAGTCAGTGTCACTCAAAACCTCGTTCTCTCTTTCATTAGAGTTCAGACAAACAATTCTTCACTTAAGCAACTGAATGCTCTGGAATATCCTCCATGTACCCTAGAGCACTAGGATTCCATTTACTGGGGTTAAATGTACTAATCCCCTCTTAAATGTAGATAAAATGGAACGTAGCCAATATCAGGTTTCAGCTACCCATGCACAACACAGTGAGACATATCCTCAACAGTATAATTTTCAAATGTGAATGACAAAGATTTATGAAGTAGGCTCTAATGTCTTTCAAATGATACTACATCACCATTATTTTCTTTTTCTTTTTTTTTTCTTTTGAGACAGAGTCTTACTCTGTCACCCAGGCTGGAGTGTAGTGGCACAATCTTGACTTACTGCAACCTCCACCTCTCGGGTTCAAGCGATTCTCCTGCCTCAGCCTCCCAAGTAGCTGAGACTACAGGTGCCCACCACCACTCCTGGCTAATTTTTTGTATTTTAATAGAGACAGGGTTTCAGCATGTTTGCCAGGTTGGTCTCGATCTCCTGGCCTCAGGTGATCCGCCTGCCTCGACCTGCCAAAGTGTTGGGATTACAGGCATGAGCCTCCGCAACTGGCCTGCATTACTTTTTTTATCGTTGTGCATCACAGAACCAAAGGAGTGTTAATCACCTTTCAAATCATGTCATGAAATCCATTATGTTGTCCACCATACATTCAATAAGAAAATTCAATTATGACAAGCCCAGCTGTTTTATCCAATTATTTTAAAATATATTAACGTTTCAGTTTATTATCAAGTATATAGGCTGAGAGGCAGTAGTAATAGAGTAAAAAGACCACTGTACTTCAAGGCAGAAAACACAGGTTTTGTAGGGGAGTGAAAAATTTCTCTCTTTTAGGTTCCTTGGCTGGGTTACAAATTAAATGGACATATGACAGATTAACAGAAGGAAAACCATGTTTAATTATGTGCATACCCATAGGAGTTCTACAAACTATGTCTCAAAGAAGGGTCAGATGATTGATGTTTACATAACATCCAGAACTACAGAAAAGAATAGAGGCTTGAGGCTTCTAGGGGGTGGTGGAGACACAAGGAATGAGGTTCCTTGGCTGGGCTACCAATTAAATTGACATATTGACAGAAGGAAAACCATAGTTAATTACATACATACACATGGGAGTTCTACAAAATATGAGTTTTAAAGAGGGATCAGATGATTGAAGCTTATATAGTATCCAGAGCTACAGAAAGGAATAGAGGCTTGGGGCTTCTAGTGTGGATGGTGGAGACACAAGGAATGGGAAGGTGAGGGGAGGAAATATAAGGTGAATAAAGCTTGTCTTGTTGTGCAGGTTACAAGACTCTGCACCCCTCAGAAGAATAGGCTATCGTCAGGGCATGGAGTTAATCTGTAGTCTGTTTTCTAGTGATAGAAATTCATCTTCCCTGGTTGATAAGATTCCCAAGGAGAGGAAATAACGGTTGCATTCCTTTTGGAGGATCCGTCTTTAGGCGGATAAGGGGAGCTCAGAGAAGATGTCTGCCTGCACTACTGTTCTCCAAGTGCCCTCCAGTTCAAAGTAATCAGCATACCAAAATGTATTTTGTGGTGGCGTTTCCTGACCTCCTTCGGTCTGAATCTGATTTTAACACGCTGGAGAAATTTGAGCAAGTTACTCTATCCCACTGGGCCTCGGTTTGCCAAACTCTTAAAATGGGGATGATATTATCTACCTCACAGAGTAAGGATCAGATTTGATAATGTGGATGAAAAAGTTTGGGAAAAATTAATGTTAGGGACTTACTTTATTGATTATGTGTTACGGTCACAGATACATGTCCTCATTTATTGGTATCTCATTGATACTGTAAACTCTCAACTATATTCTTCCACAAATACTGATTCACAAACTTCTTAGCTGCAGATCAAGGGAGCTAGAAGCTGACTTTCCCTTCTTGGCATCTCTCTCCTTCTCTTTAGTTTTAATATTTAATTTAATCGTGGCCATGCCCTTCTTGGCTGACCTCACAATTAAAGATCAAAGCACGGAGTCTCATTGCCAGTTTCAAGTCCATCTAACTGCTATCCGGATAAAGAAGCTTTTATTTAATTTTTTCCACCTAATTTTAGAGATGGGGTCTCACTCTGTCGCCCTACTGGAGTACAGTGGCTATTCACAGGCTCAATCACAGCACACTACAGCCTCCAACTCCTCAGCTCAATTGATCCTCCCACCTCAGCCTCTGGAATAGCTGGGATTACAGGTGTTTGCCACTGTGCCAGGTTTAGACACTTTAATATTCTCCAATACAACCCTGAGAATGTACACCACAGTAAGAGTAAAAGGAAATGTGGACAGTCTTGGACCTCTGAGTGAATGAAGAGGAGTGTGCAAGGCCTAAGGCAAAATGTCAAGGCCAAATGATGTCCCATTTCACAGTCATATGATTCTGCAGCCTCTTTGTCTACGGAAGTCCAAAGCTGAATACCAAGATGTTTCTTATAATCCAATGCAAGGTGAAGGAAATGCTAACATGAAAGATAAGTAGAAAACAATGTGAAAACATATTTTCTATCAGATGAAACCCTCTTCTGGCTGATCATCTGCTGAGGCTTGTGGGGGGCCTATATTAGTCTGCTTTCTGTTGCTTATAACAGAATATTTGAAGCTGAGTAATTTATAAAGAAAACAAATTTCTTTCTTACTATTATGGAGGTTGAGAAGTCTGAGGTGGAGGGGCCATATCTGGTGAGGGCCCTCTTGCTGGGGGGAGATGTCTGAAGAGTCCTGAGGTGGCTCAGGGCATCACATGGGGAGGAGACTGGGTGTGCTAACATCCTCGCTCAGGCCTCTCTTCTTACAAAGTCACCAGTTCCCCTCCCATGTTAACCCATGAATCCATTAACCCATTAGTTCATTAAACTATTAATGAATTCATTCATTCACAAGGACAGAGCTCTTATGATTCGATCACCTCTTAAAGGCCACATTTGTCAACACTGCCACACTGGGGATTGAATTTCAACATGAGTTTTGGAAGAGACAAATATTCTAATCATAGCAGGAACCACTAATTAACACCACTTTTCCTTGCCCATGTTTTTGTTTTGTTTTGTTTTGTTTTTCAGACACAGTCTGGCTATCTCACCCAGGCTGGATTGCAGTGGCACAATCTCAATTCACTGCAACTTCTGCCTCCTGGGTTCAAGCGATTCTCATACCTCAGACTCCTAAGTAGCTGGGACTACAGGTGCGCACCACCACGCCCGGCTACTTTTTGTATTTTTAGTGGAGACAGAATCTCACCATGTTGGCCAGGCTGGTCTGGAACTCCTGACCTCAAGTGATCCACCTGCCTCGGCCTCCATGGGATTACTGGCATGAGCCACTGTGCCCAGCCCTTGCCTATGTTTTGAACCAATTGAGAAATAAAACAGAACCCAAACATCACCCCTATTATTGATGACGTTAATATTATGAGCATGGCTAATAGCCGCAAATAAGTGGCTTCCTAATGCTAATATTTTAGAACATGCCTTATAGGTACAGGCAAGTGGGCTTTCTACTGTAGACACACATCTAGTCATGGCCAGGTCTCCCCTGCAGGCTTCTCCCGTGTCTGAGAGCAATGGTTAATTTTCTCTCTGCAGGTGGGCTCACTCCCAAGAGAAATAGAAGAGGAAGGAGCTCAGGAATGCATGCTCAGGTCCTCCTTCCAAACCCACCCTGAGGAAGAATAAAGGATGGAAAACAGAGAAAACCTAAGAATATTATGTTAGTAGAAGTCCTTCTACAGAGATGGAACTTCAATTCTGGGAGAGAAGCATTTCTGTATAGCAGAACAGTCTTCCTTTCAGCCTAAAAGTAGATTCCTGTAAGAGCAGTTAACTCTGAAAGTCCACAATATGTAGCACTTGTGTTTCTTAAAGATGACAACTGGGATAGAACATCCACATTTTAAGAATATTTGTGTATTGAAAACTATTTGGCTGCCGCATTCATCTCCCTTCTTACAATGGTTTCTCCTCTAGGCCATCTATCCTGCTAATTATAAGCCCATCTATCAACCCAAGACTAGGAAAAGACAATAGTTGATGAGCAGTTGGAAATAGAGGGATTGAGAGCAATGGCTGTTTTCCAGATCACAGAGTCAACGCTATGAAACACTTTGCAAGATGGCATGTTTTTCTTTTTCTTTTTTTTTTTTTTTTTCTCCCTCAGCCTGGATTATTTCTTAGTGTTCCTGATTCTGCTGGCAGGAGTCCTGTTGAATTCAGGAAAACCATATGAAACCCATCCTGGGTGTTGCCAAAATAAATTGTTAATCATATCAGATGTAGCACCAAAGAGTCTTCCATCATAGTCAATTTTCTGTTTTGCAACTGTTCCCCTTGGCTCCACACACTGGATCTGCCAAGAGGAAAGGAAGCTTCCATTGTGCACGCCACATCTTGTTATCTGCTGGAGGGGAGAGGCCAGTGGGGAAGGCTCACTGGGTCAGGATGAGGGTACCTCTAACACTAACAAGAGGTGTTTACTACAGCGCAGTTTCAGTGATCCTTCTGGGCATACTAAGAGCATGTGATCCTCAACCGTATCCATTATAGCTTGGGAGCATGAGAATCTCACGAAGGTTCAATTTGCACAGAATGAGGATGGCCTGTAGGATTTGTACCTGAATGTTTCTAAATGGCATCTTTAGATGCAAAAGTTGTATAAAATGACTGCAATTGCCTCCACTATCTGGTTCAATTAAATGAAACCGACTTACCTGAGCACATAGTTATCTGGACTGTTGTCTAGAGGAGAAAGAAAGAAGCAAATGATAACTAGGGAAGCTATGATCTAGATATTTTTTTTAATGGAATGAAAGCCAATAGGTAAGCAATAACTGAAATCTGTCCTAGAGTAGGTCACATCATCACATCAAGTCTAGTCATAATAGATCCTTGGGAAACATACGGAGTTCCTTTGAATTGAATCTGCACCCCCTCCACATTTACAGTGTTCTCCAGGTATTGACGTGAACATGCTGGAGGGCCAAGCAGTTCTTGAATGTTAATCATGGTATAGGACCTTTACATGTACCAGGGCTAGAAAATAAACTGATATGCTTCAACCAAGAAGGAGACTTTTTCTAAACCTGAGATACTCAGATGAACAAATTCAGCATCCTCTTTGGCCTCCATTTAACTGAAGTTCAACTGCTTTGCAAGATAAACACAAAAGTTGTTCTGCTGTCATTCTCAAAGCATGCCAGTTCTAGTGGCTCTCATCAAACCCACTTCTGGATAGAAATCTTAATTTCAGTCTTAATAAAGCAAGTTCTAGTCAACAAGCTTCATTTCCCGTGACTCATTTAAAGAGTGGTTTTTGCGTGGCAATTTGTTTTCATCTATATATCTCATTGTTCTTCTGAATTCAGAAAGCCATCTTACCTGAGCAAGGATCAAGCATCCAAGTCTAGAGCAGAACTGTAATATTAGAACATTTCTGACACTCCACAAAGTCAACCTAAGTGTATTAGCATACCAAAGCGTTGGAGATATGACACTTGAAGATGGTTAGCTGTTATGTGAGGAGACATTTATTTATTAAAACATAAAGGAAAAATGAATCCCCAAAAGCAGTGTGGATACCACTTTGCTGTATTTTTAACTCAAAACTTTCAAATATGAAGTTTTAATCCACCAGCTTAGGTTCTAGCAA
Organism: Macaca nemestrina; assembly: GCF_043159975.1. NCBI lineage: Eukaryota > Metazoa > Chordata > Mammalia > Primates > Cercopithecidae > Macaca > Macaca nemestrina. The sequence goes on from NC_092127.1 coordinate 159,108,899, forward strand.
TGATGTTCTGTATATCTGGGGGGTGTGTGTGTGTGTGTGTGTGTTTGCACACGCATGCCTGTGTGTGTGGTGTGGGGAGTAAGCGTACATTTTCTGTGGATAATTTGAAAACAATAACAAAGCCAATGAAGAGATGGTTACTTTTTATTATCACCACATGGTGAACAGTCTTCAACCATGTCAGAGATAAAATGTCTTTCCTCAAAAAAACTTGTATTAGTGTAAGTTCTGCACAATTATAGCTATTACTTTTGGGTTTAATAATATATAGATAAGCCTCAAATTAGCCAATTTTATTATTTATCCATTTCTCTTCTGGCTATTGTTATTCATTTCATTTCACAATTATTCCTGAAATAATGTCATCAATATACTAAGTACACCACTGGGTTCTAGGTAAAAATACAGAGTGTTTCCACTTTGAAAAAGTACAAAAAGTGATCAAGGGGAAATAATGACTTCTTTGCAGATGAAGCAATGAATGAATGAATTCTGCCTTGTTATACAAATGTTTGAGGTAGCTTTTAAGCAATGCCCACAAAAAATAGCAAAATGCAAACAAAACATCAGATCTATAGGAAATATGTCAGAATAAGGAGGTAGCCCTGGGTAAAGGAGAGAAACACACATGTGCATGTTGTAAAGTCTTCTATGGTGGCTAACATGAACCCTCTATTTTGGCTCTGAGATTCCTAGTAGCCAAAGAAAACACGCAAGCAGAAACATACACACTACACCAGGGTATGACTGATGTAATATAACGTGACACAGCACTGGCTGGAAGTATGCAGCAAGCAAGTATGTTCCTTGAGGTACTATGATCAGTAAGCTGTGATCACATCGATGGTTCATTACAGGTTAATTAATGAATAGTTACAGTGCAATGGATAAGTGTTGCCAGTAGTTCATATGGAATGGTCTGCTCTCCACAGGAGTTTGCTAACCTGATAACAGAGTAAGAAAAGATGGAGAAAAGCATGCAAACAAAACATGTAGACTAAGCAGAGGTTCAAATAATTAAAAGAGCACATGAGTTTGAAAAGTATAAGAACTTCAGTGTGACTAGATGGAGTATATAATTTAGGGTGCAGCAGCTTTTGAAGAACTGCAGGGGTAGGCAAACTATGGCCCTCAAGTCAAATCTGGCTCCCTACTTGTTTTTGTAAATAAAGCTTTATTGAAACACAGCTGTGTCCATTCTTTTACATATTGTTTATGGCTGCTTCCTCATTCTTTTTGGTGGTGGTGGTATTTGTTTTTTTTTGTTTTTTTTTTTGTTTTTTTGAGACAGAGTCTCACTCTGTTGCCCAGGCTAGAGTGCAGTGGTGCTATCTCAGCTCACTGCAACCTCCGCCTCCCTGGTTCATGCAATTCTCCTGCCTCAGCCTCCCAAGTAGCCGGGATTACAGGCGCCCGCCACCACACCCAGCTAATTTTTTTGTACTTTTAGTGGAGACAGGATTTTGCCACATTAGCCAGGCGGGTCTTGAACTCCTGACCTCAGGCAATCCACTTGCCTTGGTGTTCCAAAGTGCTGGGATTACAGGCATGAGCCACCACACCCGGCCTGCTTCCTCATTCTTTACTACAAAGGTAAGCAGTGGACAGAAACCTTATGGCCAGCCTAAAATATATACTCTCTGATCCTTTACAGAAAAAGTTTACCAACCTCTGGTATAAAACATACCAAGGAGTTTGAATTTTATCCAGTAGTTGAAAGGGAAAGAGTGAAGGATTTTTAAAAGTTAGGAAAGTTAGGAAAACCAGAAGGGTGGCCCCAGCAAGTTTACTTCACAAATACTCGTCTCCTTAAAGGTAAAAAGGATTTGATGTGCCATCTAACCTATGTACCTTAAGGAAGACAATGTCATGGCAGAGTACATACAAGAGTCTCAAAAAAGGTTAACTGGACACCAAAACTTGAGTTGGGATCAAATGATGTACTAGGCTCATTTGAGATATGCTCTAGGCCACTGTGTAAGGATGTGAGGAGTGAAGAGAGTGGTTGGAATATTTTTATCTGCTTAAAAGAATCATTTTGTATAGCTTTTTGTATATCCAAAAAAAAAGAAAAAGAATGGTAATAAATAAATAAATTCCTTTCCTATATCCTGTTTCTTTCTAAAAGTAGTATTGTTTTACATTTTACATTTGAATGCATAAATCTATGATTCATTGTGAATTCATTTTTGTATAAGTTACAAAGTTTAAGTCAAGATTCTTTTTGGAGGGCTATGTGTGTGTAATGGCAGCAGCACCACAACACTGAAAAATAAAAAATACTGCTTTTTAAAAAATTAAGACATGATATACTTGTGCTGATTAATTTTCCTGTGGATAGTTTTCTATGCATATGCCCCCACTCTGCCGCTTTATGAATTGAGATTTTTTTCCCAGGTCTTAACTTGCCCATATTATATTTCAGTAAACAGAAAGAACAGTTTTTTGTTGTTTTTTAAATAATCATTTTGCATGGCATTCCCATGTTTATGAGGCATATACATAACGTAGTGGTTAGGAGCATGGGCTCTGGAGTCAGTTTCTTGGTCAAACCCTGTCTTTGGCCATTTACCAGTCATGTGCCTTTGGAGGCAAGGCTCAGTGTCCTCGTCTGTTAAATGGTAATAATAGGACCTGGGCTGAGCGCGGTGGCTCACGCCTGTAATCCTAGCACTTCGGGAGGCTGAGACAGGTGGATTGCCTGAGCTCAGGAGTTCAAGAACAGCCTGGGCAACACGGTGGAACCCTGTCTCTACTAAAATACAAAAAATTAGCTGGGTGTGGCGCATGCGCCTGTAGTCCCAGCTACTTGGGAGGCCGAGGCAGGAGAATTGCTTAAACCCAGGAGGCAGAGGTTGTGGGGAGGCAAGATCGCACCACTGTACTCCAGCCTGGGCGACAGAGCGAGACTCCATCTCCAAAAATAATAATAATAATAATAATAATAATAATAATAATAACAGCACCTACCCTATCATAAGGTTGTTGTGAAGATTAATGAGTTATACAGTTCTGTTCACACAGGAAGCACTCAATAAAGCTTCATCGTTCCCATTACTGGAAGCATTTAGGTGGAATTTAACCCTGACTTTAGGATATGACATTACATTGTATCACATTACTTTACATTGCATCTCACGACATTTTAATGTAAAATGAAAGATTCTCTTCTGTTCTAGTCTCTTGGCAGCTACAGAAATAAGGAACTGGTTATAAAATTCCCTGAGAACAGAGGGGACAGGAATTGATATTTGAAAACAAATGATTAATCTTTTTTGATCCAAGATCCAGCTCTCAGGATTTTTTTATTTTAGCTATTGGATTAGTTTCCTAGAGTTGCCATGACAAATTACCACAAACTGTGTGCCTTTAAACAATAGAAATTTATTCTCCTGTAGTTCAGGGGGCTAGAATCTGAAGTTGAGGTGTTGGCCAGGCCCTACTCCTTCCAAAGCTTCTCATTTCAGCTTCTAGTGGCTTCCAGACATCTTTGGTGTTCCTTGGCTTTTAGCTGCATCACTCCAATCTCTGCCTCCATCCTCACGGTCGCTTCTTCCTTGTTTCTGTGTATCATAGGAACACCCGCCATGGGATTTAGAGCCCACCCTGATGCAGGAAGACTTCATCTTCTTTGATCCTGTCACCCATGTAGTGAGCATGGTATCTGATAGTTTTTCAACACTAGCCCTCTCCCACCCTCCTCCCGCTAGTAATCCCCAATGTGTATTGGTTTCATCTTTGTGTCCATGTATATTCAATGTTTAGCTCCCATATGTATGTAAGAAAATGTGGCATTTGGTTTTCTGCCTCTGTGTTAATTCACTTATGATGTTAGTGTCCAGCTGGGGCATCCATGTTGCTGCAAAGGACATGATTTTTTTTCTTTTTCATGGTTGCATAGTATTCCATGGTATGTGTATACACACACACACACACACACACACACACATATACTATTTTCTTTATCCAGTCTACCACTGATGGGCATCTAGGTTGATTCCATGTCTTTGCTAATGTGAATGGTACTGTGGTGAACATGCAAGTGTATATGACTTTTTGGTAGAATGATTTGTTTTCATTTGGGTGTATACCTAGTAATGGGATTGCTGGGTGGAACGGTAGTTCTGTTTTTAGTTCTTTGAGAAGTCTCCAAAATGCTTTCCACAGTGGCTGAATTAATTTACATTCCCACCAACAGGGTATAAGTGTTCACTTTTCTCTGCAGTCCTGGCAACATCTGTAATTTGACTTTTTAATAATAGCCATTCTGACTGGTGTAAGATAGTATCTCATTTTGGTTTTGATTTGCATTTCTCTAATGATTAGTGATGTTGACTATTTTTTCATGTTTGTTGCCTGATTGTATGTCTTCTTTTAAGAAGTGTTTGTTCATGTTTTTTGCCCATTTTTTAATAGGGTTATTTGTTTTTTGCTTGTTCAATTGTTTAAGTTCCTTATAGATTCTGGATTACACCTTTGTTGGATGCATAGTTTGAGAATATTTTCTACCATTTTGTAGGTTGTCGATTTACTTCATTGGTAGTTTCCTTTGCTGTGCAGAAGGTCTTTCGTTTAATTAGGCCTACTTGTCAATTTTTATTTATGTTGCAAATGATTTTGCAGACTTAGTCATAAATTCTTTGCCAGGGTGGATGTCCAGAATAGTGTTTCCTAAGTTTTTTTCTAGAATTACTATAGTTTTAGGTCTTATATTTAAATCTCTAACCCATCTTGAGTTAATTTTCATACATGGTAAAAGGCAGGGGTCTAGCTTCTATCTTCTGCATATGGCTATCCTGCTACCCCAGCACCATTTATTGAATAGGGAGGGAGTCCTTTCACCATTGCTTGTTATTGTTAACTTTGTCAGAGATTAGATGGTGGTAGGTGTGCAGCCTTATTTCTGGGTTCTCTATCCTGTTCCTTTGGTCTATGTGTCTGTTTTATGCCATCACCATGCTGTTTTGGTTACCCTAGCCTTGTAGTATAGTTTGAAGTCAGATAGTATGATGCCTCTGTCTTTACTCTTTCTGCTTAGAATTACATTGGCTACTTGGGCTCTTTTTTTATTCCATATGAATTTTAGAATAGTTTTTTCTAATTCTGTGAAAAAATATATTGGTAGCTTGATAAGAATAGTATTGACTCCATAAATTCCTTTGGGCAGTATGGCCATTTTAACAATATTGATTCTTCCTACTCATGGGCATGGAATGTTTTTTCATTGTTTGTATTGTTGTCCGATTTCTCTTAGCAGTGTTTTGTAATTCTTGTTGTGGAGATCTTTCGCCTTCTTGGTTGGATATATTCCCAGGTATTTTTTTTTTTTGTGGCTATTGTAAATGGAATTGCATTCTTGATTTGGCTCTCAGCTTTAATGCTATTGGTATATAGAAATGCACTGATTTTTGTACATTGATTTTGCATCCTGGAACTTTACTGAAGTCATTTATCAGTTCTAGAGGGCTTTTGGCGGAGTCTTCAGGGTTTTCTAGGTATAGGAATCGTATTATCTGTGAAGAGACATAATTTGACTTCCTCTTTTCCTATTTGGATGTTTTATCTTTCTTTCTCTTGCCTGACTGCTCTGGCTAGGACTTTCAGTACTGTGTTAAATAGAAGTGGTAATAAGAGTTGACATTCTTGTCTTCTTCCAGTTCTAAAGGGGAATGCTTCCAGCATTCAGTATGATGTTCTACCATTCAGTATGATGTTGGTTATTTGTCATAGATGGCTCTTATTATTTTGAGGTATGTTCCTTCAATGCCTAATTTTTTGAGGCTTTTTTAACATGAAGCAATGTCAAATTTTATCAAAAGACTTTTCTTCATTTATTACACTGATCATACGGTTTTTGTTTTTAATTCTTGTATGTAGTAAATCAACTTTATTGATTTACATATGTTAAACCAATCTTGCATCCCAGGAATGAAGCCTACTTGATCATGGTGAATTAACTTTTTGATGTATTGTTGGATTCGGTTTGCTAGTATTTTGTTTAAGAATTTTTGCCTCTATGTTCATCAGGGATGTTGGCCTAAAATTTTCTTTTCTTTGTTGTGTCTTTGCCAGGTTTTCATATCAGAATGATTCTGGCTTTATAGAATGAGTTAAGGAGGAGTCCCTCCTCAATTTTTTGGAATAATTTCTGTAGGATTGACCCTAGCTCTTTTTTTGTACATCTAGTAGAATTTGGCTGTGAATCCATCTGGTACAAGACTTTTTTATTGGTACTTTTTAAAATTACTGATTCAATTTTGGAACTCAATATTGGTCTGTTTAGGGTTTCAATTTCTTCCTGTTTCAATCTTGGGAGGTTGTTTTTTTGGGGTGGGGGAATTTATCCATTTCTTCCAGATTTTCTGGTTTGTGTGCACAAAGGTGTTTGTAATAGTCTCTGAGGACTTTTTGTATTTTTGTGGGATCAGTTGTGTTGTTAGCTGGTTTTTATGTAGACTTGACTGTGTAGTTGCTTTATAGTGTCAGTGGGCTACATACTAAAGTGTGTTTTTGTGGTGGAATGTATCTTTCTTTTTTTTCAATGTTTAGCACTCCCTTAAGGACCTCTTGTAAGGCAAGTCTTGTGGTAACAAACTCCCTTAGCATTTGCTTATCTGAAAGAGATTTTATTTCTTTTTCTCTTATGAAGCTTAGTTTGGCTGGATATGAAATTCTTGGTTGGGATTCCTTTTCTTTAAGGATGCTGAATATAGGTCCCTAATCTCTTCTGGTTTATATGATTTCTGTTGAAAGGTCTGCTGTTAGCCTGATGGGATTCCCTTTCTACATGACCTGACCCTTTTCTCTAGCTGTTTTTAATATTTTTTATTTCACATTGACCTAGGAGAGTCTGATGACTATGTGTCTTGGAGATGGTCATCTCATATAGTATCTTGCTAGGGTTCTCTGAGGTTCTTGGATTTGCATGTCCACTTCTCTAGCAACGCTAGGGAAATTTTCGTAGACTATATCCTCAAATATGTTTTCCAAGTTGCTTGCTCTCTCTCCCTCTCTTTCTGGGATGCCAGTGAGTCATAGGTTTGGTCTCCTTACATAATCCCATATTTCTCAGATGTTTTGTTCATTTTTAACAAGTCTGTTTTTTCTTTATTTTTGCTTGCATTGATTCAAAGGAGCAGTCTTGGAGCTCTGAGATTCTTTACTCAACTCGGTCTATTCTGTTGTTAATACTTCCAATTGTATTATGAAATTCCTGTAATACATTCTTCAATTCCAAAAGTTCAGTTTGGTTCTTTCTTAAAATGGCTGTGTCATCTTTCAACTTCAGGATTGTTTTACTGTTTCCCTTGGGTTTCAACCAAGGGAACCTTCTGCTGTATCTCATTGAGCTTCCTTGTCATGCAGATTCTGCATCCTACGTCTGTCATGTAAGTTATGTCATCTGTTTAAGACCCATTGCTGGGGAACTAGTGTGGTTGTTTGAAAGCAAGCAGGCTGGTGGATGGGGGTGGTGTGCAGATCAGACTTGCCCCAGTCCCGTGGAAAAGATAGTCCTGCTCTCTCTAGATCTGGCAGTTAACAAAAGTCACAACCACCTGGAGGAAGATGAAGAGCCTTTGGGGATGGGTGCCCATGACCATGTTCCTTTGCACCTGTCCCTGTGCCAAACTCCCTGGGCTCCATAGAGAGTTGTGCTCTGTCTTTACCAACTCATCAGGTAATTCTCTCTGCCAGCTCAAACGTCCATGAGGCCATGGGATCTCCCGCAACCAGATCCCAGAGGTCCATGGTGAGAGTGGGCTGCTCTGCAGTTACCTCACTCACCCCTTCCTCAGGAGACATTTAGGGCCAGAAATGAGTCTCAGTGCTTGGCAAACCTATGCAGGGTTCCTAGCTTCCTCCCACTTCAACCCTGGTGTCTGTGTAGTCTCTCCATCCACTCTCAATGCATTCTCTCAAAAGATCTGTTTGGAATATGCTGGCTGACTTGATATTCTGGTCTTTCTTTGGGGGAGAAGCTCTTCCTGGCTGTGTCTAGTTGGTCATCTTGTCCTGCCCCCAAACTTCGTCGTAATTTAAGGAATTACATATGCAAAAGCATTGTTTCCAGATAAGGTCACATTCTAAGGTTCTGGACGGATATGAATTCTGGACGGATATGAATTCTGGGATGATGGGGGGCTATCTAATCCAGTACAGTTATTTATAGACTTATTTTCCCTTTTGTAGCTTCTGGACATCACTATCATTTATTGTCTTCTGACATTGGCTCTCTCTGTCCCTCCTGCTCCTGATGCACCTTGTAGCATAGCCACCTCTGCCATGGAGAACTTCCAAAGCCCAATCCCTCCTGTTTCACCCCTTCCTTGGCAAAGCAGAACATGAGTGGATAATTCTTTGCACTGTGGCTATGCTTTGCCATTTGGAACAGTATCTATTGGAAAATGCAATATTTTCTCTTAGAAAATATATGTCAAGTTGCAAACAGTCAATTTAAAAACTATTTTTAGGAATCTCATCAGCTTGACGTTGGGGAATGCATGCATTGTTAATGAGATATCACACAGGGTTTTAACTAGTGATAGGAGTCACAGTGGAGTTCCTGCTTTAGGATAACCCATACAAATAATGTCTGTTTGACGTTTAAGAGCTGAATATCATCATCAAATATCAAATTTTGTGTTTGAAAGACCCATAAAATTAAGTCAACTTAGTAGACAATATTCTAACTTACATGAAAATGATTTAAATATTAGATTTCTTGGTGTGGGTTCTTCTAAAATCAGAGTCTGGAATAAGACCTTGGGTCCAGGTGGTTTACTTGGGAAGTGATCCCAGGAAGTAGGCATGAGGGAGCAGGGAGAGTGAGAGAGACACACTGAAGGAAAAGCCACAGTGAAGATGCAAAGTCAAGATCAAAGTCACTACTGTGGGCAATAGAGACATGATTCCCCAAGACTCTGGAAAAATATAGAGAAAACCCTCCCCAAATCAACTTCCTGAAAGACTGGAGGCTGGAACATCCCCTTAGCTTCCTCTATCCATGAAATGAGGATTGCCTTTGGGGACGTTAATTCTCTCACACTTGCTAACCTGTGCCTGCCTGGGAGAAGAGGCTATAGCAGAATGTTCTTAAGATGGGGTGCTGGCAACAGGTGATAAGATTGAACTCATGTCTTTTTAACTTTTTATTTTATTTTATTTTTGTAACAGGGTCTCACTCTGTTGCCCAGGTTGGTATGCAGTGGCACAATCACAGCTCACTGTAGCCTCAGCCTCCTGGGTTCAAGCAATCCTCCCACCTCAACCTCCCAAGTAGCTGGGACCACAGGCATATGGCAACATGCCCAGCTAATTTTTTTTTTAGAGACAGGGTCTCACTATGTTGCCCAGACTGGTCTCAAACTCCTATACTCAAGTGATCCTCCTGCCTCATCCTCCCAAAGTTCTGGGATTACAGGTATGAGCCACCATGCCCGGCCCAAAACTCATATTTCAATGTCCACCACAGCTGCAGTTTCAGTCAGAGGTGGGCTGAGGAATGGTGGCACAGGCACCAGCAACATCTGCTCTATTAGATTCCTTCTTTTTATAGAGAATATGATCTTCATTGTACTCATCTCTAAAATTTAACTGCCCTATGAATTAGGAATGGCATACTATATGTTTCTTTTACAAGTAAAATATAATTAAGGCATTGTAACCTGAACATAATTTATGTACTGTTATACTAGCTAGTATGCTTTAGGCTGCAAGTACAAAAAGACTCACCTCAAGATGGTATAAAGAGAAGGCTACAGTCTGCTATGGTACCCTGTGCTGTGAGATCATGGTCTCTCATCATTGGGTATCCAGATAGAATCCTTGGGCAGCCAGTTAGAATCCTTGGGCAGGTTGTCTCCTACTACAAGCAGCCTTTTGGGGGCTTATCACAGAGTGGCCTGAGTGGGAATGGTTTCTAGACCTCCACCACAACATGTTGAGTGTAGTCAAGGAGGCGTTCTACTGAGACATGGACTTCTCCAGGGATGCTGCTGGGAATGTTCATGTTCTAGGTTCCCAAAGAATATGGCATGGAGTCCAAGCTTTGTGGAGTGGAGTAGAGGGTGATGCAGACACTGCTGGCAGGCACAACTCCAGATGGTGGTACTAACATTTGCCTTTATGTGCATTAGACACTTATGTCATTTTATAGCTGATATTACCATTTAGTGGCATCTCAGCTAGCTGCAGTGTCCCTATTTTAACAGCGAATCTATAAATTAGAATTTTAAATTGTTTTGACATATTTGATGTAAAAAATTACATTAGATTAGAAATTCATTTGCATTAATATAAGAAACTTTAGCATTAAATTAATGAGAGAAAAATTAGTTATTGAACTTGTCAAATATATTTCAACAATTATATATTTTAATAGTTTTTAAATGTTTAACTTCTTACCTTTGCAGTTTCTTGTTGACAGTCATATTCAAGTATTTGAAGATATCATCATCAAAAATTTTCATCAGTAATTTCAGGTAGCCATTTCAAGCATAAATCTCTGATTTAGTTATGCTGTATTCACAGACGCAGGCAGCTCCAGTTCCTCATAAAGGAAACTTGAAATTTTTGAAATTTTTTTTGGAAATTTTATATAAATTCTGTATTCTAAATATTCCCTAGTAATTTGCGTTTTATTTTTCCTATCTTAAGTGTATAGTAAAAACTCCCACAGTGCTCCTATGCCAGTGTGACATGCAAACATTATCATCATGCAAACATTATCTATGAGCAGTGATATGGTTTGCCTGTGTCCCCACCCAAATCTGGAATTGTAGCTCCCATAATTCCCACGTTTTGTGGGAGGGACCCAATGGGAGGTAACTGAATCATGAGGGCAAGTCTTTCTCATGCTGTTCTCATGAGAGTGAATAAGTCTCACAAGATCTGATGGTTATATAAAGGGGAGTTCCTCTGCACATGCTCTCTCTCTTGCCTGCCACCATGTAAGATGTGACTTTGCTTCTCCTTTGCCTTCTACCATGATTGTGAGGCCTGCCCCACCAAGTGGAACTGCGAGTCCATTAACCTCTTTTTCTTTGTAATTTACCCAGTCTTGGGTATGTCTTTATTAACAGCATGAGAACAGACTAATACAAGTGCCATGTCATGAAAACCAAGTGAGAACGTTTGAATAAATATTTAGCTCACATAAAAAGTTTAGGAGAAGTGCAGTTCCTGGATTAAGTTGGATGCCAAATGACATCTTCATGTACCCTCAGTTATTCCCTCTTTGGCTCTGCCATCCCCTATGCTTTATCCTGTGTTCTCAGTGTGTCCCCTCATGGTTGCATGATGGCCATAGCAGCTGCAAATATCCTATCTTCATGCAACAATATCCAAAGTTTAGAAGAGAGAATTCCTCTCCTTGGGCACACTCTAAGGGCGAGGGAGACCTTTGTAAAAGTTTCCCAGCAAACTTTCCATCACATCTCAATGGCCAGAATGTACTCATGTACCTTTTCAGGAAGGGAATCACCACATAAATTAGTCAGATCTCTTCACTGTAGACCTCAGAAACTGATTCTAGCTGATAAAAACAGGTCTCTTTAAAAGATAGTGGCCAAAACCCACCAATCAGTGTTAGCAGCACTAAAAGAAAGACCCACCAGTGTTCATCTGGTGATATGAAGCAATACAAGTACCTAGCACTTCCTAGAAAGTATTCCTGCTGAAACATAAAATTGAACCTGAATTTTGTCAAGTCTTCAGATCCAATTACCAGTTTAAAGGAAATGCTGGGGGTAAAGGAACTAGCTAAGCATCAGTGCAAGGGGAAAATTCTCTAACTCTGGGATATAGTACATTCTATAGAGCAAATCATCTGGTTTTTCTAACAAGTCAATGGTTTCAGAGAAAAAGGGAGGGCAACTATTAGAATAAGAGAGAATTAAGAGACATCACAATCAAATACAATAATGTGAACCTTTTTGGATCAAGCCAGACAACTATAAAAAGACATATTTAAGAAAACCAGTCTGGGCGTGGTGGCTCACGCCTGTAATCCCAGCACTTTGGGAGGCTGAGGTGGGTAGATTACCTGAGGTCAGGAGTTCGAGACCAGCCTGGCCAACATATAGTGAAACCCTGTCTTTACCAAAAAATACAAAAGTTAGCTGGGTGTGGTGGCACACACCTGTAGTCTCAGCTACTTGGGAAACTGAGGCAGGAGAATAGCTTGAACCTAGGAGGCAGAGGTTGCAGTGAGCTGAGATTGCGCCACTCTACTCCAGTCTGGGTGACAGAGCAAGACTCCGTGTCTCAACAACAACAACAACAAAAAAGGCAATCAGGGAAACTAAAATATGGAATAGATATTAGATAATATCAAGAACACTGGATACCGTTAATTTTTGTGTTTAAAATGGCACGGTAAGATATTTATTGGTGAAATGGCATGATGCCTGGTATTTGCTTTAAAATAAGCAAAAAAGTAGTGAAAGGGACTAGATAAAGAATGAATGACAAAATTGTTGATAATTTTTCAAGATGGAAATGAGTATATGGGGGCTTATTTTATGACACTTTCTACTTTTATGTAGCTTTTAAAGTTTCTACAGTACAGTATAAATATTAAACAAATACTAGATAACTCTCATTATTTGGGGGAGGGCCTTGTATTAGTCTGTTTTCATACTGCTATAAAAAACTGTTCAGGACTGCGTAATTTACAAAGGAAGGAGGTTTAATTGACTCACAGTTCAGCATGACTGGGAAGGCCTCAGGAAACTTACAATTGTGGCAGAAGAAGAAAGGGAAGCAAGGTACCATCTTTACAAGGTAGCAGCAAGGAGAAGTGCAAGCAGGAGCAATGCCAGATGCTTGTAAAACTATCAGATCTCATGAGAGCTCACTATCACAAGAACTGCTTGAGGGAAACCATCTCTATGATACAATTACCTCCACCTGGTCCCACCCTTGACATGTGGGGATTATGGGGGTTACAATTCAAGATGAGATTTGGGTGGGCACACAAAGCCTAACCATATCAGGCCTGAACACTTGGCTGGAAGGTACACTTCCAACTACAAAGTCTCTAAACGATGCCTGAAAACCAGCCTAATGAGGAGGTAGCCCCAGTGATTCCATTCACTGAGCACCAGAGGAAACTGCTGCCCCTAGTCTGTGCCTCTTCTGCACTAGGAATTCATCTTTGACACCACAGAGAAACTGATGCTTCTGATGCAGCAGCCCCTGAAAGCCAGATGCCTTGATTACTCCTTTGAGCCAGTAAAAGATGGAAATACCAAACAGAGCCTGTTTCCCTGCACTGCTCCCTTCTGAACTGAAGACTTATACAGGTGCCTCTGAGAGGTGGAGTCTGTATTGTGTCTTCGCTGCAAGGGAGTCTGTGAATTTCTATTCTGGCTTATCCATGAACAAGCCAGAATTTATAATATCAGCATGTATGTAGCATGTCCCAATTTCCCCCAAATATAAAAAAGTTATCCAAAAGACGATGAGCAGCCATACCCATGACAGATATCTACAATCCACTACACCCTAATCTTAACCCCTGGGGCTTGGGAGGGACTCAACTTTCCCTGAAACACATGGATATCCCACACCTGATTAATACAGGGTACTGATGGCAAGGAAGAAAAGGAAAGGGGCATGGAGGGCAGGGCAGGAGTGCCTATTGTATAGGAGCCCAGAGCATGTGCCACAGATGGTAATGCATCTGCATAACACAACTGCAAGTGCCCTGGTCAGGAAACTGGAGACTTGTTAATCTTGAGTTAGTTATAGCCTTGGGTTAGTTACTTAACCCGTCTGCCCTCAGGCCCAATAGGAGAGCTGACTCAGATCAGTGGTTTTCTTTCTTTCTTCCTTCTTTCCTTCCTTCTTCCCTTCTTCTCTTTCTCCTTCCCCCCTTTCTTCCTTCCTGTCTTCCTTCCTTATTTCCTTCCTTCCTTTTTTCTTTTCTCTCTTCCTTCCTTCCATCTTTCCTTTTTCCTTTTCTCCCTTCCTCCCTTCCCTCCCTCCTTCCTTCCTTCCTCTTTCTTTGCTTCCTTCTTTCTATTCAACAGGACATGCTTTTTACATTAGCTAACCATAGACAAAAACACAATCTACAAACAGATCACCAGCAAACTGTCATAATGGAAGTTGAAGGGCAGAACAGGGGAGAAGGGGAAGGTCCCACAGCCCTGTTCTTTCTCCCTCTCTCCTTCACCTTGGAGAAACCCTTGGAACCTACATCAACTTCTAAAAAACTTGCTATACTAGGTGACATTTTAGTTACTTTTCCTCCTGTTCTAGCATTTTATTACTCAGTGACTTCCCCTTGGATCAATTAATAGTGTATACTTTGCTTTATGTTAAAGACAATAGAGTAACAATGGAGTTAATTGTTCTATTAAAATAATATATAATAAACTAGGGGGTCACAGCAGTACAATTTTACACTGTCCTGACACTGTTTACTGTGAGGAGTCATTTGTCTGTTCTGTATCTCAGATTTTCAGGCAGTAAGGTATTCAGGTCCCCAAATTGTCAGAATGTAGACTATACATATATCTGCTCTCCATCCATACTCTCAGTTTATAAACTCCTTGGGGAAGAGGCTCTGCCTTATGCAGAAGAAAGATAGAGCATCTTCTTATCTGTCAGTCCTCCATAATGCCTTATACACAGAATATGCTTAGAACATGCTGGCTCATCATTTGATAATGTATAAATATAATATTGATGTTCTGGGTAGTTAATATCCTCTTAAATTGTCACTAGTACCTGTACCTATGGAGACTGGCTTGGGAGAGAGTTCCTCCAGGCCACAGGAGCAGAGCCAGGAGCCCATTTGAAGCCACTGACACATAGAAGCATTTTCAACACTGGAGAGGTGGCAAGCAAAGCTGCATCTCTGACCATCTCCCTCATCTCCCACCCTACCCCTTGGAAAACTGATTTGTAAACTCTTTCGCCTATTTCCCCAGATCCTTTTCTTTTTAGTCCACACATCTTCCATGAACAGCACAGCATTTTTCCTAGTTAGAATCGGTGAAAAATTACATAGATGGGTGAAATTCAAGGAAAGATTCTCTTCATCACCAGGGTTGATATGGCTAGCATTTTTCTTACAAGAATCAGACATGTCAGGAGGCATTAAGATGCTATGATGTCTCTTTGATGGTCTTGCCTATCACAAAGAAGGGAGCAAAGGTTATAAAAAAACTACTTAGCATTCTGCAATAGGTAGTCCTTTCAAATACAATTAGTTTCACACAGTATTCATCTGTTCTTGCATTTGCTAAAAGACAAAGTGGCCTATTAGTCCATCGTGTCTCTCCTCTGCCTTTCAAATCACGTTGAATGTTTTAGCAGAAGAGCTGAGCTGCACTCTCCCCTATAAATTGTATAATTGGAAAGCAATAAATTTAAAGATCTAAAAGGAGCAGAATAAAGAAAGTGTCAAACAATGACTTACTCTAATTAATAACCATTTAGGTCTCCCATTTGGTAAAGTGCTTTGCAATTGTCATCGCCTTTTACCTCAAAGCATATTCATTTTGTGAGTATAATATGATTTCATTTGTGAGAATGAGAGTTATATATGGCTTTTAAACAACCTGGAGCTATTTAGTATTTAAGAGCTCACTTCTGAAAATTATAGAGGCACAATGAACAGTTAATTTGCTACATAGTTATAAAAATCTAATCTCACCATGAAAATTAATGTTTTATTTATTTCTAAATTGATAAAAGAATTAAATACATACACACATCATACAATCGACCCTTGAACAATAAGGGGATTAGGGGAGCCAATCCACCAGACAGTTGAAAATCCACATACAATTTTTGACTCCCAAAAATCTTAACTACTAATGGCCTGACTGATAACATAAACAGCTAACATGTATTTTGTACATGCATTGTAAACTGTATACATATAACATACATGTAGACTATATACATTGTATACTGTATTTTTATAATAAAGTGAGCCAAAAAATATTATTAAGAAGCTCATAAGGAAGAGAACATATATTTACTATTTATTAACTGGAAGTGGATCATCATAAAGTGTTCATCCTCTGTAGGCTGAAGAGGAGGAGAAAGAGGAGGGGTTGGTCTTGCTGTCTCATGGGTGTTGGTTACTCTACAAGTTTTTTCAAATTGTCACAAATATCCATACAATTTTTTAATACATTTATTGAAAAAAATCCACGTGTACGTTGACCTGCACAGTTCAAACCAATTTTGTTCAAGGGTCAAGTGTATATTAAAACTGTTATAGTGCCTAAGATTCTCAAATGTTAGTGGTATTTTGGTAAGTCATATCTTTAGTCATGACTTGATTTTTGTGATTTATTGTTTTAAGTACCAAGCTGCTCTAATTAGAACCAGTCATACAATCATTGAGTTCCAACTAAGGAAAATTTCTAAAGATATTGCTAATATGAATAGTTTCACATTAACAGCATAAAACGTTGAATATCTGTCCTACCAGGGACAAAATATCATTTTTTGAGAAGGTTAGTGATGTTTTTTCTAACTTACAACTGGCTTGCAGAAATCTTTGTTTGAAGTGTGTTTGTAAAGAGTACGGGCTCGGCGCAGTGGCTCATGCCTGTAATCCCAGCACTTTAGGAGGGTGAGGCAGGCAGATCACTTGAGGTCAGGAGTTCGAGGCACTATGATGGAGTTGGGAAGATGTGGCCACTTGAATGCTGGAACAGTGGCATATGCGAAGGGCTTTGTAAGCTTTACTAGATTCCCATAGCTAATGTGGTCCACGCAGAAGGAAGAAGAATTTCCCTTTTTCCCTTCAATGTTTTATTATTAAAATCTTTAGACATACAGAGAAAGAGTTTTACAGTAAATTCCTACACATCTATCTCTATATTCTACAATTAAGACTTTCTATATTTGCTTTTTCACATAACTATCCATCTACTCATCCCTCTCACCATTCATCAATCCAGTTTAGTATTTTGGTAAAATTCTAAGTAAGTTGCAAATGCTAGTACACGTCATTTTAAATACTTCATCATATGTATAATTAGCTGAGGTTCTATATTTATTTACAGTTCTTTATGGCTGCTTTCTGTAAGATGTTTGTATGTTAAAATAAACATACATCTTAAGTATTCTGTTAGTACCTGTGTATCTGAATAAATTATCAAGATAAAGAACACCACCATCACTCCAGAAAATTATATCTTGTCCCTTTCCAGTCAATTCCTGCCCGTACTCTTCAATCCCAGGCAATCGTTGTTTGGATTTCTTTTCACCATAGTTTTGTTTTACCTACTCTATAGTAGAATTATATAAATAGAAGATTCATATATGTGATCATATAGTAGATTCATATATATGATTCATATAAATAGAATCATAGTGTACATATGTTTCTGTGTAAGGCTTTTTTACTCAGCATAATGCTTTTGAGATTCATCCATATTATTGCCTCTTTGTAGTTTGTTTCATCTTTATTACATTGTAGTATTTCTTTGTATGAATATACCAACTTTGTTTATCAGTTTTCCTATTGATCAACAGTTAGATTATTTCCAGTTTGGGACTATTGTGAATAAAGCTGCTGGTACAAGTTGGGTTTGTTGTTGTGTGTGTGGACATTCTTTCATTTCTCTTCATCCCCTAGAGCAGTGGTCCCCAACCTTTTTGGCACTAGGAATTGGTTTCTACATTATATAGAAATAAAGTGCACAAAAAATGTAATGCCCTTGAATCATTGTAATATGCAATGAAATAATTATACAACTCACCATATTGTAGAATCAGTGGGAACCTTGAGCTTGTTTTCCTGTAACTAGACAGTCCCATAAGTGGGAGTGATGGGAGACAGTGACAGATCATCATGCATTAGATTCTCCTAAGGAGCATGCAACCTAGATCCCTCACATGTGCAGTTCGTGATATGGTTCATGTTCCTATGAGAATCTAATGCCATCACGGATCTGACAGGAGGAGGAGTTCAAGAAGTAATGTTTGTCTTACTATTGAGTTGAAAAAGTCCTTTATGTATTTTGGATACACATGTATGTGGTGAATTGTTTTGTCATATGCATGTACGTGAATTTTTTCTTGGAATGTGTCATTTTTATTCATTTAAAAAATTCTTTAATGAGCAGAAGTTTAAAAACTTTCTCATGCTTAATTTTGTAAACATAATTTATTGAAAATATTTTTCTTTCCTCATTGTATTGTTTTAGCATCTTTTTCAAAAATCGAATGACCACATAAGTGTTGGTCCATTTCTGAGATCTCTATTCTTTCTCACTAATTTATTTGTCCCAGTACCACCCTGTCTTGATTACCATAATTTTAAAAAACATCTTAACATCAGGTGATTAAAGTTCTCTAAATTTGTTCTTTTCCGAAATTTCTTTTAATATTGTAGATCTGTGGAATTTCTATGTAAATTTTAGAAATAGCTTGCCAATGTTTGCAAAACTCCAAGAGCGATCATTATTTGAATTGAATTGTATCACTAGAGCAATTTAGGAAAAGTTGGTATCTTAACATTATTGAATCTTCTATTTCATCGACATGATATATCTCTCCATTTATTTAGATCTTTAATTATTCTCAGCAGTGCTCTAGTTTTTCAGTGCAGAGCATGTGTATCTTTTGCTAAATTTATTCTTGAGTGTTTTTGAACTATTTTTTGAACATGTTTTTGAAACTATTGAAAATAGAATTTAAAAACTTTTATTTTCATTTATCTGCTTTTGATATATGAAACCACATTGATTTTTGCATCCTGGTACAAACTAAATCCATCCCTGTAACTAAATCCATTTGTTAGTTCTAGTAGTCGTTTTGTAGATTCCTGAGGATTTAATTGTGAACACATTCAAGTAATCTGCAAATATAATAATTTTTAATTCTTCCTTTCTTATTCATATGTACTTTATTTTTTTCATTGCCTAATTGTCCTGGCTTCAACCTCCAGTACTATGTTGATTCAGTTTTAAGACCAATCAGCTGGGCACAGTGGTTCATGCCTGTACTCCCAGCACTTTGGGAGACAGAGGCAGGAGGATCACTTGAGGCCAGGAGTTTGAGACCAGCCTGGCCAACATGGCAAACCCCATTTCTACTTAAAAAGAAAAGAAAAGAAAAGAAAAAAACAACTTAGCTGGGCGCAGTGGCTCATACTGTTGCAGGAAGTCAGGGACCCTGAATGGAGGGACCGGCTGGAGCTGAGGCAGAAGAATATGAATTGTGAAGATTTCATGGACATTTATCAGTTCCCAAAATTAATACTTTTGTAATTTCTTATGCCTGTCTTTACTGCAATCTCTGAACATAAATTGTGAAAATTTCATGGACATTTATCACTTCCCTAATAATACTCTTATAATTTCTTATGTCTGTCTTTATTTTAACCTCTTAATCACATTATCATCATAAGCTGAGAACATATGTCACCTCAGGACCACTATTGTACAAATTTATTGTAAAACATGTGTGTTTGAACAATATGAAATTAGTGCACCTTGGAAAGAACAGAATAACAGCGATTTTGAGGGAACAAGGGAAGATAACCATAAGGTCTGATTGCTTGTGGGGTCGGGCAGAATAAAAACATATTTTTCTTCTTGCAGAGAGCCTATAAACGGACACGTGAGTAGGAGAGATATCATTGAATTTTTTTCCAAGCAAGGACTATTAATAATTGATTCCCTGGGGAAGGAATGCATTCCTAGGGGGAGGTCTATAAATGGCCACTCTGGGAGTGTCTGTCTTATGCAGTTGAGATAAGGACTGAAATACGCCCTGGCTTACTAGAATTGGGAAATTCCAGACTGGGAAATTCTAGTCGGACCAGTTCTCTGCTCTTGAACACTGTTTCCTGTTAAGATGTTTATCAAGACAATAAGTGCACAGCGAGACATAGACCCTCATCAGTAATTCTAATTTTGCCTTTGCCATGTGATCTTTATTGCCCTGTGAAGCATGCAATCCTTGTGACCTACTCCCTGTTCATACACTCTCTCCCCTTTTAAAATCCCTAATCAAAACTTGCTGGTTTTGTGGCTCAGGGTCGTTATTATGGTCCTACAAATATGAGATGTCATCCCCCGAGGCCCAGCTGTAAAATTCCTCTCTTTGTACTCTTTCTCTTTATTTCTCAGACTGGCCAACACTTAGGGAAAATAAAAAAGAACCTACGTTGAAATATTGGGGGCTGGTTCCCCCAATATCACATGTCTATAATTCCAGCTAATTGGGAAGATGAGGCATGAGAATTGCTTGAAGCCAGGAGATGGAGGTTGCAGTGAGCTGAGGCTGCATTATGCCATGCACCCATGCACCCCAGCCTGGGTGACAGAGTGAGGTGCAAAAAAAAATATTGCGTTTTTGCTGATCTGAGTGGGGAAGTTTTTAGTAGGCATGAAACTACCTATAGGTTGTTTTGTAGATGACTTTATCTGTTTGAGAAAGTTCCCTTCTATTACTAATTTTCTGAGAGGTTTTTTGTTTTGCTTTGTTTTTTTAACGTAAATGGGTGTGACTTTTGTTAAATGGTTTTTCTGCATCTGTTGATGACTTTTTTCCTTTACTTTGTTAATATGATGGATTAAATTGATTTTAAAAAGGTAAACCAAACTTGCAGTCCTAGGACAAACCCAACTTGGTCTTAATGTATTATTCTTTTTATATGTTATGGAATTAACTTTGTCAATATGCTGTTAAGCATGTTTAAGAAGGATATTTGTCAGTAATTTAATTTTGTTTCTCATGGAGTTTTGGAAGGTTTTGTTTGTTTTGTTTTTGTTGTTGTTGTTGTTTGGGTTTTTTTTTTTTTTGGAGACAGGGTCTTGCTCTGTTGCCCAGTCTGGAGTGAAGTGAAGTGGTGTGATAATGGCTCATTGTAGCCTAGACTTTCTGGGTCTTAAGCAATCCTCCCATCTCAGCCTCCCCAAGTGGCTGGGACTACAGATGCATGCCACCACACCCAGCTAATTTTTATATTTTTTTGTAGACACGGAATTTTATCATGTTGTTCGGGCTGCTCTCAAACTCCTGGGCTCAAGTGATCTTCCCACCTTGGCCTCCCAAAGTGTTGGAATACAGGCATGAGCCACCACAACCAGCCAGTTTCACATGTTTTTTAAATCAGGTTTTGATATCAGGTTATGCTTGTCTCATAAAACAAATTTTCGAGAAGAGTTTATTTAAAATTGGTGTTATTTCTTCCTTAAATATTTGATAGAATTCACCAGCAAAACCACCTGGACCTAGGGTTTTCTTGTTGTAAGGATTTTAGATAAAAATTTAATTTCTTTAATTAACATAAAGCTATTCAGATTTTTCTATTACATCATTTGTCCGTTTGGGAAAGCTGTATTTCCAAAAAAATGTTTTTGTTCTACATTGTAAAATTTATTGCAAAATTTTCTCTGAAATATTCCTTTTATTCTTTTCATGTCCATAGGCTCTCTACTGGTATTCCCTTTTTAGCTCCTGATGTTCACAGTATGTGTCCTTGCTCTTTTATTCTTGATCAATTTATCTATAGTTTTACCAATCGTAGGAAACTGTGAAGATAAAGATAATGCATAATTCAGAGAGCTTTAGCTTACTTGCAGGCTAAGTCCTGTCATGGACTGACATGGATTGCTTCCCAAAACTCTCTACTAGATGGTGATATAATGAGACATTTGTTGTATGTAAAATCATACAACAATTTCATCATTTCACAGCATGTATTCATTTACTAATCCATAGATAATGATGCATGAACACATGAGTTATGTGATCAAAAAAAAAAAATACAGGTTGACCAAAGTTTATCATTATAGCATCAAGGTTAAGTAGTATATCCTAGTAATTAAGTGCTCAGCCTCTGGAAATCAGACAAAATTGTGTTTAAATCCCGGATGTAGCTGAGGTGAGTGGATAGCTTGAGCTCAGGAGTTTGAGACCAGACTGGGCAACATGGTGAAACCCCATCTCTACAAAAAATACAAATATTAGCCAGGCGTGGTGGTTTGCAACTGTAATGCCAGCTACTTGGGGGCCTGAGGCAGGAGACTAGCTTGAGCTCAGGAGGCGGAGGTTGCAGTGAGCTGAGATCACATCACTGTACTCCAGCCTGGGTGACAGAGTGAGACTCTGTCTCAAAAAAAAAAAAAGTCTGGATATAGTGCCTACCAGACAGGGATTTTAAACAATTTGCCTTATTTTTCCAAGCATCTAATATTGTTAGGATTAAATAAGATAATACATTTAAAGTATTATGCAATTATTGACTCAGTGTGTTCAAAAAAATTTTGGTTATTTCTATCAGTACTACCACTATTACTACCTGGTCAAATTTAATCTTAGATAACAGATTTTGGCATATTTGTGTGTATCTTAGTCTGTTTTCTGTGGCTTATTACAGAATACCTGAAACCGGGTAATTTATAAATGAAAATAACTTATTTCTTATTGTTATGGAAGCTGAGAAGTCCAAGGTCAAGAGGCTGCATCTGGTGAGGGCCTTCTTGCTGGTGGGGACTCTCTGCAGAGTCCCAAGGCATTGCAGGGCAGCACATGGTGAGGGGGCTGAGTGTGCCTTCTTAGGTCTCTCTTCCTCTGTTTATAAAGCCACCAATCTCACTCCCATGATAATCTATGAACCCATGAATCCATGGATGAATTAATCCATTCGTGAAGGCTCTGCCCTCATGACTCAACCACTTCTTAAAGATCTCACCTCTCAACAGTGCCACATTGCAGATTAAATTTATTTCTTTTTTTTCTTTTCTTATTTTTTTTTTTTAATTTTTTTGAGACGGAGTCTCGCTCTGTTGCCCAGGCTGGAATGCAATGGCACGATCTCTGCTCACTGCAAGCTCCGCCTCCAAGGTTCACACCATTCTCCTGCCTCAGCCTCCCGAGTAGCTGGGACTACAGGCACCTGCCACCACACCCAGGTAATTTTGTTTTTGTATTTTTAGTAGAGATGGGATTTCACTGTGTTAGCCAGGACAGTCTCATCTCCTGACCTCATGAGACGCCTGCCTTGGCCTCCCAAAGTGCTGGGATTACAGGCGTGAGCCACCACACCCAGCCTGTAGATTAAATTTCAAAATGAGTTTTGAAGGGGACAAATATTCAAACCATAGAAGTGTGTGTGCATGTTTGCATGGTGTATGTGTTTGCACATATGTTTGCACACATGTGCGCACTTTCTCCAGTTGCATTATCTCAGGAGTCTTTACTTCCTGTCCTAAACTTTGCAAAATGCTACTCGGCATCCATTATGTTACCAGTATTGTGGTTGTAAATTACCTCCAGAGAAAGTTTTGACATCAAATGGAATGTAGTCTTTGTTGATTGAAACGATTTCTGCACCATTTTCATTTGCAGAGTTCTTTGCAATTCTTTGGGGATGATGGGGGTATTGCCAAGACTTTTTCCATATGTTCTCAACAACTATCCAACCAAGACCAAAAAAGACATTAAAATATGACCCCAAGCAAACAGGAAACTGACTTTTTCTTTTGGGAACTTAGTCAAAAGCCAACTCTTTGTGGTTTATGTGAAGGTTCCTCCCACAAAGTTCAGAAATTCATCTTACATTTTCAGTCTTTTATTTTCCTCTTTTTTCAGGCTACCTGCAAAGATATTATGTCTTCTTTTACCTTACAGAAGCCGACTCCAGAGATACTTGCACAGATTTTTTTAAAAATACTTTCTCTTCTTCTTACAAAACTTCTTTATTTCTTTTTCAGATGAAGACAATCCCATAGAAATACCAGACAGCCATACTGTCTTTACACAACTATAAATAATTTCTCCATCCAAAAACAAATACAGGTACCTGGCACATTTTTTATATAGCCTATTAGTCAAGGAAAAGTCAAGCAATGGACAAGCCCGAACAGATGATGTGTCTTTTGTGGAGAGAGTCTTTTGGCTTATTTATGAAACAACTCACATTTTGAAGCTATCATGTTTTAGTATAAGACTGTCAAGCTATGCATCACACTCATGGGAATTTTTTGACTTTAAAAAAGTGGCACAGCTGGGCAATTTTATTTGGGGAAAGTGAGGACTTAATAAGCACACACATCTTGTTTTCCTCATTCTTTTCCCATCTTTAAAAATATGTATTCATATGTTTTCATATGGCTGTAATCTAGGCATGTGCATTGTTTTGTGTTCTATTTCTTGCGTGCCAGTACTTTCTATGCACATTTCCATATAATGACATAGACTACATATTTTCCATCATTGCCTAAGTAGCATTCTATCATGTTAAGATAAATGTAACGTGCTTTTCCATTTCTATAGTTGAGAGTTTGGATTGTTTCAAATTAGCTACGTACACTAATAAACATTGAGCAAATCAAGATTTCACTACCTGGATTATCCTCTATCATTTTGGTGGTTATTTTCTTACTAAAAATTATGAACAGTTCTGTGCATCATATTAAAACTTTCTTTGGGAGAAAAGTTGGAAGGAAAGCTTTATTCTGAATTAATTCTTTGTAAGCAAATTTTAATTCAAATGTAGAAGCAGCAATTACTTTTCATAACCACTTTATTTTTCAACCTATGGGGTGTTTCAGAATCATAGAGTAAAAGCAAGAACTTTGGAAGTAATGTATTGTACACTTATTACATACCAGATACCAAGTTAAAGAAAATGAGACCTGTAACAGGAACTCTGTGAGCGAAATACTAATACTTTGCACTCGTATTGCATATGACGTTTTGCATTTCAAATATTTTATCTTTAGTTATTATCTAGAATTATTCCTTTATATTGTCCCAGTGGTTATTCTGTTGTCTTTTGTTTCATATTACTCTGCCTTGTAGATGAGGCACTGAAAACATACGGAACTTATGCAAAATCACACAGTTAATTCTTGGTCAAGCCAGAGTAAAAACTCATTTTAGTGACTTCTTTTCACAATTTTGTGCTTGAGACTACATCAATCTCCTCAAATTAGGAAGGTAAACCAATTCACTCATGTGAAAGCTTAATTTGTATGCTACTTACCATCATCGGATTAATAAACTCTTAGTCTTCCCAGCATAGAATCCTATTATTTTCAAATATCTTATCATTAAAAACATTATTTCCCAATGGAAAAATGAGCAAAGGCCATAATTTAAAATTTCATTTTAGAAAATATTTATTGGGTGTCTCCTATGCATCCGGCACCATCAGGGATCAAGCAATAAGCAAAGTAGTCTCTGCTCCTGTGGCTAACATATATTTAATTAAAACGTTCAACCTTATTAATGATCGAACACACACATAAAGAAAACTGACAATCATATGCTTTTTTTTTTTTTTTTTTTAAACATCAAGTCAGTTCTTTAAAATAAAAAGAGAAAATAGTCCAGGTCTGCAAGCATGTGTGAAACTGATACTTTTATACACTACAAGAGGAACTGTGATAATAGAACCCACTTCTGGGAAAGAAATTTTGCAATATGGAGAGAGGGACTTAGAAATCTTTACATGTTTTGATTCAAAAGTCTCACTTCTGGGAACCTTTCCTAATAAAGAAAAGGGGTATATTCACAGATGTTCACATCTTTTTTTTTTTTAAAGGAAGAGTGATGATGAAAATAATGAAGAGAAATTCATGAGGCATCCAAACAACAGAATAAAGCATAGGTTTTCAGATACGACGTTTGATAAGTTTCCTGCATCCGTTATCCCACAATCACACCCATCCAGGGAGAGTGGAAATGAATTCTCGCAAAGGGCTCAAGAAAACCTTCTAGAAAAACAGAAATTTCCTCATTCAGTCTTGCCTTTCCAGGACTTTTCCATAAAATGTGTGTGGTTTATCTGGACAGAAGGTGCTGTGCTTGCAATGGCAAGGTTGACTCAAAGTTAATTTTGGCCAGATCAGGAGAGTTCTGGGGAGGAACCTGAGTAACGGGGGGCAGGGTGGTCAGGAGCAGGGAGGTTATGATGCTGACCAGCTGTTCTCAGGGCCTTGAGAGACTTCCGATGGCCTTCCCCTCCTCTCTGCCAGTCACTTCTGCTTGTCTCAGTGCCAGAAGCAGTGTGGCTGTAAGGATTACTGATTTAAATGGATAGAATGAAACAGTGGAACAAATCTTGGCTACCGGGGGAAATACCACCAAGTATTAATCTGTTGCTGATCTGTGTTGAATAGAAAAGCCTTTAGTAAGCTACTTTATCTTTAATATTTCCCTATAGTTGGGAATATTAACTAGGAAACCCTAGTTCCAAGGGCTTTAGATTATATATGTTTATATATGTCTATTTCTCTTTTTATGAGTCTGTGTTTATATATGTATATGAATGCATCATTTAGCAACCATATTTAGAACAAAATGTTATTATACTATACTGCATAAAATCTTTAAGGTAAAACTAATCCAGAATGCCCCACTGTTTTCCAAATAAAATACTTAATTTAATTCAACTCAGGATTCTAACAATATGCAAAAGTTCTGTGCCTCACATCAAGTGTGTTCTACTGAAATGTTTGTATTCAGTTCAAAAAAGTGCAGCAGGCCTGGCGCGATGGCTCATGCCTGTAATCCTAGAACTTTGGGAGGCCAAAGTGGGCGGATCACCTGAGGTCAGGAGTTCAAGACCAGCGTGGCCAACATGGCAAAACCCTGTCTCTAATAAAAATACAAAAATAGCCAGGCATGGTGGCACATGCTTGTAATCCTAGCTACTTGGGAGGCTAAGGCAGGAGAATCACTTGTACCCAGGAGGCAGAGGTTGCAGTGAGCCGAGACTGTACCATGGCACTCCAGCCTGGGCTACAGAGTGAGACTCTGTTTAAAAAAAAAAAAAAAAGTGCAACAAAGAGGGGCAGGGACCCATGGGACACTGTGCAAAAACTCTGGACTGGCTTACTAGCTGTAGAGTTTGAGAAAGGTGATTCCCAGACTGTAGCTCTATACCTTTGAGTTACGGTTTCTGTTCCTGTAAAATGAGGGTGTTGAATCAGTAGACTTCTAAGTCCCTTTCCAGTGTTCTAACAGAGCTGATAAGCCGGGGTCCTAGGAATCCATGCATCACCCATGGTAGTTACCAGGAGCTTAAGGGCACAAACTCTTGCTTCTTTCTCTATTCCAGATCTCTAAGCATGTGCTGTGATTATGGAAGTGTTTGTGTCCACAACTCCAGGCAAACACACATGTTCCAAGGCCTAATAATAGAGACACAAGGGAGGGACAGGAGCCAGAGAGAAAAAGGGTGGTTCTGGTATTGAAGGCAGAACCAAACATCATGCAATAGACAAACAGCACCACAGGGAAGCAATCCTGAACACTTCCAGCCAGGGCTGGAACAGCCTCCCTTGGGACAGACTCTAACGCTGTCATCCCTTAGTGAGGACCACTTTAGTCTGCTCTCACTAAGAGTAACCAGTCCCTTTAATCCTCCATGCTTCTGAGTCCGGAGTAGGAGAGCCCCTAGGATTCAGAACTGGATCTCAAACTCCAGCAGTAAAACATATATAGCCTTATAACAGCTTATAGCAGTAGAGTTATTCCTTTGTTTAACTGGCCCCAGCTGAGCATCTTTCTATTGCCAGGAAGGTTTTGGAGATAGAGGCATGAAGAGAACATAGTCCCTGACCCCAAGAATATCCAAGCTCAGTAGAAAGAGCCTTACATACAACCACTAACTGGTTTCTCAATTCCAGAGTATTTACAATCTATATAGTCATCAGAGACATGATCATGCAGTACCTACAATGATGTTTTCTTTGATCTTGCCTCCGGAGCTAGTTAGCAAGTAGCTGTCATTGAGTTTGAAGTCTACCTTCTTGACTCTGTTTCATGATGTTAAAGCTGGGTCCCTGCAAACCATATTTCTGCTTTGCCAGCTGACACCATGTCAGGTTCTGCCAACAGAATGGCTACAGTTAGGCTGTGAGGCCCAAGAAGGAAGCACAGACTTACTCCTTCCTGTCTGCAACCTAGTCCTGTGAGTGTCACCCAGCCCCGCTTCTTCACCCTGGCAGTGGCAGTTCCTTCCTATTGCAGTGGAAGAATCCAGTTGGCAGTTTTCCCAAACACTTACAGAATCAGCTTGGTTGCACTGCCCTCCAAAATGTGGACACCAGGCTTCTCAGAGTCTGAGCCTTGGACTCCTTTGAGCTCAGAGACATCAGCACTAGCAAGCGGCATCCGCTCTTCAGAGGACCAAGCTCCAGCTCCATAGGGCCCACCCTCTACATTCTAAGTTTTCATCATTGCAACTTCTTCCTTTTGCTTCCTCAACCTTAAGGGTAGTAGCTGCCTCCTGCAGTTGCTATCTTCTTGACACCTTAAGAGCTCTCTTTATACTCTTTCAGTTACCTAGTGAGCAGCTTAAAATAAGGGGTCTGGTTTCTGTCTCCTGATAAGACCCTGGCTGATAAACATCCCTGGCTAAATGGAGAGGTGGCATAGAGTAGTGGAAAACAGAATGAGCTTTGGAGTCATCCACACCCAGATTTGAATTCTGGCTCTTATAATCTGCTAGCTCTTTGACTTTGAAAGCTACCTAATTTATTTGAGTCTTAATTTGCTGGGAATAAAGATGGGTTTTCCAGCTGTTGTGAGGGTAGCTGAAGTGCTTGGCACACATGACCTGCTCAGTGAATAGTAACCATTTATAATTACCAGATTGCTATCTTCTAAGGCCCAGGCCTAGTTCTTGTGTATCTATCATTCCCAGCAGGGCATATCATAAATTAATTTATGCAATATATGCTTAATAAGGATGTGTTGAATAGAAAAAGTGCTTAAGAAACATTGTGGCACACCGGAGTAATTAACTTCTACTGTTCTAACACGAAACCCTCCATAATGGTCAGTTTTTTTCCTGTAAGTTATGGTTTAAAAATCTTTTTTAAGCCCTTATTTTAAAATGAGGAGCAATGAGTTTACCTGGGTGATAAGAAAAGAAAATCTGTGTCATTCATTCTGCTTCCTGCCTGGCAAACCTTCTGGGAGACTGCATGATAATATGTGAGAATGCACCATCTTTCCAAAAAGAAGTGAAATCTAGCAGGTGCATGATATACTCGTGACTCTTTCCAGCTATAAAGTAGGCACTGGTTTGGTTTGGTTTTGTTTTTTTATGAAGCATTTCATAAAGAGAAAGGATTTTGCCTACTCTCAGACAATCTGTGACATCTCTTCTGAGTGCTGAATTCAGGGTTGTAATGTAAATCCTGAAAATGAACAAGGTCCCACAGGAGCGTCCTGGGCCTTCACAAGTCAATGTGTACAAAAGTTGTTCCAACTCGAAGTGTGAGAACAAAGCATCTATTCTTTCGAGTACAACAGACAGACACTCAAGCTGGATAACGGCTGTGTACACGGGAGGAGGAGGAGGAGGAGGAAGTCAGCAGTGCCTTCTTGTTGCACGTTTAGGGTTATGTGAGGCTGGGCCCGATAAAGGCATTTGTGTCTGAGGCTTGAAGGTGTACGGTCCAAGCCAAGACTTTTCTAGTCTGAAAGGTCTGAATGGAGATGTGGAGGAACTCAGTTCATTCTAGAGCATTTCCTTTGCACAAAAACCTAAAACTTCTCTAAAGAGAAAAACAGCTGCACGAGATCCTAAATCATTTATTTCTCTGGCAAACAAACCCTGAATCATGCAACTAATCAGGGAGGCACGTTCAAGAGAACCAGAGCTCACGATCATCTTCAGGTGGCTTTGTTAGCTTCAAAGTAGCTGTTCATTTCCTTGCAGAAGGGTGGTGGCTCCTAGACACAGGCAAAGAGACTGGTGGTTTGATAGAAGAGCCTGAGAACAAATCATTCTGTTTTCAAAGTTCTTGCCTCCATGCTTATTTGTTTTGGCGTCCCCGCGCAACATCTTCCGAGAAGGCTTTTCCGAATGCACTCTTTTTCTAGTTCAGGTGAAGACTTTTTTGCTGAGTATCATTTGAAAC
This sequence comes from Macaca nemestrina, assembly GCF_043159975.1. NCBI lineage: Eukaryota > Metazoa > Chordata > Mammalia > Primates > Cercopithecidae > Macaca > Macaca nemestrina. The sequence goes on from NC_092127.1 coordinate 159,138,769, forward strand.
ACTGACTCCCATTCCTGGCTGGGTGCAGGCACTATGTCTGCCCTCTTATAGAAAAACTCACACACATGGGTTCTCAGCCTTTGGGCTAAGATCAAGTATAGAAACACACACACACACCTTGCAAGAAAGCAAGAGAGAGAAGAAAAGAGAAACCAAGAGGGTGAAAGGAATGGGAGGAGGGAGGAAGGAAGAAGAGGGAGGAAAAAGAAGGATGGAGGAAAAGGAAGGAAGGAAGAAAGGAAGAAAGGATGGAAAGGAAGGAAGGAAGGAAGGAAGGAAGGAAGGAAGGAAGGAAGGAAGGAAGGAAGGAAGGAAGGAAGGAAAGAAAGGGAAGGGAAGGGAAGGGAGGGGAAAAAGAGGAAGGCCAGGATGGAGAAAAAGAGGGGGAGAGAGTGGGAGAGAGAAAATCACTCAGAAACAAAAATGTGTCTAGTTATAAGAGAGCCGGCTTTCTGCAGAGACCACTGTACTATATGGACTAAGACTGATTTCTTTGGTTCATTATTCTCCTGGCTGAAGATGAAGTGCCAGAATTATCTGAGGAAAGCACCTGGGGAAATAAGTAGTCTTCTGTAACCTGAGAAGAAAAAAAGGCTTTGACATTCCTTAGGCTGGGGTGTGTCTTTCACCTTTGCTACGCTAATTAGCTTCATGATGGAGGTTTTCTATAGGCCTGGGTGCTGGACTGGCGCTGGTTCACTTAGGACATCAGATAGAGGCTGTAGCATGCAGTGAGCCAGCCCCAGGGTGGACCCACTGGCTGGCATGAGATGGCAGGGAGAGGAGGCCCAGGTACTAGCTTAGATCAAAGCCAAACATCACAAAAGCTGAGCTAGTGGAACCATCCGTTGATGAATACACCTCGCCCTGGGCAAGTTTAAGAACAACTGGATGAAGGCCAGGAGAGGCACCGAGGCCTGTGTGCCCTTTAAGGTGAGCCTGCGCATCCTCTACAGCCTTGGCTGGGCCTTCATGATTTCAGGACACTAAATCAGTGCTCTCTAAGCCCAGCCATTTTATTACACATTGTGGTTTCTGTTTCTCCTTGGTTTCCTAATCACACTTATTTTGGAAAATGTTAACACTTTCTCAGTTGAATTAAGGTATGAAGGGTATGCCTACATCTTAGACAGGAAAAATAAAAACACTCCCCTGCAACCAATAAAAAACCCATGAATATCAATTCAATACCTGCACTCTGTGTCTAGCGTGTAGAGGTGAGGACCGAACATCTTTAGAGAGATGAACACACTTCAGTCCCAGCTCCTCCATTAACAGTTTGTGTGATCTTTGACAAGGTAACCTCTCTGAGACTCAACTTCCTTATCTATAAAGTGAGGATACTTGTATCCAACTCATAGGATTGTATGATAATAAAGATCAAATAAGTTAATAGATTTGTGGCAGAAACTGCTCCATGTCTACCTAAATATGTATTCTCTCTTTTCTAGTAATGGATTTTGACCTGGGCACATGGCAGCCTGAAATAAAGACTATATTTCTAAGTATTCTTGCAGCTTGTCATTCTATTTAACTACATTCTGGCCAGTGACTTATAAATGGAAATGCTGTGATCAGCTTCTAGGGAAGGCCCTTAAATTGAGAAAGCAATGGTGTCTTATGTGCTTCCTTTGCCTGCTGGTTGGAGAATAGAAGTGATGGCTGGAGCTCAAGCAGCCATCTTGGTCCAGGAGGCAGCACAATAAAGATGGTAGAAGACTAAGAAGAAAGGAGGCAGGGCCTCTCTGAAGCTTCATGGAGCCATCATACAGCCCTTACACTGCTGACCTGTGGATTTCTTTTAAGAGAGGAGTGAACTAACCTTTACAAAAATCAATTTTGAGAGAGTTTCCTGTTATTCACCGTTGAACTTAAATCTCACATGAGCCGAATGACGTGTAGAGTATATAGAACAGTGCAAGTCAAATTCCATTATTATTTTCCTGCTTTTTAGAAAATACATATCAAAAATATCCAAAATACAAACATAAAGCAGAAGGACCAAGAAGGCCAAAGAAGCGATATTGGCCACCCCTTCCTGGCCTTGGCACCACACCCAGGGCCATGTGAGTGGGACAAGAAATATGGTCCTTGCCAGGCAGTGGCTACGGGCAGCTTGGGCAGGATGGAACACCTTGCCTCCTGGCCTCACTTTATTAGCTCTGCTAAGCCTCTGCTGCAAGGAGGAGTATGATCTGAAGTGAAGAAAACGACAAAAAGAGCTCCCAAGAAACACACAAACTTGGATGTAGGAAGAACTGGGTTTGCCTTTTGGCTTTCCACCTATTTGCTGTGTGACTTTGGGCCACTTACCAAACCTCTCTGAGCTGCAGCCTCCTCATGTTACAATGAAACACGAGACAATACTGACCCCTTAATGTTGTTGCTATACTTAAACAAGAAAATGTCAGTCAAGGGCTGAACAGAGGGCCTGACACACTATAAGTATCTGAGAAATGTTTAGAAATGAAACATGAACTTCATCTTTTACCATTTCCAACCCTCACCCAGGCTTCACTCCGATCCCTGTGCTAACTACCCCCAGCATTGGCAGTTTCCTTTCCCAGGGCTGTGCCTTTTGCTCACTACGTTTCTATCTAAAGAGCTCCATCACTCCTTTCGGTCTCTCCTTATCTTCTGCAAACTTTGAGGGCAGCTTTAGGCCCTCTTTGACTGCAAGCCTTGGGTGATCTCTCTCCTCCTCTGAATAGCACCAGCATTTGATGTCCAACCACTCATTAACATTTACTGCCTTGTATTGGCGTTTAATGTTGAGGTACATGTGTTGACTTGCTAGCCACACAGCATGCTCTGCGAGGGTGTGGATCATGCCTTTTCCACCTTTACATCTCCTCAGCCCTTAACTCAATGCTATGTTCAGACTTCAATGAATACTTGCTGAACAAGTAAACCAAATCCAATTATTCAGAATCCCCTAGCTAATTCATTTTTCAGGATCCTTTTTGAACTTATGTGCCTATTGCCTTTTCATGTGCCTCAGAGTTCGAAGCACCTTGATGACAGCACCTTCCTGTAATATCATCAGGTGCTCAGTTAACTTTGCACAGCATCAAACCTAGTTCAGCCAGCACAGATTATTTTGCTGGCCTTGGTCAGTCACTGGGCACATGGGGAAAAGGTGAGGGAGGACCTAACTTAGAAGAAATCCATTCCTTCAACCAAAAAAACAATTAACAAAATATTTTGAGTGGTGAGTCGATAAAAGTATTTGAAATTTGGGAGCGCATTTTATTTGCCTTTTGAAAGAGGAACATTGTAATGGTGACCTAACACTATCATTTTGAGAATGAGAATGCATTTAATTTGCCTTTTTAAACAGCTATGTTGGACTTATTTTATGTGCATGTGCTTAATTTGCATGCTGCCCCCCCACCCCATGCAATACCTCAAGGAAATGAACAGAATAGCAGTAAGCACTGATCTGGTAAACTCTACAGGGTTCTTCCTTAGGAAAGGAAGTACTAGCTTCCTCCAAGCAGGCTAGGAAGGCCCAGAACTGTCAAGTCACCGTAGCTGTGCAGTGGGTTGAGAAATACTACAAAAGGAAATTCTAGAACCTTCACTATCGCTTTTCAGTAAGCAATTTAAGACTCACTTGGGAACGCTTATAAAAAAATATGCATCCGCCTGGTTTCTAATTTCACCCCACCCTCCATGATTCAGTGAGTCTGTGGTGGAGTTTAGGAATCTGCATTTTTACCAAAACCTCCAGCTATTTTGATGCAGGAGGTGGTGCACGGACTACATTTTGAGAAACACTGCTTTGGAGGAAGATGTGCCATTGTCAGAGGAGCCATCATCCCTTTCCCTCTTACAATCTTTTACTTTAGATGGGCAACAGTAAAGTCACAATGAATTCATAATCTGGGTTCCAGTGTAGATAGAGCAATAACTTCAGTGTCATTTTGGAGTAGAGATCCTGGAGAAGTGAGTGGCCGGTTCTGTTAAAAGAGCTTGCATTAAAGGGTAGGTCAAAATTTTGGGTTTTTTTTTTTTTTTTTTTTTTTTTTCAGGGAATGGGGACAGGCCCTGGAAGGGTTCCCAGACTGTGGAAGAGAGAAGTACATTGGCCACCAGCTGTTCTGGGAGAGTGACTCATCCGCCTATGTGGCAGCAATGGAGGGTGGTGGAATCACTCCCTTGACCATGGGGGGCGATGGGGAGGTGGAGGGTGTGGTTAGAGAGTGCAGCGCACGGTGAGGAGTGGTGCATTCCAGAGGAGAACCAGACCCCCTACAAGGGTGCCAATCTGTGCCCTCGGTCTCCTTGGCAGCTGATGAAGGAGGGAGAGGGAGGGGGCAAAGGAACAGCCTCATCAAGACCACAGAGGCACTATTTAGTCATTGGTATTAAAAGTCTTGTGTCCACTATTCCTGGATTCACCCTTGCCTCCTTTTCCTCACCTCTAAACCCAATTGCTAAATCTGGTCAATTCTACCTCTTTGATGTAGCTATTCCCTTTGTCTCTCTTCCCTTCCCTCCCCGCCCCCACCTTCCCCTATCTCCATATTCCCACCACCATGACTCGAGCTTAAGGCCCCATCATCTTTCACTTGGACTCAGTAGGCACTTCACTTTCATTGTTCTGCTGCTTATCTTCCTCTGTCCACTGCATCCTTCATCCAGCCACCAATGTGTTCTCTCCAAAATTCAAATCTAAGCGATATGATTCTCTTAAAATCCACAGCTTGCCATGACTCTGTGGTTCTTAAACCCTAGTGTGCATCAGAATCACCTAGAGGGCTTGTTAAAACCCAGAATACCAGGCCTCATCTAGAATGTTCTTCCCTCTTCCACAGTTCCCTCTTTCTCCTGCTGAATTCTTCAGTGAAGGCTTCTCTATTTCCTCCACCTCCACCATCATCATCACCATTATCATCACCAACACATATTGAGTGCTGACTGGGACCATCCCACTGAATCAAAAAGGAAAAAAAAAAAAAAAACCCATGGCAATAGGGAACATGATTCTCCCCATATTATATAGACAATAAAACTGGATCTCAGCTAGGTCTAGAAACTTGCCCAGAGTCACACAGCTAGTAAATGGTGGAGCCGGGATTCAATCCTGGCAGGCTGACTCCAGTATTGAGGCTCCTGGCTCCTGAACCTACTGCCTCATCCAAGCGGAGTGAAACCTCCTTCCTCAAAACACTCCTCCCTGTCACTTACATATGGAAACACACATACCCTAGAATGTGATATCTCCCTTAACAGAGTGAGTTATTCAAAGGTGGGTCTTTCTTTCCTTTTTCTTCTCTTCTCCTCTTCTCTTCTCTTCTCTCTCTTTCTTTCTTTCTCTGGTTCTGTCACCCAGACTGGAGTGCAGTGGCATGATGTCAGCTCACTGCCACCTCCACCTGATGAGTTCAACCAATTCTCGTACCTCAGCCTCTGGAGTAACTGAGATTACAAGTGTGCACCACCATACCCGGCTAGTTTTTGTATTTTTGTAGAGACAGGGTTTCGGCTTATTGGCCAGGCTGGCCTCAAACTCTTGATCTCAAGTGACGCTCCCCTACCCACCCGCCACGGCCTCCCAAAGTGCTGGGATTACAGACCTGAGGCACGGTGCCCAGCCTCAAGGGCAGATCTTAATCTTTGTTTCCTATGCCTAGCACCGAGAGGGTACTAAATCAATGTTAATTGTTAGTTACTTGAGCTAGAGTGTTTGCAAATAAAAGGTAAATTTTCTGATGGGTTCTTGGGCCATGAGAGGTGAGAACTGTACCAGAAGATTGTAAGTTCCTCATACAAGTATCACGTTATATTGCGGATACATAGGTATCTCTATGATAATACCTACCAACGACACACAGGTTTCATCTTATATTAGGGGAAATCCCATGAGGGGTGGAGATCCAAAGATCATTGCCGTCTACTCTTAGTGGGTCCACATCTTGTCCATTTCTATCTCGGCTACTCTAAATACTTCTTTAACTTATTCAGAGTGAAGGGAGTTTTTACCCCAGAGCAGAATGAAAGCAGAGATACCTAAATGGTAGTTTTACAGGAAACTTTGGTTAACATCTTTTCTACTGGTCTAGAAAAATACCCTAGGAAGTCACCATTTTAAACCAAAAAAAAAAAAAAAAAAAAAAAAACACAGGAACAGGTGCATTAGAATACAAATCTCATGTGTATTTGGAACCAAGACCAACGTTTTCTGTAAATAACTACCATCAAAAAAAGAGTATCAGTTGTCTCCTACATCCAAATCCAAAGTGCAGGCAAACATCAACTTTTGGTTCTTCTCTCTTTTCCTGGGAATGAAACTGTTGCCAGCCAGCCCTCGGGGTTCTCCATTGCTGCAGTTTTGAAACTTTTCTTTCCCAGGTTAAGAAACTAAAGTTGTAATGGTGAAAGGAGAAATGGGAGAAAGGTACATCCCGGAGTAGAGGTGACCTGCCAGCACTCAAAGTTATCCCAGACCTAGTATGAGCTCAAGCTTAGGACGTTCGTTTCTTTTCCACCTGACTTCAAGGCGCTTGTCAAAGCGCAGCCTAAGTTAACAGGCTCTGTCAATGTGAGTACCAGAAGCCAGGCCAGCCACCTGCACTGCTGCAGAAGCCAGGGATACAATGAAAAAACACAAACGTTTCTCCCCATTTGCCATGTACATTCTCATTCTTTCGCTAGGGACTGTACAAGAAATCCTGTCTTCTCTGGCAGGTTTCGGGTGGAGGCCCTGGGATGCGTGGACCCAGGACGGCCCATAATGCGGGCCTCTGCGTCCTCTCCCCCTCACATAGGGGTGGGAAGGCCAGGAGGCCTGGATCCTTCCCCAGAAGCCGTGTGGAGGTTTTCACTTCCTCTGATCCAGTGGACACATGTAATCTTTTTCTACAGCTCCCTGAGGCTGTTTTTTCCCACCCTACAAATCAGTAAGCATACATTTTTGCAGAGAAGCTTGGAGCCATGGGTTCTAAGTATTCAGGCAGCAAAAAAAATTAAATTTTCAACCGGAGCCGGGCAAGGACACACGGTCTCAGACGTTTCCTGCCCGAGTTGGAGCCGCTTTCCTCCTCTTGCGCACATGCTCCCCCTACTGCCTGACGCTGGAAGTGCAGCCCTGGCTCCGGGGCAACAATGAACGCCCCAGCTTGGCCCTGGGATAGCGGGTGAAAGATGGCAGAGCAGAGAGGTTGCAAAAAAAAAAAAAAAAAAAGCAATAGTACATCCTTCATAATTCTCCCACTGCTCTGGGGAAGGCACTAAGCTAAGTCTTTTCGTTACATTTGAAGAATAAACTCTATAATAAAGACCGAATAAAAGTCCCCCCTGAAGAAAGCTTTGCCAAATAAGTTAAGGTTAGGTCTCCCTTAAGGGTTCAATAAATGAAAAACAACTTCAGTTTTAGATTCAGACCCCGTGAAATCCCCAAACCCCTTTGGATTTCAGACCCTTGGAACGCAGATCCAGGTTTTGCACCTTTATGTGATGAGTGAACTTGGACATCTTATTTAATCTTTTTGAGCCTCAGTTTCTTTCTCTGTAATTTGGGCATATAAGACACTGTTGGTCTCATAGTGTTGCTATAGAACGTAAATGAAAGAACGTGAATGCATGAGAAAAGCGTTTTACAACATAAAAATAAATGTGAGCTGTTTCCCTTCCAATCCAACGCACACACACCCCTTTTCCATCCAAGTGGAAATGGCCGTCGAGGCAACCTAAACCCCTAAAAAAGGAAGTAGGGCAAGGAAAGCCCGGTCACAAACAGGAAGTAACAGAAATGCCACTGAGAAACATTCTTTCAGACAGAAGAAAGAAAAACAGTCCTGGGCTGTGTTTTTGAAGATCAAGTTAGATTTAGTTAATGATTTGGGGTGTTGCCAGCCCGACTTGACCCCCTAAATAGGGGGTTTTCAGAGATGGTTAGGAAATTCTTGACCTCGATTTGACCTCACAAATGGGAATTCTCACTCTGCAGTTCAGGAGCTCCGCAGCTGGTAGCTTCCTGCCTTTTTAAATGTAGGTCTCTCCTCCTTTTCCCCTGCGGCCATAGGAGGGGCCGAGCGCTCAGCCGGCTGGGAGGAGCTGGGGCTCCGCCTGCCCTCCCTCGCCCTGGGGAGCCGCCCTGCAGCGCCTCTCGGGTTACTGCCTCCCTTCCTGGCTTCACAAACTCGCCACATGGTAGGTTGGCTACTTAAGGGAATGTAAGAAAAAGCACTAAAGTGACGGCATACAAAGAAGTTTTACAGCTCTGGAGATTATGTCAAATTTTCCTTCCAAATTTTTCCTTAGAGGAGACAAGATCCTAGATTTTTTTTTTTTTTTTTTTTTTTTTTTTGAAGGAAAGGGAAAAAAATGCAAAACGAAAGGGAAACATAACGTATCAGGACACATTGTGCTGTTTATTCTCTTGTTTTTCTTTTCTCATTTTTGAAAGCTCTTTCAAGAATCTTACTGCCTTTCTTGTCTTTTCCTTAATCTTGTGTGTTTTTAAGGTAGGGAAGGGAGAGGATTAGAAGCCTGTGAATTTTGTCAGGACAAGACTTTCCTAAGCTTTTCATTTGTTTGTAGAACCAGAGTTCCTTCTCTGGTCCAGACTAAGAGGCTGGTTCCTGTCTCCTTCGCCTGTACCTCTTATTAAAGGACCCCTCCCACCCTTGTCAAAATGCTTGGTAAGAGTTGGAAAGTCAAGAGATCCATCCTTTGAGCGACCCTAGTCTGCAGACAGTGTCAGAGAGACAAATACAAATATTCTTAAGATGGTATCATGCCCCATCTTAGACTTGGTTGTTTTTCAATGACCTCAAACTGTACACTTGTTACAGGAAAGGGGTCCCCATCTAGACCCCATCTAGATCTCGCACAAGAAAGAATGCAGGGTGAGACCGTAGACTAAAATGAAAGCAAGTTTATTAACAAAGTAAAGGAATATGCTTTGGGAGGCTGAGGCGGGCAGATCACCTGAGGTCAGGAGTTCGAGACCAGTCTGGCCAACACGGTGAAACCCAAATCTACTAAAAAAAAAAATACAAAATAGTCAGGCGTGGTGGTACATGCCTGTAATCCCAGCTACTCGGTGGCTGAGGCAGGAGAATCGCTTGAACCCAGGAAGTGGAGGTTGCAGTGAGCTGAGATCGTGCCACTGCACTTCAGCCTGGGCGACAGAGCCAGACTCTGTCTCAAAAAGAAAAGAAAAGAAAAGAAAAGAAAAGAAAAGAAAAAAGAATAAAAGAATGGCTACTCCACAGACAGAGCAGCCCTAAGGGCTGCTGGTTGCCCATTTTTATGGTTATTTCTTGATGATATGCTAAACAAGGGGTGGATTATTCATGCCTCCCCTTTCTAGACCATATAGGGTAACTTCCTGATGTTGCCATGGCATTTGTAAACTGTCATGGCGCTGGTGGGAGTGTAGCAGTGAGGATCCTACACTCTTATTGCCATCTTGGTTTTGGTGGGCTTTAACTGGCTTCTTTATTTACTGCAACCTGTTTTACCACCAAGGTCTTTATGACCTGTGTCTTGTGCTGACATCGTATCATATCCTTTGACTTAGAATGTCTTATCTACCTGGGAACTCAGCCTTGTAGGTATCAGCCTCATTTTACCCAGTCCCTATTCAAGATGGAGTTGCTCTGGTTCAAACGCTTCTGACACAGTGGCTTCCAGTTGTACCTGCACAACTGAAAACTCCACCATGAGGATGATGATAATGGTGATTTCAAAGCGTTTTCACAGTTGAGCCAGATGACAGCCTATGGGCACACAGAACAGGTGAATTAAGCAGGTGTCACAGATGAAGAATTGAGGAGCAGAAAGGTACAGGGTTGAGTCCAAGGCCACTCAGCTGGTTCCCTAGGAAGACCAGACTAAGAGATTAAGGTCCTGTGAATGACACTACATCATTGAATGCCCATTATGGCACTATTACCAACAGGTTCTACAGGCCCTCATTCATGCTAAACAAATAGACTGTCACCATTATTAAAATAGGGTAACAGAGCATTTAAAGCAAGCTACCTTTTGACAAATTGCCTAGAATGTGTTTCCAATGCAAAAATGGGACTCTGAGTCCCTTTACATGAATAGTACAGTTTTTAAGTTAAAATTTTATTTGAGTGGGTCATTCACTTACATGACTCAAAAGTCAAAATTCTAAAATATAGTATACCTGAGAAGTACACTCGCTGCCACTTCTTTCTCTTAATCCAATCTCTCCTCTTCCTTTTCTCCCTTGTTGGTAAATCATTTTTATTACTTTTTTTTTTTAATCCTACCTATGTTTCTTTATGAAAATACAAAGTACAAAAATGTGTATTCTTATTCTTATTTCTTTGTAGTCTTACAATAAAGAGAGTGTATCTAGTGCATTTTGAATTGGTTTTCTGGAAGTGGTGGTGGGCTTTGCTAAATCATCCCGCTCTTACCTGGGAACCGCAAGGATTGTGGAATTCATCTCCAGACAGCTCAACTGTGACAGAGAACCCGAGAGTTCAAGCCATGGAGGCTCCAGTTGGATCAGTTTGTCCCGTAAACCTAGGGCCCTCATGAAACTGGAACCAGACATGGCTGCAGCTTCAAGGGAAGCCTGGGATTTTCTGCCAACCACTGACTGAGGCAGCCAATCGATTCACAGGGAAAAGCTATCTAGAAGCTGCTCTGGACTGGAAAAGATACAGATCAGACCAGCAGAGACTGTCTCCCCACCCACCTATTATGGGTTTACCACAGTGGCTCATGAGGAGGAACTGGAGACAGACCTGGGACCCTGCAGTCTCCATGCTGTTGACATGGCAGGTCCCAAGGAGAGGGCTGGCAGGTTGGGGGACCATGTGTGTTGCAGAATCACTGTTGTCCCTGCTATTCATTTGCCAGGGCTGCCTTTAAACACAAACTGCGTGGCTTAAACAACAGACATGTATTGTCTCATTGTAATGGAGGCTAGAACTCTGAGATCCCACTGTCTGCATGGCTGGTTTCTTCTGAGAGCTGTGAGGGGCACATCTATTCCAGCCTCTCTCCTTGGCTTGTAGATGGCCCCCTTCTCCCTGTTTCTCTTCACATTGTCTTTCTTCTGTGTGTGTCTGTCTGTGACCAAATTCTCCATTTTGACAAGGTTATCAGTCACATTGGGTTAGGGCCCACCCTAAGGATCTCATTTCAACTTGATTACTTCTGTAAGACCTTATCTGCAAATAAAGTCACATTCTGAGATGCTGGGGGTTAGGATCCCAACATATCTTTCTTTTTCTTTTCTTTTCTTTCTTTCTTTTTTTTTTTTTTTTTGGATGGAGTTTCACTCTTGTCGCCCAGGCTAGAGCACAGTGGCGCGATCTTGGCTCCCTGCAACTCCGCCTCCTGGGTTCAGGAGATTCTCCTGCCTCAGCCTCCCAAGTAGCTGGGATTACAGGTATGAGCTACCATGCCTGGCTAATTTTGTATTTTTAGTAGAGATGGGGTTTCACCATGTTGGCCAGGCTGGACTCGAACTCCAGACCTCAGATGATCCACCCACCTCAGCCTCCCAAAGTGCTGGGATTACAAGCAAGGAGACATAATCCAGCTCATATCATTCCTTTTCAGACCCACAGGCATCCTCTCCTGAAGCGCTGGCCTCACATCCCCATTCCACCGTTGAGAAAAAAAACCATAGAGAGCCTGGGGAAGTGTTGTATTCCTCGAGTATATTGTGGAAGGAGGGAGGCAGTGTAAAAGCCCTGCTTTAAAATGCGTTGGGTATATTCTCCTATACTAAATATAATATGGTTCTCATTATGGAGAGTAGACTCTGTCATTTTCAACAAATCCTTTCTTTGTCTTTATAAAGTCGAAGGCAGGAAAAAAAATCTCTCCAACTATTGTGCTGTAGACAAAGCTCTCCTCACCAGCCTCTCTCCTCACGCACAGCCCTGACCATCGGAGCTGAGACCCCAATGCCCAGATCTTCAAAATCACATACTCCTTTTACGCTGAAGTAAGATTTTTCTTGATCTTCATTTTCGAATATTTACTAAGCTGAGAGATAGATCACTCCCTATAGCTGAGCTTTTGGTGTTGTCGATCATTTTAGCTTTGTTTCTGTTAAATCTAGCCTGACGTCTTTGCTGAGATGCTGCGACGAACACTTTGGACCCATGACTTGGCACAACCGGGTGTGGCTTGGCCTGCCGCTCATCAGGCAGGTGAAAACAGCCCAGCTCAGTCCAAACATGCTCGAAGGATTCGGCACCTGGAAATCTCCACAAAGCTAATTCCATTCCAGATCTTTCTCAACACCCAGAGGAGGGAGCACAAGGCCCAATTGTCCTTACAACTTTCCCTGCCCATAATTCTATATTCTGGGGAGGTCATGGGGACAGGGAGTGAGGAAGACCCTATAGTAATGAGTGTGGGGTCTCAAGTCGGAAAGTAGATTTGATGCCTTAACAGAGCCAGGTACCAAACATCTCCACCCCTGTAATTCTGAGGGAGGACACTGGGTGACCCTAGCCTACATCAAGCCCCTCCACCAGGTTTAGCTCAAGACAAATTTTTCACAAGGCTGTTGCCTTTGTGATTCAAATCCCTTGTTTCTCGTCCTTCTTGTTTTCTTGGGTTCCATTCTTATTTTCCACGTGTCTTTGGCTCCATCCAATGCTGAGTAATGAGTCAGATTCGGAAGCTTTAAGGAGTTAAACCGCCGCTCCAAAGAGGGGAGTAACTTACAGCTCCAGGCACCATGTGGTGGGGCCCCTTCCTGACCCACAGTTTGTGGCCTCAAGGTGCCCATAGGAGCAGTTGTGTGTAGCCAAGGTGGGGTGATTCGTTCTATTTTTCCAGCCTCACCTCCCTCTCTGGTCTTCCTGGGGGAAGTCTCTTACTTCACACAAGACATGACAGCCCGTAGGGCGTGGCTGTCCTTCCTTCCCCCCTCCCTGTCCCATCCTACCCCACCCCAGGTTCATCTTTGGAAGAATTACAGTCCCAAGTGCCTTGGGGCAAAGGAAAAGTCTGAAACTGGGATGGGTGTGACAGTGTTTCTCCTTGCATGACCTTGGTCTGTGACACATTCACTGTACACCCTGCTGGCCCCAGCTGCTCGTGGGTGGATGCCTCGGCTGGTCTGGAAATAAAACAGGCCTGAAAGAAGGGCTTGAGTGAGGTGCCAGGCACTAGAGTGAGCTCCCAACATGCTTTGTGCAACAGGATGGCAAAGATGAAGACAGCGACAACCACCAACATTTGCTGAGTACTTTCTCTGTGCTAGGCACTACTCAATTTAAGCCTCACCATAATCCTATGTGGTAGATCCTGTTACTGTTCCCATTTTCCAATGAGGAAACTGTGTCACAGTGAAATCCAAAATCACACCATTAATAAAAGGTGGAGCCAGGATTCAAACCTGGCTCTGGAGTCTGGCTCTGGAGTTTACACTCCTAGCTTTGTATTAACAAAAACATGGGGATTATTGTCCCCATGTTACAAATGAGCAAAATCAAGTGGCTTGCCCAGTTCCACACTGCCAGCGAGAAACAGCTGGGCCAGGCAGCCAGGAGTCTGACTCTTGTCCACTGCCCAGCTGCAGGGTGGGGAAGCTGGGGAGGCATGCTAAAAGTCAGGATGTAATTGCATCCTGCGTGCCCTTCTCCACTCCAATTTCTACCTTCCTCCTGAAGCTTTGAGCTCTCCTTTCAGGTAACAGGAAGCTACTAGAAAAAGAGCCAGCTAGGGAGTGAACAGGTGAAGAAATCAGAAACCTGCACCTGCCAATCCAGGAATCAGTCCAACACGCCTTATGGAACTGACACCTGCCCTCCCAGGTGAAGAGTCCAGGTGCCTTGGGCAAAGGGAGGTGAACATTAGAGGAAGTTAGTTTCCAGAAACATGAATGTGGAGTAGAAGAGAAAATAAAGAGGGCCAAGACACGATGAAATAGATTGGAAATCAGAGACCCTTTTAGTTGAAAAGAACCACAGAAGATAATGAGTCTAAACCAAACCTCTTGTTTTATTAATAATGAGAGCTAACATTGACTGGTCACTTATCACATGCTAGGCATGGTGACAAGTGTTTTCTTTGTACCTAGAGCAATCCTATGAGGCAGATGTTATTTTTTTTTCCTTCATGAGGGAGCTGAATTAGAGGTTAATTGGGCCAATAAGAGTAGATCCAGGCAGTCTTCTTCACTCCAAAGCCCACATTCTTTCATACTCTTTAAGCTTTTATGATGGAACATTTTAAACATACACAAAATTAGAGAGAATATTATAATGAGAGAATATTATAATTAGGGAGAATATATCATAAGCCCATTGACCAATTGCAAAACGTATTGACACGAGACAGATCTTATTATATTACATCATCACTCTCCCTATCTGTCTTCTATTACTAGATTATTTTAAAGTAAATGGCACACATACTATTTCTGTATCATATCATTCTGGTATTATCCATACATACTTTAGTACATATCTCCAAGAAGAACTTTCACAATGGCACTACCAGTGTTACATCCAAAGAAAATAACAGTAATTTTTAAAGTCATCAAACATCCAAATCCTGTTCAAATGTCTCAGATTTCCCATAAATGTATTTCTACAGTTGCTTTGTTTGCATTGGAAGACAAAACAGTTCATGCATTGCATTTGATTAACTCTCTTAAATCTCTATCAGCTATATAGGGCGCCTTGTCTCCCTGACATTCTCTTGTTAAAGAAAGAGAGTGATTTGCCCTGTAAATTTCTCACCTTTTAGGTTTTGCTGATTATATCACTGTGGTGTCATTTAACATGTTCCTCCATTCCCTGTATTTTCTGTAAACTGGTAGTTAGATCTAGTGGTCTGATTAGATTCACATGGAATTATTTGGCAAAGATACTTCATAAATAAGACACAATCAAGGACCCTAAGCTTAAGCCTACTTGTTTCCAGAAGATGAAGTGTCTATTCCAAGCTCACAAAGCTAATAAAGGACAGAACAAGGCCTGGAATTCAATCTTCTGCCTCTAGGTTCCTGTCCTTCCTCCCAATCTCAGGACTTGAATCTAGACTCTCCTCCTCAGAACAGAAGGGTAGTTCATTTGTCATTAAATCTTCTACCTCCATTATGAGAGAAGAAGCAAGAGAGGAGTGGTGGGAAGGTTCAAACCTTCCTTTGACATATGGCAATATTTTTATTTTAAACAGATGCTATGGGGAGAAGTCTCCTCAAGCCTGGGTGGGGCTACGCACAGTCTGCTTTTGCCAGAGGACTGGAAGCACTTAAGACAGAACTCTGGCACAGAGCATCATTCTTGTTCCCCCCTCTCCTTTTAAACACTGAGAACCAATTTACCTGAGTGAGTGCCGAAAGGAACATTTCATCCCTTTGGCTTATTCATTTTAGTTGGAGGAAATGAGGTGTGTGCTCTTGCTCGCTGGCAGTGCTAGACGCCTGAGGAGACGCATGGAATTCCTCTTGGGTGAATAGGAAATAGAAAAGGAATAGCTAATGAAGGTGGCAGCTATTCTGTGCCTTTCAGAAGTAAGTGCTTCCTCCTCCCTTCCTGCTACACTCAGTACGCAAACCCCAGAGCCAAGACTGTATAATACAGGTAAATGGAAATATTCCCATCGCGAGAGGAAGAAACCCACTCCCTACCCAAAACAAGGGGTAGGGGGCAAAGGTGGCTCAAATGCACAATAACAATGAGAGCCCACCTTTAAAGAATACTTAAAACACACCAAATACTTTATGCACAGTATCTGACTTAGTCCTCAAAACAACCCTGAAAAGTGGAAAGCAGGTGCTTCTCTTTCCTGAATCTGCAGATAAGGAGGAACGTGAGATCACACAGATATTATTTTAGTGAAGGCAGAATTCTAATCCAGGCTTTTCTCATTTAGCTTCTGTAGCTTCACCATTGGGCTACAAAATTAGCTAAATTAAGATACTTATTTGGGAGGGGATAGCAATTTAGAAGGGAAATTTTGTTGGGTTTAGGAGTGGCTCAAGTAATACACCTTGGGATTCCTGGCCTTTGGGGACGGTCATCTTCCATCTCACTGTAGGTCTCCAAAATCCATTAAGCATATTTCACAGGTGCAGGGACAGAAAGTTTCCACAAGGAATTGACTCTGGGGAAGCAACAGTTAAGCACTCTCTAGCTGTCTTCCTGTCAGGTCAAGGCTCCTCAGTCAAAGGAATGTCAGGAACTTATGTGGCACACACAGCCTTTGTGTGAATTTGAAAGTAGCACCTCTTCTGGGTAGATGAGTTGCAAAAATCTGCTCCTTCTGGGAGGATCCTTCTGGAAGGGTAATATCCACACTAGGCTTCACTGCTTGGCAGGGGTTGGGCCAGATTTCAGCCCCTTTCATGCCCCTGCAGCCAGGTTCAAGAGTGCAGCAGAGCCCTGGTAAGCCAAGCTCTCTTTCCAAGCCAGGACTCTGCACCTGTTAAGCCCAAGTCACCCTTGCTGAGCTGTTACCATCTTTGGTGGTTGTTTCACGTGACTGTGGTCTCCTGTCAGCTCATGAGAGGGCAGAACCCAATTACTAGATTACTCAGAGTGCTGGTTTTCTTTCTTTTTTTTTTTTTTCTCACCGCACTCAAGGCTGTGGCAGCCAAAATTTCCCCCCATCTCCCTGGTTTGACTCACGAAGCTAGGCTGACATTGCTGCACATAGACTGCTAGGAGACTGTGGCCATATTGCACTGTCTTTTTCAATAGGGCTGACCAATTTCAATGGCTCGATTTTGTCATTGGATTGTATAAAAGAGCATGAAAAATAATTGGCAGTGGATAAACGTTTTTCAGACCATGCTAAAAACTCAAGGTAAATGTGAATCGATTACAAACCATGGGGAAATAAATTTGGTCATAACTTAGTCATTTCACTTTTGGAAATTTGTAGTAAAGAAATAATGCTAAATGTAGAAGAAAAACCTCTATCCACAAAGATAGTCACTACTGCATTACTTGTATTAACACTAGGGAAAATTGGAAATTAGCTGTCTTTATAGGAGAGCTTGTGGGTGAGGTAAATAGTGGTATATACCACATAATAGAGTTTAACAGCGTTTTTGGAATTTGCGTTTCTGAAATGTTTGTTGGAACATATATAATGTGCATGTTGTTACAAGAAAAAATGTCAGGAAGCAAATAAATGTAAATTATAATCACAACTATGTCAATAATGCTTAGAAAATTTTAGAAAGAGGATTCACTAAAGCAGTTTTATTAAACCTAATGACAATAACTACTATTTGCTGAGTTTTTACTGTGTGTGAGGTACTGTGCTCAGCGTTTTTACATACATTAATTCAGTTTGTCCTTCTAACAACAACTTGTGGTAAGTACAATTATTATGATTCCCATTTTATAGATGAAGGAATTGTTGCAGAGCTAAGTTAAATAACTTGCCCAAGTCATGTAGCAGAAAATGTAAAAGCTGGAAGATGAATTCAGGAAGCCTTAACAACCACACCTCCTAGCTGTTGATCAGCTAGTTGAAAGATAGAACAAAAGATAATATGAAGAGATATCATTAAAAATATTACATAGAACAGGTTGAGCCTAGAATATGATGGGGTAGTGTTAAAAGTACTCAATAATGAAATGGAGGAAGTTCCGTTTACCCAGGTAAAGATAATACATTTCGAGCATCAATAACTGCAGTAGACTGAAGCACATCAATATTTGTGGAGTTACAGGTTTAAAATTACTCAGGAAAAAAACCCTCATTGGGCACCTTTAGAGAAGCTAAGAAATAGCTCATTTCTTTGAAAACTGGTAGATAGAAAATAACCAAGCATTTTTCCTGCTTTTACTCTGCAAAACTTAGGGTAACTAAAGAGTTGATGAGGACAAATTTCCTTTAATGGAAATATTCCACATAATGAATGAAGCAGGAATAATAGAATAGCATCCCCATAAAATAAAGGGTCAGGCAAGGGATATTAACATTACAGAAACAGACATAACCAGATGCTATGTACTTCCTGATGGGATTATCACACCACTGCCTATGAAGTATTAATGACAAAAAAAATCAAAACCTGAGTCAGATTGTACCTCTATTTATGCCTCCCAATTTGTAAGAAATGCAGGAGAGAGACAGAGAAATGGTTTAAATGACATCAAAGGAGACAAAAATCAGCAAAATTCAGAGTGTGGAACACTTGGTAGGACAAAGGACCTGTTTTCTCTTGACTTTGAAAGGGGAAAAGGGAGGGGAGGGGGCATGTAGATGAAAACAGAGCTACAATGATCTTACTTGGATTCTATTTGGGGAGAAAATCCCTCAAAACATTTTTGAGCCAGTCAAAGAAACTGAAATGCTGTCTGGATATGTGATTAAATTAAGGAATTTTTGCTGTCTTTTAAGGTGTGATGGTGATGTTGTAGCTATGGCTATGCTTTTAAAAAGCAATCCTTGTCATCGCTTCTTGGTCTTTTGACTAAGATCAAGTGTAGTAAAAAGAAGTCCTTGTCTTTTAGAGATGCATTCTGGAATATTTATGGATGAGAATATATGATTTCTTAGATTGGTTTTAATATATTTCAAGAGCCAGGAGGAGGTGAATGAGGAGAGATACAATAAAAGACTGGCCATGAGTTGACGATTGCTGAGGTTGAGTAATGGGTAAGTGGGGTCTCATCACGCTCTCCTCTCTACCGTTATACAGGCTTGAGGATTTCCAAAATACATTGTTTTTAAAGATACAAACATATATCAATTGAGTTTTTACTCAAAAATTTGAAAGATTGCTGTAGAATCAAGGGCCAGTATAAAGCAATGGCTGAAGGCATGGACTAAGGACCAGGTTGCCTGTGTTTAAATGTCTGCTCTATTACTTACCAGCTGGGTAATCCAGGGTAAGAAACTTCATGTTGCTGTACCTCAGTTTCCTCATTTGTAAAATGGGATAACAATACCACTTACTTTCTATTTCATAGAGTTATTATGACAATAAAATGAATAAAATTTCTCCAGGTCCTGAAACAGTCCACGGCACATATTAAACACTGCATGGATTTACTGTTTTATTGTTGTTGGGTTTTTATTTTTGTTTTTGGAGTGTCTTCGCTCATTTTGTATTTCAAACCTAACAATTCAGCCTCACATCCTTAATGCATCAACTACAATTTTCTAGTTTCTTTAGAATGGAGCAAGAACTTAAAGATACTCTTGAAGCAATCTGAGGACATATCTTCTAGATTTTAATTATTTGTTCTCAATCTTTTATAGTTGCATGTCCACACCTAATCTGACAGCATTTGGTGATGGTAGTGAGAATGTTCTTTCTGTGTTATATTTTCATCCATTTACATAATTCCCAACTACATATTTTTCATTGCAAACTTTATAAACAAATCTGGGAACAAACAAAACTGACTCCTGGTAAGTAGACCATACAACTGATGGGAGATGTGTTTAGATGCACTGTGAGAATGTCAGTGTCACATCTTGAGCTTACTGAAGACTTTGCAGATAGAATAGAGGTTGTATCAATTAATCTAGTGGTTTCCTTAAGTGGAGATGAGTTAAGGGAGTCTACTGTATACAAGTCAACAATGATTGTGTTTGGGTTGTGTAGTCTTCCTTCTCATCTGTTTTTTGATTTTTAATTTTATTTATTTATTTTTTTTGGCAGGGTATTTCTCTGTCACCTAGGCTGGAGTGCAGTGATAAGATCATGGCTCATTGCAACCTCAAACTCCTGGGCTTAAGAGATCCTCCTGCCTCAGCCTCCCAAGCAACTGGGGCTACAGGTGCCTGCCACAACACCCACGTGATTTTTACATTTTTTGTAGAGACAGGGTCTCTCCATGTTGCCCAGGCCTCCCAAAGAGCTGAGATTACAGGCATGAGCCACTGCACCTGGCCCTATTCCAATTTTTTTTAAATGATGAACATTTATTATGGCTCTTACCCAACAAAGAAAAAAAATCAACACTTGAGTTTTTGGAAAGTACTTTTTTAGTAAATCTATTTCCAGAAGACTATAATGCAAACACGAAGAAAATGTGCAGTGAATATTGTTAATTCATGCGCCCTTGTATCCGAACAATGGGTTGCTAGATTCTACAGAACACTAGGATCTGAGCATCAGCAGTCATTGTTGTTACTTGATAAAAGGACAATGTAAATATTGATTGCTGCTATTATAAGGCACCATTTCCTAAATGCTACAGAAGTCAGAGGGGAATCCAGCCTTATACTAAGAAGGTTCACATACTCTATATTCACATTCTAGTTTCATTTTGACTCGAAAATTGCACAGAAACCAAATGATCAAATCTGCATTTCCTTCTAAATCTATATGCAAACGGTGAGGCAGGGATTCCCCTTGTAGTTGGCAAATTAGCAGAAAGGATTCTGGACAACCTCAAGCTCAAACTGCCTTAGCACCAATCCAATCTAGCTGAATTCGATACTTCCTGTGTTTTGCCAAATTTCACAGATCTCATTGCAAGCTCGCTCCTCTGTAACACATCATTGTTACTTTGCTTTCTGATCAACTTTTAATTCTCACAGTCTTCCTTGATCAGGAGAAAGGAAGTGAGAGAGGTGTGCAGCTATTGCCGCATACAGATGGAGAAGCCGAGGTTACAAGCTGGGTTTGTTTTTAATCACAATGAGGCATGCCATACCTCTCCTCTGTCTCAGAGATTTGATCATAAGACACTTCATAGGGTGTATTTTCTTTTCTTTTTTAAAATTTTTTGAGGTGGAGTCTCATCTGTCACCCAGGCCGGAAAGTAGTGGCATGATCTTGGCTCACTGAAACCTCCACCTCCTGGGTTCCAGCGATTCTCCTGCCTCAGACTCCCAAGTAGCTGGGATTACAGGAATGTGCCACCCTGCCTGGCTAATTTTTGTGTTTTTAGTAGAGACAGGGTTTCACCATGTTGCACAGGCTGGTCTCAAACTCCTGACCTCAAAGTGATCCACCTGCCTCAGCCTCCCAAAGTGTTGGTATTACAGGCGTGAGCCACTGCACCTGGCCCATGAGGTGTATTTCCAAGCAAACTGTATGAATGAAGCTCATTTCATCACAGGGACAATGGCAGAAGAGTGTAAGAATGCAAGTACAAAGCCTTCGCTAGAACCCACCTTCTGGTCTTGTCCCTCAGCCCTTCACCACGTGCTTTTAGAAGTCTCAGCCTGAAGTCCTTTCAAAAGAGTTCCCCAGCTTAAAAAATTGTGCAGAACAGGCCGGGCCTGTGGCTCCTGCCTGTAATCCCAGCACTTTGGGAGGCTGAGGCAGGTGGATCATGAGGTCAGGAGATCAAGACCATCCTGGCTAACATGGTGAAACCCCGTGTCTACTAAAAATACGAAAACAAAACTAGCTGAGCGCAGCAGCGGGCGCCTGTAGTCCTAGTTGCTCCGGAGGCTGAGGCAGGAGAATGGCGTGAACCCGGGAGGCAGAGTTTTCAGTGAGCCGAGATCGCACCACTGCACTCCAGCCTGGGCGACAGAGTGAGACTCCGTCTCAAAAATAAAATGTGCCGAACCACCAAACCGAAAGCCTGGGAATTCCCAGGCTCCTTCAATGTAATGATGTCCCTCATACTAGCACATTCACATCCCATCCCATTCACATTTAACCTGAGAAATGTGTTTCCTAGTTACATCAAAGTTCCACAGGACAGCAAGATCAAACAGAGAATAAAAAACAGAATGGAATATACAGCAGCTCCATCTGAAGAAACTTCCTCAATTGACGCATCTCCTAAAACTTGCTCCCCTCATTCTTTTATTCTTTTGTCAGCAGATCACTTTTTTATGAACTGAAAACCCACTGGCATTATTCATACTAACCCTAAACCACAATTTTGGGGGATGGGTTCTCTATTGATGTATAATTCGCAAAATAAAAATTGTATATATTTAAGGTGGATAATGTAATGTCTTGATATACATATATATTGTGAAATGATTCCCACAAGCTAATTAACATATCCATCATCTCATGTAAGTTACCATTTTTTTCTATGTGGTGTGGTGAGAACATTTAAGATCTATTCTCTTAGCAAATTGCAAGTATATTCTACAGTAATATTAAGTATAATACCATGCTGTATATTATATCTCTAGAACTTATTCATCCCGCATAACTGAAACCTTTTACCCTTTGACCAACATCTCCCCATTTCCCTCCCTCTCCATCCTCCAGAACTTGGAAATCACCATTCTAATCCCCATTTTATGAATCTGAGTTTTTAGAATCCACATATAATTGAGATTGATGGCAACAGTGGGCCGTCTGGAGCAGCTGCTGCCATCACACCGGCTGCAGCAGGGAGGTGCAGCAGGGGATGTATGCTCCACAGAGTGGGCAGGAGCCAGGGATGAGTGGGAGCCCCATCCCTTTCAAGTTGGGGCAGGAGCTCTCTGGGTGCCACTGCAGCCACCCAAGACATGGCTGTGAACCCAGGCATCCCTGTGCTCTCAAGGCCCAGAAGCAGGCAGGAGTCCCACTCTCTCAGGTGCAGCTGCAGCCAATCAAACTGCAGCTGCAGACCTGGGCCTCCTGCTCCATGGAGCAGGCAGGAGCCCTGCCCCTGGAACAGCTGCAGCTGCCCAAATTTCAATTGTGGACCCAGGCATCCCTGTACTCTTGGGAGCCCAGGAAGGACCCCTATCCTGCCCTCACAGGCTCATAAATGCCTGCTCCTGCTGCCTGGCTTCTCCTTGCTGTCAGCGCCCACTCTAATCTTGGAACAAAGTCGAAACTGAGCCCAGGCACTGTCACAGCCCAGCCAGGGGTGCACTCAGGGCAGTGCTGACACACCAGCCTCCTGCCACCTTGGCCCCCTCCAGGTTTGGGGGGCCTATGAGCATAGGAGGAAAACTATGGGGGGAGCTGAGGGCAGGGAGGGCCTGAAGGCTGGGGAAAGGCTGCCAGTCCCATGGACCAGAGTGGGAACTTGTGGTGGCTTTTTCAGGACTGCCCATGGCCACCCATGGACCAACTGGCCTGCATTTCCTCCCCTCTAAGGCCCATAAAAGCCCCAGGCTCAGCCAGAGCTGAGCAGACTTCAGGATGGCTGACTGCAGAAAGGAGCTACCCATACCAGAGCCTCCTCGCTGCTGAGAACAGTAAATGGAGGATGACTGGCTTCAGAGAGGAGCTACTCACTCCAGAACCTCCTCTCTGCTGAGAGCTACAGATGACAGGACAACCAGCTGCAGAGAGGAGCTACCCTCTCTGCTGGGAGTGAACACTTGTTGAGACAACTTGCCTAGCAGAGAGGAGCTACCCCTGAAGTAAAACAAAAGTTTAAATAAATAAATAAAGCAGCTGATTTTTGTATCCTGCAACTTTATAAAGTTTATTTGTTCTAATAGATTTTTGGTGGAGTCTTTAGAGTTTTCTACATACAAGATTATTCCATCTCTAGAGACAATTTTATTTCTTCCTTTCCTATTAATATTTGGATGGCTTTTGTTTCATTTTCGTGCCTGAATGTTCTGGCTAGGACTGACAGTACTACATTCAATACAAGTGGCAAGAGTGGGCATTGTTTTCATCTTCCTGATCTTACAGGAAAAGCTTTCAGCTTTTCATCGTTGATTCTGATGTTAGTTTTGGGCTTGTCATATATACCCTTTTATTATTATTATTATTATTATTATTATACTTTAAGTTCTAGGGTACATGTGCATAACGTGCAGGTTTGTTACATATGTATACCTGCGCCGTGTTGCTGTGCTGCACCCATCAACTCGTCAGCACCCAACAACTCGTCATTTACATCAGGTATAACTCCCAATGCAATCCCTCCCCCCTCCCCCCTCCCCATGATAGGCCCCGGTGTGTGATGTCCCCCTTCCTGAGTCCAAGTGATCTCATTGTTCAGTTCCCACCTATGAGTGAGAACATGCGGTGTTTGGTTTTCTGTTCTTGTGATAGTTTGCTAAGAATGATGGTTTCCAGCTGCATCCATGTCCCTACAAAGGACACAAACTCATCCTTTTTTATGGCTGCATAGTATTCCATGGTGTATATGTGCCACATTTTCTTAATCCAGTCTGTCACTGATGGACATTTGGGTTGATTCCAAGTCTTTGCTATTGTGAATAGTGCCGCAATGAACATACGTGTGCATGTGTCTTTATAGCAGCAAGATTTATAATCCTTTGGGTATATACCCAGTAATAGGATGGCTGGGTCATATGGTACATCTAGTTCTAGATCCTTGAGGAATCGCCATACTGTTTTCCACAACGGTTGAACTAGTTTACAATCCCACCAACAGTGTAAAAGTGTTCCTATTTCTCCACATCCTCTCCAGCACCTGTTGTTTCCTGACTTTTTAATGATCGCCATTCTAACTGGTGTGAGATGGTATCTCATTGTGGTTTTGATTTGCATTTCTCTGATGGCCAGTGATGATGAGCATTTTTTCATGTGTCTGTTGGCTGTATGAATGTCTTCTTTTGAGAAATGTCTGTTCATATCCTTTGCCCACTTTTTGATGGGGTTGTTTGTTTTTTTCTTGTAAATTTGTTTGAGTTCTTTGTAGGTTCTGGATATTAGCTCTTTGTCAGATGAGTAGATTGCAAAAATTTTCTCCCATTCTGTAGGTTGCCTGTTCACTCTGATGGTAGTTTCTTTTGCTGTGCAGAAGCTTTTTAGTTTAATTAGATCCCATTTGTCAATTTTGGCTTTTGCTGCCGTTGCTTTTGGTGTTTTAGGCATGAAGTCTTTGCCCATGCCTATGTCCTGAATGGTACTACCTAGGTTTTCCTCTAGGGTTTTTATGGTATTAGGTCTAACATTTAAGTCTCTAATCTATCTTGAATTAATTTTCGTATAAGGAGTAAGGAAAGGATCCAGTTTCAGCTTTCTACTTATGGCTAGCCAATTTTCCCAGCACCATTTATTCAATAGGGAATCCTTTCCCCATTTCTTGTTTCTCTCAGGTTTGTCAAAGATCAGATGGCTGTAGATTATTTCTGAGGCTGTGGTATTATTTCTGAGGACTCTGTTCTGTTCCATTGGTCTATATCTCTGTTTTGGTACCAGTACCATGCTGTTTTGGTTACTGTAGCCTTGTAGTATAGTTTGAAGTCAGGTAGCATGATGCCTCCAGCTTTGTTCTTTTGACTTAGGATTGTCTTGGAGATGCGGGCTCTTTTTTGGTTCCATATGAACTTTAAAGCAGTTTTTTCCAATTCTGTGAAGAAACTCATTGGTAGCTTGATGGGGATGGCATTGAATCTACAAATAACCTTGGGCAGTATGGCCATTTTCACGATATTGATTCTTCCTATCCATCAGCATGGTATGTTCTTCCATTTGTTTGTGTCCTCTTTTATTTCACTGAGCAGTGGTTTGTAGTTCTCCTTGAAGAGGTCCTTTACATCCCTTGTAAGTTGGATTCCTAGGTATTTTATTCTCTTTGAAGCAATTGTGAATGGAAGTTCATTCATGATTTGGCTCTCTGTTTGTCTGTTACTGGTGTATAAGAATGTTTGTGATTTTTGCACATTAATTTTGTATCCTGAGACTTTGCTGAAGTTGCTTATCAGCTTAAGGAGATTTTGGGCTGAGACAATGGGATTTTCTAAATATACAATCATGTCATCTGCAAAAAGGGACAATTTGACTTCTTCTTTTCCTAACTGAATACCCTTGATTTCTTTCTCTTGCCTGATTGCCCTAGCCAGAACTTCCAACACTATGTTGAATAGGAGTGGTGAGAGAGGGCATCCCTGTCTTGTGCCAGTTTTCAAAGGGAATTTTTCCAGTTTTTCCCATTCAGTATGATATTGGCTGTGGGTTTGTCATAAATAGCTCTTATTATTTTGAGGTACGTTCCATCAATACCGAATTTATTGAGCGTTTTTAGCATGAAGGGCTGTTGAATTTTGTCAAAAGCCTTTTCTGCATCTATTGAGATAATCATGTGGTTCTTGTCTTTGGTTCTGTTTATATGCTG
Source organism: Macaca nemestrina (assembly GCF_043159975.1). Taxonomy (NCBI): domain Eukaryota; kingdom Metazoa; phylum Chordata; class Mammalia; order Primates; family Cercopithecidae; genus Macaca; species Macaca nemestrina. Next base: position 159,164,667 of record NC_092127.1, read on the forward strand.
GATTATGTTTATTGATTTGTGAATGTTGAACCAGCCTTGCATCCCAGGGATGAAGCCCACTTGATCATGGTGGATAAGCTTTTTGATGTGTTGCTGAATCCGGTTTGCCAGTATTTTATGGAGGATTTTTGCATCAATGTTCATCAGGGATATTGGTCTAAAATTCTCTTTTTTTGTTGTGTCTCTGCCAGGCTTTGGTATCAGGATGATGTTGGCCTCATAAAATGAGTTAGGGAGGATTCCCTCTTTTTCTATTGATTGGAATAGTTTCAGAAGGAATGGTACCAGCTCCTCCTTGTACCTCTGGTAGAATTCAGCTGTGAATCCATCTGGTCCTGGACTTTTTTTCATTGGTAGGCTATTAATTATTGCCTCAATTTCAGAGCCTGCTATTGGTCTATGCAGGGATTCAACTTCTTCCTGGTTTAGTCTTGGAAGAGTGTAAGTGTCCAGGAAATTATCCATTTCTTCTAGATTTTCTAGTTTATTTGCGTAGAGGTGTTTATAGTATTCTCTGATGGTAGTTTGTATTTCTGTGGGGTCGGTGGTGATATCCCCTTTATCATTTTTTATTGTGTCTATTTGATTCTTCTCTCTTTTCTTCTTTATTAGTCTTGCTAGCGGTCTGTCAATTTTGTTGATCTTTTCAAAAAACCAACTCCTGGATTCATTGATTTTTTGGAGGGTTTTTTGTGTCTCTATCTCCTTCAGTTCTGCTCTGATCTTAGTTATTTCTTGCCTTCTGCTAGCTTTCGAATGTGTTTGCTCTTGCTTCTCTAGTTCTTTTAATTGTAATGTTAGAGTGTCAATTTTAGATCTTTCCTGCTTTCTCTGGTGGGCATTTAGTGCTATAAATTTCCCTCTACACACTACTTTAAATGTGTCCCAGAGATTCTGGTGTGTTGTATCTTTGTTCTCATTGGTTTCAAAGAACATCTTTATTTCTGCCTTCATTTCGTTATGTACCCAGTAGTCATTCAGGAGCAGGTTGTTCAGTTTCCATGTAGTTGAGCGGTTTTGAGTGAGTTTCTTAGTCCTGAGTTCTAGTTTGATTGCACTGTGGTCTGAGAGACAGTTTGTTATAATTTCTGTTCTTGTACATTTGCTGAGGAATGCTTGACTTCCAATTATGTAGTCAATTTTGGAATAAGTGCGATGTGGTGCTGAGAAGAATGTATATTCTGTTGATTTGGGGTGGAGAGTTCTATAGATGTCTATTAGGTCTGCTAGCTGCAGAGATGAGTTCAATTCCTGGATATCCTTGTTAACTTTCTGTCTCGTTGATCTGTCTAATGTTGACAGTGGAGTGTTGAAGTCTCCCATTATTATTGTATGGGAGTCTAAGTCTCTTTGTAAGTCTCTAAGGACTTGCTTTATGAATCTGAGTGCTCCTGTATTGGGTGCATATATATTTAGGATACTTAGCTCTTCCTGTTGAATTGATCCCTTTACCATTATGTAATGGCCTTCTTTGTCTCTTTTGATCTTTGATGGTTTAAAGTCTGTTATATCAGAGACTAGTATTGCAACCCCTGCTTTCTTTTCTTCTCCATTTGCTTGGTAAATCTTCCTCCATCCCTTTATTTTGAGCCTATGTATGTCTCTGCATGTGAGATGGGTCTCCTGAATACAGCAGACTGATGGGTCTTGACTCTTTATCCAGTTTGCCAGTCTATGTCTTTTAATTGGAGCATTTAGTCCATTTACATTTAAGGTTAATATTGTTATGTGTGAACTTAATCCTGCCATTATGATATTAACTGGTTATTTTGCTCCTTAGTTGATGCAGTTTTTTCCTAGCCTTGATGGTCTTTACATTTTGGCATGTTTTTGCAATGGCTGGTACCGGTTATTCCTTTCCATGTTGAGTGCTTCCTTCAAGGTCTCTTGTAAGGCAGGCCTAGTGGTGACAAAATCTCTAAGCATTTACTTATCTGTAAAGGATTTTATTTCTCCTTCACTTATGAAACTTAGTTTGGCTGGATATGAAATTCTGGGTTTAAAATTCTTTTCTTTAAGAATGTTGAATATTGGCCCCCACTCTCTTCTGGCTTGTAGAGTTTCTGCCGAGAGATCTGCTGTTAGTCTGATGGGCTTCCCTTTGTGGGTAACCCGACCTTTCTCTCTGGCTGCCCTTAAGATTTTTTCCTTCATTTCAACTTTGGTGAATCTGGCAATTATGTGTCTTGGAGTTGCTCTTCTCGAGGAGTATCTTTGTGGCATTCTCTGTATTTCCTGGATTTGAATGTTGGCCTGCCCTACTAGGTTGGGGAAGTTCTCCTGGATGATATCCTGAAGAGTGTTTTCCAACTTGGTTCCATTTTCCCCCTCACTTTCAGGCACCCCAATCAGACGTAGATTTGGTCTTTTTACATAATCCCATACTTCTTGCAGGCTTTGTTCATTTCTTTTTCTTCTTTTTTCTTTTGGTTTCTCTTCTCGTTTCATTTCGTTCATTTGATCCTCAATCGCTGATACTCTTTCTTCCAGTTGATTGAGTCGGTTACTGAAGCTTGTGCATTTGTCACGTATTTCTCGTGTCATGGTTTTCATCTCTTTCATTTCGTTTATGACCTTCTCTGCATTAATTACTCTAGCCATCAATTCTTCCACTTTTTTTTCAAGATTTTTAGTTTCTTTGCGCTGGGTACGTAATTCCTCCTTTAGCTCTGAGAAGTTTGATGGACTGAAGCCTTCTTCTCTCATCTCGTCAAAGTCATTATCCATCAAGCTTTGATCCGTTGCTGGAGATGAGCTGCGCTCCTTTGCCGGGGGAGATGTGCTCTTATTTTTTGAATTTCCAGCTTTTCTGCCCTGCTTTTTCCCCATCTTTGTGGATTTATCTGCCTCTGGTCTTTGATGATGGTGACGTACTGATGGGGTTTTGGTGTAGGTGTCCTTCCTGTTTGATAGTTTTCCTTCTAACAGTCAAGACCCTCAGCTGTAGGTCTGTTGGAGATTGCTTGAGGTCCACTCCAGACCCTGTTTGCCTGGGTGTTAGCAGCAGAGGCTGCAGAAGATAGAATATTGCTGAACAGCAAGTGTACCTATCTGATTCTTGCTTTGGAGGCTTCCTCTCAGGGGTGTACTCCACCCTGTGAGGTGTGGGGTGTCAGACTGCCCCTAGTGGGGGATGTCTCCCAGTTAGGCTACTCAGGGGTCAGGGACCCACTTGAGCAGGCAGTCTGTCCTTTCTCGGATCTCAACCTCCGTGATGGGAGATCCACTGCTCTCTTCAAAGCTGTCAGACAGAGTCGTTTGCGTCTGCAGAGGTTTCTGCTGCTTTTGTTGTTATCTGTGCCCTGTCCCCAGAGGTGGAGTCTACAGAGACAGGCAGGTTTCCTTGAGCTGCTGTGAGCTCCACCCAGTTCGAGCTTCCCAGCGGCTTTGTTTACCTACTTAAGCCTCAGCAATGGCAGGCGCCCCTCCCCCAGCCTCACTGCTGCCTTGCGGTTAGATCGCAGACTGCTGTGCTAGCAATGAGGGAGGCTCCTTGGGCGTGGGACCCTCCCGGCCAGGTGTGGGATATAATTTCCTGGTGTGCCTGTTTGCTTAAAGCGTAGTATTGGGGTGGGAGTTACCCGATTTTCCAGGTGTTGTATGTCTCAGTTCCCCTGGCTAGGAAAAGGGATTCCCTTTCCCCTTGCGCTTCCCAGGTGAGGCGATGCCTTGCCCTGCTTCAGCTCTCACTGGTCAGGCTGCAGCAGCTGACCAGCACCGATTGTCCGGCACTCCCTAGTGAGATGAACCCAGTACCTCAGTTGAAAATGCAGAAATCACCCATCTTCTGTGTCACTTGCGCTGGGAGTTGGAGACTGGAGCTGTTCCTATTCGGCCATCTTGCTCCGCCCCTCCTATACCCTTTATTATGTTGAGTTAATTCCTAGTATGCCTAATTTGTTGTGAGTTTTTATAATAGAAAGATGGTGAATCTTATCAAATGTTTTATCTGCATCTATCAAGATGATCATACAATTTTTATTCTTCATTCTGTTACTGCTGTGCACCACATTTCTTTATTTGTATATAAAGAACTATCTTTGTGATGGGGTTCAGGACATGCTACTCCAAAATATGGCACCTTGATATTTTGAATATTTTAAGCTGAAAGAATTTGAGAAACAGCATGTGTGGGAAGATGTCTCTGACTGTCCCCCATCCTTCTCCCCTGAAGCAAGCCATAAAACCCAGAAAAGGTTTTCTGACTTTCCCCTGAAGTAAATAATAAGATCCTCATGCGAGAGATGCCCTCTCTTTATCCAGAGGAAAGAAATATTCTTATCTTCATGTGTCACAGAGAAGAATCTGAACAAGCAGGCCTTACTAAGTTTCCTCTAGTGTATTATCATTAGATCATACCTCTTTTGCCATATATTTCTCCATGACTATCCATTCTTCATCAAACATAGCAAAAATATACAAAGGTTTAACTCTTTCTTCAGATCTCCATTTCCTTATGAAGGCTCCCATATCAGATAAAACATACATTAGATAAATGTATGTGCTTTTCTCTTTTTAATCTTTCTTTTGCTGTGGGAAAGTAAGCAATGAAATTAGAGGAGAAAAAGGAGGAGATATTATTCTTCTCCTATACTTGCATCCTAGGGATAAAGGTATATGAACCTTTTAATGGGCTTGCTAGTATTTTGGTGGGGATTCACACATCTGTGTTCATTGTGGATACTGGCCTCTAATTTTCTTTTCTTGTAGTGTCCTTGTCTGTCTTTGATATCAGGGTACTGCTGGCCTCATAAAATGGATTTGAAAGTGTTCCCTCCTCTCCAATGTTTTGGGAGGATTTGAGAAGGATTGGCATTAATTCTTTTTTTTGTTTGTTTGCCAGACTCTCTGAATATGTTTGTATGATGTTAATTCTTTTTCATATGTTTAGTAGAATTCACCAGTGAAGACAACAGGTCCTAGGCTTTTCTTTCTTGGGAGCTTTTGATTAGTGATATAATCTCCTTACTCATCATTGTTCTGTTCATATTTTTTATTTCTATACAATTTAGTCTTGGTAAGTTATATGTTTCTAAGTATTCATTTCTTTTAGAGTATCCAAATTGTTGGCATATAGTTGTTGGTAGTAGTTTTTCTTTTTATGATTCTCTGTGTTTCTATGGTATCAGTTGTAATGTCTTATTTTTCAACTATAATTTTTTTTATTTGATTCTTCTCTTTTTTTCCTAGTAAGTCTAGCTGAATGTCTGTATATTTGGTCTATCTTTAAAAAAAACTCACAACTCCTAGTTTTATTGATCTATTTTATTGTTTTTCTGGTCTCTAGTTCATTTATTTTTTATCTGATCTTTATTCTTTCTTTTTTCTTGATGTAGACATTTATTACTATTAACTTCCCACTTGGAACTTCTTTTGCTGCATCTAATAACTTTTGATATGTTATATTTCTATTTTTGTTGGTCTCAAGATATTTTTTAATTTCCTTTTTGGTTACTTCTTTGATTCATTAGTTGTTCAAGAGTGTGTTGTTTAATTTTCAAATATTTGTGAATTTTCCAATTTTCTTCATGTTATTGATTTCTTGTTCATACCATTGTGGTTGAAAAAGATATTAAATATGATTTTAATCTTATTAAATTTGTTAAGATTTGTTTTGTGGGCCAGCATAGAATCTATCTTGGTAAATATTCCATTGTTGTTGGATGGAATCTTCTGTGTATATCTGCTAGGTCCCTTTGATCTATAGTGTTATTCAAGTCCACTGTTTGTTTATTGATTTTCTGTCTGGCTAATCTATCCATTGTTGAAAGTGAAGTAGAAATCCCCTACAACTATGTACTACTGTCTATCTCTTCCTAAGTTCTGTTAATATTTACTTTGTATATTTAGGTTCTCCAATGTTGAATGCATATATATTTACAATTATTATATCTTCTTGATGAATTGACCTCTTTGTCATGTTGTCTCTTGTGACGTATTTGACTTAAAGGCTATTTTGTCTGATGTTTAGTATAGCCACAGTACTCTCTTCTGGTTGCTGTTTGCATGAAGTATTCTTTTCCATCCCATTACTTTCAGTCTATATGTGTTCTTAAAGCCAAAATGAGTTTCTTGTAGGCAGTATATAGTTGGAACCTGTTTTTTTGTTTGTTTGTTTGTTTGTTTTGAGACGAAGTCTCGCTCTGTCACCCAGGCTGGAGTGCAGTGGCTGGATCTCAGCTCACTGCAAGCTCCGCCTTCCGGGTTCACGCCATTCTCCTGCCTCAGCCTCCCAAGTAGCTGGGACTACAGGCACCTGCCACCACGCCCGGCTAGTTTTTTGTATTTTTTTAGTAGAGACGGGGTTTCACCGTGTTAGCCAGGATGGTCTCAATCTCCTGACCTCGTGATCCACCCGTCTCGGCCTCCCAAAGTGCTGAGATTACAGGCTTGAGCCACCGTGCCCAGCCGAACCTGTTTTTCTTAATCCATTCAGCCACTGTATGTCTTTTGTTTGGAGAAGTTAATTTATTTACATTTAAAGTAATTATTAATACATAAGGACTTACTATTGCCACTTTGTTAATTCTTTTATGATTGTTTTGTAGTTTCTTTGTTGCTTTCTTTCTGTCTTGCTGTCTTCTCTTGTGATTTGAGAAAATTTTGTAGTGATATGCTTTGATTCTTTTTCTTTATTTTTTTGCACATCTATTACAGATTTTTTCTTTATGGTTGTCATGATGCTTGCATACAATATCTTATAGTTACAACAGTCTTTTTTAAGCTGATATAACAACTTAACTTTTACTGCATACAAGAACTCTACACTTTAACTTCTCTCCCTACACTTTGTTTTTGATGTCACAATTTACATCTTTGGTATGTTATGTATTCACCAATAAATTATTGCAGCCTTTTAAATTTCTAATACTTTGCTTTTTAACTTTTATACTAGAGTTAAAAGTGATTTACATACCACCTATATGATATGAGAATATTCTGGATTTGACTTTTTTTTTTTTTTTTTTACCTTTACAATGTTTTATTCTTTCATATTTTTCCTGGTGATAGTCTCCTTTTATTTTAACTTGAAGAATTCTCTGTAGCATTTCCTGTAAAGCAGGTATAGTAATATAAACTCCTTCAGGTGTTTTTTGTTGTTGTTATTGTTGGTATAGGAAAATCTTCATCTCTTTTTTATTTCTGAAGGTAGCTTTGCTGGATGTAGTAGTCTTGATTAACAGCTATTTTGTTCTTTTAGGACTTTGAATATATTATTCCCCTTTGTCCTGGCTTGCAAGGTTTCTGCTGATAGTTGTGTGTGGGTTCCCTTGTATGTAACAAGTTGCTTTTCTCTTGCTGCTTTCAAAATTCTCTCCTTGCCTTTGACTTTTGAAAATTTAATTATAACATGTCTTGGTGAAGATCTCTTTTTTTTTTTTTTTTTTTTTTTTTTTTTGAGACGGAGTCTCGCTCTGCCGCCCAGGCTGGAGTGCAGTGGCCGGATCTCAGCTCACTGCAAGCTCCGCCTCCCGAGTTTACGCCATTCTCCTGCCTCAGCCTCCCGAGTAGCTGGGACTACAGGCGCCCGCCACCTCGCCCGGCTAGTTTTTTGTATTTTTTTGTATTTTTGTATTTTTGTATTTTTTGTATTTTTGTATTTTTTGTATTTTTTGTATTTTTAGAGACGGGGTTTCACCATGTTAGCCAGGATGGTCTCGATCTCCCGACCTCGTGATCCGCCCGTCTCGGCCTCCCAAAGTGCTGGGATTACAGGCTTGAGCCACCGCGCCCGGCCTCAGATCTCTTTATGCTTAATTAACTTGGGGTTCTTTGGGCTTCATGGATTTGTAGATTCATTTTCTTCTACATATTTGAGAAGTTTTCTATCATTATTTCTCTAAATAAGCTTTCTTCCCCTTTCTCTTTCTCTGCTCCTTTTTTTGACTACTGTAATGTGTATATTGGTTTACTTAGCAGTGTCCCATGAGTCCTATAGACTTTCTTCACATATCTTTATTCATTTTCTTTTTGTTCTTTTGACTAGATAATATCTAATGAACTCCTTTACAGGTCACTAATTCTTTCTTCTGCTTAACTGAGACTGCTGTTGAAGCTGTCTATGAAATTTGTTAGTTCAGTCATTGTATTCTTCAGTTCCAGGATTTTTGTTTGGTACTTTAAAAAATGATTTCTATCTCTTTGTTGAACTTTTCATTAAGTTCATGTATTGTTTTTCTGATTTTGTTTACATATTTATTTGTGTTCCCTTATAGCTCATTAAGCTTTTAAAAAATAAATATTTTGCAATCTTTGTCAGGCAGTTTGTAGTTCTACATTTTTATGGCCTAGTTACTGGTGCTTTATTTTGTTCCTTTAGTGGTATCATGTTTCCCTGATTATTCATGATCCTTGTGGCCTTGTATTGGTGTCTATGTATTTGAAGAAGTAAGCATCTCTTCCAATACTTACAGACTGACTGTGGCATAAAAAAACTCTTGGCCAGTTAACCTGTCCAGAAATTCTTGGTAGGCCAGCTGGTTGGGTCTATGGGAGTGCTTGCTGTTGAAGTCCTCAGGTGGGATGTCCTGGTGCCTGGGTCCACAGGAGCCAACCTGGCACTGGGATCCACTGGAGTGGGCCTAGTAACTAGACCCATGAGGGTGGCCCTGAGGGTCTGCAGAAGCCAACTTAGTGCTGAGGTAGGCATAGTGCCTGGGTCCTTAGGGGTAAACCTGGTTTTGAGTCTGCAGGAACTGGCATGGTGCAAAGTCTACTACGGCAAGGCTGGGCTCTGGGTCTGCTGAAATCTTCATCTAGGGGCTGGCCTGATGCTGGGGTTGTCATAGAGCCTGGGTCTTCAGGGTGAGCCTAGAGCCAGTGGTTGCAGGAGCTGACCTGGTATTAGAGTCCACTGAGACAGGCCTGGTGCTAGAGTCCATGGAAAAATTGGGTGCTCATTCATTCTTATTCCTCCACGTGGAGGGAATCTCTTTCTGCACTGTGTTGCATGGGCTTAGAGAAGGGGTGATGCAATTTATGTGAAAATGTCCTTCCTACCCTCTTCACTGCATTTTTCTTATTTCTGTGTTTCAGCCATGTGCTGTAGTCTCTCAGCTGGGTTTCTCAGATCTTGTGAAGATATTTTCATGCATGATTGGTTGCTCAAATTGATGTTTATGTAAGGGAATGAGTGCTGGATATTTCTATTCCACAATCTTACTCTAAACAACAAATATTTACCTAGCATTAGATTCAGTCACTTACTTAATGATTGTTTAAGGATCACCAATAACTTTGCAAAATGCATGAGAGCTATGCTTTGAAAAGAGAGATTATCATGGCAATGCTATTTTTGAAGTCAAAGAAAAATAGTATCTGATTTTGGCAATCAGACATTTCTGAAATTATTGTTATTCTCATTGGACTCTACATATATCAGCATAGTGAGTGTATGTATGTGTGTGAATTTCTGCAATACAGAATTCTAATTAAAGGCATATGTGAAAATAATAGGAAATATATATACTGGCCTTTGCATCCACTTCCTGATGTAGAGCACTTAGAAGTCTTTTTAGATAGGAGTGCTAGGAGAATCTTTTGTGAAATATTTTGTCTTTGACCCTGACTCCTGACACAGAACTCCTAAGAACTTTGTAATTCTCTGAGTGATAGAAGCATGTAGTGCAGAGCTCCTAAATCCCTTTTAGGAGCATCTTTTGATAGGAGCATCTTTTGTTCTAATGAGGAAACTCAGTGGGCTTCAGGATCACCTCAGGATCAGGGCTGATTGCCAGGAGAACAAACCATGTGATTGGAGGGTTGGAACTTTCAGCCCTGCCCCACCCTGATTTTCAGGGAGGGAAGAAGGGCTGAAGATTGACTTAATTACCAATGGCCGATGGTAATTAGTCATGCCTGCATAATGAAGCCTTCATAAAAAACAGAAGGACAGGCCGGGTGCAGTGACTCATGCCTGTAATTCCAGCACTTTGGGAAGCTGAGGCAGGTAGATCAGAAGGTCAGGAGATCAAGAGCATCCTGGCTAACACGGTGAAACCCCATCTCTACTAAAAAAAAAAAAAACAGAAAGAATTAGTCGGGCGTGGTGGCAGGCACCTGTAGTCCCAGCTACTCAGGAGGCTGAGGCAGGAGAACGGTGTGAATCTGGGAGGTGGAGCTTGCAAGCTTGCAGTGAGCCCAGATTGCACCACTGCACTCCAGCCTGGGCAACAGAGCGAGACTCCATCTCAAAAAAAAAAAAAAAAAGGACAGAATGTAGAGAATTTCTGGATTGTTAAACACATGGAGGTGCCTGGAGGGTGGTGCCCTTAGAGACGGTATGGAAACTCCTCACCCCTTCCCTCATACCTTGCTCTATATACCTCTTCATCTGGCTGTTCCTCTGTATTATTTGTAATATCTTTTATAATTAACCAGTAAGTGTAAGTATTTCTCTGAGTCCCATGAGTCATTCTAGCAAATTCTTCAAATACGAGAACAGGATATAGGAACCCTGATTTATAACTGGTCAGTCAGAAGTATATGTGACCTATTATGTGTGATTGATGTCTTTGGGGGTGAGGGGCACTCTTACGGGACCTGAGCCCTTTTACCTGTGGGTTCTGACCCTAACTCCAGATACATAGTGTCAGCATTGATTTAAATTATAGGAAACCCAGTTAGTGCTCATTGGAGAATTTCTTAGTGTGTGGGGAAAACTCCCCATGTATCTGGTGTCAGAAGTAAAGTACTGAGAGTAGTGAGTGATTTGAAAGGGGGAAAACAGTTTTTTTTATCTCTTACAGCAAGTAGCCTAAAGCTATAAGAGTATGGAGTATTACTATGGTGTCTTTCGGAACCAGGGAGCGAGAAAGAATCCAACAGAATCCCAACTATGTAAGTTGCTTTAAGCCAAAGCCGGAAAAAAAGTGGTATATTCATCATAAATGTATTCCTCAAAATGCTAAGTATTTCTTTAAAGTGATTTGGTTTTAATTTCGTCATTTGTCTTAGTACAAAATGATGATTATGATAATGTGATAATCTACTAATTAAAAGGTGAGAATGGGGCAAATTCTACTTGTAGTAGATTGTTTTCAAAGATGGCTACAAAAATTTCTCCCATATTCTGTGCATTGTGACTTCACTGCTTCTCCAGTGAACAGGCGGTTTGTTTTTCCCTCTTTTAATCTGGGCTGACTTAGTGAATTGTTTAGACCAATAGATGTGATAAAAGTGATGATGTGTAAGTCGGGTGCAATGACATATGCCTATAATCCCAGCACTTTGGAAGGCCGAGGCGGGCGGATCCTCTGAGGTTGGGAGTTCGAGACCAGCCTGGCCAACATGGTGAAGCCTCATCTCTACTAAAATTACAAAAATTAGCTGGGTGTGGTGGCACATGCCTGTAATCCCACCTACTTGGAAGGCTAAGGCAGGAGAATCGCTTGAACCCAGGAGGCGGAAGTTGCAGTGAGCCAAGATCACACCACTGCACTCCAGGATGGATGACAGAGTGAGACTCCATTAAAAAAAAAAAAAAAAAAGTGATGCTGTGTGAGTGCCAGGCCCAGACCTCAAAAAGCCTCATAGCCTTCTTAGAACGCTCCTTTGAGCCTGCCATGTAAGAAAACCAACCTAGACTGTGGAACAATGGGAGGCCACACAGAGAAGTGCTTCTAGGCATGTGAGTGAGACTAACTTAGACCTTCCAGTACAGCTGACACTCCAGCTGTATGAAGATCCATGTGTGACACCAGATAAAATCAACAGAAGAAATACTCAGAAATGTTAATAAGTTATTATTGTCTTCAGCCACTAAGATTTTTGTTGTTGTTCTTTTCACATAATAAAATTACCACTTACACAATTTTAAAGTGTACAATTCAGTGGTATTTGGTACTTTCACAGTGTTTTGCAACCATCACCACTATCTAGTTGGAACTATTTTTATTGCCTCAATAGGAAAACTTGTACTCATGAAATATTCACTCTTCATTCTCCCCTTTCTCCAGCCTCTGACAACTACTAATCTATTTTTTATCTCTAGGAATTTGCCGATTCCAGATATATCATATAGTTGGAATTATACAATATTTGGCCTTTTGCATCTGGCTTTGTTCACTTAGCATGAGGTTTTCAAGGTTTATACATGTTGTAGTATGCATCAGTATTTCATTACTTTTCATGGCCAAATAATATTCCATTGTATGGCTGTATCACATTTTGTTTATCTGTTCATCAGTTCATGGACATTTGGATTGTTTTCAACCATTGCCAAATCCAAGGTCATAAAGATTTACTCCTATGTTTTCTTCTAAGAGTTTTCCAATTTTAGCTCTTATATTAAGGTCTTTTATCTATTTTTAGTATATTTTTGGTATAGTGTGAGATAAAGGCCCAACATCATTCTTTTGCATGTGGATCTCCAGTTGTCCTATACTGTTTGTTAAAAAGATTATTCTTTCTTCATTGACTGATTTTGGCACACTTGACAACAATCAGTTGACTAAGCCATTAAGTTTTGAGGCCATTTTCATATAGTAACAATTAACTGATACACTTCTTGATCTGGAGAATTTATATTTATGGTGTACATCATCTCTCATTGAAACTACAAATAGAATATGCTTAAATTAATGAAAAATTAAATAACCCTTCCTTGACAACACACACAGTCATCTGATAGGCCATGAATGGACAGTCAGCCTGCATCACATATAAGGTTAACATTCCAGTGATGTCTTGAGATCTAAGTTTCCAAAGATATGGCTGAACTTATAGGATTTATGTGTATTAGTTGTCTATTCCTGCATACAAAATTGTCCCAAAACTTGGTTGCATAAGACAACAACACACATTTTTATCTCATATAGCTTTTGTGGATAAAATTTAAAGAGTGGCCAGGCACAGTGGCTCACAGCTGTAATCCCAGGACTTTGGGAGGCTGAGGTGGGTGGATCACCTGAGGTCAGTTTGAGACCAGCCTGACCAACATGGAGAAACCCTGTCTCTACTAAAAATACAAAATTAGCTGGAGTGATGGTGCATGCCTGTAATTCCAACTATTTAGGAAGCTGAGGCAGGAGAATCACTTGAACCAAGGAGGCAGAGGTTGCAGTGAGCCGAGGTCACACCATTGCACTCCAGCCTGGGCAATAAGAGCAAAACTCTGCCAAAAAAAAGAAAAGAAAAGAAAAGAAAAGAAAAGAAAAGAAAAGAAAAGAAAAGAAAAGAAAAGAAAGGAAAAGAGAAAAGGAAAGGAAAGGAAAGAAAGCAAGAAAGCAAGAAAGCAAGAAAGCAAGAAAGCAAGAAAGCAAGCAAGCAAGAAAGAAAGAAAGAAAGAAAGAAAGAAAGAAAGAAAGAAAGAAAGAAAGAAAGAAAGAAAGAAAGAAAGAGAAAGAAAGAAAGAAATGAAAGAGCATAGGGTTGCTTGAGTATCCTCATATCATATCAGTTGGCTTCTCCCAAAGTGAGTGATCCAAGTGAGGAAGACAGAAGCTACACATTTAAAAAAAATTTTTTTATTATACTTTAAGTTCTAGGGTACATGTGCACAACTTGCAGATTTGTTACATGAGTATACATGTGCCATGTTGGTGTGCTGCACCCATTAACTCGTCGTTTACATTTGATATATCTCCTAATGCTATCCCTCCCCCCTCCCCCCACCCCACAGCAGGCCCCGGTGTGTGATGGTCCCCTTCCTGTGTCCAAGTATTCTCATTGTTCAGTTCCCAACTATAAGTGAGAACATGTGGTGTTTGGTTTTCTGTCCTTGCAATAGTTTGCTCAGAATGATGGTTTCCAGCTTCATGCGGGTACCTACAAAGGACATGAACTCACCCTTTTTTATGGCTGCATAGTATTCCATGGTGTATATGTGCCACATTTTCTTAAACCAGTCTATCATTGATGGACATTTTGGTTGGTTCCAAGTCTTTGCTATTGTGAATAGTGCTACAATAAACATATGTGTGCATGTGTCTTTATAGCAGCATGATTTATAATCCTTTGGGTATACACCCAGTAATGGGATGGCTGGGTCAAATGGCATTTCTAGTTCTAGATCCTTGAGGAATCACCACACTGTCTTCCACAATGGTTGAACTAGTTTACAGTCCCACCAACAGTGTAAAAGTCTTCCTGTTTCTCCACATCCTCTCCAGCACCTGTTGTTTCCTGACTTTTTAATGATGGCCATTCTAACTGGTGTGAGATGGTATCTCATTGTTATTTTGATTTGCATTTCTCTGATGGCCAGTGACGATGAGCATTTTTTCATGTGTCTGTTGGCTGCATAAATGTCTTCTTTTGAGAAGTGTCTGTTCATATCCTTCGCCCACTTTTTGATGGGTTTGTTTGATTTTTTCTTGTAAATTTGTTTAAGTTCTTTGTAGATTCTGGATATTAGCCCTTTGTCAGATGGGTAGATTGTAAAAATTTTCTCCCATTCTGTAGGTTGCTTGTTCACTCTGATGGTAGTTTCTTTTGCTGTGCAGAAGCTCTTTAGTTTAATTAGATCCCATTTGTCAATTTTGGCTTTTGTTGCCATCACTTTTGGTGTTTTAGGCATGAAGTCCTTGCCCATGCCTATGTCCTGAATGGCATTGCCTAGGTTTTCTTCTAGGGTTTTTATGGTTTTAGGTGTAACATTTAAGTCTTTAATCCATCTTGAATTAATTTTTGCATAAGGTGTAAGGAAGGGATCCAATTTCAGCTTTCTACATATGGCTGGCCAGTTTTCCCAGCACCATTTATTAAATAGGGAATCCTTTCCCCATTTCTTGTTTTTGTCAAGTTTGTTGAAGATCAAATGGTTGTAGATGTGTGATATTATTTCTGAGGGCTCTGCTCTGTTCCATTTGTCTATATCTCTGTTTTGGTACCAGTACCATGCTGTTTTGGTTACTGTAGCCTTGTAGTATAGTTTGAAGTCAGGTAGCGTGATGCCTCCAGCTTTGCTCTTTTGGTTTAGGATTATCTTGGTAATGTGGGCTCTTTTTTGGATCCATATGAACTTTAAAGTAGTTTTTTCCAATTCTGTGAAGAAAGTCATTGGTAGCTTAATGGGGATGGCATTGAATCTATAAATTACCTTGGGCTGTATGGCCATTTTCACAACATTGATTCTTCCTATCCATGAGCATGGAATGTTATTCCATTTGTTTGTGTCCTCTTTTATTTCATTGAGCAGTGGTTTGTAGTTCTCCTTGAAGAGGTCCTTCACACCCCTTGTAAGTTGGATTCCTAGGTATTTTATTCTCTTTGAAGTAATTGTGAATGGGAGTTCACCCATGATTTGACTTGTTTGTGTGTTATTGGTGTATAGGAATGCTTGGATTTTTGCACATTGATTTTGTATCCTGAGACTTTGCTGAAACTGCTTTTCAGCTTAAGGAGATCTTGGGCTGAGATGATGCAGTTTTCTAAATATACAATCATGTCACCTGCAAACAGGTACAATTTGACTTCCTCTTTTCCTAATCAAATACCCTTTATTTCTTTCTCCTGCCTGATTGCCCTGGCCAGAATTTCCAACACTATGTTGAATAGGAGTGGTGAGAGAGGTCATCCCTCTAGAAACTACAAATTTTTAAAAACTTAGCCACTGAAGTCACATACCATCCTTTAAAAATATCCCATTACTTACATAAATAAGCCCCATTCATTTTGGAATAAGGCTGACAACACAGAGCATAATTTCTAGAAAGAAAGAATCATTGATGGCCATCAGAGATTACCTATAACAGTTCACCTTCTGGCTGTCAATGCCCGCTAACATGCAAAATATACCCATCCCCTTTCAAGCTCTCCAAAACTCTCATCTCATCAGAGCATCAGCTCAAAGTCCAGACTCTCATTATCCAAATCAGGTCCATGTGCAGATAAGGCTCTTCAAGTCCAATTATTCAAGCACAGTTATTTTTGATCTGAAAGCCTGTGAACTAAAGAATTAAGTTATATGCTTCTCCAACAAACTCAATCTACAATGGTAGCCTAAGAATAAAATAACCATGTAGGAGAGAAAGAGAGTCACACAGGAGTCACTGGCACATAACAATTCTGAAATTTGTCAGAACATTTTCTGGTAGTTTCTTGATTGGGAGTGAAGGCCTGAGAATAATTCTCCATGGTTCCTGCCCCCACCTTCTGGGATCATGGTTTTGCCCTTTGAAGCATCCTTCATTTTCTATGAAAGATAGCCCATATTTATACTTCAGTAGTTTTTTCACACTTCTTCCTTCCCATAAACTTTGGGGTCAAATGTCTTCTTCATTTTTATTGTCTTTGTCTCTTTTTTTTTTTTTTTTTTTTTTTTTTTTTGAGACGGAGTCTTGCTCTGTCGCCCAGGCTGGAGTGCAGTGGCCAGATCTCAGCTCACTGCAAGTTCCGCTTCCCAGGTTTACGCCATTCTCCTGCCTCAGCCTCCCAGGTAGGTGGGACTACAGGCGCCTGCCATCTCGCCTGGCTAGTTTTCTGCATTTTTTTAGTAGAGACGGAGTTTCACTGTGTTAGCCAGGATGGTCTCGATCTCCTGACCTCGTGATCCACCCGTCTCGGCCTCCCAAAGTGCTGGGATTACAGGCTTGAGCCACCGCACCCGGCCATCCTTGTCTCTTTTAGTTCATGCTGGAGATAGTTTTGCTAATACTATTCTCTTAAAATTTTGTGGATCTCCTTTAAATATTATTGATGCTTACTACATTAGTCAAAGTCCACATTTACAAATCTTTTTGAGATAAGCATTTCTATGTCTTGGGCTTCTGCTGGGACTGCTCAAGGATATCACCCCTAAGCTTGTTAGAAGCCCTGTTGTTTGACCCAACAGTTCTTTAAGGAGACACTGCCTTGGATATTTCTGAGTCTTTAACAAAGTATTTTACAGTCACATTGTATGTTTCACCTTTATACCATGATTTCCTGAGAAAAGAAAGGGTTTCATCTTTGCCCAGAAGTCATTGCTAAATATTAGTATCAGTTGACATCCAGAAAGGCTAGAAATTTTCAAATCCAGAAAATCCTGGGTTTTACTTTAAATTAAGACCTATTCTTTTAGCTTATTTGTCTCCACTCACATTTTAAAGCAAGACTTAACCAGGGGGCACTTTCAATACTCTGCCTGGAAATCTCCTTAGTTAGATTCACCAATTCAATAAGTGAATTTCCTTCTTTTAATATTATCACAGGTGACAGCACTGCTAAACTTTTTCCCACTACATAACAAGGATTCCCTTTCTTTCATATCCAACAACATATTTCTTACTTTTCATTAAGCTCTTAATGGCAGCCTCCTCAAAGGACACTGGGTTTCTGCTATCAGTCTCTTCAAAGTCCTTTAGTTTTTCACCTAATGTTCTCCTTAAAATTTGTCTGGATCCTAAGAATTCCAAAGTTTCTCCCACATTTTTATTTTTGTTACAGCATTCCAGGTATAAAATTTAGGTACAAAAACCCATATTAATTACTATTTCTGTATAACAAATTAGTCAAGATTAGTGGCTTAGAGCAACAATAAACTTCTTTTTAATCTCATACAGTCTCTGTGTTAGGAATTTGGGAACAGCTTATCTTGGTGGTCCTGGCTTGGAGTCTCTCATTAAATTGTAGTTAAGATGTTGGTCAAATCTGTAACCATTTGAAGCCTTTACTGGGGCTGGCAAATCCATTTCCAGCATGACTCACTCACATGGCTGGCAAAATGTTATTGGTTGGATGCAAGTCTTAGTTACATGCCACATGACCCACTTCACAGGGCTGCTGAGTGTCCCCATTGTCACTGGCTTCCCTCAGAGTCAGTGATCCAAGAGAACAAAATAGAAACTTACTATTTTTTACAATCTAGTTTCAGAGGTCACACAACATTACATAATCTATTGGTTACACAAATTAACCCTGATACAATGGAGAGGAGGACTACACTAATTCTTTAGCAGCATGTAAAGATCACTGGAGAACATATTGGAGATGGATACCATTGTATTTATATTTGATTCATGTGCTTATGTATTTTTATCATGATACACTGTTACTTTTTTAAGCACGGATTTATTGAGTATCTGCCATATGCACTGTTCTTGTTGCTAAAGAAATACTAATTTCCAAAGCCTACAAAACCTCTACTCTCATGAACCCTAGTTCCTAATGTGAGGAGACAGAAAATGACAAAATATATTAGCAAACTCTATGTCAGTTGATAATGGCTTCAAAGGAAAACTAAAGCAGGACAGAGGCACTGAGATTGCAAGCGGTGGAGTAGAGCATTGTACTTTAAATAGCATGGTCAGAGAAAACTTTGGGAACAAGGTGACATTTGATCAAAAATCTGAAGGCAGAGAAAAAATGGTATTTGGGGAAAAGCTTTCCAGGACAAGGAGGCAGAACATGCAAAGACCTTCAGGTGACAAAATCTTTGGGATGTCTGAGGAACAGCAGAGGAAATTGTAGGGCTGAAGCAGATGATTAAGTGTAAGAGTATTAGTGATGAGGTCAGGGATGGTAGATTGGGGGAGCGTTTTATAAGTAATTAGAGGGACTCTGGTTTTTGTGCTGAATGATTTGAGAAACCATTGGAGGGTTTTGTGCAAAAACCTGACTTGTTTGGGCTTAAAATTTAAGAGGATCACTGCGGTGGTTGTGCTGAGAAAAGTCTAAGAGAGACAAGAGATAGAAAGTCCAGTAATTAGGCCATGGCAATAATATAGTAGAGAGATTACAGAGCCTTGGACCAGCAAGTGAAGGAGGTGGTGAGGTTGGCAGATTATATTTCAAAGGAAGAGCCAATGGGATTTGCTGGCAGATTGAATATGGAGTATGAGAAAAGAATAACAGTCAAATATGACTTTGAGGATTTGGCCTAAGCAAGGAGAGCAAAGAAATTGCCTTTTATCATAATGGGAAAAACAACAGGAGTGGTGAGGTTGGGATGAGGGGTTATAAATTAAGAGTTCTGCCTTGGACACACTCAGCAGGAGATGTTTGTTAGACGTCCAAATGGAAAGTTAACTAGGTAACTGGATACACAAGTCTGAAATTTTAGGAAGTGAGTATAGCTCCATATAAGGTCCAAAGATTAAATCCTCATCACTCTGATGCTCAGAGGTTGGTCAAAAGAGAAGGAACAAGCAATGGTGACTAACAGATGGTGCAGTCCCAGAGGCAGAAGGAAAGCCAACTGCAAGTAATGTCTGACAGCAAAATGAAGAAAGGATTCATCAGTTGTATCTAGTGTTCTACTGATAAGTTAGGTGTGGTGATAACTGAGAATTGACCACTCCTTTTACCCCCAGAATTGGAACTTAAGTTAAAAATTTTTAAATGGTATAGTGGTTTTTGCATTACTATATGTATGAATATTTTTATATTTAATTTAAGTTCTATGTATGCTTAAAAATAAATGTAACTATATATACAAACACATCCAGACATATAATTATTTATAAATACTTCTCCAGCTTATTTCATGAATTGAAATTACATGCTTCCTATTATAAGCTAAAGTGGTGCTTCTCAACTGTAAACCCCAGCCCACCCCATCATCATTCAACTCTAAGCAAACTGCAATTTATAACATTCTTCGAAAGAATAAAACAATCAACTTGAGTGCACCATCAGGAAATGAATCAGCAGAGTGCCATCTGTAGGAAACCAAGCTAAAGATATGGCCAAGAAAGTTAAAGGCATCTTTTTGCTGGACTATTGGGAGTATTAAATTTCCAACCTTATGCAGACTTTGGAAGTGAATGCTTGCAGCAGTAGACACACAACATGGAGATTTCAAGCTTATATAAGCTAATATGTGGAATAAATGTAGGACCAATATTAACCTGGCTTAAAGTAGATTTTCACTTAGAATGTGAGCCATATGACTTACGTCATTTGCAAAGATTGACTATTAGTTCACGAGATTAGATTTTTAAGAAACATTCTCAAATGAGATATTCACAGGAGTTTTGTCCTTCAGGAGAAAAATTGTATATTAATTCCAGTAGTACAAGTATTTGACAACTGGCATAGCAGAGTACCAATGAATCAACGAGACAGTCAGTAAAAATGGCTGCCCAACCCATTAGAACAAGAGCAAGTTGTAAGCAACCTGTAAGTTCATTCAGGGCAGCC
Source organism: Macaca nemestrina (assembly GCF_043159975.1). Lineage (NCBI taxonomy): Eukaryota > Metazoa > Chordata > Mammalia > Primates > Cercopithecidae > Macaca > Macaca nemestrina. The sequence continues at coordinate 159,184,728 of NC_092127.1, forward strand.
TGGCTGTGATATCCACCATCATTACAGAGAGTATTTTTGAAACACTACATCTGATGCCATGGATGCATTTATGACCCAAGCCAGAATGCCAGCTGTGATGTGTGTTATAGTTATATGTAGCTTGATCTTGAATAGTAATTCTCCCACTTGATCATAAACCAGAATCACCAGAACTGACCCCAAATGGCCTGAGTTTTTTCTAAATCTATTCTAAAAATATATTCACAGGTAATGCAGTGAGCCTAGAAGGAAGGTCCCACTGGTAAGCATTATTCTGCTGGGGGTCTGCCCTTCTCCAGGCTCCTTTTGTTCTCCCTGCCAGAGGCAAAGGGAGTAGAGGAAGGTCCTGGGAGTCAGGTTGAGTGAGGAGGGGCATCTACCCAGGGATCCCCAGAGTGAGTCACCCAAATAAACAGATAAAGCCTATAATTCAGAGGCTTCTTACCAGGTCCCTTGGATGGATACAAAAGCATGCATCCGTGTCAAGGGACTTACCAGTCAAGGGACTGGTAAGAAAATGTGGGCAGATCAGAGTTTCTCAACCGTGCTTCTAAAATACCTAACACTGAAATGCAGTATTTCTTAAAAATGCAGATTCCTTGGCCCTGCCCCACATCTAATGAATCAGAATCTCTGTGAGAGAGGCTGGGTTCTGCATTTTACACCAGTTTGCCAGGTGATCTCATGCAGGCTAAAGTTTGAGAACCATTGAGACTACACAGTGTAACTTGGGAGAAGAATGAGACAGAAGTCCTAGGTGCGTCAGGTAAGGCTGCACGCCTGGCACCACGTAACAGGGCCAGTGTAAGGGACTGAAGGGTTTCCTAAGGAATAGAATCTTCAATTATCATAGATTGCATAGAACCTACGTAGTTTCATTACAAAAGTGGCATCATCCCGCAATACTTTCCAAATCACTTCTGAAAGCAGAAAGCAGGAATGAAAAGACAACATTTTACAGCAACTCTTCAAGGGGGAATAAAAATGTTTTTAATAATATTCTTACTTTACCCCTACTCTGATTGTTTTACCTGCTATATTGCAGGTAAACTATATTAAATTAACTATATTAAACTATATTAAGTTAACTAAACTAAGTCAATTGCATTAAGTAACTATATTAAGTTAAAAGATGATTGTGCATAAGAATGAACTTGAAGGCATATTACAGAGCTACCCAAACAAATCGGCATGGCTAGTGTAGAGAATGAAAATATTAACTGCTCTTCCCTAAGAATTTACCAGGACTGGTGTCCAGGTTGTCTACACCTGACAGGAGATGGATAGCAAAGTTCTGGGTTCCTATGACAGCCTTCCAGATGTGCAACACAGAATCTCCTACTTAAAAAAAAAGATAGTCACCCTTTATAAAAACCAAAAGTTGTAAGATAATGTTAATGTAACATCATGAAAGCTACAACCTGACTGTGTCAACTTAAATCCCTTATGAAAGTGACATGCTACAATAAGAACACATAGAGCAGTGAACGAGAGCCCTGAGAGGTTCGAGAAGCCTGGGCTGCTTCTATTTTTGTAGATTTTAGAATATTTTTTAAAAAGTAAAGAGAAGATAGAAAAAATTTAAATGCCAAAACAAGATAAGAAAAACTATGGTATATTATAGATATATACGTAACAAATGAACTTTTCATAGAAAAAAAAAGAATAAGTAAACGACACAATATAATTGTTCACACAATAATGGAATTTATTTTTAAAGTATTTATTTATAAAGCTTCAAAGGTGGTGTGGTCTGGTTATACAGTCGTGGGATACAGGTTAAAAGTTACATGAAAGACAATCTAAATCTGTTGGTTTATTGCTTTGATCATGTATGTCATAGCTTGTCGGTGTGTTGCTTTAACCGTATACATCATAGACCATACTTGTCACTTGAGGATAAAGAAAAAAACACTAGAATAGAACCCCTTTGTAATGGGAGGTCCAAATCAAATGCCCCACCACTCACCTTCAACTGGGCCTGGTAGTGATGAGTTCTCGGGGCTGCACTGATTCGCAGGACACCAACTAGGAGCGGAACCTTAGGCAATTCATCCATGCGCTGTTACCTGGGTTTCCCAATCTGTAAAATAAGGGAAGATGATTATAGAGGTTCCTTCTAGCTCTACATGTCTATTATGTTTTCATCCATTCTAGTTTGTTTGCTATGCATTTCTATAGTACCTCTCCTCTTGCACCAGAGGAGTAAGTTGCTAGAATTTCCTTGGTGCCAGTGAACTGTGTAAAAGCGTATTCGTTCCTTTTATTACCCTTCCATTCAGTCTCTTGCTGTGGGTTCTTTTCTTTGCCACTTGGACCAGCTCTTTAACAAACATTTCACGAGTTGTCCCAATAATTAACAACTAATTAACAAGAAGGCCTTGCTGCTAGGGGTTAGTGCTTTCAAAAAGAAATGAGCAGGAAGGTTGCTTTGCTTTCTATATTCACAAGGCCCCGCCATTGTCATTGTAATCTGCTGGAGATGGTGGTGCCTGAATAGTGTGAACAATCTCATTAAAGATCTCTGCTGGAACAATCAATTCACTGTCACCAGACCATATCGATCCTGGAGAACTGTCATTGAGTTCCAGGGCGTTTGTAAAAATTGACAACCAGAAGTGTGTTTCCATTTGGGCTCTTTATTTCTCTGAGAAACACATTATAATCAGATGGTATCTAAGTGGCTCTCGCCGTTGCTCCTGCACGCTGGAAACGCTGATGAGAAGTTTCATGACAAATGTTTTAGCAGGATGCCCTTTCCAGACACACAAGACCAGCATGCAAAGCACCTGCTGGTTACTCTGCCCCCTCCTGAGACGCCGCTGAATGCCCATCGTGGTCCCCTCTTTGAAATTCCTTAGGTTTCAAGCCTTGTCTCACACGATCTTGCTCCTCTGGTCACAGCTGACTGGACCAGGGATGAGCACATGATCCAAAGGGACCATCTGTCCAGTGACCTAGGAGAGAAAGAATATAGTTTAGCAGAAACGGTAAAGGCAGCGGAAGCAGAAAGGAGGGCATGAAGTCTCCACGGTGGTGAATCAATAAACTGGGTAGCGACAAACCCGTGTCAAGACAGCTGGTTACCTGAGCTGTGCTGTGCCTGCAGCCACAAGCTTCTTCTCCACTGAGGCCCTGTACAGTGCAGAGAAGCAAGCATTTCATGTCTTCATCACGATGGTGGTAACTTGGGCATACTGCTGTCCTGCATGACCACCACTGACAGAACTCACTGCCATGACTCTGCCACCCACGAAAAGACCACTCTGCAGTTTTGAGGATGATGCACTGTGAGTTTCAACTTTATTCTCTGAAATAATGATACTAAAAATAGGTCCATACCGATAAACATTGATTAACACATTGAATTTGCCTTATTCTACCTATACTGTGGTACTTTTTGAAAAACATAAGTTGATGGCTGGGTGCGGTGGCTCATCCTGTAATCCTAGCACTTTGGGAGGCTGAGGCAGGAGGATCACATGAGTTCAGGAGTTCAAGACTATCCTGGGCAACATAGCAAGACCCCATCTCTAAAAAAATAAAAAATAAAAGAAATTTTTTTAAAGAAGAAAAATTTAAATTGAAAACTCTGCCATTTCAGGGGGGCTGACTGAGTGGTAAAAATGAAGAATAATGACCAAAATTAAAGCAGAAGCTCAGCTTCTGGCTATGGGGCTCCTGACAGCGTTGCTTTTCATGTTTACAGGTGGTCAAAGGACAGATATGGAATGTCATCACTTTCCACATTAGGTTCTTATAAGGCAAACATGTCTGCAATGCTTGAGCTACTGTATAAGGAGATGTAAACAAGGGTGTCACCGTTTATAAAAGCCAAATGTTGTAAGATAATGTAAATGTAACATCATGAAAAATGGTTGACTAAATAATGGTCCATCCATACTATGGATTACCATGCATCAGTTTTTAAAAGTGAAGTTGACTGATACCTACTGATAGGGAATGAGTTACAAAACATATTGTTAAGTAAAAGAAGACTATGTGTCATTGTCACTTCACTAAAAATTGAAGCAAAACTATACCTTTGTTTAGTTTTCACATACATATGTATATAAACATATAGAAAATGGTCTGGAAGGGTATACCCTAAACTGTTAATAGCAGTTACATCTGGAGGGGAAAGTATGATGGTAGGATGGGGTGCAAGGCAAGACAGAATTTTTCTTTTTACTATATATGTTTGTGTTGTTGAATATTTGTAATAAGAACATATTCTTCTATTTTTATTTTAATTTTTTGTAATTTTAAAAAAAATTCATTAATATACTGATTTACCTCAAAGTTCTGCCATAGACATCTATTTGTCTCAGTTTATCAGCATGAATTCAAAGAAAAGAACATGCAGTTTTTGACATTCAAAAGACATTTAGTGGTCAAGACAGTAATCTTGAAGGCCAGTCTGAATTCCCTTAACTCCCAATACATATCAGATTCAAGCTTAGAAGACTCTGATCTAGTTTCTTTCCCAGTGCAGTGAAAATACCCCATTCACTTATGAGCCAAGACGGGGGGAAAAGGAGAGATGGTGGTAAAGAATGTCGGTCAGAGCCAGCAGCTCAGGGAAGAAAATTCAAGACGAGGGTGGGATGCTACTGAAACATCCACTCTCGGGGGAAGATAAAAGATACTGGGAGGAGACAGTGGATGAGAATTTCTCCAGGACTCATGCAAGGAGGCTGTAAGCTTTAGTCTGAGGACATGTTTAACACCATTGAAGAATAATGATGTGGAGGTGATGGAAGGCAATGAATGGATGAGTCCAAGGCCATCTTTCCTGTTCCTCACAACTGAGGGAGCCCTCGTGCCTCTGAGAGAGGACCCAGAGATTCTGAGGAAACAAGTGGACCAGCAAAGACTTGGGAGTGGCAAGAGAGGCCACAGTGAGCCAGGACAAATGATCAGGACTACGGGCTCCAGCAGTAGGGTCAGCACATGTGGCTTCTCAAGAAGCCAGACAGAACCAGGCCCACTCAGCAGTCATCAGTCCAAGGAGTTGGTCTGTCCAGACACCGTATGAGGGAAGAGACAGTCCCCCTCATCCCCCATGGTATATAGACACCATCCTGGGAAGGGAAAGAAAAAGGCATGCTCTGAAACATTATTTATCTCAAGAGACTTCTTACACCCCACCAGATGATACCCAGTAGAATAGACTGAATGGTTAAATGGAAAGGAGACTTTAAATCAGAGGAAATCGGAATACTGTTTCTTGGCAATTCTAAGTTTTCCTGGATTCCCCAGGGAATGAGGCTTACACGAAGCTCAGAGCAGTTTTGAAGAAAATAGAAGCTACTCTTTTTTTTTCTTTTTTTTCATATCTTGGTTTTGGTGAGAGAATTTTGTGACTCACTGTATTTATATTTTTTAAAATCTGCTTTTACACTAAGTTACAGTCACTCTTTGAAGGATAGTCCAACAGGTAGCCTAACTTTTTATTTTATTTATTTTTTGGAGACCCTCTCCCATCTTTTTAAAGGAAGCCAACCTGCTTATAACTCTTCTCTTTTCAGTTCATCTGTGCTTCCTGCCCTTCTCCCGCAGCGCCCCCCACCCCATGCCCATCCCCTTTCTATTTCCATTGTTCTTGGAAGAGGTCATTTATCTCTACTGGAAAACTGTGTCTCTTCTGAGAAGTAGCATGAGTCCCAAATAGCAAAGAAATTAAATTTCAACACAACCTCCCTCCCGCCAAAATTGAGCAAGTTCATTTGGGATTTTAAATTGAATCCATTTATTTTTCTTTTCAATGGAATATATTTCTGGACTATTGGATAGAGCTTTTGAAAGAAAAAGATATATATGCACGTGCATACACACATACATATATACGTATGTAGACATACCTGGGGATTTTTGGTAATCTTATTTGTTACCATAGAATTTGATCTATAGTAAAATAAATGAATATGACAGCATTGATCTTTAAAATACTTCTTGAAAGAAGTAGATATTCTGTAAGGAAGTGAAAACATGAGAGTGAAATTACATATAAGTTAAATATTCAGAAATAAGACAGAATCATTATTTTATGCCTGACTACATGAAGTGGCAAAAAGACTCTGGATCTAGAGTCAGGAGCTGTGTTCAACTCTTTCTCCATCCACGGATTAGCAGTGTGAATGTGGGCTAGTCATCTGACCTCCTTGAGTTTCTATTTCCTCACCAGATAACAACATGTAATCCACCATCCCAGAGTTGCTATGGCTGAGAATGAAATGAGACAATGCATATGTAGGAACATGATAAATGGTGATCGGATGGTGACCATCATCATCATCATCATCTGAGACGCTGACTTAAAATACTGCAGGGAGCTGGAGGGTGGGGCCAGGTCTGGCTGCCTTTGCAGCAAGTTTCCCATTTTTTTCCTTCAAAAGTCCGGGACTATTCTGTAACAATTAACCAATTCTGGAACATAGGTAAGATGATGACAATATGGTCAGTGAATAAAAGACTTGGCTAAGTGAAGCCAGGTCACCAACTTCTACCCATATTTTTCTCCAAATTGGCCTGTCACCTTGTTTTCACAAATCAACTAGGAAAAGTCAGTAGAAATAAGTTAGCTTTTCTTTTTTCTTGTTTTCTGTTTGTTTGTTTTGAGACAGAATCTTGCTCTATTGGCCAGGCTGGAGTGCAGTGGCATGATCTCGGCTCACTGCAGCCTCCCTATCCTGGGTTCAAGCAATTCTCCTATCTCAACCTCCCGAGTAGCTGGGATTACAGACGCACGCCACCATGCCCGGCTAATTTTTTTGTATTTTTAGTAGAGACAGGGTTTCACCATGTTGGCCAGGCTGGTCTCAAACTCATGACCTCAGGCGATCCACCTGCCTTGGCCTCCCAAAATGCTGGGATTACAGGCATGAGCCACTGCGCCTAGTCGTAAGTTAGCTTTTCTTGAGTGCTTTCTATGTGCCAAGCATGTTACGTACACAATTTCATTTATCTAATAATAGTCACAATAAGATGGGTATTCTTTCCATTTTACAGATGAGGAAACTGAGGATTAGAGAAGCCGGGTCAAGATCACTAGTGAGCAGAGGTGTCAGTATGCAAACCTGGAACTGACCAAAACAGCTGTACTTTTCTCCTCCTACAACATTGTCTGCCCAAATACCCAGCAGCTGACATAAAGGCAAATCTTAATTTTCCACAGAAACAGCGGACTGCGACAGCATGGCTGATTAAAATCACAGATGCATATTGGTCAGTACTTTCACTCTTTTCTTTCAACCTTAATTAATAACAAATAATAAATTTGATGGATTGATTCTCATTTTCCATCTTCTGATGTTCAAAATCCCCCTTGAATTTTGGTGGAAGATTTCCACTGCCTACTAATGTCCTGGCAGAGACCTCGAAGAAGCACCATGTCCTCTGGCTGAATGGGGATGGGCTGTAGAGCTGGAGAGTCCTAAGGAATCACACAGACCAATCAACTCCTTTTACAAGGAAGATGCTTGGAGGCCTAGTGAGGCAGGAGCATCTACTTAAGATTACTTAATTAAGTAGAGCCATAGCCCAAAGCGGAATACAAATGTCCTTCTCTGGGTCAAACACCTGAAGCTGACAATGATGACTTGTAATGAAACTGGCTTACTCAAAAACTTAAAAGGAGAGTGTTAAGAATATTGGTAAGGGCTGCATTAGGTCATAAATCTCAAAAATAAAATTCTTCTGCCTGGCCAGGCGTGGTGGCTCAAGCTTGTAATCTCAGCATTTTGGGAGGCTGAGGCAGGTGGATCACGTGAGGTCAGTAGTTCGAGACCAGCCTGGTCAAACTGGTGAAACCCCATCTTTACTAAAAATACAAAAATTAGCCAAGCATAGTGGCACATGCCTGTAATCCCAGCTACTTGGGAGGCTGAGGCAGGAGAACGGCTTGAACCTGAGAGGTGGAAGTTGCAGTGAGCCGAGATCACACTACTGTACTCCAGCTGAAAAATAAATAAATAAATAAACAAATAAAATAAAAATTCCTCTGCCCTAAAATAAAAATGTCAAATGCACAAGCGTTGCAGGTCTAAGGATAATCTCAAGATTCACTCCCCACCTTCATTCCCCAATTTTACAGAACACCAGCATGTGTAAGCATATACTACATGGTAGAAATAATCATGAACAAGAGAGACAGGAGGAGAGAGGGAAAAAGGAAGTAGAAAGAGAAAGAAAGAGAAGGAGGAGGAGGAGGAGGAGGAGGAGGAGGAGGAGAGGAGAGGAGGGAAGGCAACCAGGAGAGGAGAGAGAGGAAAGGGGAGGGAAGAGATAAAACTAATAGTTGTATAAACAATGAAGTGCTTTGAAGAGAAGATACAGGCTGCTAGGAGACCGTGTAACAGGCAGATTAAACTAGAGGACGAAGCAGTTTGCTTTTTGGCTTTCTTCCCATCCCCAGATGAATTCTCAAGGGTAGAACATTCTCTTACAATAATGTTTGTCACCACTGTGAATACCACACCCTAGAAACCAGAGACCTACTGAATCCTTGAGGTATTACCTCAAGGATAGACTCTAGAATCCTTAGGGAAAACTTTGACAACTTTTCAGAGACACAGGCCACATCTCCAGAGCAACCCACGGCTCACTTTCATAGGGAATGCAGTTTCTAAAGGCTAGGAAAATGTTACATACTGGGAACACATTACTCTGTTCTTTTAACACAAATATAGGGACATATGGTGGAATATAAGCCCCAAGAGGCTGGAGTTTTGTCTGTTTGTTTGAAGTTCTGTCCTTAGCACCTGGGATCTACCTGGTGCACAGTAGCCGCTAAAGCACTACTTTGTCCAGCGAATCACCTAGCATGAAGAATTCCCCTATTCTGACCAGATCATGTCAGGAAACCTACAGTCAGGAATGAAAGCACTCACTATGTGCCCAGGAACCAAAAGGAAGCAGGGGTCGTCCATTGAGACTTGGGCAATGGAGACTGATGTATAAAATAGCCACGTGGAGACTCCCCAGCAGCGCTTTCATCATTAACCCATACAGGTCAGGTCTTAAGCTCTGGCAAGTCAGGTCGGGCTGCCAGAGCCCTGCTGCCTGCGACTCCCTGCGCTTATGGAAGGAAACCATGGGTAGGACCTGGAGGTTTGCAAGCCAGAATGAAGTAGCACCTGAGCTGATGATGACGAGCCCAGAGGAGAAGTGCCGCTACAACGTTGCAGGCACTGGCTGTCACCAAGGACGCAGGAGCAGAAACACAAAGTGGGTCTTGGGGAACTTAGTCTATGGGCGGGGGATGGAGGGAGAGATATTAAAGAATCCAAGAATGACAGTTGTGAGCAGTGCCAAAGGGGAAAAGCAGAGGATGCTATAGAGATGGGTGTCCCACGGAAGCACTAACCTAGTGTGCTTGTAAAGGAGTGGTAGGGGAGGCCTGGGAGCCTGCATTTCTAGCACATTTCCAGCTGCTGCTGAAGTTTCCAGTCCAGGGACCACGCTTTGAGGCCAGAACAAACAGAATTATATGCATGAAAGTCATTCTGGCTGGGGGTGAGGGGAGGAAGGAGTTTTGGAAGAATCAAAGCCTGAGCAGAGTTTTGAGGGATGAGTGGGAGTTTATTCAATAAGGAAAAAAAAAAGAAAAAAAAGCTACTCCAGGTATGGGACAAAGCATGAAAAAAGAAGCCAGAGGTAGTGCGGTGGGTCCGAGGAGACCTAGGTGGAAGGATGGGGCTGGCAAATCCTGGAGTAAGCCCAGCAAACAAGATGACCTGGCAGGAGGCTGCCGCTGTCCCCAAGGGAAATAGCGCTAGTTATACCAGCTCTGTTGAGCGGGCGTCCATCCATGTGTAGGTCAGAGCATTTCCCTAATCCTAGCCACAAGCCGAGAGAGGGGCAGGCTGCAGGCATGGCTGGGTCTCTCCCACTCTATTTCTTTGGGATTCTGCTCAGTATCACGTGGGATAAGCTGCAGCTGCACACCATTTCTTTTTTTTTTTTTCCCCCCTCTCAGAATAAGGCTCAGGTCTTTTTTTCTCTGAGTGGCTTAGCTGAGGCCCTTGGAATTGGTTTCCGTATTGACTCCGGGCTCTTGACTCTGCCAGCCTGGGAGAAATCAGGTCAGTTTAATCACTGCTGATGTCATAAAACCAGCTTACTTAATGGGAGCCTTAATGGAGGGTGGGGTAGGGAAGGGAGCTGAGATCACCCTGGAGGAGAACTCCAAGGGTGGGCGGCTAACGAGGGTTTGGAGAAAGGTGGACCCACGGGCAGTGGCTGCCCATGGCCTTTGAAGTTTCATTTGCAGTGTTTTATGAGCCCATGCTGCAGTAAATTGTACCTGCAGGCTGCTGCACTTTGCCCTCCCCAGCAAAAGGAGGTGGAATTCACACTAATAATGTCTGGCCGGAGGTGAGAGCTTGGGATCCAGAAAGCAAGGAAGTCATAGAGTTTGGATGGCCCTGACCCTGCAGTGGGAGCTCAGTGTCCCTCTGCTCAGCCTCTCAGGGGTCTCTGTGGGGCTCCCTCTGCAGCCAAGCCACCTTCTTTTGGGGGTTTCACTCAGGCTTTGAAGTGCTTGAGGTCCTACTGAGATGAGGAAGAAAGAGGAGTGGTCAGGGGATAAGCATTTCATATTTCAGATAATGGCACTGATTCTGTACAAAATCAGAATGGAGGTGCAGGTGATCTGCTGAGGAGTTGCTTGCTTTTATGATTTCAAGCAGTTGTGTTCAAACACCTGTGCATAAACCATTGGCCTCAGAATGGAGGCGCCCAGTAGACATGCAGATTCCTGGTTCTGCGGGCCCAAGGTAGAGTCCACCCTTTGTTGACAGGCACCCAGGTGAGGCTGATGACCCATCCGATTTTGAAAGCCCTCACCTAGACCCCTAAATGCAGAGGGACTCTGAGGAGGTGGTGGTCTCTGATGAGTAGGCATCCATGGCTTGCTATGCGCGTGCCCCTGCCAGCCAATGACATCACCTGGTGGGAGCTTGTTAGAAATGAAGAATGTCAGGCCTTCTGAAGCGCAACCCATATTCTTTCTTTTTTTTTTTTTTTTTTTGAGATGGAGTGTCGCTCTGTCGCCCAGGCTGGAGTGCAGCGGCGCGATCTCTGCTTACTGCAACCTCCGCCTCCCGGGTTCACACCATTCTCCTGCCTCAGCCTCCCAAGTAGCTGGGACTACAGGTGCCCGCCACCATGGCCAGCTAATTTTTTTGTACTTTTAGCACAGATGGGGTTTCACCATGTTAGCCAGGATGGTCTTGATCTCCTGACCTCGTGATCGACCCACCTCAGCCTTCCAAAGTGCTGGGATTACAAGCATGAGCCACCGTGCCCGGCCTTGGAACCTACATTCTAATCAGCTTTGCAGGTGATTTGTATGAACATCGCAGCTCGAGACCCACTGGTCTAGACTCCATGTCATTGAAACCGCTATTACCTGTTAGCTTCCTTGTTGGTAAAGGCCAAGTTGGCCTCCGTGGATGGTGGTTCTTTGAACTATTAATAGCTTACTGATTCAGCAGTGGAGAGGTCTGGTAGCCAGGAACAAGGCTGCTGTGGGCATTGGCTTTTGTAGCTTGAAGTTGGAGATTCGCCTGGATCAAAACACATTAACCAATCAGATACAGTGTATCCGTTTCCTGTTGCTGATGTAACAAATGAATATATTGCCACACATAGTAGATTAAAATAACATATTTATTATCTTACAGTTCCAGAGGTCAGAAGTCCAAAATGGTTTTCACTGGGATAAAACCAAGGTGTTGGCAGCTCTCTCTCTGTAGGCTCTAGGGGAGAATTCATTTCCTTGCTTTTCCCAACTTCTAGAGGCTGTCTGCATTCTTGGGCTCGTGGCCCCTACTTCCATCTTCAAGGCCACCAGTGTAAGCATCCACACATTTTCTAACTGACTCTCCTCCCTACCTCTTGCCTTGATAAAGACCTTGAGATTTGTTGGCCCCGCTTAGAGAAGCCAAGATAATATCCCCATCTCAAGATCTTTAATTTCATCACATCTGCAAAGATGCTTTTACCATGTAAGGAAACTCCTTCATGGTTCTGGGGATTAGGATTTGGACCTTTTGGGGATGCCATTTTCTGCCTACCACAATCACGTAAAACAGCCTAAATGAAGCCAATCAGCCATGTGCCTGGCACTTACGTACCTAATAAATGTCAACCTGCCTGCTCTCAGGCTTGGCCCAATTCATGGGTTCCAGAACTTTGGCCACAGTCCCCTTCTGCTACTGTAGCAGGGTGTTTGGTTCAGTATGTGTGAGGTAGGGCCTGAGGCTTTGCATTACTAACAAGTTACCAGGTGATCCTGGTACCACTGGTTCCAAGATAGTAGTTTGAGAACTACTGGCCTAGTGAACAGGGAGTGGGCTTCCAAACCAGGCAGACCAGGATAAGAAATCTGCTCTACTATCTGAGAAACTAAACACCCTGGGACTCATTTTCTCATTTGCAAAGGGTTCTCATAAAGTTTAAATGATTCAGAATAGAGCGTGGTAGCTTGTACAGAAGTTTAATCACTTATTGAGCCATATGTTATAGATTTTTTTTTCTTTATTGCAGTCATAAGATTTACATGTTATTGTGTGACACAGGCCTTGCAGTGACACAGAGCTCCTGCTCTGGGTTACATTGTGCCCCCCACCTCTAAAATTCATATGTTGAACTTCTAACCCCTAGTACCTCAGAATGTGAGCTTAATTGGAAACAGGATCATTGCAAGTATAATTCGTTAAGATAAAGTGTTTAGGGTAGGCTCTAATCCAATATGACTGTGTCCTTACAAAAAGGGGAAAATTTGGACACAGAGACAAACACAAAGAGAAGACAATGGAAACAAACAAAGACAACATCATCTGTAAACCAAGGAACGACCAGAGCCAGGAGAAAGGCCTGGAGCAGATCCTTCCCTAGCACTATCAGAGGAGTATGGCCGGCCCACATCTTGATTTTTGTGCTTTTGGCCTCCAGAACTGTGAGACGATAAATTTCTTTCTTTTTTTCTTTTTTTTTTTTTTGAGTTGGAGTCTCGCTCTGTCACCCAGGTTGGAGTGCCTGCAACCTCCGCCTCCCAGGTTCAAGCAATTCTCCTGCCTCAGCCTCTGGAGTAGCTGGGAATTACAGGCAGGCGCCACCACACCTGGCTAATTTTTGTATTTTTAGTAGAGACAGGGTTTCACCATGTTGGCCAGGCTGGTCTCAAACTCCTGACCTCAGGGAATCTGCCTGCCTCAGTCTCCCAAAGTGCTGGGATTACAGGTATAAGCCACCAAGCCCAGCTGAGATGATAAATTCCTTTTGTTTAGGTCACTCTGTTTGCAGTACTTTGCTACGGCAGCCCTAGACAATTTAAATAGCCCCGATCAAAGGAATTTCTTTGTTTCTTCATTACTTACTAGAACACCCTAGATGATGAATCCAGTGAGGGTCCACAGCAGAGAGGAGCTGCCCGGCGAAACCACCACACCCTCTGCCCATCTTCCTGAGCCTTCTGTGGAAGCACTGGTTTGCCAGCCTCTGAAGGGCCGTGGGCCCAGCACCAGGTGCTCTCAGCTCTGAGGCCAGGCCATTACTTGCATTCAGGATGGATGCTGGCTAGAGAAAGCGTGTCCACAGGGCTGGTCAGTAGGAAAGGGTTTGTGTTTCTGGAAGGGTGCGTCTAACCCAGGGGTTGGCGAGCATTTTCCTAACCCAGGGCCAGGTAGCAAATATTTTTGGCTTTGCCTATCATGCAGTCTGTGTCACAGCCACTGAACTCTACTGCTTTAGCACAAAAGCAGCCATAGGCAATACATTTAAAAAGATGAGTATGACTGTGTTCCAATAACATTTTATTTATAAAAAACAGGCAGCAGGCTGGATTTGGCCTGTGTGCTGTAGTTTGCTAACCTTGCTGAGTAACATCCCCTGACCCTCACTGGTGGGGCCTGCGTTTTTGCTTTCACATTTATTTCACTTGGCATTCAGTGTAGCCACCATCCACCCCATGCAAATGACAATCCATATTGGTTCAGACTTAGTTCCAGATGAAATTCATTACCAGATAGTTCCCAGGCTCAGGGATGTCAAATGGGATCCAGCAGACAGCCACTTCCCACTGATAAGCAAGGATTCCGGGTCTGAGGGGCAAGTGACGAAAGGGAGCCTTCAGTCTGCAAATTCAGAATCTTTGGCTCCCAATCAGCAGGTCTTGCAGCATCTCAGCCCTTACACAAATCCCTGGGTCTCCATGGTTGGGTGAGTCACTAATGGGTTAACAGCTGAGCTCCATCCTGAAGTTCGGCTCCAGTGCACCTTTAGAATAACAACCTGGGTCTGGATTAACATTCAAGAAAACAACCCCTCAGGAAAGTGTTCTGTAATAAAAGGATCCTATTTCCTCTCTGCCAGCCCCCACCTTTTTCTTTCAAGTCAAGTCTGAAGCAAGCTCAGAAACCTGTCAAGCTATGAATGATGAGTCAGACATTTAACCAAACAAATTTGCTCTCCTGGTGCCACTTGACACCTGTATGAGCCTGCAGTGGTGAAGGTGGGGTTTATGAAGAGGCAGCAGCCTCCACGGATAAGGTCTTGCACAAACGCTTGTCTACATTAAGGAAGCAGCGTGGCCAGCCACAGCTTCAGCACTGGTCTGTGCACCGTGTACTTTAAATCTTTGACCTGAACTATGCCATTGCCGAAATTCCTTAAAGCAACTACTTACGTCTGTAAAATGTTCATTGCCACCAGCCAGATGCTTAGACAAAGGGAAGCCCTGGTCCTTGTGTCTTGAGAGATCTGAGATACTTGAGGCGTAACGGAGGATTTACTCTACTTTTCCCACTCCTCTTGCTAGCTAGGAGTTGTCCTCAAATATTAAAGCTGGGAGTAAAAGGAAGGGGTTCTTTTACTGTATTATATTACACCATATTACATCAAATCATCACCTCGACTCCATGAGGTAGGGATTATTCTTTCAATTTTACAGATTAGGAAACAGGCTCAGAAAGATGATAATTGTCGAATGACACAAAGCTAGTCTATTAATCTGTTCTCGCACTCTTATAAAGATATACCTGAGACTGAGTAATTTATGAAGAAAAGAGGTTTAGTTGACTCACAGTCCTGTGGGCTATATAGGAGGCATGGCTGGGGAGACCTCAGGAAACTTACAATCATGGTGGAAGGCAAAGGGGAAGTAGGCACAATCTTCACATGGTGGGGAAGGAGAGAGAAAGAGAGAGAGAGCAAAGCAGGGAAGTTCTATCACTTTCAAACAACCAGATCTCATGAGAACTCTGTCACAAGAACAGCAAGGGGGATGTCCACCCCCATGATTCAATCACCTTCCACCGGGTCCCTCTCTCAACATTGGGGATTACAATTCAACATGAGCTTTGGGTGGGGACACAGAGAAAAACCATATCAGCTAGTAAGTAGCAGAGACGGGGTAGAATCCACTCCCCTGTCTCCCAGGGCACTACAGCCTCTGCTCTGCCAGCTGGAGAGTTCTTCCACTCTGATCCAGATCACTCCATGAGGATCTAGAATATTCTAGAGAAGGTGGAGAGGGTATGAATATTGGGGTATAACCTGGAGTAGCTCCAGAGTAATTGTAATTTGATTCAAATCAAATCCAAATCCCAATACCACCTTCCCAGAAATATGGTCTACCAGACTGGGCCATGAGCAAAATGGAATCTTTATATCCACATTAGGCAACCAGGTTGAATTTGTTGAGGTAGAATTTGTTGAGCTATGCACTGCATGGATTCACCTCATAGGCACTGCAGGCAAGTGAGGCTCCAAGTGCATACTTCCCATAATTGTATTAATACTCATGATTGCCCCTGTGAATTTATGCCCAGATGGAAATGGAGGACAGCCTATTTACACTGAGTGAAATTCTGTCATATGGGAAAAAAGAGGATAAAAGAATGAAGGCCTGGTGCAGTGGCTTATGCCTGTAATCCCAACACTTTGGAAGGCTGAGGCGGGAGAATTGCTTGAGCCTAAGGAGTTCAAGATCAACCTGGGCAATGTAGTGAGGCCTTGTCTTTTTGAAAAATAAAAAAGTTAGCCAGGTACGATGGCATACGCACTTGTAGTCCCAGCTACTCAGGAAGCAGAGGTGGGAGGATAACCTGAGCGCAGGAGGTCAAGGCCGCAGTAAGCCAAGATCACACAACTGCACTCCAGCCTGGGTGACAGACTGAGGCCCTGTCTCAAAAAAATATAAATAAATAAATAATAAAAAAGAGTGGAAACCTTCCAGTACATACTAGGAGCTTATAAAGGTTGGTTCATATTCTTTGACTTGAAGGTGTAGAATGCTTTCAAAACTGGCCCCGCATCTCTGCCCCTCCCTGTGTCCATGTCCTTTATGATGTCACTTTTATAGCTCCTCTTACCAGAGGATGGAGTCTGTTTCCCCACTCCTTGAATCTGGGCTGCTCTTGTGACTGACTTAGACAATAGAATACACCAGAAATGAGGATGTGCCCATTTTAAGCCTTGCACACTTCTGCTTGCTCTCTTGGAACCCTGTCCAACTCTAACATGATAAGCCAGTGCCAGATTGCTGAAGGATGAGACCACATAAAGCAGAGACAAGCTGTCCTAGCTGCTTCCAGCTTAAACAAGCTAGCTTCTGCCCCATCTAGCCCCTAACTACAAATGCATGGTTCAGCCCTCTCTAGATTGTAAGAACCATCTAGATGAAGCCAACCTAAATTGCTGACCCCAGAAGTGTGAGGTAAACAAAGATGGTTACTTTAAGTCAGTAAGTTTTGGCCTAGTTTGCTTTGCAATAGCTGTGTGATGTACTCAGTAACTTTTTAGATAGAAGCCCATTCTAGTGATATAGTCAGAAATTCAAGCAGAATGTGTATATATTCAAAAGTTCATCTCAGTGTTGATTATAAGAGCAAAAACAATTTTTGTAAAAATCTAAATAACCTATAATAAGGGATAGGCAAAATAGATCTTGTAGCTATAATAATGCAATTGTATAGTGTAGCCAATTAAATGCACAGAGATGGAGTAACCTATACTGCCACACATTGCATACACTGCAGAAGACTCTAAGTATAAAAAGAAATGGGGGAGGTCTCAATAGCCTGCAGTGTCCTCCAGGTTGTTGGGTTTTTAAAAAAGGTGTAGAAAGTATGCATAGCTGAGTTAGGGAGAGAGAAGAATGAATAGTTGGAACACCGAGGGTTTTTAGGGCAGTAAAACTATTCTGTATGATACTATAGTGGTAGATACATGTCATTATACCTTTGTCCAGACCCATAGACTGTACAACACCAAGAGTGAACCCTAATGTAAACTCTAGACTTTGGATGATAATGATGTGTCAGTGTTGTTTCATCCATTGTAGCAAATGGTCCACTCTGGTGGGGGATGTTCATCGTCAGAGATGTGCATGTGTGGGAGTAGAGGGCATATGGGAACTCTCTTGTGAACCTAAAACTGCTCTAAAAAATAAAGTCTCTTTTAAAAAAAGTTCGCATAACTTATCTGGAAAAGAGGAAGATAGCAAATATATATTTGCTTATGTTTTAAAATGGAAGGGAAGAACAAAACCATTTAAGGGAAAAGAATAGGGTAAAAAAAAATACAGAAATAGAAGCTGGACTTTTCTAAATGCACTGTGGTTTACAGATTTGAGTTAGGGACTATGTAAATATTTTATACAACTTTGAAATTAAAGTGTTTTAAATTCCTAAAGGTGAAAACCAAAATGAAATAGGAGAATTTGACACTGTATGGAACTGATGGCATAACTACACAGGAGCTATTTCTTTTTTTTTTTTTTTTTTTTTTTAGATGAGTCTCACTCTGTTGCCCAGGCTAAAGTGCAATGGTGCGATCTCAACTCACTGCTACCTCTGCCTCTTGTGTTCAAGCGATTCTCCTGCCTCACCCTCCAGAGTAGCTAGGACCAGAGGCATGTGCCACCACACCTGGCTAATTTTTTTTTTTTTTTTTTTTTTTTTGTAGAAACGAGGTTTCACCATGTTGGTCAGGCTGGTCTAGAACTCCTGACCTCAAGTAATGCGCCCGCCTCAGCCTCCCAAAGTGCTGGGATTACAGGCATGAGCCACTGAGCCCGGCCAAGAGCTATTTCAAATGACTTTAAAATATAGCACATGTGCTAGGCTGTTCTTGGATTGCTACAGAGAAATACCTGAGACTGGATAATTGATAAAGAAAAGAGGTTTCATTGGCTCATGATTCTGCAAACTGTACAATCACGGTACTGGCATCTGCTCGGCTTCTGGGGGAGGCATCAGGGAACTTTTACTCATCGCAGAAGGCAAAGCAGGGGCAGGCACATCACGTGGGAAAGCAGAAGCAAGAGAGAGAGTGGGAGGCGCCACACGCTTTTCAACAACAGATCTCACAAGAGCTCACTCACTATTGTGAGGACAGCACCAAGAGGAAGGTGCTACACCATTCATGAGAAACCCACCCCCACGATCCAGTCACCTCCTACCAGACCCCACCTCCAATAATGGGGATTGCAATTCAGTATGATATTTGGGCAGGGACAAATATACAAACTTTATCAGCAAGTTACTAGACACCCAAGCAAGGTATAAACTAAGACCAGAAAAAAAAAAAAAAAGGAGAAAGAGAGAGCTGCAAAACATCTCAAATTGTTTATTAGTCATCATGTTGTTGACGGTAATGCTGGTGTAGGTATTTTGAGACTGGTTGTGTGTGTGTGTGTATGTGTGATGGAATACAGCCTTGGAGTAAGATTGTTGGTATTGTTAAGATTTAGGACTTTTGGCCTAGAAAGAATGAAATACAGATGTAAAATCAATGAGGTTAGGTTAAACATTGTAGTCTTGGATTGAATTGCAAATATCAGTATGAACTTCTGATGTATTTTTATCTTTATTTTTTAAAAAGATTTTCTTAGTGCTATTGAAAAGACCTAAATTTTAGTGACTAATCCAACAGCATTGAACACCATCAGTGACCACATTGTTGCCTCTAAATACTGTTTTGTACTAAAAGGACTCCTTGAAGAAATGGCTGACTCTAGGTCTAAGGCAAGAAATGTCAAATAAGTCTGAATATCTTACTAGAAAAACAAGGAAGCTACCAGATTACAAGGGTCATGTCAATGGACCCAGAAGCCAATCTGAACAGGATCCCACTTGTTTTCCCATCTTTTCCTAAAAGATGGGAAAATTTGAGCAACCATAAGCATTAATTTTACTGCAATGAACTAGATTCATGAGTTCCTAAAAATAATGATTTTTGAAAATTTATTGTTCCTGTTGACAAATACTAGGAAACTAGCTCCTTTAAAAATAATTGGTAAATAAAGATACAGAATCGAGCATTTATCTTGCCTTTTCCTTTTCTTCATTTTACCATTTTATCCTGTAAGGTAACATATTCACAGGTTCTGAGGATGAGGGCATGGACATCTCGGAGGAGGGCATTTTTCAGTTCCTGCAGGTAGATCATTCCATAATCCATTCCGTACTCACGTGTTGCAGGGCACTGTGTGTTCCTGGGTGATGTTTTCTAGATACAGTGGCTAAAACCTCTGAAACAAGGTCTTAACCAAATGGGAAAAGTGAATAGTGGGAAAAGTACACTTTGTAGAAGGGCAGAAGACAGAAGATTAACCAGCAATCATACCAGAGAAGTGTGGAGTCCTGGGAGGTCCCATCCAATGTACAGAGTAGGTGCTGCCTGGGAAGCAGTGAGAACAAGGCCATGGATAGGCACAGAATTCACAAGAGAAGGCCAACTTCTGTCAGGTGCTCGGTAGCCCTGCCCAGGTCAACTGAGGCTGAGCACTTTGTCAAACAAACAAACAAAAGCAGCCCTTCTGTAACTGCAAGTATCACAACATAAAGTGCCTTTGGAGTCAGGAGCGTGAAGCAGAAGCAAGGGTCTTGTCACTGATGGGAACATGACAGGAGCCTCTTAGTGCTTGAGCTTGGAAAGTGGGTGTCTGGGAGCCAGGAATTCCTCTGGAATAATCATTCCACTGTGATGGCCCAACTGAAAGACAGGTAGCAATTACCCCAATGTTAAAGTATTTGGCTGTGTGGGGAGCCAAAGCAATTGTTTGGCTCCATCCCACGTGAGTGGCAGCACTTGTGCCTCTACATCTTCTAGGGGTTCTTGGGGTCAGGAAGGGGCCCTCTGGATCTTCTCTTCTTCCCCATCATTTCCATCTTGAAGCACATGCTCCCTGAATTACTCTGGTGAATGGGTTGCCTTCCTATTCCACTCGGGCTGCACCCGCCAGCAGCATGCAGCTGCTTCCATTGACTTCTTCCAAAACACCCCCTACGCAGGCTCAAATGAGGTTCTGAAAAGAATTGCAGAGGCCCAAACTCTAAACATTTCCTATCAGACGGTGGACTTTCCTTTTGTCACGTTCCCAGTGACCCCGCTGCCATGCCTTTGACACCTCCATCTTGACTAAGACCTTCTTATTCTTTGTTTTCTGCCTGCTTACCCTTGGTTTCTTTTCACTCATCGTTAACATTTGTTAACAACCAACAGAAATAGTTTCCAAACAAGAATATTTGAGGAAAGTCACTTTGCTGGACATTTCTACCTGCAGGTTCGTCTTCACCTTAATTCACACTGCGCTGTGCCCAGAGAGGCTGACTTGTATGGACTGCATCGTGAATTACTTGCCCTCTGGCTTCTATGTATCCAGTCAATAGAGTGGGGTCAAGGAATTTATTTCCCTTGCTCCTTCGTTTCAAGGTGAATTCCTGTTTCTACCCCAAGACCACAGTGCCCTCTGTGTGCAGTTACTTTCTCCAGGTGCCAGTAACCAATCCTTCTTTTTGCCCCTTCAGGCCAGGGTGGTACCTGTGCCCTGGTGCTGCTAACCCCAGGTTCCTGCTCTGTCCATGGTCAGTTTCCCTTGACTCTGCCCATTCCCTGGTAAATGACACTTTCAAAATCACTCTTCTTGCCAGGCATGGTTGCACGCACCTTCAGTCCCAGCTACATGGGAGGTGGAGGCAAAAGGATTGCTTAAGCCCAAGAATACTGTAGTGTGCTATGCCAATCAGGCGTTTGCACTAATGTTCTGATGGTCGGCATCAATATAGTAACCTCCTGGAAACAGGGGACCACAACACTGCCTAAAGATGGATGAACAAGCCCAGATTGGAAATGGAGCAAGTCAAAACTCCCTTGCTGATCAATGGTGGGACGGTCCCTGTGGAGAGCTACTATACTCCTCAGCAGCATCCCAGTCTCTAAAAAGAAATATATATATATATATATATATAAATATTCTTCTTAATTAGTCCATTAGCATACACTCACATTTTCCCACCAGGATCCTGACTAACGCACTGCTTTAAATCCATGAGGGGATAGCAAAAAAGTCTAACATGGTAACATAAGGGAAATAGTTTCAAAATCTAGTTTATTACCACGTGCAGTTCGAATCCTGTAAGATATGCAAAACAGGGCATAGACTGTCTGTGTCATATTTAGATCCCTGCAATGGCTCAGCCTGATGTCACTGGGCCGTTAGTCCCTGTCCTGACTCATCATGCATTATCATCTCACAGCCTTGAAAAGGGCTTTGACAAGGCCAGAGCCACAAGGGCCCAGCCATATCCTCAGCTGTTAACAAAGATTTCCCAGTTCCTTTTAGGATATTCAGAATTCTAAGCTGGAACACTGGTCGGGAAACTTTATTTTTAAAAAAGCCGTTTTGATGCCAAATGCCAATCTAATGAAAGGCATCTGCAGTGGGTTCTCCTTTACAAATGGGAAACCCTCTCTTGGGCTTTCTTGCCAGGATTTTTGAAGATTGTGAAAAAGCAGTTTCAATAGACAGGTCCCATGTCCTTGGTCAGTCTTGAAACATGTGCTGAATGGCTGCTGATGTGCTAGGGCCTGGGGACTGGTGAGAGGAGAAATAGAAATGAATGAAAATGTGGTCCCTTCCCTTGAGGAATTGACAATATCATTAAAAGAAAATATATAATCTCAATATTTGACCCCAACCATATACAGCACAAAAATAGTCATTATGGCTGGTCTCAAACTCCTGACCTCAAGTGATCCACCCGCCTCCGCCTCCCAAAGTGCTGCCATTACAGTTGTGAGCCACTGTGCCCAGCCTCAAAGAAATGGAGTTTAGAAACAGCATGGAAAAAGGAAAAGAGTATTGTCTATGTTTGCAGTTAATTAATAGCCACATGAGCAGAGGGTAAGTTACTTAATCTTTCTAAAATTTCCTCACCTGAAAAGATAGGCATAAATGAAAGATACCAAGTAAGTAGAAAACAAGCACCATTCTCATGAAAATTCATAAAATAAGATAAACAAAGGAAAGTAGACCAAGCTGGCACTTAGGAAGAACTCATAAATGTCAATTCTCCTCCCTTCCTTCACACAAAAAGGGGTTCTGAAATCTATTTCTAGTTTGTTTGCAAAGGCTTTGTAGAGAAGATGACTTTTAAAGGATATGATGAATAAAAGGGAAGGGCCAACAGAAATCATGGCCCTTTCAGGTCCTGTGCCAGGGAGAAGGGATCAGAGAATTGGAAAAAAAGAAAAATCAGTGTCCATATAAAGGTCATGCAATTCATTCTGTTGCCTCTAGAGAGAATTAAACTTAAGCCAGTCTAGAAAATACTTTCTTTTCTAATGGAATTTCTAGAAAAATAGTTCAACAACTTACATAGACAATGTCTCCCAGGTCCACTCCAATTTTATATCCAAACTTTTACATTCAAGCACTTCTCTCTACTTTTTAATAGCCTCTCATCTGCAATTTCAGCTCCACTGCCCAACCCTGATCCTATGCTCCCTAAGATAGCATAAATTTACCCAGACTTCATCTCCTGGCACTCCCTATGTTTTTAGGCTATCATTTGTACCCCCTTTTTCCAATCTTCAGGAAAGTGTTATGTAGGTACCAGCCTGACATGGGAAGGAGACTATAAATAAATTTAACTTAGGTCCTGAGATGCCTTAATCCCAGGTGAACTTTAAAAATCACCTGGAGAAGAACTGACACTTTGTTTTGAAGAGTTGGAAAGCTTCTGAAACCAATTCACACACCACCACCACTCTTCTCCTTCTCCTTCTTCTTCTTTTCTTGACGGAGTCTTGCTCCGTTACCCAGGCTGGAGTGCAGTGGCGCGATCTCAGCTCACTGCAAACTCCACCTCCCGGGTTCAAGGGATTCTCCTGCCTCAGACTCCTGAGCAGCTGAGACTACAGGCAAGCGCCACCACACCCAGCTAATTTCTTTTGTATTTTTAGTAGAGACGGGGTTTCATCATATTGGCCAGGCTGGTCTCAAACTCCTGACCTCATGATCCACACGCCTCGGCCTCTCAAAGTGCTGGGATTACAGGCAGGAGCCACTGTGCCCGGCCCAATTCACACATCTTCTGTGAACACTTATGTGTGTGCATGTGTGCATACAGTTTCTTTGCAAACTCCTTGCTTCCTCAAGGACTGTACCCCTCTAGCTCTATAACAGCCCATGAATGTCACCAACTGGCTAGGTGGCCTCTGATAATTGCAACTGCTGTTAAATGCAGAGCCTCAAAATATCATTTAAAAAGAGATGACAGGCCGGGCGCGGTGGCTCAAGCCTGTAATCCCAGCACTTTGGGAGGCCGAGACGGGCGGATCACGAGGTCAGGAGATCGAGACCATCCTGGCTAACACGGTGAAACCCCGTCTCTACTAAAAAATACAAAAAACTAGCCGGGCGCCGTGGCGGGCACCTGTAGTCCCAACTACTCGGGAGGCTGAGGCAGGAGAATGGTGTGAACCCGGGAGGCGGAGCTTGCAGTGAGCTGAGATCCGGCCACTGCACTCCAGCCTGGGCGGCAGAGCGAGACTCCGTCTCAAAAAAAAAAAAAAAAAAAAAAGAGATGACAACTCATTTCCAAACCCAAACACAGTTTATTTTGGAATAAAAGACAGTGTCACTCCATAAAATGGCAGAAAACTGAGGAAGAGCTGGTGAGAAGGACTTCCTTGTTTGTTTCCTGGGCTTGTGCCCTGTGGACTGTGGTAATTAGGGGACTGGGTGGGGCCCGCTGGGCTGAAAATGATAGGAAAGGTAGCCCCGTAATTAATGGATTTTATTGGGATGATACTAGAGGTGTGGTCATTACCGTCTGTTGAAGTTCATCAACTAGACCTCATAAATGGCAGGCTATGGCTCTAAAGGGAAATGGGTATTTAGCAAATTGTGAGAAGCCTTTTAGTGGATGCCACTCAAAAACCAGGTATTGGCTGGGCACGGTGGCTCACGCCTATAATCCCAGCACTTTGGGAGGCTGAGGCGGGTGGATCATGAGGTCAGGAGTTTGAGACCAGCCTGTCCAATATGACGAAACCCCATCTCTACTAAAAATACAAAAATTACCGGGATGTGGTGGTGTGCACCTGTAGTCCCAGCTACTTGGGAGGCTGAGACAGGAGAATCCCTTGAACTTGGGAGGTGGAGGCTGCAGTAAGCCAAGATCATGCCACTGCACTCCAGCCTTGGTGACAAAGCGAGATTCCATCTTAAAAAAAAAAAAAAAAAAAAAAAAGGTACAAAGTAGTAATCTTCAGTACAGAAGTGTGCTTGGTGTTTTTCTCAATGAAACTGTGTTTGGAAAGATGACACCATTGAATGCATGATCCTTATTGGTCTGTCCAGTGAGCACTGAGCACCAGGGTGCAACATGTGTGATCCTGAGTAATTACTTGCCAGTTGAATGGTCTGCTCTGCGTGACTGTAAAATGTGACACTTGGTGTAACTGGGAAGTGTGGGGTGCTCTGAAATCACAGGACAAGAACAACTACAGGAATTCTAAAGTCATAGGAAGCTTCCCTGAGAAGGTGACATCTCAGCCAAGACCCAAGGTGGTGGCAATCTGTCTGCACTGAAAGGTAAAGATCGCAATACCATCTCCAGCATGGTTCACCGCATTAGTGCTTCTCAAATTTTCATGAGTATCCAAATCAACTGGGGACCTTGTTTAAATGTAGATTTTGATTCAGCAGGTCTTGGGGTCCCAATGATTCTACATTTCTAAAAAGCTTCTGGTCTAAGGATTACTCTTTGAGTAGCAAGGTGATGACCTTCTGAAGTACTCAGTTGCTTCTATGCCTCAGTTTGTCAGTGTGTAAAATTGGCTCCCAAGGATTGGAGAAACATGAATATGAATTCACCTGTAGCATATTTTGACCTAATCACACTACTGATCAAATAATTGCTGATAAATTAATATATTTTGTGAGGAGGGTGGGGAGGAAGGAGGATCCCTGGAAGACTTACCAAACTACTTTTCCCTAAATCTTAGGTTTTTCTTTACCAATTAAAGATTTTTTTAAAACTCCTTTTCCTACTTTAGTTTTTGTACTATTATTAGTCAGATAACAGCTCCTAAAGCAGAGTATATTATACAAAAGAACTGCATTATTTAAAATATTAAAGTTCTTCAGCTAAAATTCAAAACATGTTGTTATCTTGTAGTTCTGGTATTTAACTGATTCCCTAATACATGCAATAATATATGAACAAAGGCAGGGCCTGTGTATGCTGATTTTATAACTAAGAAAAGGTACTTCTGTAATTACTAGATTTTATTGGGATGACTACCTTTCTGGTTAAACAGCACAACATTAATCTCAAAAGTGCAATATTTATATTTGCAATCAAACAGATATTAAAATCAGAGGCTTCGTGAGAAACCATTAAATTCACCGGTTGTATCATACCTTGACATCTTGGTTTTCCACAGCACCTCATCAAGAGACTAAGAGCGAGGGTATGGGGGAATTTTTGAGAAAGCACCCACGACTCAGGGAAACAAAAATACGAGCTGGGTTTATCTCACATATGTTAACAAAACATAAGCTAAATTCAGGCCAAGCAGACTTAGTTATTTTTAAAAGGAAATTATATATTCTGTTGATTGGCTCATCAGATCTATTCTCTTTGAGAAGACCTTGTTAATATCATTCTTTTCTTACCTTCAGGACATTTGGGATCTTTTTGAAAAGTCCCTGTTCCCAGCTTCCAGCTGATTGCTTCTTTGTCTAATTCATACTCAGAATAATTTCTTAAGCAATTAGTAGTATGAGAGTAAGGACATGTTTATGCTCTACAGTGAGAAGATACCATCCCTCCTTATTGACCGAGCTTCTACTTTGTGCTAGGAGTCCTGAATGCCCTAAGCAAGGAGTGATGAGTTAAACAGATGTATGCTCTGCCTTCTGAGACTTTTTGGTCTAGTTGGGGAAGCAGAAACTACGTAAGCAAACAAATAAATACGTACATCAACAGGGTTCAGTGCTCGAGAACAACATGACAGGGGAGAGGAGTTGGGTTCATTAGGATGGACAGGATGGATCTGGCTCAGGAGGTGGTAGCACTTAAACCCAAACCTGAAGATGAAAGGACTCAATTGTGCAATGGCAGAGAAATGTTTTCAGCTAAGGGAATAGCATGTGCAAAGGCCTGGAGTGTTAAAGAAACTGAAATGGGTTAATACCTGCTTCTTAATGTCCAAAACTAGACCCTGGAGAGCTTAATGTTCCCTCTGTAGGAAAATAGCAAAAATATAGAATGTTTTGTGGTATGGAGGTTAAAAGCATAGACTCTGAAGATCCACTCATTCCTGCCTCTACCATGCACTACCTGCGTGCCCTTGTGCAAATCCTTAAACCTCTTCTTGCCTCAGTTTCCTCATCTGTAAAACAGAGAATAATAATCATCTCTACCTCATAGGGCTGTTGTGAAAATAAAGTGATGAACAAGTTAATACTTGTTTGGCACATAATAAGCACTTATTATGGACGAGTTATCAGGATCCAAGAGAAATGTCACAAGTGCTACAACAGGGGTGAGAAAAAGTGCTACAAAAGCACAGAGACAGGAAAAACAGAATTTCCATTGGGGGATATGGATTTTAAAAGACATGGTTGAGGTAGTTTTTGAACTGGATTTTGAAGGATGGAGAGAATTTCAGTGTCTACAGGTGGTGAAAGCAAAACCAACCATCTCAGGGTCTTTTCTTCACTCCTCTTTCCCTCATGTTCCATGTCCAGTTGATGATTAAGTCCTTTCTCTAATCACACGCCTCAGCCTTTTTATTTTATTTATTTATTTATTTATTTATTTATTTATTTATTGAGACGGATTCTCACTCTGTCACCCAGGCTGGAGTGCAGTGGCACGATCTCAGCTAGCTGCAACTTCCACCTCTTGG
Organism: Macaca nemestrina; assembly: GCF_043159975.1. Lineage (NCBI taxonomy): Eukaryota > Metazoa > Chordata > Mammalia > Primates > Cercopithecidae > Macaca > Macaca nemestrina. The sequence goes on from NC_092127.1 coordinate 159,211,944, forward strand.
ATTCAAGTGATTCTCCTGCCTCAGCCTCCCGAGTAGCTGGGATTACAGGCACGCACCACCATGCCCAGCTAATTTTTTGTATTTTTCGTAGAAACAGGGTTTCACCATGTTGGCCAGGCTGGTCTCAAACTCCTGACCTCAGGTGATCCGCCCACCTCTGCTACCAAAGTGCTAGGATTACAGGTGTGAGCCACTGCCCCCAGCCCCATCTCTGCCTTTGTTCAAGCTGTTAATATGATTTGTCGGGACCTTCACAATCACAATGTCCCTGTCACTGGTCTCCTTTCATACACTTCTGTGGTGTACTTAGTATAACAGCACATGGACACGGTCTACTTATGTGCTTGTTGCTCTCAGGAGGCTGTGCCTCTTCCCTAGCTTTTAATAAATTTGTTTGAACCCAACTGCTATCTGCTATGTTTCCCCTCTGTATCCATCGGAGTCCAATTAGGAAAACAGAAGCCACTCTAGGTGTTTCCAGAAAGAGGGAATTTAACACAGGGAAATGCTTTGCAGGGGATGGAAGAGCTGAGAGGCCAACAGGGGGCCTTAGGCAATCCAAAGATTAGCATCTGCAGGAAGTGCTGCCACCCCTAGGGCTGGGAGGAGCTGGGTTGCCAGAGATCAGAGGCTGGGGCTGTCTGACCAGGACTAGAAACACAGGCAGAGCCTCCTGGCAGGAAATGGAATGGTGGAGGGAGAGGCTCTAGAGCAGAGGAAATGAAGAAATGCAGCAGAAGATGCTGCCAAGGGCAGAGGGGATGAGAATACCCTGGCTTCTCCCTACCTCCCTCCCCTCTAGGCTTCTGCCAGTGCATTACAATGGCCCATCCATCTGGAAGCCAGTTGGTAAGGGAGCCTGGGAAACGTGGTTCCTGTGACATAGGACAGAGCCAGGAGAGGTGGGTAACAGGGCCGAAAGCAAACAGGTAAACTATGGGTGTCAGAGGCATGTGAACCAGAGCAACTCCATCTTGAATAGGGACTAGGTAAAATGAGGCTGAGACCTACTGGGCTGCACTCCCAGACAGCTCGGCATTCTAAGTCACAGAATGAGATGGGAGGTCGGCACAAGATACAGGTCATAAAGACCTTGCTGATAAAACAGTTTACAGTAAAGAAGCCAGCCAAAGTCCACCAAAACCATGATGGCCATGAGAGTGACCCCTGGTCATCCTCACTGCTACACTCCCACCGTCACCATGACAGTTTACAAATGCCATGGCAACATCAGGAAGTTACCCTATATGGTCTAAAAAGGGGAGGCATGAATAATCCACCCCTGTTTATCATCAAGAAATAACCATAAAAATGCGCAACCAGCTGCCGTCGGGGTTGCTCTGTCTATGGAGTAGCCATTCTTTTATTCCTTTACTTTCTTAATAAACTTGCTTTCATTTTACTCTATGGACTCAGACTGAATTCCTTCTTGCACAAGATCCAAGAAGCAACTCTTGGGGTCTGAATCGGGACCCCTTTCTGGTAACATGGGCACCTCTCTGATTCCTCCCCATACTATCATCAGTGTTCTTTCTAAAATGTGGATCTGACCTTGGCACTCCCCCAATTTCCCTAAATGTGATCAGAACAACTTTTTGTTATCTCAAGGATAAAGACCAAACTCTGCAGAAATTTTAAAAATGGCAATCGAAGTACCATATCTTAGAGGCTGGTCAGAAAGGACCTCTCTGGGAATACTACCCCACAGCACCCAGGTACAACCTGATGCCCAGTGAGGGAAGGAATGACCTCGCTCACCTCTGCGTGGGGGTGGAATTGAGGATGTTCGAGCACCTGAAGCTAGTCCTGTCAAGAATGGTCCCCAGGGTCATCACAACAAGAATAAAACATAGTAAAGATACATTTGCATGTTCCGATCACCACTGATGCTCTTGAAGTGCGATTGGAAGCATCGTCTAATTTCATCCTCATAACAACAGTTAGGAGTGACAACTTTGTACTTCCCTAATTGTAATTAGTGAGCACATGAGGCCGCGGGAAGGAGAAATGACATGATCGAGGGCTCAGGACCAGCCAGCGAGGAGGTCATCTCTAGAACCTGGGGCCTTTCTCCCTGGTCAAAGGCAATTTGCATTAGATCCTTGAGCCCAAAGCTGGGGTCCTAAGTCTCTAAAAAGTCCTCGAAATGAGGAATGGGTCTTGACAAAGGGTTTTTGATGCACAAAATGTTGATCAGAAATTGCACATTAAGTTGGTACACTAAATTACATGTGAGGTTGATTTTTTTTTTTTTTTTTTTTTCAGTGAATTTCAGTCCTCTTAGCTTGGTAACTGAACTGAAATTATTTGTGAAAATAATTAATTAATTAATTAAGTTTATTTCACGGGGAAAAAACTAAGCTCCAACACACGGGAAATGAGGAAGGCAGAGGGGCAGAAGGAGAAGGCTGGGATCTATTATATGATTCTGTATCCCTGCCTCTCCATGTAGCCCTTCGTAAAGCCCTCTATGCTTTGTTTCTTGGCCAGAATTTTTCTATTAAGAAGGGTCCAGATGAATTTAGAAGGAAGGTTGTAAATTGTGGATAAAATAAAGAGAGCTTAAAAATGAACTTAGATACATTGGTGCAAACTCTCAGTAGGGCAGTTTGATAATATCTATATAAATATCCCTTAAAATGTACCTTTCCTTTGAGCCAGCAATGTCATTCTTAGAAATGTATCCTAAAGAAAAAAATCATGGTTATTCATGGGTATGTATATAATAATGCATATTGAAATGCTAGCTATGAAAGTGACAAATTATATATAAACTAAATGTCCAACAATAGAGAATTCTTTAAATAATCTGTGGTACATTCGCACAACAGAATTCCACAAGACCATGGAAAATATTGGTGTAGGAGAACATTTATGTAAGATGTTAGGAAGTCAAAGTGAGCTTTATATTTAAAAAATGTCTTGCATCAAGCTGGGTGTGGTGATGCCTGCCTATAGTCTCAGCTAATTCTGGGCTGTAGCATGCTATGCCAGTCAGTGCCTGCATTAAGTTCGGCATCAGTATGGTGACCTCCCGGGAGCCAGGGACCACCAGGTTGCCTAAGAAAGGTGAACTGTGGCCAGCCGAGGTGGCTCACGCCTGTAATTCCAACACTTTGGGAGCCCGAGGCAGGTGGATCACAAGGTCAGGAGTTCGAGACCAGTCTGGCCAATATGGTAAAACCCTGTCTCTACTAAAAATACAAAAATTAGCCAGGCGTGGTGGCAGGTGCCTGTAGTCCCAGATACTCAGGGGGCTGAGGCAGGAGAATGGCTTGAACTCGGGAGGCAGAGGTTGCAGTGAGCCGAGATTGCACCACTGCATTCCAGCCTGGGCAACAGAGCAAGGTTCCATCTCAAAAAAAAAAGAAAGGTGAACTGTCCCACATCAGACACAGAGCAGGTCAAAACTCCTGTGCTGATTAGTAATGGGATTGCACCTGTGAATAGCCACTGCAATCCAGCCTGGGCAACATAAGAAGACGCTGTTGCAAAAATATATATATATTACATCAAGTTGTTAACACTGGCCATCTGTGGGTACTGTAATTATGAATGATTAAGATTTTCTCTTTTTATTTATTTCTTTTTTATTTTTAGAGATGAGGGTTTCACCATGTTTTTCAGACTGTCCTCAAACTCCTGGGCTCAAGCAATCTTCCTGCCTCAGCCTCCCAAGTAGCTGGGATAATAAGTCACCACACCTGGCTCTGTTATATATTTTCTAAACTCTCCAAACTGAACATAATTTGGTTATCTTGCTGTTTCAAATTGTAAATGCATCTGTTAATGTTCTGGTAATGCTAAATGATTATTTTAAAATCAGATTTATTAAGGTATACTCTGAATATTAAAAAAATTGCTTTTTAGTATGTAACTCTATACATTTGACAAACATGAAACACAATTAATATATAGATAGCCCATCACCCTCAAAAAGTCCCCTTGAACCCCTGTGTAATCAACATCCTCTCCACTCTCAATCAAACCCCTGGTAATCACTGATCTCTTTTCTTTCCCTATAATTTTGTCTTTTGCAGAATGTCATATAAATTACATCATATAGGGTGCAAACTTTTGAATCTGGTTTCTTAAACTTATCTAAATATTTTAAAAGTAACTCATATTCTTGTAGGAATTAGTAGTTCATGGTATGGATAGACTACAATTTGTATATCCATTTAAGAGCTAATGGACATTTGGGTTGTTTTCAGTTTTTTTATTATAATTATAAATAAAGCTGTTATAAATATTCTCAGAATTTGTTGTAGACATGTTTTCATTTCATATATGTTTCATAAATACTTAGAAGTGAGATTGCTAGATCATATTCTAAGTGCATGTCTGACTGTAAGAAATAGCCAAACTGTTTTCCAAAGTGGCTGCACCATTTTGCAGACAGTTGCTCTGAAGTCTCATCAGTGGTGGCTGTTGCCAGATTTTTCACCTACTTGCTGTTTTTAAAAAAATTTTTAAAGCCATTATGATAGGAACATAGTGGTATCTTGTGGTTTTAATGAAACTGGCCCAATTGTCTCATATAACTGATATTGATGAGTTTTTTTGTTTTTGTTTTGTTTTTTATAGAGACAGGGTCTTGCTACGTTGGCCAGGTTAGTCTTGAATTCCTGGCCTCAAGCGATCCTACCACCTTGGCTTCCCAAAGTGCTAGGATTACAGGCATGAGCCATCGTACCTGGCCCACGTTTTTTGAATAAACACAGAAGCTGACCCTCCCAATCTTAAAACTTACATTTGTCTCATCTGAGTCTCTTTCTCAGGAAAATGACCCTCAAACAAGGGACTGAAACTCACCAGACTGCCATATCCAAATAATTAGAGGCCAGACCCCTCATTCATTGAGATTGCTTCCTTACCCCTCCCTAATTCCTTCCCACACATAGCTACTTCCCTTGCCCATGATTTAAACCCTTCAATTTTAGTCAGTTGGGGAGACAGATTTGAAACTGATCTCCCATTCTCCTTGGCTGCCGCATCCGATTCTTCTTCCCTGGCAATACTCATTGTCTCAGTGATTGGCTTTCTATACAGCAAGTATTTGCATTTTCTTTAAAGATACATTTCATTTGCATCTTTTCATGTGGTTATTTGTATCTACATCTCTTCTTTGGTGAAAAGTTTGTTCAAATCTTTCACCCATTTTTAGAGGGATTGTTTGTTTTCTTATTAGTGAGTTACAAAAGAGTTCTTTATTTGTTCTAGATAAAAATCTCTTATCAATGTGTAATTTGTAAATATTTTCTCCCAATCTGTGGCTCATTTCTTAACAGTATTTTTCCAAGAACAAAAGTTCTGTTTTTTGCAGAAGCCCAACTTGTTAGTGTCTTATGAGTTGTGCTTTTGTAATTAAGCATCTAAGAAATCTTTGCTTTCCCAAAGTCACAAAGATTTCTTTTATGTTTTCTTCTAGAGTTTATAGCTTTAGGTTTTACATTTAGGTTTTTAATCACATATGTGTTTGCAAATATTTCCTTCTAGCCTACATCCTGCTTTTCCATATTTATTATGTCTTTTGAAATTTTAATTTTGTTGAAGTTAAATTAACCAATTTTTATGGTTTGTGTGAATTTTCTTTTATTAGATAAAAAGCATTTTTCTTTTTCCCTCTTCCCTTCCTTTCCTCTATCCCTTCCTTTGTTCTTTCTTTTCTTCCCTCTTTCCTTCCTCTCTCCTTCCCTTCTTCCCTCCTTTCTTCCTTTCTTCTTCCCTCTCTCCCTCCCTCCATTTCTTCTTTCTGCCTTCCCTCTCTCCCTCCTTCTTTCCTCTTTCCTTTCTTCCTGCCTCCTTCCTTCCCTGCCTACTCCCTTCTTTAGCAAAGAAAGACCTGAGAGTAGCAGAGGGCAGTATAAGATAAAGTCAGTGAAGGCCCGTCTCCTTTTGGGGATTTCTGTTCTTGGTGGTTTTCAGGATGCAAACCAGGGGCATAAGAGAAGTAGATGAGCAAACCTGGTAAATAAAAATCACAAAAATATGCAAACGGCAGGATTGTGGATACAGGGATTACTAAACCCACACACTTCATATCCACTGTTTCAAAGTGAGATGAGTATACATGTTTCTTCTCAGTCTCCACATTTAAATAAAATGAGGATTGCTCTGTAGACATAAGTGAATATAAATAAACTCATTATTACTTTGTTTCTAAGGGCATATTTCACTACTTCCAATCCAAAAATTTGACTATATAAATTAGTTGAAACATCAGTCAGTGTAGTCCATTTTCCAGGGTAAGGGAGTATTTGGACAGGTATCTTATTTTATGGATCAAATAAAGCCAGAGCCACTTTAGAAGTGTTTTATGACTTGCAAGGATCCTGAGGTCTTAGGCTAACCTCCATATTACATAGTGTTCCATATGGGTTAAGGACCAATAAAAAAAAAAAGCAAGAAAAGTATAATGTGTTCAAACAAAAACATTTGAAATCAATAATGAACTGGCTGAGGGAAAATTCAAAATGAAAAAAAAAAAAAAGGCTTTATCCTTCTAATGTTATTCAAGGAGAAATACCTGAGGCCAAATATAATTTTTCACAGTGCTCATGTTTCAGGAATTATAATATCCCTCTCTCTACCCAGCCTTGATTTAGACATGGAATTGGCAAAAATGCCAGGACTTTGAAAAGAAATTAACTTCCAAATTCTCTTGCCATTCCCTATGTGTGAACAGAAACCACCTTGGGACCCTTGGGAAACAAAGATATCAAGACACCAAACTCAAAGGGGACAGATGGTATTGTAGACATGGGTTTCACAGCTTTGACCAAGCATCTTCTACTTTTACTGGGCTGCACTCTTTTTTGGTACCGCGAAATACCGCGAATGGAAGATAGAGAAAGAGAAAGATCAGTTACATCAAATAAGTTCACCAAATCAATAACATGTAATATGGTTTGTTCCCTGTTTCTCTAGAAAACTTTTGGAGCCTTTTGGAAGTGATGCAATGTATGACGATTCACATTTTTCTGAATGTCCAGAACAAAGAAACCTTCGGACAGGAAATAAGCCACATGATTAGGTACAGGGAGAAGCCCAGGGCTTAGTGGACGCTTTGATCACAGGACTTTTAATATTTTCTTAGGACGAAGGCATGGGCTAGGCCTTCTTTCCCTGAATGCCCATGGTTCTCACCACTGACATTTGGCACTTGCATTTATTTAGTGCCTTAAATTATTGTAAGTCATGCTTATGGAAATGCCTTTTCCTCCTAATTCTTAAGTTCCCCAAGTGCAGGAAGCCCCACAGTAGAGCACAGAAATGCAATACAAATATACTGATTGATATTCTTTCATATAAATACCAAAGACATATGTAACTTTTAGAAGATAAAAAAAATGATTGAAATATTCTCAGACAATTCCTGAAATAACAATACAAAATATTTGTACCCTCTCTGAAATGAGGGGTTCTGTAACATAAAGTTTTAAAATTTCAGTTCATTTTGCGTATTGTTGCATACATAACTTTCAGTTCCCTTTGTAACCCTAGAAATCTAAGCAAAAATCACTTTGAGACTTTATGTTTCCATCCATCCTTGAAGCCATCAAAGAAGGCATTATTAACCCTGAGCTCTTTGCACATATAAAGTGATTAGAACAGTGCCTGGCACACAGATATGTATGTATTGTCACAATTATTATTGAAGGCATCTGTAATAGATTGAATTATTGTTCACAGCTATTTACTATCCCCTTGTGATGGGAATATAATGGGAATTATATAGCCACACTCTTTGCTGTGTGGGTTTGCTATGTCTCCTAGTGGAACAGACAGGGTACACAGCCTAATGTGGGGCTGTTTTCTTCTAGAGTTTATAGCTTTAAGTTTTACATTTAGGTTTTTGCTTGCTTTGGCTAGTGGAATGTTAGCAAATATGATGCAAGCAGAGGCTTTTCCTGTACCTTTACGGCTTGGTTCGGCCTTTTAAGTTTCTAAACCCACCATGAGAAGTATATGCCTCTGCTGATTCCATAATGAGAGACTCAGACAGCAGACCTGAACCCCAACTCCATAACTGAAATAGAGCTATGAATACAATCCACAGGTCCATGACCCACTGACTCTTGAGAAAACTAAATGCTTGATGTAAGCCACTAAGATTTTTAGAGTTGTTTGTTATACACTATTATCATAGCAATAGCTGACTAACACATATCCTTCAAAGAAAAGGATATGGCCATAGTAACTGATGTATATAAGCCATGAAGTTGTGTCCAGAATTGGTGGGTTCTTGGTCTCACTGACTTCAAGAATGAATCTGGGGACCCTCGTGGTGAGGGTTACAGTTCTTAAGGATGGTGTGTCCAGAGTTTGTTCCTTCTGATGTTCAGACGTATTTGGAGTTTCTCCCTTCTGGTGGGTTTGTGGTCTCGCTGGCCTCAGAAGTTAAGCCGCAGACCTTCGCGGTGAGTGTTACAGCTCTTAAAGGCAGTGCAGTCCCAAAGAGTGAGCAGCAGCAAGATTTATTGCAAAGAGCAAAAGAACAAAGCTTCCACAGTGTGGAAGGGGACCGCAGTAGGTTGCCACTGCTGACTCAGGCAGCCTGCTTTTATTCCCTTTTCTGACCCCACCCACATCCTGCTGATTGGTCCGTTTTACAGAGAGCTGATTGGTCCATTTTGACAGGGCACTGATTGGTGCGTTTACAATCCCTGAGCTAGACACAGAGTGCTGATTGGTGCATTTACAATCCTCTAGCTAGACATAAAAGTTCTCCAAGTCCCCACCGGACTCAGGAGCCCAACTGGCTTCCCCTAGTGGATCTCATGCCAGGGCTGTGGGCGGAACTGCCCGGAACTGCCTGCTGGTCCCACCACACACACTCCTCAGCCCTTGGGCGGTAGATGAGATGGGATGCAGGGGAGCAGGGGACGGCACCCGTCAGGGAGGCTTGGGCCATATGGGAGCCCACCGGGGGGGATCGGGCCTGGTGGGCTGCAGGTCCAGAGCCCTGCCCTGCAGGGAGGCAGCTGAGGCCCCGTGAGAATCTGAGCAAGGCACAGGCGGGCCGGCAGTACTGGGAAACCCAGCACACCCTCTGCAGCTGCTAAGCCCCTCACTGCCTGGGGCTGCGGCCCCGGCTAGCCACTCTTGAGTGCAGGGCCCGCCCACCAAGCCCACACCCACCTGGAACTCACGCTGGCCCCTGAGCGCTGCATGCAGCCCCAGTTCCCACCCTCCCCTCCACATCTCCCTGCAAGCAGAGGGAGCTGGCTCCGGCCTCAGCCAGCCCAGGGAGGGGCTCCCACAGTGCAGCAGCAGGCTGAAGGGCTCCTCAAGAGTGACCAGAGTGGACGCCAAGGCCGAGGAGGCACTGAGAGTGAGTGAGGGCCACCAGCACGTTGTCACCTCTCAATCCCCCCTCTAAAGAGGACACCCCAACTGCTGTTGGGAATTTGGCCAGTGACCGCTCTAGCTACCTCCTGCTGGATAGGGGCAATGAAGGGGCCCTGCAGTTGCAGTGTGTCCTCCAGAGGGGAGCTGTCTAGGCCAGTGAAAGTGCCAGTGGGTCGGTCCAGGGGTCCTCAGTAGAAGTTGTTAGTTGAACTCATTCGGGGTTCCATTTGTAAGACCATCTGTAGCTTGATGGCCTCAATTCTAGAAGAAACAAATTTGACAAGAAGGTTAAAAATACAGGATCCAAAGGCGAGTAACAGCAAGATGGCTGCCACAGGACCTAGAAAGGGGAGAAGCCATGTTGCCCAACTCCAGAAGTTGGTATCAGAGTTTGAAAGGCACTGTCTGATTTCAGAAGCCTTTTCCTGTAAACGCTGGGTGGCATCTCGTACTGTCCCTGACTGGTTAGTGTAAAACCAACACTCTTCCCCTAAGAAGGCGCAGAGTCCTCCTTCCTCAGCAGTGAGGAGGTCTAGGCCTCGGCGGTTTTGGAGAGTCACTGCTGCCAAAGAGTCTATTTGGGATTGTAAAGTAAGGATAGATTTCGTTATCTCTTGCAAACTGTCTGAGAAATCTTTTGAGAGTGTGTGGTAGTAGGATAATGCAGTAGATAAACTGACTATTCTGGTTCCTGTAGCAGCAGCCATTCCTAACCCTATAAGTAGGGGTATTAGTTGTATGGCCCTGTGCTGACTGACTTGAGCTTTGAAGGGTACCGATAGGGTCTGATTTCCTGGGGCAATATTAATGTTGGGAATTAGAAAGACTAAGGTGCAGATGCCGGTCCAGTTAGTGCGGAGGCAGATATAGGTCGACATTCCACATAAGAAGAATATACCTTGGCTAGGTAGGTAGAACTTTACCCTTGCTTTTAAAGGAATAGGGTACACTGTTTTTTCTTTACTATGTCCATCTCTTTTTCTCTTCGACTTCTCCTTTGTCTCTCTCTTTCTCTCTGACTCCCTCTTTGTCTCTCTCTCTTTCCTTTCTGCTGGTCTTTCCCTGCTGCCAGCCACTTATGCTGCTGTTCTCTCCTCTCCCTCTCCTTTTTGATGGCTTCGGCAGTGTAAGACTGCCACCTCCTTGGGTTTTTGCACTGCGTGCAATAACTCCATGATTTCCTTGTGGTATTTAATGGGGATTCCCCCAGAGATGAGGAACTCCCTTTCTTTCCATATTGCAGCATGGGCATGTGAATTAGATAAGTATACTTGCTCTCTGTATACACATTTATTCTTTTTCCCTTTCCCAGTTCTAAGGCTTGGGTAAGTGCCACTAGTTCTGCTAACTGGGCACTGGTCCCTGGGGGAAGAGGCTTACTTTCAAGTACAGTTACATCACTAACTATGGCATAACCTGCCCTTTGTATCCCATTTTCCACAAATGAACTTCCATCAGTATATAGGTTAAGGTCAGGATTCGCTAAGGGGACTTCTAAGAGATCCTCTTGGGTGGCATAAGTCTGGACTATAATTTGTTGGCAGTCATGCTCAATTGGTTCCCCATCCTCTGGGAGAAAAGTGGCAGGGTTGAGGGCCACACACGTAAGTATTTGAAGCACCAGTCCCTCAAGGAGTAGCGCCTGGTATCTTAGCAGGCGGTTGTCTGATAGCCATAAACTTCCTTTGGCTCCTACTATGCCATTTACATCATGAGTAGTCCAGACAGTGAGATCCTTTGCTTGTATTATTTTGATAGCCTCTGACACTAAGATGGCCACCGCCGCAACTACCCGTAAACAGTGAGGCCAGCCTTTTGCTACTACATCAATTTCCTTACTTAGGTCTGCCACTGGTTGTGGCGTTGTCCCACGAGTCTGAGTAAGGACTCCAAGAGCTATCCCTGCTCTCTCTGTGACATATAAAGAGAACTTTTGTCCTGTGGAAAAGCCTAAAGCTGGAGCTTGTATTAGGTCCTGCTTTAAGGTTTTGAAGGCTGTTTCTGCCTCTGGTTCCCATTCTACTAGATGAATATTTGCCCTCGGGTTTCCTTAATTAGAGTATAGAGGGGCCTGGCTATCTCACTGTATCTGGGGATCCATAGTCAGCAGAAGTCGGTGATTCCAAGGAACCCCCACAACTGTTTTAATGCCTTAGGGTGAGGATAAGCCAGTATACGCTGTATTCATTCCTTGCTGAGGGCCCTGGTCCCTCTGGCTAAGATTAGGGCTAGATATTTGAGCTGCTGTAGGCAAAGCTGGGCCTTTGACCTAGACCCCTTGTACCCTTGATTAGCTGTAAAGTTCAAGAGATCTAGAGTAGCCTGCTGGCATGAGGCTTCTGAACTGTTAGCCAAAAGTAAATCACCCACATACTGAAGGACCAGAGTGACTGGACTTGAGAAGTGGCCTAGATCTTGGGCCAGTGCCTGACCAAACAGATAAGGGCTATCCCTAAACCCTTGGGGCAAGACCGTCCAGATAAGATGGGACATGTGGTCTGTGGGATCCTCAAAGGCAAAGAGAAACTGGGAGTCAGAGTGCAGGGCAACACAGAAAAAGGCATCCCTGAGGTCCAGAACAGTGAACCATTCTGCTTCCTGTGATATTTGAAAGAGCAAGGTGTAGGGGTTGGGCACAACTGGATATAGAGGAATAACTGCCTCAATGGTGAGTCTAAGATCTTGTACTAGTCTCCACTGACCGTTTGGTTTTTGTACTCCTAGAATTGGGGTGTTGCAGGGACTGCTGCATTTCCTTACTAAGCCTTGAACTTTTAAATGTTTAACAATATCGTGTAATCCTTTATGAGCTTCAGGCCTTAAGGGATATCGCCTTTGATAAGGAATAGTGGTGGGATCTTTTAACCTGATTTGGACTGGGTGAGCATTTTTTACCCTTCCAAATTGTCATTCCAATGCCCAGACTTCAGGGTTGATTTCCTCTTCAAGTAGGGGACAACAAATGGGTAACTTGTTCCCCATATTAATGTAGACAATAGCTCCAGCCTTGGCTAATATATCCCTCCCTAATAAGGGTGTGGGACTTTCAGGCATAACAAGAAAGGCATGTGAAAAGAGCAAAGTCTCTCAACTACAACTGAGGAGGTGGGAGAAATACCTGGTTACAGGCTGTCCCAGAATTCCTCGGATGGTAACAGACCTTGAGGACAGTCATCCAGGAGAGGAGGTTAATACTGAGAAGGCCGCACCAGTGTCCAGGAGGAAGTCAATTTCATAGCCCTCAATGGTTAAACGTACCCGGGGCTCTGAGGGTGATGACATGAGCTGGCACTTGCCCCGGGCACCCTTAGTCCTGTTGTTGGATCATCTGGTTGGGGGCTTCTGACCCAGAGAACCTTCATCCTCTGGGGCAGTGCACCTTCCAGTGATTGCCTCGGCATAGTGGACATGGACGAGGGAGCAGCTTGTTTCTCATTAGATGATCTTTCTTAAAGTGTCCTTGCAAACCACACTGATAACAAGCCCTACCGGGTGATTGGCCTGCTCCATTTTCTGTCCTCTCTGAACCACCAAGGTTTGTTTGTCTGAGAGGCATGACTAAGGTTGCAGCCTTTCTCTGATCTTGCTTTTCCTTTTGGGCCTGTTCCTCTTGGTCCCTATTATGGAACACCAAGGTTTCCAGGTATTTCCAAATTTTGTTCAGGGCCCAGGACTTGCTTTTGGAGCTTTCTGCTGATATCTGCGACTGATTGGGTAATAAACTTAACTTTTAGAATCAATTGACCCTCAAGTGATTCGGGTGACAGGGGAGTATTCCTGTCACCCTTAAGGTCTCCCGTAGCTGCTCGAGGAAGGCAGCAGGATTTTCTTCCTTTCCCTGAGTTATGGTGGACAACATTGCACAATTCATGGGCTTTTTCCTAATTCTCCTTAGTCCTTCTAGAACACAGGTCAACAAATGTTTACAACTCCAGTCCCCATGATCTCAGTCAAGGTCCCAGTGGGGATCCATACTGGGGCTGGCTTGCTGACTGGTAAGGAATTTGTCCCTTTCTTCGGCTGTTATTCTATCATTTATTTGACTAAGATACCAAGTATCTCCAAACTCTCGGGCTGCAGCTAAAGCCACATTCTTTTCATTAAAGGCCAGGGTTTGATTTAACAGTAGCATGACATCGCTCCAAGCAAGGTCGAAGGTTTGCCCTAGACCCTGTAGGACATCTGTGTACCTATCAGGATCATCTGAAAACTTCCCCAGGTCTGCCTTGATCTGCTTTAAATCAGAGAGGGAGAAGGGGACATGTACCTGGGTTGGGCCAAATTCTCCTCCCCCTACAGCTTGAAGGGGACATTTGACCTACTGTAGGCAAAGTTGGGCCTTTGACCTAAACACTTTGTACCGTTGATTAGCTAGAAAGTTCAAGAGATCTAGAGTAGCCTGCTGGCATGAGCTGGTCTGAGGAGGGATCCTAAAATTCCAGATAGTCCCCCCTACAACGGGACTTTGGGCAAAAATTATAGGAACTGATAGCCTGGGGTGGGGGCAGGGTTGTGATCCTTTGGAGATTTCTTTGCTTATTTTCTTCTGGGCAGGGGAGATTAGAGGAGGATTATCATTAATAGGAAGGGGAGCTGAGAGGTCCTCTTGTGGGATATAAATTGCAAGCTTTGCATAGTTGCATATTCTCCTTCAATGAAAAGAAAGCTTGGACATAAGGTATTTCACTCCATTTGCCTTCCCTCTTACAGAAAAGCTGCAGGATAGTATTGTAATTTGTACTTCCCTCAGGTGGCCATTTTTCCCCATCAGAGAGAGAATATTGGGGCCAAGCCATAGTGCAGAAAAAAATAAGCCGCCTCTTTTTCAGGGTTTGTGGGTTAAATTGGTCCCAATGGCTTATATGCATTTCAAAGGTGAGCCTGTTGATGCCTGAGTTTTTCCCATCTGAAAGACAAAACTGCCCATGGTTTTGGTTTGTTTGTTTCTACCCCTGCCCGAGAACCCGCAATGGTCCCTGGACCCTGCTGATCGGAATATTTGCGCTCACCTACGCAGCAGCAGAAACAACCCCTGCCCAGGAACCTGCAGCAGTTCCTGGACCCTGCTGATTGGAATAGTTGCACTCACCGACGCAGCAGCAGAAACACTAGTTTTCCTCCCAGACCACAAGAAGGACCAAGGAAGGTCAGATTTAGTGGCCCTTACCAATGCATTCTTGAAAACCTGCACCCCTGCCTGTCCTCCTAGACCACAAGGAGGACCAAGAAAAAACGGATTTAGTGGCCCTTACCGACGCATTCTCGAAAACCTGTTAGAGTCCTAAGCTTTCACCAGTTAGTATTGGGACCTTTTTGTGTCCTATAAAGATGTTATGCCCCAAAAATGAGGTGGAGGGACATGCCCTGAGGGAGGGAAGGGATCTCCAGGGTTGGAATAGTGATGCTTTTTGTCCACACTTATATGAATAGGAAGGATACAATTTCTGAGGCTCTGCATATCCTAGCTTCAGTAATAGCTTTTGTTAGGCCTGCTTGTCTGAGGAGTGATCCTAAAATTCCAGATAGTCCCCCCTACTATGGGGCTTTGGGCAAAAATTATGTCTTTCTGATTGGTGTGCCTGGGTGCCTAAAGAAGGAAATAGAGTCCTGGAGTATATACTAGAAATCATTCTTATAGGAGAAACTAGAAAAGCACCAGAGACAGGGAGTGATTTATAGAAGTGGGACTAGCCTTGGAGAAGAGAGGCGAGAGGAAGTTTGTCTGGCAAGCATTAGGACCCAGGGGGCAAGGGTCAGGATAGATAGGATAGATGGGCAAGTCTTGCTTGGGTGACATGCCTTTGAGAGTTCCACTCATGACCACAGGGTCAACCAACTTGTTGTCGGGACCCTGGAGCTGAATGGCTTTCCTCTCTGTCGACCCTCGGCTCAGCCCAGAAGTAAAGGAAAAGCAGAAGCTGGTTCCAAGCAAACCAACACTCCCAACTCCAAAGAGTCACAGGTTGTTAGAGAGCCCTTTCCCAGAAAGTCTGACACCCATGTCTTTAGTCCGGCAGCCATACTTGTCGCTTTTAACTGGCCTACAGGTGCCCAGTATTTACCCCTGAATTCTAAGGAAAAATAGGACAGAATAGCAAGCAAAAGGGGTCTGATGGTATTCACCGCTTGGCGATAGGCAATTGTCTCACTGTTTGGTGACAGGTGATGGTCCCTTCATGGTTACCAAAATGTGTCTGGAATTGGTGAGTTCTTGGTCTCACTGACTTCAAGAATGAAGCCGCGGACCCTCGCGGTGAGTGTTACAGTCCTTAAAGATGGTGTGCCCAGAGTTTTTTCCTTCTGATGTTCGGACATGTTCGGAGTTTCTTCTTTCTGGTGGGTTTGTGGTCTCGCTGGCATCAGGAGTGAAGCCACGGACCTTCGCGGTGAGTGTTACAGCTCTTAAGGCAGCGTGTCTGGAGTTGTTCATTCCTCCCAGTGGGTTCGTGGTCTCACTGGCTTCAGGAGTGAAGCTGCAGACCTTTGCGGTGAGTGTTACAGCTCATAAAGGCGGTGCAGACCCAAAGAGTGAGCAGCAGCAAGATTTATTGCAAAGAGCAAAAGAACAAAGCT
The DNA here is from genome assembly GCF_043159975.1 of Macaca nemestrina. NCBI lineage: Eukaryota > Metazoa > Chordata > Mammalia > Primates > Cercopithecidae > Macaca > Macaca nemestrina. Next base: position 159,227,871 of record NC_092127.1, read on the forward strand.
TCCACAGTGTGAAAGCAGGGAGCGGAGCCTGTCAGGGAGGCTTGGGCCACACAGGAGCCCACCAGTGGGGGGGCTTGGGCATGGTGGGCTGCAGGTCCAGAGCTCTGCCCCGTGGGGAGATGGCTGAGGCCCGGCGAGAATTTGAGCAAGGTGCAAGCAGGCCGGCAGTGCTGTGGGACCCTGCACACCCTCCGCAGCTGCTGGCCCAGGTGCTAAGCCCCTCACTGCCCAGGGCTGGTGGCACCAGCCTGCCATTCTGAGTGCGGGGCCTGCCCGCCGAGCTTGCACCTATCCAGAACTCACACTGGCCCGCAAGTGCTGCACGCAGCCCTGGTTCCCACCCACACCTCTCCCTCCACATCTCCCTGCAAGCAGAGGGAGCTGGCTCCAGCCTTGGCCAGCCCAGAGAGGGGCTCCCACAGTGCAGCGGCGGGCTGAAGGGCTCCTCAAGTGTGGCCAGAGTGGACGGTGAGGCTGAGGAGGTGCTGAGAGCGAGCAAGGGCCACCAGCACGTTGTCACCTCTCAAAGTGAGAGTCCTAGGCCGGACACAGTGGTTCGTGCCTGTAATCCCAGCACTTTCGGAGGCCAAGGCAGGTGGATCACTTGAGGTCAGGAGTTCAAGACCAGCCTGGCCAACATGGTGAAACCCCTAAAATAAATAAAGTCTACTAAAAATACAAAAAATTAGACAGGCGTGGTGGCACATGCCTGTAATCCCAGCTACATGGGAGGATGATGCAGGAGAATCGCTTGGACCCAGGAGGTTAGGTTGCAATGAGCCAAGATTGCACCACTGCACTCCAGCCTGGGTGACAGAGCAAGACCCCATCTCAAAAAAAAAAGCTGGGGGAGGGGGTCAGGGAGAGTTCTTTTGGCCTGTGACCGTTACTTCTCAAATTTAGGCATTTATTCATTCAGCAAATCCTTCATGAACACTTATTATGTTTCACACATGATAACAGAAATTCAAAGTTAATAATATTGAGAGAAAAGGGCAATTGAGAGCAATAGATGGCTTTGGCTTGATGTTCTTCCCATAGTGACTGGGTGTCCAAATCCTTCTCCCCCATCTCACTTGCCAAACATCTAAATCCCTATACACAGCCTTCCAAAATCCCTAAGGGCTACCTGTCACTTGTTACAGGCTGGAAGATTTCCAGTTGAGGGTGTAAACTGTACAGCCTCCTACATCTTCCTGAGTGTCTGCAGCTGACTGTGATATAAGCCTACTTTGGGGAACTGCAGAACACTTGGGCGCTATATGCCCAAGTACAACTTACTGCCCTGCCTGCCATAGATCTCAGCATCCCTGTCACCAGCTCTTACTCCAGGTAGCCAGGGCTATAACCCCAACATTACTGAAATATCTCACCAGTTTAGCTCTAAGAGCCAAAGGGCATCTCTCAACATTAAGCTTGCTTTATTTAGCTCATCTGCCTCAGAGGACTTAGGGTGCCAGGAAATGCTTGAAGAGGCCACATCATAAAAATGGAGACAGAGAGAAAGATTTTGGAAGGTTGCTGTTAGTTCCCTTCACACTTGGATCTTAGAGCCTTGGGGTTGCCAAAACTTTATGAAGCACAGACTTCAGAGGAAGGATTATTAGCAGGGATAAACAGGACATTCACAGAATCATAAAGAGGATGAATTTACCAGGGAGACACAAAAATCCCAAGTGTGCATGCATCTAAAAACAGAGCTTCAAAATATATAAAGCAAAAATTAATAAAACAGAGGAGGGAAACAAATTTCAACATTCTTCACTGAATAATCAACAGAACAAGCAGACAGATCATCAGTAAAGCTATAGATAAGACCAACACTGTCAACCACCTGAACCTACTGACATTTATCGATGACTTCAAAATGGCAGAATACACATTCTTTTTTTTTGAGATGGAGTTTCACTCTTGTCTGCAACATCTGCCAACCTCTCAAGCGATTCTCCTGCCTCAGCCTCCCAAGTAGCTGGGATTACAGGGCATGTGCTACCATAATTTTTGTTTTTTTTTTGTTTTTTGTAGCTAATTTTTGTATTTTTAATAGAGGCATGCTTTCACCACATTGGCCAGGCTGGTCTCAAACTCCTGACCTCAGGCAATCCACCTGCCTTGGCCTCCCAAAACGCTGGGATTACAGGAATGAGCCACCACACCTGGCCTACACATTCTTTTTAAGTATATGTGGAACATTCACCAAAGTAAACAATGTTCTGTCATAAAACACATTTCCACAAACATTTAAAAATCAAAATCATGCAAAGAACGTTTTCAAAACACAATAGAATTAAATTATAAATCAATATCAAAAAATAAACCAGGAAAATCCCCAAATACTTAGAAATTAAACAACACACTTATAAATAACTCATGGGTCAGGGAGGATTTCACAAGGGGAATTAGAAAATATTTTGAATTGAATAAAAATAAAAAGCAAAACCTAAAAAAAAAGTAGCATGCAGCCAAAGCAGAAATCAGAGTGAAAATTATAGGATTAAATACTTGTATTATAAATAAAGAAAGTCTTCAAACCGGTCGTCTAAGCTTTCACCTTAAGAAGCTAGAAAAAGAAGAGCAAATTAAACCCAAAGCAAGTAGAAACAAGGAAACAATAAATATCAGAAATAAAATTGAAAACAGAAACAACAGAAAAATTAATAAAACAAAAGCTGGTTCTTTGTAAAAATCAATGAAATTAATAAATGTCTAGTCAGACCGATCAAGAAAAATAGAAAACACACAAATTACCAATACCAGGTAGAAGAGAGGAGGTATCACTACAGATCCTACAGACATTACAAGAAAAGTAAGAGAATGTTATGAACAACTTTATACCAGTAAATTTGATAACTTAGGTGAAATGGACGAATTCCTTAAAGGACACAAAATTCACCAAATGAAACATAGGTAACCTCAATGGTTCTGTGTCTATTTATGAAACTGAATTCATGGTTAAAAATCTTCCCACAAAGAAAATCCCAGCTCATATGGCTTCACTGGAATTCTACAAAACATTTAAGGAATAAATAATGCCAATTCTAGACAATCTCCTTCAGAAAACTGAAGTGGAGAAATCCTTCCAAGCTCATTCTATGAGATCAGCATTACTCTGATACCAAGACCAGACAAATATATTTTAAGAAAAGAAAATTATAGACCAAATTCCTCATGAAGATGGATACAGAAATTTTACAAAAAACCTTCAGCAAATACAGATCGACAATATAAAAACATCATCATCTTGTGGAGTTTATCCTGGGAAAGTAAAGTTGGTTTAACACTAGAATAAAAGAAAAAAGAAAAACGATGTGAGCATTTCAATAGATGAAGGAAAAGCATTTGATTTTCTCCAACACCCACTCCTGACAAAAACCCTCAGAAACAAGAAACCTTGATTTGACAAAAAGCAACCACAAAAATCCTGCAGCTAACATCATATGTAATGGCGAAAGATAGAGTGTTTTCTCCTTAAATTAGGAACAAAACGAAGATGTCCACTCACACTTCTATTCAACATTCTACTGAGGTGCAAGCCAGTGAAATAGGACAAGGAAAATAAAAAGCATCCAAATTAGAAAGGAGGAAGTGTAACTGTCTTTATTCATGAACAACATGATCATCTATGTAGAAAATCTGAGAGAAACCTAATAACTACTAAAATTAATAAGCAAGTTTAGCAAGGTTTCAAGATACAAGACCCAATATTCAGAAATCAATTACATTTTTATATATTAGCAATAAACAATGCAAGATTGAAATTTTTTAAATTATCATTTACAATAGTATCAAATATGTGAAATACTTAGAAATGACCCTGAAAAAACCTGTGCAAGACAAATGCTGAAAATCGTAAAATATTGTTGAAATAAATTAAAGAAGGCATAAATAAGTAGAAAGCAACACTGTGTTCATGGGTCAAAAGACTCAATATTGTTAAAATGCTAGTTCTGCCCAAATTGATCTTTAAATTCACCATAATCCCAATCAAAATGCCAGCAGGGTTTTCATAGAAATTGATAAGCCGATCTTAAAATTCATGTTGAATTGCAAAGAACCCAGAATAACCAAAACTTTTTTTTTTTATTTTTTTTTTATTTTTGAGACAGAGTCTCACTCTGTCGCCAGGCATCTCCAGGCACCATCTCGGCTCACTGTAAGCTCCACGTCCCAGGTTCACGCCATTCTCCCACCTCAGCCTCCTGAGTAGCTGGGACTACAGGCACGCGCCACCATGCCTGGCTAACTTTGTTTTTGTATTTTTAGTAGAGATAGGGTTTCACCATGTTAGCCAGGATGGTCTCGATCTCCTGACCTTGTGATCAGCCCGCCTTGGCCCTCCAAAGTGCTGGGATTACAGGTGTGAGCCACTGCGCCCGGCCTATTTTTATTTTTTTGAGACAGGGTCTCACTCTGTTGCCCAGGCTGGAGTACGTGGTGCAATCACAGCTCACTGCAGCCTTGATCTCTTGGGCCCAGGTGATCCTCCCACCTAAGCCTCCCAAGCAGATGGGACTACAGGTGCATATCACCATGCCCAGCTAACTTTTTGTAGAGATGAGTTTTCGTCCTGTTGCTCAGGCTGGTCATGAACTTCTGGGATCAAGGGATCCACCCATCTCAGCCTCTTAAAATGTTGGGATTGCAAGCATGAGCCACTGTGCCCAGCCCAAAGCAACTTTTAAAAAGACAAAACTGTAGGGCTAACATCACGTGATTTAATGGTTTATTATAAAACTACAGTAATCAAGGCAGTGTGGTATTGGCATCAAAGTAGATAAATAGATCATTATAACAGCAATAGGGAATCCAGAAGTAGACCCATCTATAGAATGACTGATTTTGACAGATATGCAAAAGTAATTGAGTTGAGGAAGGATGAGGTCTTTATCAAATGCAAATTTTATTTATGCAAAAAAAATTCAATTCATATCTTGCATGATACACAAAAATGAACTCAAAATTGATCAGAAACCCAAATATAAAACCTAAAACTATGAAATTATAAAAGAAAAATCTTTGTGACTTTAGCTGATGCAAAGATTTCTTAGATAAAACACAAAAGCATAATCCGTAAATGAAAAAAAAAAGATAAATTGGGCTTTATCTTACTTTTAAAACTTCAATTCTTCCCAGGACATTGCTAAGAGAATGAAAAGACACATTACAGATTAGGACAAAAATATTTGCATAGTGTAATCTAATTAAAGATTTATATCCATAATATCTAAATAATTTTCAAAACTCAGTAATAAGAAAACAAAATCCAGTTTAGTAAGTGAATAGATGATTTGAACTGAATGTATGTTACTTTACCAAGAAAGACATACAAATGGCAAATAAGCACATGAAAAGATGTTTCATGTCATCATGAGGACATGCGAAATAAAACCACGATGAGATACTTCTTCATACCCGATAAAATGGAAAAAATAAAGTAACTGACAATACCAAGTGCTGGTGAGGATGCTGAACAAGTGGAACTTTGATACATTACTGTCAGAAATGCAAAACGGGACAGTGTTTTGGAAAACAGTTTGCCAGTTCCTTTTAAAGTTGTCTTCTACATACTTGGCATATGATCCAGGAATTTTACTCCTAGGTATTCATCCCAGAGAAAACAAAGTACATGTATGTATGTGAATATTCATAGCAGCTTTATTTTTGATAGTCAAAACCTTGAAAGAGCCCAAAGGTTCATTAACTGGCATATGGTCAAACAAATTGTGATATATTCATGCAATGGAAAAGTATACACCGATGAAAAGAAACCAACTACTGGTACATTCAACAACATGGTTAAATGCATTTCAAATGCGTTATGATAAGTGACTAACTCCAGACTCAAAAGGCACAGACTGTGTACCATTTATATTTCCATTTATATATCCATGTGTACCACTTATATGCTCCATTTATATGTCCATCTGAAAAGGCAAATGATACAGGGACAAAAGCAGATCAGTGGTTACCAGGGGTTTGGAGGAAGGGTTGATGGCAAATGGAACATGAGAGAATTTGGAGTAATGGAAATGTCTTTTATATCAATTGTGGTGGTTACCTGACTATATGCACTTGTCAAAACTAACAGAACTGTTTGTTTGTTTTGTTTGAGACAGGGTCTCACTCTGTCATCCAGGCTGGAGTACGGTGGTGCAAGTTGGCTCACTGCAGCCTCAGCCTTCTGGGCTTAAGTGATCCTCCTGCCTCAGCCTCCTGAGTAGCTGGGATTACAGGCATGCACCACTATGCCCACCTAATTTTTGCATTTTGGGTAGAGACGGGGTTTCACCATGTTGGCCAGGCTGGTCTCAAACTCCCGGGCTCAAGCGATCTGTCCGCCTTGGCCTCCCAAAGTGCTGGGATTACAGGTATGAGCCTGGCCCTGTTTGTTTATTTTTAAAGCATGCAGGCAGGGCTAGAAATCAAACCCTGCTTTCCACATTTGAAATATCTAAATGGGTTCCTTGAGAGCTGTGCACAGAAAATCTATCAGTGGGATTGTACAGATACTCCTAAACTTCCAAAGAGGTTACATCCCAGTGGACCTATCAGAAATTAAAAATATCATAAGGTGAAAATGCATTTAGCACACCTAACCTACTGAATAGCCTAGCCTACCTTAAAGGTGCTCAGAACACTTACATTAGCCTACAGTTGGGCAAAATCATCTAATACAAAGCCCATTTTATAATAAGGTATTAAATATTTCATGGAATTCATTTAATACTGTACTGAAAGTGAGAAACAGAATGGTTGTATGGGTACTCACAGTTTCTACTGAATGCATGTCATTTTCACACCACTGTAAAGTAGAAAAATTGTGAGTGGAAGCAGTTTAAGTCGGGGGCTTCCTGTACTGGGATTTCTTCTCCCTTTGTGCCCTTCTCTGTGCCATGGGTAAAGAAGCACACACTGGACCCCGGGTCCTGCCTCTCACTGAACAGCTGTGTGGCTGCAGGCAGGTCACCTCCTCTTTCCATCATGTTTTCTCATCTGTAAAGTGCCGGTCTTTGTCCATTCAGGCTGCTATAGCAAAAATACCAGAGACTGGGTAGCTTATCAATAACAGAAATTTATTTCTCACAGTTCTGGGGACTGGGAAATGCAAGATCAAGGTGCTGGAAGATTTGGTGTCTGGTGGGAGAGACATTTCTGGTTCACAGATGGTGCTTTCTGTGTTCTCACCTGGTGGAAGGGGTGAGGTTGCTCTCTGAGGCCTCCTTTATGAGGACACTAACCCCATTCGTGACGGCTCTGCTCTTATGACCTCAATACCATCGCTTTGGGGGTTCAGATTTCAACACATGAATTTTGGGGGAACACATTCAGACCGAGGCAGTGCCTCACTCAGATCATAATCTCAAGATTAGTCCAGCTCTAAATGTCTATGATTTTCCCCAAGGCTCTTTCCTTGGGTTAAAGAGGGTAGTCTTAGCCACTCAATCCCCACCTGTCTAGCCTTAGAGTTTTAAAGCTCTTTCACAGGCATCAGCTCACTGACCCTTACAAAATCCTGTGAAGCATTTAATTATCCCTATGCTATTGTTTAAGAAGCTGAGACCAAGAAAAATTAATGTGCCCATCACAAAGTTTTCACAGAAGCCAGATACAGTACTCTCATCTCCTTTTGAATTTCCTTGTCCCAAGTGTAGGTCCCAATCTTTCTAGGTGTCTCCTCTGTCTCCCATTAGGTAAATTATTCAACAGTTCTCGAGTAAGATAAGCCAAAAAAAGGACCAAACAGAAAATGGCATTTATATACTGTGATAAAGCCTGAGCTTTAGGGGTCTAGGGACCCAGGGATGAAAGCAGGACCCATACCTGCTTGCCTCCCGTGCCTTGCTAATGAGGAATCCTACACTTGTGTGAATGTTCAACCATACGGAGTCCTTAGGGAGTGCCAGACACTGTTCCATGCACCCAACACGTGCTATTTATTTAATCTTCCCAACAGCTTTTAATGGAGTACCATAGTCAACCCCACTTTATACATGAGAAACTGAGCTCTGAGAGGCTGAAATTCAGGCTTCGTGGCCTACGCTCTTCCTACTATCCATCAGCTAAACACGTGTTTTTTTAAGATCACAGAAAGATCTACCCTACTGAAAGAAGCAGCAAGGGAAGGGAATGAGGAGGGGGATGGGTGCAGTGGCTCACACCTGTAATCCCAGCACTCTGGGGGGCCGAGGTGGGTGGATCACGAGGTCAGGAGTTCCAGACCAGCCTAACCAACATGGTGAAACCCCGTCTCTACTAAAAATACAAAAATTAGCCGGGCGTGGAGGGGGCGCCAGTAATCCCAGCTACTCCAGAGGCTGAGGCAGGAGGATCGCTTGAACCAGGTAGTCAGAGGTTGCACTGAGCTGAGATCGCACCACTGCACTCCAGCCTGAGCGAGAGAGCAACTCTCTATCTCAAAATAAAAATAAACAAAAAGAAAAGGGTGCGGGGGGAAGGGAGGGCAGGAGGGCTGGAAGGCAGACACAAATGGAAATACAGCAGGACGAAGGTGAGCAACAGTGACCTACCAACGCATGTGATGGGTGCTTGAAAGACACAAGAAACAAAGAGGCCCCGGGAATAGAGCACAGGAGAGAGGGGCAAAGGGCTGGGGGGTGCAGGAGTCCCCACTATCCTTCCCCTCATGTTGGCAAATACACACACCACACACAAACACACACCACACACAAACACACACCACACACAAACACACCACACACACAAATACTCACACCACAAACACACCACACACACAAACACACACCCCCCACACAAACGCACACACCACACAAACACACACATACCACACACACACCATCCACACCACACACATAAACACACACCACACAAACACGCACACCACACACAAACACACACACCACACACACACCACACAAACACATGCACACGCACCACACACACCACAAACACACACACCACACACACACACCCAGCATGCACACACAAACACATATACCCAAAACACACCCCCCCACACACACACAAACACACCACACACACACTTGCCCAAGTCCACTGAGCTTACTGGCTACATCTTTCATAGCCACAGCCCCGGCTTGTTTCACTTGTGTGTTTATTTAGCTTAAGGGTCTGCTTTAAAGGGCTCCCTAAGAAAGGCAGAGGGGGAGGAGGAGTGGTGGGAACCACTCTTTAGCAGAGGATGTACTGATTAGAAAGGAGCTGGGAAGGGTACAGCTGCCTGAAAGCTGACAAGCCCTGGAGATGGTCTCCCTTTATTTCTCTTCCACAGCTGCTGGTGAGCCCTCCCCTCCCTCCTTCCCGTCCTCTCTCTGTCTCCCTCTCTCTGTCTGTCTCTCTCTCTCTGCAGTAGGAGGTGGCCGCCCCAGGCTTTTCCTGCCATAGTTGATTTTGTGTTGAGTGAGAGAGTCTCTTTAAGATGGTATCTACAGCGACCTCAAAGCACAAGTCATTGTTTTTTTAAAAAAAAGAGCCTCTGATGGCAGAGAGCATGGTGCACTGGGACTCCACCTGGGTGTAGAGATGATCAGGAAACTGGGTTCCAGCCTCAGCTCTGTCCTTGGCAAGCCCTGTGATCTCATGCCACTCAGCCTCTCAGGTTCCTCCTGCCTGTAAGAGAGTGACATCTGTCCTGCCCACCCAAGGCTAATAAAAAAGATAAGTCATGTGAAAGCACTTCCCACAACGCCAGAGAGTGATGGGTAACCCAGAAAGCTTTTGCTGATCGATTGACTGCCAGTGATTGATGATGCCTGGGGAGGACAAGGCCTTCCTGTTTATTTAAGACGTTTTTCACCAAAAGCTACTGGATGATGGATACAGTCTTCAGGGGCAAAGACATTATTGCAAACATAAAACTGGTTGAACATTGTGTCCTGGCTAAGGAGTTTCCTACTCATTCCCTCCTCTAATGGAATTCCTGTCCCATTTAACATGATGAGTCTGTTATGGAGTCCCTAATTAAGGACCTGCAAGAAAGATAAAAAGTCACTATGTCTCACCTCGGGAGACACTCATATGACTTAGGGTTTTCAGAGCAAAGCCCTAGGGAAGGTCTGTCTTCCTAGACTTGGCAAACCTACCAGCCTTCCTAGACTTCTCTACACATGGTCACCAAGATCCAGACATTCTGAGGTTCTAAGAACTCCTTTCAGCAACTCTGCTGTTCACATTGAGTTTAATTCCAGGCCTCAGCAGGAGCTAAGAGAGGAAGATCAAGATCCATCAATCTAGTATTTGTGAGCAGGCATGTCACACCCTGGGAAGGTGACTCAAGACACGGCATTAAAATCGGGGTGTGGAGGGATTCAGCCAAGGAGACAAAGTGAGGCTGATGGGGGAAAAAGAGGAGGAGTCCTTGTGGCTATGTTTGACTTGTGTCTTAAAAGGATAATGTGGCTGCAGAATGGAGAATAGACTTGGGAGTGGAGCTAGGGTTGGGGGTGGAGTAGAGTAGGGAGAAGAGGTAGGAAGCTATAGGGAAGGTTTAGTGGAGAAATGATAATGGCCTGGTCCAAAGTCAGCCATGAAGAAGGGAGACATGGTTGAGATTCTTGGAGCCCCATGTAACTCCCTGGAAGCTTCAGTGTGTTAGGTACTTTTTTTTTTTTTTTTTTTTTTTTTTTTGAGATGGAGTTTCGCTTTTGTTGCCCAGGCTGTAGTACAATGACACAATCTCGGCTCACTGAGACCTCCTCCTCCTGGGTTCAAGCAATTCGCTCACCTCACCCTCCCAAGAAACTGAGATTACAGGCGCCTGCCACTATGCCTGGCTAATTTTTGTATTTTAATAGATACGGGGTTTCACCATGTTGGTCAGGGTCAGGCTGGTCTCGAACTCCTGACCTCAGGTGATCCACCCACCTCAGCCTCCCAAAGTGCTGGGATTACGGATACAAGCCACCACCCCTGGCATGTTAGACACTCTTTAAGTTTAAATGCTTTCCTTTTAAGATCAGAATCAGAGACTTACACTATAAGATTTCAAGACTTAAAATCAGTAATCAAGAGAACGTGGTATTGGTATAAGAATAGGCATGTGGATCAATGCAACAGGATAGGGCTTCCATAAATAGACCCACACGGATATGGTTGATTTTAAACATTTGATTCTCTTTTTTTTTTTTTTTTTTTGAGATGGAGTCTTGCTCTGTCACCTAGGCTGGAGTGCAGTGGCGCACTTTGGGAGGTCGAGGCAGGCAGATCATCTGAGGTCAGGAGTTCGAGACCAGCCTGCCCAACATGGTGAAACCCCATCTGTACCAAAAATACAAAAATTAGCCAGGCTTGGTGGCAAGCACCTGTAATCCCAGCTAACTGGGAGGCTGAGACAGGAGAATCACTTGAACCCAGGAGGCGGAGTTTGCAGTGAGCTGAGATCACGCCACTGCACTCCAGCCTGGGTGACGAGAGTGAAACTCTGTCTTAAAAACAAACAACAGCAACAAAAAAACCTGGCAATTGAAGGAAAGTAATCAACTTACAATATCACCAAAAACATGATAAATTTTGAAGTAATTTTAACGAAATATGTGCAAGACTGGTACAATGAGAACTACAAACCTCTACTGAAAAAAGTCAAAGAGAAACTAGACAAATGTAAAACATACCATGCTCATGAATTGGAAAACTCAATAGTGTTGTCAGTTATCCAAACAGATCTACAGATTCAACAAAATGTCGACGTTCATTTTGTAGGAATTAACAAGCTAATTATGACACTTACATGAAAATAAAATACAAGAGCTCTAAGATGGCCAAGACAATTTTTTAAAAGAGCAACATCAGAGACTTACACTATAAGATTTCAAGACTTAAAATCAGTAATTAAGAGAACCTGGTATTAGTATAAGAATAGGCATGTGGATCAATGCAACAGGATAGGGCTTCCATAAATAGACCCACAGAGATATGGTTTATTTTAAATATTTGATTTTCTTTTATTTATTTATTTATTTATTTATTTATTTATTTATTTATTTATTTTGAGATGGAGTCTCGCTCTGTCACCTACACCGGAGTGCAGTGGCGCCGTCTCAGCTCACTGCAACCTCCACGTCCTGGGTTCAAGCGATTCTCCTGTCTCAGCCTCCAGAGTAGCTGGAATTATGGGTGTGCACCACCATGCCTTGCTAATTTTTATATTTTTAGTAGAGATGGGGTTTCACCATATTGGTCAGGCTGGTCCCAAACTCCTGACCTCAGGTGATTCACCCACCTCGGCCTCCCAAAGTGCTGGGACCACAGGCATGAGCCACCGCACCTGGCCTGAGTATTTGATTTTCTATGGTGGAAAGGATGGTATTTTAAACACATAGTGCCAGAACAGCTGGACAGCCATATGGGAAAAAAATGAACCTGTACCCCATACTACATACCAAAATTAACTAGAGATGCTAATAGATGCTAGAAATAAAAAACTTCTAGAAAAAGTAGGACAAAATCTGCAATCCTGATGTAGAGAAACATTTATCAGATAAGACACAAAAACTATGAACCACAGGGAAAGACATTTGTAAAATGGACTTTATCAAAATTAAAAACTTTGCACCTTTCATCATTAATGAAAAGGCAGACCAAAGTTGGGAAGAAAATTTTTGCAATACATGTGTCTGACAAAGGACTTGAATCCTTTGTATATCCTTTTAATCCTTTGAATATCAAAAGAATTCTAAATTGTAATAAAGTAAACAAGCCAATAAAAAGTAAGCAAAAGACTTGATGCTTTACCAAAGAAGATACGCAAAAAATTGTCATGCCTTGCTCAGTCCTAGCAAGAAGTTCATTGTCCTTCACACGTGTGCACACACACTCAGACACACACATTCTTTTCCTTGACCACTAAAAGTTAGCTTGTCCTTCAAGGCTCTGTTTAAATATCCTTCTTCTTAAGTCACACTTTACCCTCAAGGTTCTTCTGTTCCTTTGTGTTACTTATTACTTTCTTTGAGGCTTTATCATGAAACTTGTCTCATTCTATTATGATGATCTGTCTTGAGTCTGTTTCCTCCGCTTGAATGTGAAGACTGTCTTCTTCATCTTGTTCTTTTCACCACCAAGCACAATGCCTGGCATAGAATAGATGCTAAATAAATGTCTATAAACAGAGGGAACAAAATATTTCTTCCTGAAATCTTGGAATGCAAATCATATCCCATTCCTACAATTTCTCTTCAATTAGGCTTACTAGGGGAATGAGGAATCCTAGATCCATGAAATCAAACCATTTGAGAACTCAGAAGATCTCAGTTGTTTACAAATTGTGTCCTGCAAACCTAAGAAGCCACCTGCAAAAGGTGGCTGAGAAGCCACCTGTTGCCTCCTGCAAAGGCTGAGAGCTGTTCCTCTATAACCTCACTTGGAGGTAATGCAGTAACAATGCCCAGGATTTCCTTTGTTGTGTCTTCTAAAAATCCTCTTTTATTAGAAATTTAGATTTTTACCAAGTTATAGATTCGTACCTGTTATTAGAGGGTCCTCTGGCATGTTGGACTAATGATTTTGATGATCCTTTTCAGTCCTAGGTACACCCCAACTCCATTCCCCCGAAATCGACTGTGGTATCATTTTTTCGTATTTTTCTTTTCTTTTTTTTGAGATGGAGTTTTGCTCTTGTTGCCGAGGCTGGAGTGCAATGGCGCGATCTCGGCTCACTGCAACCTCTGCCTCCCAGGTTCAAGCGATCTCCTGCCTCAGCTTCATGAGTAGGTGAGATTACCGGCACCTGCCACCATGCCCGGCTAATTTTTGTATTTTTAGTAGAGATGGGGTTTCTTCATGTTGGCCAGGCTGGTCTCGAACTCCTGACCTCAGGTGATCTGCCCACCTTGGCCTCCCAAAGTGCTGGGATTACAGGCGTGAGCCACCGTGCCTGGTCAATTTCATTTTTATTCAAAGCTAAAGCATTATGTTTGTGCAAAAGTAATCACGGTTTTTTCCCTTAAAAGTAATGGCAAAAACTGTGATTACTTTTGCACCAACCTAAAATAAATCGTGTATAAAGCAGATGACCTTTCTCCTTGAGGTTCAGTAATTCACTACCTGCCGTTGGTCTTCAGATGCACTCTTCTATGTTGCCACAGAATGCACCGTGACCTCTGTTGTGCTCCTTCATTCAGTCCAACCCCCGCTAAGCACCTCTTCATGTCTGTCTCTATCTCACCTCACTGATTCGGGTATAAACACCAGAGAGCTAACATTCTGCAGGAGAGAGACAAGAAAGCACTCTCTGTGGGTTAAAAAAAAAAAAAATTGTTTTCATACCATAAAGTAATACACCTCCACTGTAGACATGTAGGGAATTTGGATAAGAAAAAAAATGAAATTACTTTTAGTGCTACATGACACAGTGGATCACTCTTAATGATTTCACAGCAATCTTGCCAGTCTTTCTGTATGTAAGTGTGTGTGTAACCAAAATGGGATCATAGTGTTGCAGAGTCTCTTTCTTCTGCCTTCAACCACATATTGGACATATTCCAATGATATTAAAATTCATCTCTAACATTTATGTTTTAGATTTAGCAAAATTTCTCTAACAATCCCTAACATTGAACAGAGAGGTTATTTCTAATTTGGAGCCATTATAACAAACTCTACAATGAACATCCTATCTCCTACAGCTCTAAGAATTGTCCTTATTATTTCTTTAGCATAAATTCCTTGAAGTAGAATTCTGCATCAAAGGGTATGTTAAAAATTTGAAACAACTTTTATTTTTATTCTTCAACATTTAATATTTTTCATTATTTTATTATGATTATAAGTTTTGAGACAGAGCCTGGCTCTGTCACCCAGGCTGGAGTGCAGTGGCGTGATCTCTGCTCACTGCAATCTCCACCTCCCGGGATCAAGCGATTCTCCTACTTCAACATCCCGAGTAGCTGGGATTATAGGCACACACCACCACGCCTGACTAATTTTTGTATTTTTAGTAAAGACGGGGTTTCGCCATGTTGGTCAGGCTAGTCTCGAACTCCTGACCTCAGGTGATCCACCTGCCTCGGCCTCCCAAAGTGCTGGGATTTCAGGCGTGAGCCACCGCGCCCAGCCTACATATAATATTTTAATATCAGTTTTGCAAGAGGTTTCCACTAGCACATACAACTCTTCTTGGATTTAGCACTGTGCAAGTTTCTGGTTAATTAAATCATTTTGGTTGTTGAACTCATGGTTGCCAAATATGTATATGCTGTAAATGAATCATCCAGCGTGGATATTTCCTTCCACCAAAAGTCCCCAGCAAATTGGCATTTCCTGTGGACTGTTTCACTCTAATTTAGCCAAGGTTGCTCACTTCTGGCCCTTCCTGTTTTCTGCCTCCTAGTGGATGTGTGTGCTTTGAATCATGCTGCCCTCAATTGCTAACTCTTGTTTGGCCAGATCCTGCCTTTAAATCTGGGAGCATTTGTCACTAGCAAGTCTTTCATTCGTTCTTCTTTGCCAGTTTGTAACACCTTGTCATTAGGTGACCTTGGTCAATTTCAACAAGGTGTTTATATCTTATAGGTCATTAATAAAGATTAAAGGGGCAACGCCCAAGCTGACTTCCCTAGCCCCACCCATGCCCCACCTTGTGTCAGTTTCATCCCTGCGTTTCATGACACTTCCATGCTTTCTCATTTTCACCCCACGTGACCACACATTGCCCCAAGAAGCTGGACTCCACTATCAGAAACCGCTGCAGTGCCTTAAGCAGTGAACACACCCAGGAAGACTCTACCTCCCATCTGATTTTCCCCAAGCTCATTTAAGAACACCCACCCCACGTACTTTTTCATATCTATTCTCCACCTTCCCCAGCTTGCTCTGTACCCCAGGAGGCTGGCCGGGAAGGGTTGCCTCAATGGACTCCACAGCCCCTGCCTTCCAGTTAGTTTCAGCCCATAGGGAGCACTGCAGGAGGTGGGAGGGATGTTGGTGAGAGGTCAGGGTGTCCCTCACTCAGCTTCCTCCCCAGGATTGCTGTGGGATGGCTGAGTCCTTCTACTGAAGGCCCAAACTGTTTACTCTTTACATAGCTATCCCTCCAAAGTCTCTCACCCGCATGCTCTCCTTGCCCTTTCAGCCCTAGGGGTGTGTGATGGTTAATATTAGGTGTCAACTGGGCTGTACTGAGGGATGTCTAGATAGCTGGTAAAGTCTTGCTCCTGGGTGTGTCTGTGAGGCTGTTGCCAGAAGAGATTGACACGTGAGTCAGTGGACTGGGAGAGGAAGACCCACAATTGATATGGGTGGGCACCATCCGACTGGCAGCCAGCGCGGCTGGAACAAAGCATGCAGAAGAAGCTGGAGGAGCTTTGCTTGCTGAGGCCTCTAGCTCTCTTTCTTCTTCCCACACTAGAAGCTTGCTTCTGCCCTTCCTGCTCTTGGACATCAGGCTCCAGGTTCTCTGGCCTTTGGAATCTGGGAGTTGCACCAGCTGCTTCACGGTGGGGACTCTCGGGCCTTCAGCTGCAGACTGAAGGCTGCACTGTTGGCTTCCCTGGTATTAAGGCTTTTAGACTTGAACTGCGCCACTACTGGCTTCTGTTTCCCCAGCTTGCAGGTGGCCTTTCGTGGGACTTTGCCTTGTAATCGTGTGAGCCAATGCTCCCTAATAAACTCCCTTTCCTATACTCATATATCCCATTGGTTCTGTCCGTCTGGAGAACCTGACTAATACAGACTGGGAACAGCCCTGTAGTGCCACCTTCAGCCTTCCACCTCGTCTCCAGTGACTCCCCTACAACTCGCCCATCTCATGTGAATAGTCTATTAAACCCTCCTCCATCTACTCAGTATGAGAGTGGCATCCGTTCTTTACTGGGATCCTGATACACCATATAATATGACCAGCTCTAGGATAATGCCACCACAGGGCGGGGCTGCACACAGTCCAAGCCCATCTCCTCTGCCTCCAGACAAACTGCAGTTACCCCCAGTCCCTCCTAGAACCCAGCCTCCCATCCCTCTCTCAGATTCACAAATGTTTAGTTCTTTTGGAGCTCTCACATTTGTTAATATAAAAGAACTTAGAAATTCTTTTAACAAGAGTTATTTCAGATGTTCCAGAATTTTCCATTTATTCATTTCACAAATATTTATCAAGCGCCTCCTATGCGCCAGACACTGAGCTAGACACGGAGCACACATCTACGAGCAAAGCAGACATACTCCGTGCTGTGAGAATGTGCAGCATTCTCACAGAATGTGAAACTAGTGACCCAGAATGTTCTGAAGAGGCGCAGTTTTTTTCCGAAAAGTGCCTTTCATGATATGCGTTTCAAGTGGGTGAAAGTGTCTGTCTTTTCTGGGGGTTATAGTAATATTCCATGATATCCTGTTTTTGCAGAAATACAAGAAAATAGGAAGGCAGTTGTTCCTAACAAAAGGAACATTTTGAAAGGGAGGAGAACCTTCGTGTCCTTGTAATCAAAGGCTTGCCCCCAGCACCCAACAGTCCCTTCAGTCTTGGCATGGCTGAAGCAGTGTTGTCACCTTCATGCCATCTGCCCTGCCTCTGCTCCTCCCAAGGCTGTTGTCTTCACACACCTGACCCACCCCGGCCTGTTAGGCAAGCTGTGCATGTCCCAAGATGCTCACACACACCACCCAGGACCCCTTTTCCTCCCTGACGGGGTCTTACTCCCAGCCAATTTCTTCTAGAGTTTAAACCTTGGACAAGGCTACCTTTACTACCACCACCTCTGGACCCATGAAATTGGTGCTTCTTCTAAACTTTCCAGGCCTTCAATTCTTGTTTATTCCCAGTGAGTATGTTTGAGCTTATCCTCTGGTTTTCTGTATCCCACAAAGGAGCCCCTCTCTTGGTTGGTCCCTTGAATCCCAATCCCTAACATGAGCTCTCGACCTTGTCCTCTCCACCCACTTTCAAAACTCAAGAGTTCTTTTCCAGTCAATTCCTATTAACTTTTCTTCAGATGCCTCAAGATCAGTCCCCTTCCTTTTCTTTCTTCTGTACTCTCCCTTTGTGCTTCTCTTTGTAACATTTTTGCAGCTCACTCTTTCTAAGAAGAGCTAAAGGAGTTCCTTGCCTTGAAAAACAGATGTTTCCCTGGGGATTTGTGTCATGAAGGTTTTATAATATTTGAAATTCAGTCAATATCTTTAAGATAATGACTTTGAAAATAGTAATAATAGTTTCCATTACTATGTTCCTCACATGCTGGGCAGTGTATTGAGAATTTTGTATGCATCAGCTCACTGAATTCCTATAGGGGCCCTTGAAGTAAATACTCTCATTCTGCCCAGTTTACAGTCAAGGAAACTGAGGCTGAGAGAGGTGTAGGTGCAGTGGCCTGCCCAAGGTTGCACAGCAAGTAGTAGAGCTGGAACTCCAAGGCAGGCCTGCTCAATTCCAAAGTCCAACTTCTTCTTTTTTTTTTTTTTTTTAAGACGAAGTCTTGCTCTTGTCACCCAGGCTGGAGTGCAATGGCACGATCTCGGCTCATTGCAACCTCTGCCTCCCGGGTTCAAGCGATTCTCCTGCTTCAGCCTCCCAGTCCAACTTTCTTGACTTCACCGCTATACTAGTTGGAGGAATCCTGTTTTAATTCCTCTTAAAAGGAGCTTGTTCCTGGCATAGAAATACCCCCTCTTCAGCTACCCACTTTGTTAAGGTTAAACTTATATAACAAGCTTCCCTCTGAAGGGCACACCCATCCTACTTTACCAGGTGGTGGAAGTCTTGCCAGATGAAACCTCCTATTTACTCTCCATCCACTGCCGGGCCTGTCCTGGGTGTGGCAGTGGGTGGGGAGCCACCCAACCGCCTCTTTACATTTGTTCACCCACAGGTTTTCCCGAGGATGACTCTGGCTGCAGAGGCTGCTCCTCTGACAGCCCCACCATAGGGGACAACAGCATTTACTTGACTTGACTAGGATTGGAACTTCCAGTGATCTACAATCTCCATATGGTTTCTGTTTCTACAAGGAAGGACTTTCTCCATGAATATTATGCACTTAGTTAAACTGAGCCATGGCAGGCCAATCATTCATTCAGCAAATACGTACAGCGTGTCAATAATGTACCAGGCAAGAAACAAGGAGTTGCGCTCTTTGTTCAAGGAATCCATAGTTCTATCAGTAGAAGGAATAAAATATTCTAAGTGTTTTTGTAGGAGATTGAATTATCATTTCACAAATATTTCTGTTCCCCTCTCACTCCCCTCTTCCCTGCCCCGTTGATTTAGGACCTGCCTATGTAAAATACTTTGGCCCATAAGATGTGGGCAGAAATGACAACATGCCAGTTTCAAGTGAAGCCTTGAAGAGGTGTTGCACATATCTGCCAGCTCTCTTGAACTCCTTCTCTCTAACAGGAGAACATTGTTTTCTGATAGAGGTGTTCCTGAAGCCTGGATCCCAAAATAAGAAGACAGACGGAGGCAGCCCTGAGCCACTACACCTAACCCATAGCCACTGATGAACACATGAACAAACAATGCACATTTGTTATTGAAGGCAACTGGGACTTTGAGGTTGTTTGTTACACAGCATCATCACAATAATAACTGACTAGTCCAGTCTCATACAGAGTTAGGTTTCCAACCTACCCTGTGATGTTTTCCTTGGACTTTGAATAGAATTATTGTTCTTCTAGGTGATGAGTTTCACTAGTTCATCCAAGGTATCTATAGGGCCACCAGTTGGGTGGGGGGAGCTGTCTGAACAAAACTTAACATCTATGTGTCATATAAAGTGCCTGCAAAAACCCCAGATACCCAGCACCTGTCCTTCAACATAGAATATTACTAATCACGGCTACCCATAGACACCTTATTGTCTATTGCTCATTATCCATTTCTAATGTTAATTTAGCCACATCACTCTGAAGGCTCAAAATGAGTTTAATGTTTGCAACCTAAGACCAAAGCAAGTCTGGAAGACTTATGAAACCTAGGACTGGTGCTTTAGATTCCCTTCCCTTCCAGTCACCATCTGGTGCACTGTGCGTGTTTAACCACGTTCTGTTAATATCCTCAGTTCAATAAGTATATTTATTGAGCACACTCGATGTGTAAGACACAGGGAATACAACTGGAAGCGAGGAATGGTCCTCACCGTCAGCTCACTAGCTGGCCATCTTGTGGAAGACAGGAGATGAGTGCTCACATAACTATAAGCAAAGACAATAAATGTATTTTGAAAGAGGTGATCAAAATTTGCCAAAAGACTGCATCCCATCAGCGGGGACAGAGAGCATTTCAGACAGAAAGAACAAAGACACCGTGGCTGAATAGAATAGGATATGAAACCTGGAGAGATATAAGGGAAGTTTGGTAGGGGATACACTGTGGGCAGCTTCCAGGGCCAGGCTGGTGAGTTTATTGCTGAGCCCAAGAATGGCTGAAGACTTGATGAGATGCATCACATCCATGTTGGCCACCCATTTCACTGGGCCCAGAGTTTGAGGTTTGCTGAGAGGTTAAAGTCACTAACCACTTGAACATCCTCAACAACAACTAGAGGTAAAAGATGCCCACGAAAAGTGGCTATGACTGCAAGATGGTTTCTATGACTACCACCAAAAAGAGGCACTACAAGGAGCCTGAGTGCATGGGGAAAGAGGAGGAAGAGCTGTTCAGCAACTGGTGCAATTGCAGGCATCTCGCGTTGCAGACTACCCTGTCAGCCCTAGCTAGATAAAGAGAGATTAAGTAGTGTCATGGCCCGTCTTGGCCGATGTTGATGATGAGGTTTTGCCTCTCCAGGAAGTAGCATCCCTGTAGGCTGCTTACGGTAGGGCAGGGACCTGTACACCACACCCTACCTGACCCCCACACCTCTTCCCCAGGCTGCACCTGGCCTTTGGCCTCATCTGCCCCACCTAGTTACACCCATGACTCCAACTGTGGCCAGAAAACACGTTACTATCAGGTAATTACAAACAAAACAAAGAAATTCAAGTAGTACCAGATTTCAGCTGGACTCACATGAGCTCCTCTAGCACCATCTGTGTGCCTCTGGGTTTCTGCTCCCCAAACCCTCATGACATGTGAAATGATCTGTTCATGGGTCTGACTTCCCCAGGGGGCCATAAACTGTGTTGTGCCTTTTCCTCGGTGTCCCCCAGTGCCTAGTTAGTCCACTGATAGCACACATTAAATAGAAGTTACAGCTTTTCCAAGTGTTGAAATGCTTCTCTTCACCCACACTTGACATACTATCTCATTTAATTCTTCCAACAACCCAACCCTACAGGATAGGTGCTATTAGCCCACTTAATAAGTAAGGAAATTGGAACTCAGAAAGTTTAAGTGATTCCTCCAAGGTCACATAGGTAGGAAGTAGAAAAGAGAAACTATTATCTGTCTGATGCAGGCCTTTCTTGTAGGAGCAGGTTTATATGCATTGCATGGAACTGACAGCCAGGTTTCCAGAATAGATAAGGCTTCTGCCTCGAGAAAGGTTCCTTCCGGGGTACATTCTTGGGAAATCCACCTGGGCTGGTGTGTGGCAGAGACATACCAGACCTTTGTTGATTGTCTTAGAACTCTGTTTGAAACTGAATTTTAATATCGAGGCCGGGGTTACTGGGAATTTGTGGGAGCTGCTCTGTAATTCTTTCGCCAGGGTCACACATGCCTGGCCAGGTGAGAGCTTCTCTGAAAGCCAAGGCCAGGGGCCTGGACAAGTGGGAGGGACTTGCAGACCGGCAGATAGGCCTCCCACACCTGTTGGCCCCCAGGAGTGCCCTCAGCCATACGCATGATTGCAGAGCACAGCAGCACTGGAAGAAGGATAGAGCTAGCTTGGAGGTTAATGAGAGTTTGAGAGTAAGAATATCGGCCTAGGAAAATTCACATGAGTACAGGGTCACCTGTCACAGGGCAGTCTTTTTTTTAACTCACCAGGGATAGAATCCCATAGCCCCTTCAGATTTTTCCAAGAAAGAAAATTGAGCCTCAGTCACTGCCGGATGATGACCAACATCTGCTTTTTCCAGGACCACATCCTACAGTCCAGTGCCCAGACACATCACGAGGCATGTCTGAAACAGCCTAGTTTATTGGCTCTCTGACCCCAGGTCAGGAGCCAGAGATAAAGAGTGTGACTCCAGGCTCTTACCTTGGGCTTGAGTAAGAGCAAGCAGGGACCCGCCCTGCTGACACTAGTCCCAACTATCTGGTCCATCAGGATGAAATTGTTTTTGTTTGCGGCCGCACCCACTACTCCACCTAAAAAAACAGCAGGTAGCAGCAGCAAACCTGGTTTGAACCCGGCCCAAAAGCATGCACTCAGAGCACAAGAGACCCAAGAGGGACCCAAGAGAGCAAAACTTCTATGGAAATCCAGGTGGTCGCAAAGGACAGAAATGAGAGGCCACCAACCTCAAAGCATTTCCTTCTGTACCTCCACGAAGACCAGTTAGGGAACTAGTGAATGATTTACAGCTACACTGTTTATAGAAATGAGCACATTAACTTTCTGGACCGCTCAGTGGCAATAAATTAAGAAGACACAATTGCAATGCAAGATTCCAGGAGACTTGAAAGTTCTATCAGGCGGTAGGTTACTAACTGTGACTTCTTTTAACCTTTGCCTAAATTCAGACTTCAGCTAAATAAATCAGCCCCGTTAATTAAAGGCTGGCATTTTCTCAGACAAGCCTGATGCTCATTAACATCAGGTGAGCAGTTCAGAGTGTGCACTCAGGTAATTAGGAAGGGAAGAACTAGACGCCTTTTTATGTGAGAATTCTAGGTCCACCCCTCTCTCTTCTTCCTCCCCCGATCCTGTCAAGCAATAGAAAGTTGCACGTTAGATCACTCATGTGCAAACGATCTTGCTTTTTTTTTTTTTTTTTTTTTAAACGATCTTGCTTTTAAGAACCTAGGATAAATGTTAGAATAATTAATTTAGCAAACACTTCAGAAAAAAATTTGTGTTTGTGAGTTTTGCTGAGTTAAACTGTTTTCAATTAACATCAATTTTCTACTACACTGATTTGGAGACGGGCTTGGAATATTTATCTTTCTTTCCTCACCAGGAACTGCTTCTTGTGCTTATTTTGTTAACAATTATGAGTCCAAAATCAATTGACTAATATGAAATGTCAGGGGGAAAAAATAGACTAGCAGGGTGATCATGCTCTGGGGCCTGTGTTCCCAATCTTGGAATAACCAATCACCAAAGACATAATCCTAAGAATATCCTAGGCCTTACCTGTAAGAAATCCAAGTCAAATTAGAAGTAAAGACAGATGACCTAAGCCTAGAACTAATATTCAGCATGTATACTCTGATTTGGCCAGGACAGCTGCCTATAGTTGTGCAGTGCACAACCTGCACAACCACACAATGCAGGTCTGGGTACGGCCTTGACGATTGTTTATATCTGGCATCTTTCTGATTTGTTAGTGCCCTTACTGATTGAAGACATTGTGAATATCACCTTGTCAAGACCCAAGCCCCTGCTGGTTACAGAGGCTCATTCGCTGGGGTCTAATTTTGCTTATTTTTCCTTTATCATTTGGGCCTTGCTTAAAGCATCTCCTGCCAATTTGTGGGGAGGGAATCTGTACCACCAGTGTCCAATTTGAATGCAGTCAATCGCCCTGTGTTGGACAGGGCACTCATCTACCTGGTGTCTCTCCCAAACAGAGATCCCCTGTTTTTCCAGAGAAGAACCCTCCAGGAGTGAGCACTCTGTGGTTCGCCCCAAGTACACCTTGATGAGTTTCTATGCCTTTTCTCTTAAAATAATAACAATAATAAACCTCAAAATGTCTTTCAGCCATTTGAGAAATAAACCCTCAGAGGCGTGGACTGGGGGAAGGTGATCTAGAGATCTAATGATTTCTCAAGCAATGTTCATTTCAGTTGCTTCTTACATTAGCTCCCCCTCCGCCCACTGTTCCAGAAGTACCCATGCCTTCTGGGCAGGCAAGTTAGCCTCTGTCCTCACTGGCACCTTAAGCTATGGCTTCTTCTGATCCACTGAGGCAATTATTATGTGTCCATCTCTCATCCGGCTTTCAAAATTACGTTGCTACTATCTCCTCTCCTGTTCTCCCTGTCCTTATGAGATTATGCTTTTTAAAAAAAGTCTTTGCAGTCAGGCATGGTGGCTCACGCCTGTAATCCCAGCACTTTGGGAGGCCAAGATGGGCAGATCACCAGAGGCTGGGAGTTCGAGATCAGCCTGACTAACATGGTGAAATCCCATCTCTACTAAATATACAAAGTTAGCTGGGCACGGTGGTATGTGCCTGTAATCCCAGCTACTCGGGAGGCTGAGGCAGGAGAATCACTTGAACCCGGAAGGTAGAGGTTGCAGTGAGCTGGGATTGTGCCACTGCACTCAAGCCAAAAGAAAAAAAGTTTTTGCTATAATTTTAGTTGAGTTTGGGAAGAAAGCTAACTTAGATAAGTATATTAAATTCATCATCTTCAGTTTTTAGGTGTAAATACATATAAGATTTCCATACATCCGAGATCCCTAATGAGATATTTAATCATTGGTTTTCTGAAATAATCTTCAGGGGTTTTAAAAATTGTTATTGCTGTGATTGTTATAAAGAACATGAGAATCCTCAACGAATGTGAAATGCAAATTAGAGATCCTGAACCAAAGTTCCAAAACAGTGTTTGGAACTTCGTGAGAATATTGGCTCTTCTTTGTGGTGTCCAGAACAGATTGTCAGCCTCTTGATTAGAGAGTATAGGTCACATTAGGATTGTAGCCAGCAGTAAGCTTGATTGTATGTCTAACCAAGCTAAAATATGAAACAGTTGTTCACTGGGACACAGTTGGGAATTGGGAAAGCTTGTTAGGATTTTACACACAGAGAGCTAGGTAAGAGGCATGAGTTACTGAGCTACTATAAGAAAATACTAACTTGATGAGCCACTGAAGTTAACTCATTCTCTCTCTCTGTCTCTCTTTTTCTTTTTTTTTAGATGGAGTCTTGTTCTATCATCCAGGATGGAGTACAGTGACACCATCTTGGCTCACTGCAACCTCTGCCTCCCAGGTTCGAGTGGTTTTCCTGCCTCAGCCTCCCCAGTAGCTGGGATTACAGGCGCCTGCCACCATGCCCAGCTGATTTTTGTATTTTTAGTAGAGACGGGGTTTCACCATGTTGACCAGACTGGTCTCAAACTCCTGACCTGCGGTGATCCATTCACCTCAGCCTCCTAAAGTGCTGGGATTACAAGCATCAGCCACCATGCCTGGCCAACTCATTCTCTTGAGAAAATAAAACAAAACTACGGAACTATTCACTGAAGAGAAGTACTTAATTTACATCTGGGTTCACTCTATGCATGTGTTCCTTGATCTTTTCACTCATTTCTTAGACTCTGACAGCTGCTTCGGGAGTCATCAGCCTGTAATGCCAGTCCAGATATTTCTCTGTGGACCTCATGGAGTCCGTTCAACCAGTATTTGATGAAGACCTGCTATGTGCTAGGCATCGTTCTAGGTAAAGTAATTTTTTTAAAAGTGCCTGCTTTCATAGAGCTTTTATTCAAATGGGTGGTGAAATAATATAGCAGACCCACATAGATGTAGTAAATGTGAAAGATCAAGAAGGAATTTAAGAAGAGTAGGGGACAGAGAGTGACAGAGAGCCACTGTTTTGGATAGGGTGTTCAGGGAAATCCTCTCTTATTAAGGTGACTTTGAATCACTGGAGAAAGGGTATTCCAGGAAGACGAACACAAAGTATAAAGTGAGACTTGAGGCAGGCACACAGCCAACATATTTAAGAAACAGCAAAGAGGCCGGGTGCAGTGGCTCACGCCTGTAATCTCAGCACCTTGGGAGGTCCAGGTGGGTGGATCACTTGAGGTCAAAAGCTTGAAACCAGCCCGGTCAACATGGTGAAACCCTCATCTCTACTAAAAATGCAAAAATTAGCCAGGAGTGGTAGTGCACACCTATAATCCCAGCTACTTGGGAGGCTGAGGCATGAGAATCGCTTGAACCCGGGAGGCAGAGGTTGCAGTGAGCTGAGATCGCTCTACTGCACTGCATCCTGGGCGACAAAGTGGGACTCTGTCTCAAAAAAAAGCAAACAAACAAAAAACAGCAAAAAGGTCAGAGTGGAGGGGAGAATAGGAGATGAGATCAAGAAGGCAAGTGGGTAAATCAGGTACAGTTTGCAAGGCAATAGAAAGAGCTTCTGATTGTATTCAAAGAGATTTTGGAAGCCACTGGAAGGTTTTGAGCAGGGGATGGCATGATATGGCTGACCTTTTAAAACCTCTGGCTATTCAGAAGAGACCATGGGGAGCAGGCCAAGGACACAGCAGGGAGAGCAGGCAGATGCTATTGCAATAGTCCAGGTAAAGATGGCAGGGGCTGGAGGCAGGGAAGTAGGACAGAGATGGGAAGAGATGAGGAATCGGATCCAGAATATATATAAAGGTAGAGCTGATGGATCGTATGTGGGGTTTGAAAGAAAAAGAGGCATCAAGATGATGCTAAGGTAATTGGCCTGAACAACTGGAAGCTGGATCTGCCATTTAGTGAAATAGGACAAATACGAGAGAATCCAGTTTGCTCTGGGCAAGGTCATGAGTTTAGTTTGGATATATTAAGTTTAAGACGCCTACCAGACATCCAGGGGAAGATGGCAAATAGGCAATTGGATAAAAGAATCTGGCATTCCAGGGCTGGGCATGGTGGCTCACACTTGTAATCCCAGTTTAGGAGGCCAAGGTGGGAAGATTACTTGAAGTCAGGAGTTTGAGACCAGCCTGGCTAACATGGTGAAACCCTATCTCTACTAAAAATATGCAACTTAGCCAGGAGTGGTGGTGCATGGCTGTAATCCCAGTTACTCAGGAGGCTGAGGTACAAGACTTGCTTGAACCTGGGAGCAGAGGTTGCAGTGAGCCAAGATGGCACCACTGCACTCCAGCCTTCCAGCCTGGGGGACAGAGCAAGACTCTGCCTCAAAAAAAAAAAAAAAAAAGAATCTGGCATTCCAGGAATACATACAAGATGGACATATAAAAGCCTCCCTCTTTGGGAGAGCCACAGACATGGAACTCCAACCTGTGAGAAGTGCAGAGGCAGGACCCCAGCCCCAGGGGACCTGGAAGGCAGAAGGTTGTTCTCGAGCCTTAGAGTTTAATGTCATTTATTCCATTGGGCTTTTGACTTGTCTGGGATCTTTCACTCCCTTCTTCTTTCCTGTTTCTCCCTTTTGCAGTGTGAATGTCTATCCCTTGCCTGTCCCACCACTGTGTTTTGAAAGCACATGACTTGTTTGGGTTCACAGGTCACAGCTGGAGAGGAATTCACCCCAGGATGAGTCTTACCCATATCTGATTTAAGTGATATTTAGAAGAGACTTTGGACTTTAGATTTTTAAGGGAATACTGGAGTAAGACTTTGGGGGCTGTTGGAATGAGATGAATGTGTTTTGCATGAGAGAACATGAATTTTGAGGGGTCAGAGGCAGAATGCTATAAACTGAATATTTGTGTTCCCCCAAAAGTCATATGTTGAAACCTGTTCCTTTCATGATTGTATCTGAAGGTGGGTCCTTTGAAAGGTGATGACATCATGAGGGTGGGGCCTTCATGAATGAGATTAGTGCCCATAAAAAAGACCCCAGAGAGCTCCATTACCCTTCCCTCATGTGAGGACTACCATCTGTGAACCAGGAAGCAGAACCTCACCAGACATGGAACCTGCCAGAAACATGATCTTTGACTTCTCAGCCTCAGGAGAGCTGTCAGAAATAAGTTTCTATTGTTCATAAGCTACCTAGTTTACAGCACTCGTTAGTAGCCTGAATGGATTAAGGCAGGCTCCTTAAAAAGCCTGCATTTAAAAAGCCACATCCTCATTTAATGTTATGTAAATCTCAAAAGAAACTAAATAACAACCCAGAGCAAATTGAAGCAATGAAATAAAACAGTCTTTAAACTAACTCCTTTCCCACACAAATACACACTCCCACACACACCCCACAGGATCCTAGTTCCCCACCCAATTTTCATTAAGAGATTCTTTCCCAACCGAGACAATCATGAACTACGCAGGCCACCAAACCACTCCCCTTCTCCTCTAATGCCTCCTTTCACTGGCATTAGAAACAGTCAAAAAAAAGTACCATTTCAGGCAATACAATGAAAGCAGCTGGGAGAGAGGGGGCCAGACTCAACATTGTTTCTGGCAGGAAGAGAAGTTCCAGAGAATCTGATAATCAGAGGCTTTCATTTTCTTGCTCAAACCTGAGATGACTTTATCTAAAACTAATAACTTGGCAAGAGTACTTCTACAAACTGCCCCGCCTCCACCTCCATTAAGTATGGAAAGAGTTCAAAGAGTAAAGACATACATAATATTTGCTGTAAGAAAAGTAGATCTTTAACACGAAAAAGATGCCTGAATTCATGAGAAGGGTGAAGCCGCCTCTGCTGGATCTAGATTTGGTTGGCGATGCGTCTGCAAGCCACCCAGACCCGCAGCCAGACCCTGTGGCCACCGCACAATCAAAGGGACTTTTATATTAGACACTGAAAGGCTTCGCTGTGGGCAGCCTGAGTAAGGGAGCAAAGAGAGGCCAGCAGAGCTGCTTCCTCACACCAGAGGACGGAAGGCAGGACCCCTGTTTCTCTTCCTGGAAAAGTCCTACGGATTGCACAGTTCCCTCACTATAAAGTAAACAACAGGCATTAGAACTCTGCCACCCAAATAAATACAGGGCTCATTTGTGTGTCTAATGGTTAACACGAGGTGCAAATGCCACAGGTCACATATGTTAATTCAGAAAGAAAACAAATGCAATCGCGCCATTAATAATTGACTTGGGCTTTTAACTCCCACGATGGGATGAATACTTCAACTTTCTTCAGAAGAACAGTAATAAAGAAGAGTGGCCCCAAATTGGGCTCCCAGTGGCTTTTTAATCAGAGAAGATTGCCAGGGCCATAGATTTAACATTGGCAATTAAACTTCATGGGTCAAATAAATGCACTGGCCTGGTGTATTTCCCGAAAACCCTGTCTTCGATAGTGCCGTAAATTGGAATTGCATTGCACAAAAGAAGCTGATTCTAACTCCTGCAAAGAAAGTTCACAAAAGTTCACATTTAACTTGGCAGGCCAAGGCAGGGCACTTTGGCAACTGCAGAGATTCTGATTTCAATTCCCTAAGTCTGCCCTCAGGATTTCGTTCTCCAGAGGATGGATTGGCAGCAGGAAGGTCCCTCTGTGATTGATTTATTAGTTCCAATGCTTTATTTACAATTTTACAGGATATTGTAGAAGGGCAGCAAAACCAGTTCCATGGAAGTGAATCAAGTCTCATGCGGTTTGATGTTTTCTTCTGACCTTGTAAACCTCTCCCCTAACCCCATTACTTTTTTGGAGTTTGTGTGAGCAAACCTAGGAAAGCTGGTTTGGAGTATGTAACTGGGTGAGAAATATTTTTTGTTTAATTTTGTTTTAAAGCTCACATCACCTTTGTTCTCCAGGCCTCAAAACATGTAGAAAAGACTGCCCTTAAAAAAGGGAGGTGGGGGTGGGGTTCGGGGACAACTTAAGGGAGTGGCACTGAATAGAGGTATCATAAGCACTTGAGTCTACAAGCACAGGGTCTGGTCATGTTTTCCAGCACCTGAGGGGACTTTCTAATCATCAGATCCACAACCATTATTGGCTCCCATTTCCAACAAAGTTAAATCTAAGAGTTTTCACTACTGGATTCTTATGTAGCTTTCCAGTCATATGTCCCATTACATCTTCTTCCCCCCATTTTGTCAACATCACCCACCTATACACACAGTCAGCCACAGCCCTCCCCACCTCTGCTCCCTGAATTCCTGCCTACCAACAGATACTCTCCTAACACACACGAGCACCCACACACATGCACACGTGCACACACACGCGCACATATGCACACCCATGCATACATACATGCGCACACGCATACACACACGTGCACGTACACACACACATTCACTTGGAGCATATACTGAGAACCTTCAATGTGCCAGACACAGACCTATCTTCCCAACAAACCTATCAGTTGAGATTAACTTCTTAATTGCCCCACATTTTACAAGTGAAGAAAGAGTCTCAGAGAGATTCGGTCACTTGCCTAAAGTCACACAGCTGGTAAGGATTATAGAGACAAGGCTAGAAACCAGTTTTCATGACTCCTGAATAGAACTGTTATTTTAATGACAAAAACCACAATTACTTTTACATCAACCTAATACTATCCTCTATACCCTCCCCCACCAACTCCTTCAAACCTGCCTGTTCAAACATGATGTTTTATATTTTCTATTAACGCATCACACTAAGATGGCTTTCCAGGTGCCTGCCATTGAAATTCACTTTTCTGTCTCCTACATTCCCTTTTTATTTTGATTTAACCTCTTAACAAAATCAACTTTGTGTCAGAGTTAATATGTATCTGTCTCCCTAAGGATACTGAGTACAGGCTATGGCTAATGTGGTTATGAGTCCCCAACAATACTTAGCATCATGTGTTGCATATAATAAACGTTTTAAAACATTTGTTGACTCAGAAAAGCACTCCTGAACCTTTTCAATAATGTGAGCATGCCAACAGAGAATGGGAAAATGGAAAACCTTACTTGGCATTGGTTTTTGTTGTTGTTGGGTTTAAGACTTTATTTTTTAGAGCAGTTTTAGGTTCACAGCAAAATTGAGCGGAAGGTACAGAGATTTCCCATATAACCCCAGTTCCCACACATGCAGGTAAGCCTCTCCCATATGAACATACCCTACCAGAGAGGTATACTTGTTACAATCGACAGATATACTCACACGTCATAATCACCTAAAGTCCATAGTTTACATGAGGGTTCACTCTTGGTGTAGCACACTCTATGAGTTTGGGTTAATGATAATGACATGTATCCCCCATTATGGTATTATACAGAATCACACTGTGTTTTGTTTTAGATCATTCCCCTTACTCTTGAGTGAAAGCCAGCACAATGAATGCTCAGTACCCTGACCAATTCTATTTAATCTGGAATAAACCAGAAGGGTCTGGGAGAAATTCCAGGTGCCCTGCATTTCTATGTGAAGATTGAGGGCCGATTCCATGGAGTCTCAGTTTTTACAGCTGGTCCCTCCTCTCCAACTCTTCCTTTGTATCTGGTTGGTTTTGTGACCCAGAATATCCACAAATACACTTCATGAGGTCAATTTTTCTGTCAATAACTAAGGCCTGGCCTAGGGACAATTTCCCACCCAACTAACTTTATTCAACCAAACTTACCGTAGTGACAGAAAAACAACCCTAAAAACAGCACACTGGAGAAAAAACAGCAAACATAATAAATATACACACAAATAAAACATGTCTTGCAAAGGGTAGAAAGCAAAATAGAGGAAGACAGGCAGAGATCTTATGTCAAAAGTCTGTGTAGTGTAAGGTAAGTAGTATAGATTTTTGGACCTAGACTAAGTTTGAATCCAAGCTGTACCACTTTTAACACATGACCTTGGATGAGGTATTAAATTTATCTATGCCTCAGTTCCCTCCTGGAAAAAACAGAAAAATAATAGGTCTACTTTAATAGACTTTTTGTGAGGTTAGATATGCTGTTACATGCTAAGTGTTTAGAAGCATGCCTGGCACATAGTAAGCTTTCAAGGACACTATTATGGTTATGACCAAAATTCTTAAGAGTCATGTTTATGGAATCCTGGGAAAAGCACAGATCTTTGAGTTAGCAGACCGAGATAAATTCCAGCTCTGCCATTAAATAAGCTGTGTGATCTTGAGCCAGTTCTACCATCTCTCTGAGCTTTAGTTTCCTCATCTGCACTTGGACTCAGACTGTCATGAATCTCTCAAGTCCTTTCCTGTTTCTGGAGATGGGAAAGGCCCTTTGATATGGTTTGGCTCTGTGTCCCCACCAAATCTCATCCTGAATTGTAATCCCCACGTGTCGAGGGAGGGTCCTGGTCGGAGACAATTGGATCCCGGGGTCAGTTTCCTCCAGGCTGTTCTCATGATATTGAGGGAGCTCTCACGAGATCTGATGGTTTTTAAAGTGGCAGTTTTTCCTGCGCTTCCACTTCACTCCCTCCTGCCGCCCTGTGAGGAAGGTTCCTGCCTCTGTTTCACCTTCCACCATGATTGTAAGTTTCCTGAGGCCTCCCCAGCCATGCAGAACTGTGAGTGGATGAAACCTCTTTCCTTTATAAATTACCCAGGCTCAGAGGGTATCTTCAAAGCAACATGAAAATAGACGAATACACCCTTTTTTTGTCAGTTTCCCTTCTCTCCCTCGAATTCTCCCGTGGACTCTAGGTTATTCTGAAGTGGTATCAGTTGTCCACCCAAGATATGGTGCAGGTCCCAGGTATAGTATCATCACGCCTTAGTCAGTTCTCACTGGATGCGTCCGTCCATCAGAAGCAGATTCACCAGCCATTGTCAGAACTGAGTCTACCCAGTCAGAAAGCTTCGTTCCATCCCTTCCTTATCCACTATTTTAATCGGGGATACTAGCATTAAGTACCCCTCACCAGTGGCTCTGGCGTCTCTTTGCTGACTTTAGCCTAAACATATGGCTACAAACAGCAGTCTCCCACTGCCAGAAGCAGCATTCTTAGCCATCATGGTCTCAAACCCTGCAGTAGCTCCTTGAGTGCCCAGCATACTCTGGCTTCTGGTTTGAGGAGCTCCTTCCAGAACTTGGCAAACCGTGAACCTTTTCAAGCTCAAATTGTCAGCTCTAAATATCTTCCTCAATTGTCCTGAATGATTCCTCTCTCAGTGTATTAGTCCGTTTTCATGCTGCTGATAAAGACATACCCAAGACTGGGTAATTTATAAAGAAAAAGAGGTTTCATGGACTCACAGTTCCACATAGCTAGGGAGGCCCCACAGTCATGGCGGAAGGTGAAAGGCAAGTCTTACATGGCTCCTGGCAAAGAGAGAATGAGAGCCAAGCGAAAGGGGTTTCCCCTTGTAAAACCACCTGCTCTGCTGAGACTTATTCACTATTATGAGAACAGTATGAGGGAAACTGCCCCTATGATTTAATTACCTTCCATCGGGTCCCTCCCACAACATGGGAGAATTATGGGAGCTACAATTCAAGATGAGCTTTGGGTGGGGCACAGCCAAACCATATCACTCAGGGAGCCCCATATATTATTTTAGAATCCCATCATTACACTATTATGCACAAATAAATTTAATGTCTCAACACATTAATCATCAAAAAAGAATGGCTGAGAGGAGAAAAGAGATCTCCTCTGGCATGAAAACTTGCCAAATAAAAAGGTAAAGGACCATGTTCTTCCCTCATTTGGATCTTAATTTGGAGTTTAGGCATGTCAGTGCTTAAAAAGAAAGTCATACCACTACTGATAGCATAGCCAGGATTCAGCCCTGGGGTCTGAGCTCCAGTGTCCATGCTCTTATTCATGTTCTACATTTTGGAGTGAAAATTTTATATCACAAAATTATTAATTCTTCAATAATTCGTATACATATAAATGTAGTTTTGAATCAAATTTCAAAATAATTTTTCTCAAAATTGTATATGACAATCTTAACATACATATGGAAGAAGAGATATGGCAGAAAAAACAAGAAATATGAAAAAAAGGAATAATAAAGCGAACTTGCCTTATCGATACTATAGCACATACTATAGATCCACTATTATCCTTATCAGGATATCCATCCTATTATTCCCATCAGATAATAGCACATACTGTAGATTTCATTATAGATTATATTAAAATACTATTATACCTCCATCTTAAACAAAATGCATAACTAAATTCCAAATTGACTAGACTTAAATATAAAAAACAAAATAATAGAAATATTACAAGATAGAATACTACACATAATCCTAAAATTGACAAATACTTTCAAAACTGAGATCAAGAGCCAGAAGCTTGAAAATAAAAGATAAACATATTTATTTTGTGGGAAAAAACATTTGTGGGAAAAAAACATTGTCATACACAAAATTAGTAAAAAAAAATTATTATTTAGTTGAAAAATAGGAAAGAATTGTAGATTAGTAAAAAAGTGAAAAATAACAGATTTGAAATGAATTTACAACACCTATAATATAAAAAGAGCATTTACTAATTGGGAAGAAAAAGCTCAGAAAAGTATGCAAAAGACAAATAGCAAAATTATTTAAATTAATTATGATCAGGGAAATGCAAATTTATGCAACAATGAGGTATCACTTTACTCTCATTATATGCCAAAAGGTTTTTATATTGAAAATACCAAGTGACTACTGGATTCGGCAAAGAGGGTACTTTCTCATATAGTGCTGACAGAAATGTACATTGTCACGGCCTTTTTGGAAAGCAATCTAACAATGTCTATTACAATTTAATAAATATCATATACCCTACTACCCTTCAATTCCACCCCTGGGAATCTATCCCATAAACATAAAACCACTAGTAGGAAGAACATGTTTACAAGGATTTTATTGTAGCCTTGTTTGTAGCGGCAAGCTTGAAACAATATTCATCCAGAAGGAGAATGGTCCAATAAATTATGCATATTCACACAAATGGAGACTTTTACAGCCTTTAAAAGAATGAATTAGAGCTGTATCAGTTGGCTTAGAAGGCGTTCCACGAGGCATAACTGAATGTAAAACAGGTCCAGGCAGGGTGGCTCACACCTGTAATCCCAGCACTTTGGGAGGCCAAGGCAGGAGGATCACGAGGTCAGGAGTTCGAGACCAACCTGACCGACATGGTGAAACCTGTCTCTGTTAAAAATGCTTAAAAATTAGCCAGGCGTGGTGATGCGTGCCTGTAATCCCAGCTACTCAGGAGGCTGGCACAGGAGAATCGCTTGAACCCAGGGGGCAGAGGTTGCACTGAGCAGAAATCATGCCACCACACTCCAGCCTGGGCAACAGAGCAAGACTGCATCTCAAAACAAATAAATAAATAAATCACAAATATGTATAACATGAACCAATTCTTGTAGAATAATGACAAGTCTGCATTTGTGTGATTGCAGGTGAATGCAGGAAAATTGGGAAGAAAACATCCTGGGCTGCAACATGGTTACTTGGTGGAGGCTGAGACCTATGGACAATGAAGGAGAAGAGAGGAGGAGGAACTCAGGAGAGGAGAATCAAGTACAAAATGACAAGGAAGATAAAAGACTGGAGGATATACGCTCACATTTTTGAAATATTATATGTGTGTGCATATATAAAGAAACTAATTTTTTATTATTTACAATCTAATCAGAAAAAAAAAGAGAGGATCTTCGACCATTTTATTCTCATCATCAGGGAGAAGTTTGCCCTGTAAAGCAAATGTGATGGGTCCCTCCTGTGTGTGTGGAGTAGCCCTAGGACTTCTCAGCTCTGGGACCTTGTGGTGAGGCAAGGTTTTGTTTTATACCCGCCTTTCTTATTCCTTCTCTATCCTGAAAATCCACTCCACCTGCCTTTCCAGAGGAAAAGAACAGGGACAAGGTGAGCATAATAATCTCTCTAAGTCAGATAATGAGGGACCATCATCAGTCTTAGCAAAAAAAGAATAATTCATTGTGTAGAGATACATTCTGAAGTATGTGAAGCCACCTTAGAAGATACACACGACCCAGGGATCGCATGCAGACTCTGGAATTTGAAGCCAGAAAACTGGGAACAAGACACATCTGTGACATAGGGAGGAAAAGAGAGAAAGAGAAAAAAGAGAAAACTGGAACAACTTCTATTTCCTGAAGTATAGCTAATCAGATACTCAGAGCAACCCTCCTACTGAAAACAGCTAATATGGTTAATAAAACGTTTAAAAACTCACCTTTCTAAATGTATCACTGAGCTGCTAATATAGGAAAGACTCCTCAGAGACCAGAGATAAAGTAAGAATTTAAGTAATCCACTTTGTTCCTGGGTGCTTGAGCCAAACTGACATCATTGAACTTTTGTTTTGACAGAGAGGATGTATAAGCTGCGTCTCATCTAAGATAAGAAATATAAGGAGATCTGGTCCTCTGAAGATCTGGATCCTCCCAGATCAAAACTGTGAGTATTAGGGTTAACTAGAAATAAACCCACCCCACAGAAGAGGAAATAATGTTAAGAGCAGAAATGAATAGATTTAAATATAAACATACAATAGAGAGGATCAATAAATCCAAAGTTGGTTCTTTGAAAAAGTCTTATAAAAAGCTGGGCATGGTAGTATGTGCCTGTTAGTCTCAGCTACTCAGGAGGCTTCGTCAGGAGGATCACTTGAACCCAGGAGTTCAAGGCCGTATTGAGCCATGATCATGCTACTGCACTCCAGCCTGGGCAACATGTATAGTAAAAACCTGACTCTGAAATTTAAAAAATAAACACATTAAAAAAAAATGGAAAGCCTCATGAAGTTAACCAATTTCTGGCAATACTGATCAAAAAAGAAAAAGAACAATCATTTTTTAAAACTATATCATGAATGAAAAAAGTTGCTGCAGATATTACAAAGATAAAATGTTATAAATATGCATCCCCAAGTGAAAACAGGTGAAAAGGGAAAATTCTTAGAAAATATGAAATATTAAAATGTTTTCATGTATAAAATACTAAAATGTAGGAGAAAAAATAATTGTTTTAGGAATATTTTTTAAAATGAACCTGTAGTTTAAAATCTTCCCTCAAAGTAAACATATCATTGCAATCTTAGGTAAATTATTCCTTGAAATAGAAAAATAGATAGCTCTTTCCATTTTATAAGGCTATAGAATAAACAACTAATACCAAAAAACAAGGACAGTTTGAAAAAGGAAAATTACAAAGTTATTTCACTCATGAACATTGATATAAAATGCTAAACAAAACATTAGCAAACTGAATCTATCAATAAATAAGGAAAGAAGATAGGCTGGGTATGGTGGCTCATGCCTGTAATCCCAGCACTTTGGGAGGCTGAGGCGGGTGGATCCCCTGAGGTCAGGAGTTCGAGACCAGCGTGGCCAACATGGCGAAAGCCCATCTCTACTAAAAATACAAAAATTAGCTGGGCATAGTGGCGGGAGCTTGTAATCCCAGCTACTTGGGAAGCTGAGGCAGGAGAATCGCTTGAACATGGGACACAGAGGTTGCAGTGAGCTGAGATCACAACCCTGCACTCCAACCTGGGCAACAGAACAAGACTCTATCTCAAAAAAAAAACAGAAGAAGAAGATAATACAACATAATGAACTGACCGCATTAACAGATCAAAAAAAAAAAAAAATTACTTGATTATTGTAAGAGATGCAGAAAAGCAGTCAATAAAAATTGACATCTATTTGAAATGGCCCCACAGACAATTGTTTTTAGACAGACATAGAAATCGATGCTTCTGCTGTTAAAGCTTGAAACATGTATTTGTTTTGTCTGAGTTTCTTCGTCAGGAAAGGACCTTTAGGCCTCTCAAAAGAAAAGTATCAAAGAACTGGAACTCATCAGATCACTTTACCAGATGCCTCCTTGCCCCTCCTTAGTTTCTGTTTTCTTACACATTGTTACATTTTTTTTCCCTGCTATATAAACCCCTAGTTTTAGTCAGTCAGGCAGATGGATTCACTGAACTCCTGTCTCTGCCGCTGCAGCACTCAGTTAAAGCTTTCTTCCTTGGCAATACTTGTTGTCTCAGTGATTGGCCCTCTGTGCAGTGAGCAGCAGGACCTAGTCCAAATCCCTAGTTTTTGGGTAACATATTCATGATTTTAAAAATTTTCATAGTTTAGGAAAATTTAAGAGTGCTATTTTAAAAACCTACCACAAACATAATAGTAAATGGCTAATGCACAAAACTTGTTGGTCAAGAGCATTTCCTTCAAAACTTGGAACATAACAACAATGTTCACTATCACCATTTCTCTTCAGCGTCACCCTGGAGATCCAGACCAGCACAATAAGATGAGGAAGGAGGCACAAAACAGAAAGACCCAGCCAAGGCTCCTGAGGACCCATCCAAGGCTGACTTTGTGTAAAAACAGGTGACTGGAGGGAAAATACTTTTAAAACTTCACCTGTGTGCTATGTAAATTCAAGTCCTGCTGATTGTAAGGCATTTGCACATAGCATAACATTTTTAGAGAGACATATATAGAGGGCCCACATGTCCTGCACTAAAGAGTAACAATGGAAGAAGACAAGTCTCCCAGAAACTGTTGAAATTTCATGCAATACCCAGCCATAGTGAATCACAACCTACATAGGGCCAAGTAAGGAACCACATGGCTTATTCTCACTATACTCTCAGCATCCAGCAGACTGCCTTGCATGTAGTTTAGAGCTCAGTAAAGATCTGTTTAAGTGGCTGGGTGCAGTGGCTCATGCCTATAATCCCAGCACTTTGGGAGGCCAAGGCGGGCAGATCACCTGAGGTCAGGAGTTCGAGACCATGCTAGCCAAAATGGTGAAACACATGTCTATTAAAAATACAAAAACTAATGGGGCGAGGTGGCAAGTGCCTGTAATCCCAGCTACTCAGGAGGCTGAAGCAGGAGAATTGTTTGAACCTGAGCGGTGAAGGTTGCAGTGAGCCAAGATTACACCATTGCACTCCAGTCTGGGTAACAGAGTGAGACTCTGTCTCCAAAAACAAAACAAAACAAAACAAAAGTTCTGTTTAATTTACTAGTCAAAGTGGAAGACTCTTCTCCTGACCATGCACACATGACCTGTGCTCTAATTTCTGCAAACACTTGCTAGAAACA
Organism: Macaca nemestrina; assembly: GCF_043159975.1. Classification (NCBI taxonomy): domain Eukaryota; kingdom Metazoa; phylum Chordata; class Mammalia; order Primates; family Cercopithecidae; genus Macaca; species Macaca nemestrina. Next base: position 159,266,537 of record NC_092127.1, read on the forward strand.
AAAGAAACACGCTATGCAAAATAAAACCCTTTTTCAAGCAACAGATCTGGTCTCATGGGCCTGAGATATTTCCAGCATCCCACTGGAGTTTAAATTTCTCTGTCTAAGATGACAGGAGTCCAGCAGGGGAGCAAAAGTTTGGAGGATAGACTCCTTTGGCCATAAAACAGTTATGAGTGTTAGGTGATATATGAGATAATGCAAATAGAATTGCTTTTTAAGCTTCAAAGCAGTATGCTATCTCATTTCTATAACTGTATTTGCTCCATCTTGGTATCTACTTCAAAAATGGAACTTCCCCTTGCCCCTACCAAATTAAAGTTTTTATCCTCCAGCTGAAAAAAAAAAAAAATTTTTTTTGCAATTTCTAACATTTAAATGTGAGTCCACAGTTTCTCAATTTTGACAGTCCCCAGGCTCTAGAATAAGCAAGGTTTTCTGTAATAATTGGGTTCCCAGTTCAGGGGAATTTTAGCACTTCTGCCTGCTTAAATACTGGGGCAGCTTGGATTTCCTTCCCCTTTCCCTTCCACATTTTGCTTTCTTGATCTTTGTGTTGGGGGGATTTTTTTTCCTCTCTCTGTCCTAAGTCACAGTCTCTCACTGTTAAAAACAAAAAATCTCACCCTTCCTACGTCTGTCATCGCCTTTACTTTCCCTTTCCAATTTGTATTTCTAACCATCCTTGCTGCATCCTAGCATCCAGGGATAATAATGAACACACTCAACTAGAGGCAGGAAATAGTGGTTTCACAGTCTCTCTTCTAGGTGTGGAGTGAAGAGGTTGGGTTGGGTATGAAAGAAACTGGGTTAAAGTCTCAGCTCTGACAATTCCCAATGTATTTCATCTGGAGCAAGTTATATCTTCTCACTAGGAGGCAATAGCAGGCAGTGGGGACTGTGGAGACAGGACAGATAGAAGCACCTCTGGAAGTGAGTAGCTTCTTTTTTTTTTTTTTTTTTTTTTTTTTGAGATGGAGTCTTGCTCTCTCATCCAGGCTGGAGTGCAGTGGCGCAATCTCGGCTCACTGCAACCTCCACCTCCCGGGTTCAAGCAATTCTCTGCCTCAGCCTCCTGAGTAGCTGGGATTACAGGCATCCACCACCACGCCTAGCTAATTTTTCTGTATTTTTAGCAGAGACAGGGTTTTACCATCGTGACCAGGCTGGTCTTGAACTCCTGATCTCGTGATCCACCCACCGGGGCCTCCCAAAGTGCTGGGATTACCGGCGTGAGCCACTGCACCCAGCTGACTAGTTTCTATGTAATTGCAGCCACCCAAGTCACCTCATATACCATGGGAATGTGAGCTCTGTATTGCCAGGTCTTCTGAATTTTCAAGAAAGCCCTCAAATATGGATTTTCATTTTTACTCTCTTGATTTATTATTATTAGCTCAAAATTTTATAAAGCAGTGTAGGTGTTTTTTGTGTGTGTGTTTTTTGTTTTTGTTTTGAGGTGGAGTCTCCCCCTGTCACCCAAGCTGGAGTGCAGTGGTGTGATCACAGCTTGCTACAACCTCCACCTCCTGAGTTCAAGTGATTCTCGTGCCTCAGACTCCCAAGTAGCTGGGATTACAGGTGCGTGCCACCATGGATGGCTAATTTTTGTATTTTTAGTAGACATGGGGTTTTGCCATGTTGGCTAGGCTGGTCTTGAACTCCTGACCTCAAGTGATTCGCCTGCCTCAGCCTCCCAAAGTGCTGGGATTACAAGCATGAGCCAACACGCTCGGCCAGGTCTTTTTTGTGTAGATTCCTGGGGCCTCTTTCACCTTTAATGTTACATGATCCTAAGAGCATGCCTGCTTGTTCTGCTGCCCTGGAACATTCTGAGACGCTTCCACAATCCTCCCTTCAGTTCTCCTGAATGCTTCTGGAGCTTTGTTTTCTGGGGCCTTAGCCTCAGGCTTTGCTGCAGTTCTGGGAAGTGATCACCTCATCTTGAGGGGATAAATTTTTTGAAGCTGGGATTTCCCTCACAGAGATAGGGTTCCCCTAACTCTGATTTCTTGGGCTTAGAGTAAGTAAAAGGGTGAACTGGATATTAAAAGTCCGGCTGGCAGATCAGTCTCACCTCTTGGAATGTCCTATTGGCCGGGTCTCTAAGCAAGTCTCCTCCCACCCAAAACACAGTTTTTGGGTCTTAGAGTGTACCTCTTATTCCTTATCTGAAATGGGAGGATTTCTGGGGTGTAAGTCTTTTTGCCATCCCATCCATCCACCTTCTTAGATGTCGGGGTTCTTGGCCTTTTTCTACTTCATTTCTCACAAGTCACTACTCCTGCCCAAAATACTGGCCTCTGGTTCTCAAAACCATCTGGCTCACCGCTGGAAACCAGTCAGCCAATGTCTGGCACATCTGAGCAGCCTCACTTCCTCAGATTCCTCTCCTGCTTGGTTCCTGAGGCACTCAAAGGCCCTCCTCTGGCCGACTCCTCTTGGCCATTTACCCCTGTTTATCTTATGGTCAGATTGGCAAGAATCTTAAGCCCCTCCCCGCCCACTCGTGCAGTCTCATTAGGCCTAGGGGACCTAGATAAGCCTGTCAAGGACCACCAGGAGTTAGATCCACTGCAGAAATGGAACACTAAACAAGAGGACCAAATCCTATACCCTGTCCACATATTCAGACTCCCTGACCAAGCTTCCATCAGGCCAAAAGTAAAAGCTGTCACAGTGTGTGCTAAATCAACAGAACATAAGAGGAAGCAAAGGAAATAGAAACATATTTTCTTTGTTTTTTTCCAAGACAAGGTTTCACTCTGTCACCCAGGCTGGAGTGCAATGGCACAATCTCGGCTCACTGCAACCTCTGCCACCCAGGTTCAAGTGATTCTCCTGCCTCAGCCCCCTGAGTAGCTGGGATTTCAGGCACGCGCCACCATGCCCAGCTAATTTTTGTATTTTTAGTAGAGACGGGGATTTCACCATGTTAGCCAGGCTGGTCTCAAACTCCTGACCTCGTGATCCTCCCACCTAGGCCTCCCAAAGTGCTGAGATTACAGGCGTGAGCCACCGTACCCAGCCTAGAAACATATTTTCTAGGGTAAGCCCTTGCACATTCTAACAGCGTCTCTCAGCATCCACTCCTGTTTAGTTAGAGTCAGCAAATGTGGCCCTGTGGGGGATTCGGCCAGCCAAATAGTCTCTGTCTTCTCAACAGCTCTCCCCTCTCTGGCGTGGGCCTTGCTTGAGTGGAAGAGTCTTTCAAAACGTTCTGCACTTCTCTCCTGGGGCACTGCGGACGGAGAGTGGCTGCGATGGGTTTCTGCCCAACTGTTTTTTGCTTGAACAACCTATGCTTTTACAAACACACCCTGACCTCTCTGAAGTCGTTTCTGTCCTGGATCTCTATCCCAAGCCACTGTACTGTTTTCATTTCCTGTGCTTCTTAACTTCCTTGTCATAATATTATCTTACATTCACGGCGCCACTAGTCCGCAGGCAGGGTGATATACCATCATTTGGCATCAGTAGAAATCGTTTCATCCAACTTCAATCATGGTCACTCTGAGGCACCCTGCAGTGGCTATTTAGCAAGTCAGGAGTGACTTTCACAGGAATGCAAGGCATGACTTTAGGAATGGTGTGCATTTTTCAGATGGGCTGCTCCCTATTGAAACTGGTTTATGAAGAATCCTGTGTGCCCAGCAAGGATTTAGAAAGAGAGACGTATACCAGGCTGTGGTGTAGACAGTGTATATGGAGTCCTGAACCTCTCTTTCACCTGGCTTTCAAAAGTCAGGTAAGGCCGGCTGGATGCAGTGGCTCCCATCTGTAATTCCAGTGCTCTGGGAGGCTGAAGTGGAGGGACGGCTTGGGGCCAGGTGTTCTGGACCACCCCTGGGCAACATGGGGAGACTTCGTCTCTACAAAAAATGTAAAAGCCACACGAAGTGGTGTGTGTCTGTAGTCCCAGCTACTCAGGAGGCTGAGGTGGGAGGATCACTTGAGCCCAGGAGTGCGAGGCTGCACTGAGCTATGATTGTGCCACTGCGCTCCAGCCTGTGCAACAGAGTGAGACCCTGTCTATTTAAAACAAAACAAAACAAAACAAAAACAAAAAAAGGCCGGGGGCGGTGGCTCACGCCTGTAATCGCAACACTTTGAGAGGCCGAGGCGGGCAGATCACGAGGTCAGGAGATCAAGACCATCCTGGCTAACTCCGTGAAACCCTGTCTCTACTAAAAATACAAAAAATTAGCCGGACATGGTGGCGGGCGCCTGTAGTCCCAGCTACTCGGGAGGCTGAGGCAGGAGAATGGCGTGAACCTGGGAGGCAGAGCTTGCAGTGAGCCGAGATCGCACCACTGCACTCCAGCCTGGGTGACAGAGCGAGACTCCGTCTCAGAAGAAGAAGAAAAAAAAAAAATCAGGTAAGCTATCAAAACCCCAAGAGCACGTTGCCATAGGGCTTAGCCCACCCAAGACTCCTCCCACCTCGCACAGATAAGCTGCCCACTCAGCTTCTTCCACTCAATGACCAGGAAACCCTAATCCCAATTGTTGGGACAGACTCACAGCCTCCCTGTGGCACTCAATCCACAGACTCTAGCAGAGGTGAAATTCACAGTCCACACAGTTCATATTTTATCTAAGACCTCCCCAATTATAAGATTTCAGAGCTGTTATAAAGGGGGGAAATAGCTAATAGCGATTTTACAAAGTCATTCATTGAAAGATACATTCTTATATTAGAAATGTTAAAATATACGGCGGGGCGCGGTGGCTCACGCCTGTAATCCTAGCACTTTGGGAGGCCGAGGTGGGCGAATCTCTTGAGGTGAGGAGTTTGAGACCACCCTGGCCAACATGGTGAAACCCTGTCTCTACTAAAAATACAAAAATTAGCTAGGCGTGGTAGCGGGCACCTATAATCCCAGCTATGTGGGAGGCTGAGGTAGGAGAGTCGCTGGAACCAGGGAGGTGGAGGTTGCAGTGACCCGAGATTGTACCAGTGCACCCCAGCCTGGGCAACAGAGTGAGACTCCGTCTCCAAAAAAAAAGAAAGTGTTAAAATATGGATGGGAATATGTCTAAATGGATAAAATGCAATATTATGGACTTGTTAGTATTTTGGTAGCTAAATTATTTGTCTGGGGCACAAGGCATACCTATTCTTTCACCTTATATTATTAATAATGTCGACAACTGTGATAATAACACTAATAACTTTTATTTCCATTGTATCTTATACTTTATAATGTATGTGAAAATATTTAATATTCAGATTTCATCCTTCATCCATCCAAGAGAAATCCTGAAGCTGCCAACCTGGTTTCTCTCCTCTATCATGGAAAAATTCTTTCTTCCTCGGCAGGAAGCTAGGTTAATTCACATAACGAACAACTGAGGAAGAAAAGAGAGTATAAAGAGGAGGAGAAAAATCAGCAGCACAGGCAGAGAGACGAGAAGGATTTGGGGGGGTGTGAATTGAGGAAGTGAGGGTGTGACGCACACATGTGAGGAAAGGGGACTTTCTATTAATATGGACCACGTGATCAGATCCTCTTCACTGTCCTTCAGGAGACATTAGAAAAAAATTGAATTACTTTTTCATTACTTTTGCTTATTGAAGTGTACTTCTTAAGTCTGATACCATTTTGAGACTGAACTCTTGGTTCCAGGTTTTTAAAGGTTACAAGAAACTTGATGTTGTAATGTAGCAGGATAAACACCATTATCATTCATTATATTCTAAAGATAGAGTCTTGCTCTGTTGCCTAGACTGGAGTGCTGTGGATCACAGCTCACTGCAGCCTCCACCTCCCAGGCTCAAGTGATTCTCTCACCTCAGCCTCCCAAGTAGCTGGGATTTAGAGCCACATGCCACCACGCCTGGCTCATTTTTTTGTATTTTTTTGTAGAGATGGGTATTTCCTATGTTGCCCAGGCTGGTCTTGAACTCCTGGGCTCAAGCAACCTGCCTGCCTCGGCCTCCCAAAGTGCTGGGATTATAAGCATGACCCACCGCACCTGGTCAACCCCTCAGTATTAAGGAGAGAATCTCAGAAACATTACATGATTTTGTTCAAAGGCTTACATGGATAGGAAGCAAAAGAGATGCGAATCAAAGCCATTTTTTTTTTTTTACTCCAAATTCAGTGGTCTTTCCCCATGCTCCTGAAATAAAGTATTTCAACTTTTTAAATGCTAATATTAATTAATTTTTACTGAGTAAATACGTAATTCTTGATATGTTCCAAGTGGAAGAAGAAATAGTGTCAGTTCAGAGATGTAATGAAACGTCTTACTACAATGAAGATCTTACAGCTAAATTGGACAAGTGTTCATACATTTGTATAAAATGGCCAACTGACTGTAAATTGTTCAGAAACCTTCATATACCTGCATATTGTCAATCGTGAAACTATTAAAAGTGCAATTTTTGAAAGTTGTGCCCATCAATTCCCCTAAGGATGTATCCAAGAAAAATGAAAACATACCCACACAAAGACATGTAAGCCAATGTTTACTGTAGTCAAAGGTGGAAATAATCCAAAAGTCCATCAACTGGTGGTGTGTAAGCGAAAGGTGGTATATATCCAAATAGGGGGATACTATTCAACAGTAAGAAGGAACAAAGAACAGTTATGTTCTACACATCGAGCTAAGTGAAAGAATCCAGATAGATACAAAAGATGCATGTTCTGTAATTCCAGTTATGTGAAATATCCAGAAAAGGTGAATCTATACAAACAGAAAGTAGATTAGTAGTTGCCTGGGGTTGGGGTTGGGAAAAGAGATCGTTGCAAAAGGGGATGGGGTGATAGACATGTTCTTAAACTGGATTATAGTGGTGGTTGCTCAACTCCACTCATTGGCTAAAAATAATTGAATTGCAGACTTAAAATGGTGAATTTTATGTCATGTAAATTACACCTCAGTAAAGCTGTTAAAAGAAGAAAAAGGAAAAAGAAGAAGAAGAAATGTGCCATTATGGTGAAACCCAAAGAGATTAATTAGACGTAAGAAATGGATGAAACTGGCTTGCATGTATGAAAGGGTTTGTTGACTGTAGGAACAGTTTTGAAGAACAAACAGTGAATGCTGAAATATGTGAGGAGTGCTACCATTATGCAATTGATGATAATCAATAAAAGAGGAGGAGAAGTGAATGACAGAAAGTTGTTTTCTGTGCTAGGCCAGATGACCAACATCAAGTTTTAATGCCCATTAATCTGAATTTAAGAGGGTGGGAGTTTACAGAATCCACTGTCAGGACCTGACCTGCAGATAAGATGAAGATGCATTGGTTCTGACCATCATGCTTTGCTAACCTCACCACACTATTGTGAGGGAAATCCCTACCATAGCAAGCATTGGGTAAATTATTATCTACTCTTGCACAAAATAAATCAATCAGCTCTACAATCTGTTGCTCCAGAAGAGTTCATTTCTTGCCCTAGGTGAGTGTTTGTTATTTGGATATAATTTAAAACACATTGCTTCCAAAAGTACTTAATTTGTTTTTACTTTTATGATGCATAAAATTGTGTATCTTGTTTAAAGTAGGGTTTTATGGTGCCAAATAAGTAAACTCCTATTGATGAAAACTTCAAAAACCAAAAGAACACCTGGTCCTGGTAGGGATTAAAACAAACAGAAAAGAGTATCAAATTCTAGGCAAACAGTAGCTTCCTTGTATCACCCAGAAGAAAGAGGAACTCAGAAGGAAAACAAAATGCAACAGTGAGAAAGAGGTTCACAAAGGTACTTGCTCCCCACAAATTCTGCACCTTCCTCCATGCTTCCTGTTCCCTCTACCAAACCTCCCAAGAAGTGAGGGAAAAGAGATGAGTTGCTCGATCCATTCGCCTACCTGACTGTGGAGTCTAAATGGTAAGTTCTCATGATGTTCCAAACTTCTGAAATATTAGAAGGTTCTATTATCATTATATTTTCTGCACAATGAAAAGGCACAGCAGAACAAGCATGGCTGGCCGTGTGTTGGGCATTCTCTCACCTCTTGAATAGGGAGGGCCTCCTACCAGAAGAATAAAAAGCTACCCATGTTTGAATTACTGAAGCCAGGACTTAGATCCAGAAAGGGCGAGAGTACCATGATGGTGCAGAGAGTACGACAATCCTGGTTCAATCCATGCTGCGACTCATGACTTCCCAACTCTGAAGGTGAACTGCAAGTTACTAAGATTTTCTATCTGCCAGGCCCTGTGCCAAGATTTTTACATGCATCATCTCTTGCAGTCCTCACTACTGTCCACTAAGATTTGTATCATTAGCCTCCCCTTTTACAAAAAAGAAACTGAGGCTTGGCCAAGTTTAGTTTACTTGCCCAAGGAGAGTAAATTTAAAATTTAATTTATTTTTAAAAGTAAATTAATTCACAGGACTTGTAAACTCATGTCCTTTCCACCATGCCACAGGGGCCCCCGAATCAGACCAGCAGTTGTAGCTTTATGAGACTAGGGGGCCAAGTCCACATTTCTGTTCTTCTCCTCCAGCTGGATGGGTTACCAATTGCCTGAAAGAGGCCAGGTTGGGGAGGAGAATGCCAACTCTGTCTCAGTGAGGCAGTGGGCAGCTGTCACAGAGCTAGGGAATGTGGGAGAGATGCTGAGGGTCATTCCCATGGCAGTTGGTACATTAGGTTCTCCCAACCTGTGCTTGTATATTGTAAAAAATGTTTCCATTAATTTCCTCTTGTTTATTTTGGCCTATTTTAAAGGGTATAAAATTTGGAATCAGAAAAACGAGTGTTTAAACCTGGGCTCTGCAGTACAATGTTGCATGATCCTGGGAATTTACTTAAGCCCTGAATCCAATCCAAAATGAGGCTCATTGGTCACCCCTACTACAAAGAATTGTTTAGAGACTTAGATAACATCAGTCTCTAGAGAAAGGCTTTGTAGGGTGTTATAGATATTATTATTATTATTATAATCTTGACCTTCTCATCTTTATACTAGCTACTCCTCCTTTGTTTATGTCCGCCATCAGTGTTATAAAGCAGCCTCTTGTTCAAAGAGAGATGGGGTGGCTGTAGAGAAAGCGAGAGTGAGAACCCCTGACAGGACCTGGCTGAGGACAGAGTTCTATTGTTCAACACCAGCTGCCTCCCTCTGGCTGTCATTAATCAGCACATCTGATTAATGACAGTATAATTTTTTAACCAGCCAGCACTAATCTATTTGTCCTAAATCAACCAATATTTCTCAGTCTTCTTCGAAAAGAGATCATGAAAGGATCTGTCAAATCCCTTGATGAAATCTGAAATTCTAACCTCATGACCATCCCTTGATCTGGCAGTCCAATTTTCTAACAAGGGAAACCAGGTTTGCAGAGCCATGCTCACCCTCACTGAGCTCATGCTACCCCCCAGATCACCATTAGCACTGCCCATGAGTCACTTCTTCTAAATGTGTTCTAGAATGTTCCTGGGGGAGTATCTCTCCTCTGGGTGATAGGACTCAGGAGTCCTGATGGTGTGCCAGCTTGGTGAGGAGAGCAGGGAGTCGGGTGCCAGGCTTTGTCTGAGAATCGTGTACAGGACAGTATGGGTGAGCAGCAGAAATCTACAGACATTCATTCAGGGACACCCCAAGCTATCTGTGAGGGGACTCAAATCAAAGGCCCAGGGTATAGGCAAGTTGAGAATTAAGGCAGTAGAATTAACATATAGGCAAGTTGAAAATAAGGCATTAAAGAATAGCACCACCACAAGGATATGGAACCAAGACTGGGAGTAGGTGGGGTGGCTGAATATATCCATCCATGTTAATCATGCTGAGGGATTAACATGAAGTTCAGATGAGTTCCACTAGTCTACTACAGTACTAGTGTCCAGCCTGATTCATTAGCCCAGCCACAAACTCAAGGTGGCTTTTTCTCTAGAGTTTGGTTTTGTTTTTGTTTGTTTGTTTGTTTGTTTGTTTTTGATAAAGCAACCATCCTTGACACACAAAATTCAAGCTTATCTCATTTCAGACGTTCACTTTCTCCTACCCCTTGAAAAATGCATCCATTTGTGTGTATCTGCTCTTCTGATGCCTTCCCTACCACCCACAGCTTTTGAAAAATTACTGGCAGCTCTTCTTCCATCACAGCCAGTTCTTTCAGCAGAGTTGAGTCAGGATTAAGAACATGGGTGTTCCTGCCAGACAGACCTGGGCACATGCCCCTGATAGTCCATTTACTTCAGTGGGACCTTCAGTCATGAACTGCTTTGAGCCTAAATTCTCTCATTAAATAATAGGAGTAATAATAATCTACTTCATAGGATTGCTGTAAGGCTTCAATGAGATGGTGCATGTAAAGCATATGGCCCAGTCCCTGCACACCATGCATGCTCCACATATATTCCTTGGGTCAAGTGCATCACTATTCCCAATTGTTCACTCCTGCCAGGGTCAATACCCTTTGCCATGGGACTTTGCAGTTCTCCTTGCTAGAGATGGAGTATACCACCCACCCCACTGGTTTTGGGCTTGAGTGGCTTGTGACTTGATTCAGCCAATGAAATGTGGGCAGAAGAAACAATGTGCCCATAATACACATAGGCCTTATGTGCTGTGTATTTCCATTCATCTCATATGTGCTTCTGGCATTGCCAAGAGAAGAACGTGCCCCAGAAAGCCCACTGGTACTAGGATAATAAAAGACGCCTGGAGCAGACCTGGACCCAATCCACAGCCTAGAGCCATGCCCGGCAGAGCTCAGCCAAGATCAGCCAAACCCCAGCCAGCCCACAAACATGTGAACAAGAAATAAGTGTTTATTGTTGCACACCACAGATTTTTGGAAGGGTTTTAAGTGGCATCCTTGTGATAAGAATTTATACTTACCTTGTCCAGTGCTTGGAGATTTAAGTTTATTTAAAGCAATTAATCGGCTCATTTCCCTTTTACTTCAGTTTCCACCAAGTCTCAATTTAAGGCAAAGAGCATGAGTTTTGGAACCAAAGATTTAATTCACACATGTGTCCCATGTGTTACTAGCTGAGTAGCTCAAGGCAAGTCACTTAACTTCTCTGAGCCTCAGTTCCTCATCTGTAAAATGGGAGTGAGCTACCAGGCCCTGTTAGTGTAAAAACTAAAAGGCATAATGTAGCGTTCACATGTGTAGACACCACAAGGGCTCCCAAGAAAGATGAGCTGCTCTTTCCTTTTCTTGATAAGCTTATTATTCTTTGTTCAATTTGGAGAGCCTCATCTCCAGATCTTTACAGAACAGACAGAGTGAATAGAGGTCATAGGGGTTGAGGCATTTGGCTTTGTCTCAGACTTCTATTCATTTGTTCACATTTATGTGGCACCTGGCACACACCAGGCGCTGTTCTAGGCCCCAAGAATCCGGTGGTTAATAAGGCAGGTGAAGTCACCCCTCTCATGGAGCTTACATTCTAGAAGAGTTCAAAGTAGGTAATGAGACAATAGTAAACTAGATAATTCCACATCGCAATGAACGCTGTGAAATACATTCAAAAGGGTGATATGGGTAGAGAATGAGAGTATAGAGTGCGGTACAGGCTGGTGGTCAGGGAAGGTCTCATGGAGGCAATGACACCTCCCATTTTCCAAACAGGAGAAATGTTCCTCTCTAATCCTCCTTGCTCCACACTCACGCAGAGTAGCTCTTCTTGTTTTTAACACTGTAACAAGTTAGGATTTCTTTACAGTACGTAACCACCTGCTACTCTTGGTAGAGATCCAAGCAAGTCTTTTGATCTTGTGTTCTTCCTTCCTCCTTCTGTACACTGGACTCTGTAAGTTACCCTGGGCAGCCACACCTAACTTTTCAGACACCTCCTCCTTTTCTTCCTCTTGGGAACCATTTTTAGTGTCATACATGGTAGCAGTTGCATTTTTAAGGGCTCCCAGTTTGTCACTGCCATCTTCTGATAAAGACCCTTGCATCTTTCCATCCCTACACATTTTGAAATCTGCCTCTCTGAAGCCTGCAATATTTGACTATGCCCTAACTTTCCATCTCAGCTCTTAAGAACTTAAATGAGAAGATTATCTTATTTGTCCCAGCCCATGTCAATGTCAGCCTTCTTTGCGGGCCAGAGTAGAGCTCACACAAGAAGTTTCCTTAATTCCCAGGCTGGGCGCAGTGGCTCACACCTGTAATCCCTTTGGGAGGCCAAGGTGGGCAGATCACAAGGTCAGGAGTTCGAGATCAGCCTGAGCAACATGGTGAAACCCCGTCTGTACTAAAAACACAAAAATTAGCCGGGCGTAGTGGTGCACGCCTGTAATCCCAGCTACTCAGGAGGCTGAGGCAGGAGAATCATTTGAACCCGGGAAGCAGAGGTTGCAGTGAGCTGAGATCGTGCCACTGCACTCCAGCCTGGGTGACAGAGTGACAGTTGATGAAGTCATAGGAACACATGCCCATAATTTATCAAAGGATTCCTCTGCTGTTAGCAACGTGAATTGTCAGGCAGTTTCTGGAATACACTAGTGATTCTCAAATTCTACCGGCTGTATAAATGACCTGAATGGCCTGTCAAAAATACGTTTCTGATGGTGTTAGGCCCAGGGCCAGGCCCAAAATTCTGCATTTCAAACATGCACCCAGGTACAGCAGGTGCTGCTGATCTGCAGAGCACCTTTTTCATAGGCAGCTTCAACTATCCATAATAACTATGACATACCTTGTGGCTAGATGTGCAATTGGTGTGAAGACAACATCATCTTTTTGCCTCTAGGTACCTCTGTCTTGAAGGTGGTATGCAGCACATGCCCATGGCAGTATTTCTTCTCTTTTATACTCAGCCTCAGTTTCAGGCCTCCCAACCCCTAGTTTCTTCCCTTCTACATGTTTCTCTCTGTAACGTCAATTTTCCTAGTTTCATCTGAACATTTTATTCCAATATGGTAATCCAGGACACAGAATGCCAAATCTTGTTTTTGAGCTCCAAGATGATGGCTGACAAGGGGTGGGATATGCCTTTCTAGGGCAGGGAAGAATAAAACAGAAGATCTCAGTTGTGGTTCAAAGAGCACAGAGTGATTCCTGACTCTTAAAGAAGAAAAACGCACAAATAAACCCCAAAACCACATTCAAAAGGAAATGATGTAAACAACAGGTACAGAAGAATAGCAGTGAGAGAGTGACAAGTAATTTTCAAGAATAGAAAAAGGAGGGGAAAAGTGGCTCACGCCTGTAATCCCAATACTTTGGGAGGCCTAGGCAGGCAGATCACCTGAGGTCAGGAATTCGAGACCAGCCTGCCCAACATGGTGAAAGCCCATCTCTACCAAAAATACAAAAAATTAGCTGGGTGTGGTGGTGCACACCTGTAATCCCAGCTACTCAAGAGGCTGAGGCAGGAGAATTGCTTGAACCCGGGAGACAAAGGTTTCGGTGAGCAGAGATCACGCCACTGCACTCTAGCCTAGGCAACAGAGCAAGACTCGGTCTCAAGAAAAAAAAAAGAAAAGAAAAGAACTCATTCAATTGTTCATTCAGTCAGTCATCCACTCAATTCAACTAAGAATTATTGAGCATCTACTCCGTGCCGGGTGCTGGGTATATGGGGTGAAAACAATAGAATCATCTGTTTCCTTGCGGAGCTGACATCCTGGGGAGAAAGACAGACATGGAACAAGACAACAGACAAATGGATACATAATGGCAAGCAGTGATTGGCTATGAAGGAAACAAGGTGTCGTTTCAAAGAATGAAGGGGGCAAAGGACCCTGTGGAGACAACATGGTGAGAAAGGGCCCCCTGAAGAGGTGGTGTTCAAGCTGAGAGCTGAAAGACGAGAAGGAACTAGACCTGTGAAGAGCCAGGCTGGAGACGCACGGAGGAAAGGTCACTTCAAGGAGAAGGAATTAGTATCTGCAAGGGCCCTGAGCTGGGAAAGAATCTAGAGGGTTTGAGGAACTAAAATGTATCTGCTTAATGGCAGCAGAGTGTGATAAGTGGGGAGAGTGGCATGAGAGGGGCTTGGAAAGTTAGGCTTAGAGTCTTGGATATTCTTACACCCATGGGTGAACTATGGCAAGTAAACAAAATGAACGTGAAATCTTCATGGAAGATCTAAATCCACAATTCGGTGGAATTGGATTTGTACTTTCAACAGATATTCCCAAAGTGCCTAATTGTTTCAGGATTGGTATATGGAAAGAAGGGATAGTAAACAGAGGAAAAAGATCTGACCGATGGGAAGGCCCATCAGTCACTGTCCAGAAAGCTGTTTGTTTGCTGGGGTAGCCATGAACCCAAGAAAGGAATATGGTGGAGAGTGTCTGGTGGAGAAGTTCAGACATCAGTGTAGTCCTGCAATGGGCTGGTTTTGGATCTTGGAAGCAGGAAGGGGAGAAACGTACCGCACACACACACGTCCCTGTGTGTGGCACGGACAGGGGTGGCCAGGGGTGGGAGACAGAGCAAGAGCAGTGCAAAATCAAACACAAGCCCCCAGGAAAAGCCGGAGCAAGGAAAATAAAGACACTCTCACACCCACTCCACGAGCAATGCTATGACTCTTGGCAGTACAGGTAGATGAGGGTTCAGGTGCAAGGATGGCGGTCACAGGAAGGGAGCAAAATGTATGGTGTGGCGCTCAATCTGTGTAGCTCACTGGGCAGAAGACATCCCTATGACCTCACACGACAAACACAAGAGCTGCTAAGTCACCCATTAGATTTAAGGGAATCAAGTCCACTGTGGCCTGGACAAGACTCCATGCTTTAAAAGTCTCTTCAATGCCAAAATCACAGCACAAAGCTCTCTGAACTCCCCGAGGTCAGACAGTTCCACGAAGGAGCCCAAACATCCCAGCTCCTGCAGCTGCCCACCCTGGCATCAGTTCCCTTCTCTTGGGAGCCTCCACAAGAGAGCAGAGAGAAAACACGCTCAACCCTCCCATTGCAGGGCTCCTTAGAGATTCTTCGCGAGACCCAAGAAAGCGAGAGATTTGGTGAATGTGGCCGTAACTCATCCACACAAGCCCCCTGCCTCCACACAGAGCACAGTGAGTTGACAAACCATTTACCAACTCAATTTAAATAAACCCTAAGCTAAAATAAGACATTTTCTATGCCCTTTAGGAAGAAGTTCCAGCGTCTCTGACAAGTTCTAATTAGAAATATGTATCAACAATATTAAAGAAAATTTCGGAAGGAAAGCCTCTCCTCCGTAATCTTACCAACCTCACGCCACTCCCACTCCCCCACCCAACCTTTTTCATTTTCCCACAGCTTTGTAGAACTTGTTCGCATGGGTAAGTGGCTTCCCCTGCTGCAGCCATCTCTGGGTAGCGTTTAACCCCCTCTTCCTTGTCATTGTTGCACACATTGCTACACAGTGCAACTCCTCCTATACTCCTGTGCTTTACAATATCCATTGTTACTGTCTTGAAGAAGACCGCACATTTGTTTTTTTCTCTAAATAATTATCTGCTCCTTTAAGGATTATGAGGCCAAGTTTTAGAGTCAGACAGGCAGGCCTGGAGTCAAACCTTCACTTTGCCATTTGCCATCTGGGCAACTTTGGGAGACCTGTCTTCTCAGTGTCAGTTTTCTTGTCAGTGAAAAGGGGAAAGTGACCACTGCCTCCTAGAATGGCCGAATATAAACCAAGCATGGAGACTGGCACATGGGAAGGGTTTAACAAATGGAAGCTATTTTGTTAATAACATCATTTTTTCTTATTTATTGTCCTTTGGAAATTCAAAACAGAATATAGCGTAGCACAGGGTAATCTGGGAGTGTAAGTTTCTTCTAAGTTTCTCAGCAATAGATAAGGCCGATGGTCCCCCTCACTGGGAAGAAGGGCCAGAAGGTTGTGGGGAAGGTGTCCTCTTCCAGTCAGGCCCAGACAGTGTCCAGGCATCAAACCACACTCTTCTGCTCCCCATCCCATCTTCCAAACAGGGAATGACCCACCCGAAGCCCATCACTTTAAATCACTCCCTTTTGTAAAACCAAGTTAAAACATTTTAGGGACACCAAAGCATTAATCAGTCCCCTGAAGCAAAAGCATTTACCAAAGCATCTCTGGCCAGGCTGAAAGAATTAATGCAGCTTAGAAAAAGCAGCTTTTTAGGCCAGGCGCGGTGGCTCACGCCTGTAATCCCAGCACTTTGGGAGGCCAAGGCAGGCAGATCACTTGAGGTCAGGAATTTGAGACCAGCTTGGCCAACATGGCGAAACCCCGTCTCTATTAAAAATACAGAAAAATTAGCTGGGCATGGTGGGACACGCCTGTAGTCCCAGCTACTCCAGAGGCTGAGGCAGGAGAATCGCTTGAACCTGGGAGGTGGAGATTGCAGTGAGTCGAGATCGCACCACTGCCCTCCAGCCTGGGTGACAGAGCAAGATTCCATCTCAAAAAAAAGAAAAACAAAAAGCAGCTTTTTTACAGACAGGAAGTACTCCGCTGGTAGGTGTGTTTCATGTTTAAGGATACTGTGTTCCTAAAGGCCACTGATGCACATGAACCCTTAACCCTAATTTAAGGGTAAATGTTCTTCTTAATGGACTCAAAAGTATTTGCTACCTAAAGAGAGCAAGTTGTATATTTGGGAAAAAGAAAAAAAGGCCAATATGGCAGTTACTATTTCTGACCCACTTATTCCCCCCAGCAAATCAATTACTAGTTATTTGACCCATTTTAATCTACATCTATCATGTGTTAGATGCTGAGGGGATATAAATACCGTCATGCATAGAAGTGCTTCTGCATGCTGACAGCCTAGTGGGAGAGCCAACAGCGAAACAGATAAATGTGATTTATGTGTGTGTGCGTGTAAGTACAATGAATAAGACAGGTTCAATATGGTGGCTCACACCTATAATCCCAACATTTTGGGAGGCCAAAGTGAGACGATCACTTTAGCCCAGAAGTTTGAGATCAGCCTAGGCAACATACTCTGTCTCTACCAAAAACAAAAAACAAAAAAATGTTTTAAATTAGCCAGGCATGGTGGTACTTGCCTGTAGTCCCTGCTACTTGGGAAGTTGAGGTGGGAGGATCACTTAAGCACAGGAGGTCGAGGCTGCAGTAAGCTATGGTTGTACCACTGCACTCCAGCCTGGGCAACAGAGCAAGACCCTATCTCAAAAAAAGAAATGTTGTTTTAAAGAATAAAACAATATTGCCAGAGGAAAGGTTCAGACAAAGTATTTAAGGTGATCAGAGAAGGGATCCATTTACTCCAGCAGAGGCATGACCTGACCACCTGGTTTTTTTTTGTTTGTTTGTTTTGGTTTTTTTTTAGATGGAGTCTCGCCCTGTCACCCAGGCTGGAGTACAGTGGTGCAATCTCGGCTCACTGCAACCTCTGCCTCCCAGGTTCAAGTGATTCTCCTGCCTCAGACTCCAGAGTAACTGGGACTACAGGCGTATGCCACCATGCCCAGGTAATTTTTTGTATTTTAGTGGAGACGGGGTTTCACCATGTTGGTCAGGATGGTCTCAATCTTCTGACCTCGTGATCCACCTGCTTCAGCCTCCCAAAGTGCTGGAATTAGAGGTGTTAGCCACCATGCTGGGCCCTGACCATCTATTTAATACCACAACCTGCCCCAGCCCCCACCCTCCAACTCCCCATTCTCCTGCTGGATTTTTTCCCAGGCACTTATATGTAGTATATTATATAATTTATTTATTTATTATTGGTCTGTCACCTTTGCTAGAATGTAATCTCTGTCCATAAAGAGATTTTTCCAACTTTGATGTATCTCAAGCACCTAGAATAGAGCCTGCCTATAGTAGGCATCAGTAAATTTCCCTAAATGCAGGCAGGACACATGTGGCAAGAGGCACATCCATCCCTCTCTCCATTCACTTAATATACCTTTATCAGGCATCTTCTCTATGTCAAGCATTATCCTAAAGATGTAAAGAACATAAACTTCCTGTCCTCTCCAGGGTCTGGCAACCTGGGCAGAGGGCAAGAACTTCCTGCTTACAGCAACAGTGTGAGCAGAACCAGGAACAGGGTCCATGCTCTAGGGCACGCACAGAACTGGGTGTGACTCCCACTGCCCCAGGACTGAGGCTGGAGAGACACTGTGGGCGCCAAGTCTGGAGAGCCCAGACCCTGGCTGAGCAGATCATGGCTTACAGCTGAACCCTTGCAATACCAAGACACAAGCTTCATTTGCAAATAACTGTCGTTACATACAAAGTTAAGACTCCATCAAAGCCAAATAAGTCAGACTTAACCCAAGAGGTGGAAATCCAGACAGGAGGAATGCTCTGTCAGAGCTCGCTCCTCCTTATGGCCCGATATTCTTCATGCTTCATGCTTTGCCTGTTTTCAAGTCACAGAGGAACAGGCTCACACGTGCAGACATAAACCGAACACACACAGGCTGTTTCCAATTTTGCACAGATTATTTCAGTCCAAAGATAAGGAGACCGGGGGGGTGGACACACCGGCTTTGTTCTTTGATTCCCTGCCACCTTGAGAGAAAGAAGAATTGTTTGTTTAAGCAGCATATTCCTGGGAAGATCTGGTATGGGCTGCAGCTCCAAGACACCCACACCTACACTCCCCCTAGGGAGTACAACTAGCAGTCAGTTGTACCCTTGTTGGGCCTTGCTGAGTACCAAGCCCAGTGCCAGGCACTGGAGAAAGTCACAAAAGAAGAAGAGTCTGGAAGAGCTCATGTCTGACCCAAGGAAGGAGAGAGGAGATGCTATAAAAATCAATGCATATTGGCATAATTAGATTGGATGATTCTCTGAGCTCTGGGGAAAAAATAGCACATAAAAATAATTATGTTATAAACTGACTCTTTCCTATATATAGCAAAGACGAATAATCACCCACTTCCCCAGTGGATCTGTTTTGTGAGTTCCTGTTTTTAAATATTAAGTTTTCTGAAAAGTTCACCTCACAAGCAGAAGTTCTAACAGCAGCCATCAAAGACTATCCAGCCACAGGAGTGACCTGGAGGTCCCTGCAGGGAGAGGTGAGGTAGGGGAAGGGCTATTGCAGGAAGTGGGTGATTCCGCCACAGGGGAAATCTGGCCACTTGGGCAAAATCAGAAGCACAAATTCCAGATTTCTGCTGCTGCTGCTCTTCCAGCCCTGTGCCTTTCATGGCTGGAGGGTTTTGTAGGAGAGTAAATCTCAAAGCTGTCTCCAAATCTTCCTGCTCTGCACTTTTGCACCTGCTTTGGAGTTCTTTAACAGTCTCACTGCAAAATGCCTGGGATCAACAGTGGGGCAGAAACCACCTAGATTATATGGGTATAAAGGTAAATGAAAAATAGAGATCTCCAGATTAATTAGATGGTCCCAGGTCTGATGTGTTGATGTCAAGGGTGCTTTCTATGAGTACAGGTATAAGTGAAAAAAAAAAAAATCTCTCTTCCTCTAAGCAGCTCAACCAAAGACATAAGCCCCTACCAGATATCAGCTCTGATGAAGTTAGACCCCAACAATGAGCTTCGACATTCTCTTTCAGGAGCTCACTGCCAGCAATGCACGGAGGGAGGGCAGATGGATTTCTCTCAGGGACCACTCTTCCAGTTTGCTAAGAGACTGCTCCAAGCCGAGTCATGTCAGGAAATGCTACCTGGTGGCAACCCTTGTCCTTCTACCCAAGAAACCTGACTTCCCATTTCTTTTTAATTGCTTCCTCCCTCTGTCCATGAGAGCAATTTAAGTCACTCTGATTCCCCACTAACAGCTTATTGGATGGCAACACACCAGAATGGAGAAGACGTCCCAGAAATAAGAAACCACTGTGAAAAATACCTGCTAGAGTTCCATTAAGCCTTGGGAATCAGGACCACTCCCTGGTAATTTAATTGTTCAGAATGGAACGGGATCCAGAATAGCAGTAGAATACATTTTTGATGGTCTTCTAGCAGCTTCAGGCAGGGACTGTGAATCCATCATTCACTCAGCAAGCATGTATTAAATTGAATGTCTGTACTATGTTAGGCACAGACAGTGGCTAATAGCTGATATTTAATGAACATTTACAGGCCAGGCGCTGGGTTAGTGCTTACTTGGGATGCATTGTCTAATGTAATCCTCGCAAATGCCTGTGAGTGTCTTGCTGTTATAATTCCCAGTTTATGATCAAGAACATGGAGGCACTGCTGCAGGACGCCATGGCTCATGTCTATAATCCACGGCTCGTGTCTATAATCTCAGCTACTTGGGAGGCTGAAGCAGGATGCTGAGGTGGGAGAATCACTTGAGGCCAGGAATTCGAGACCAGCCTGCGCCACACAGCCAGACTCTTATTTCTTAAAAAAAGTTAAAAATTAAAGACCATGAAGGCACTGAGAGGTTAAGTCATTTCCTCAAGATCACAGAGCTAAATCATGGAAAGGCCAGGACTGCACTCAATTGAGGCACTAGCCTTAACCACTAAGCCCTGCAGGCCCTGAAAGAGATGTCCAGAAAAGATTGTGCAACCTGCTCTGTTCCAGGCTTTGCCCTCAGAAAGTCCCTTATAGTAAATTTGAATTTCCCTACTTCTGTTACAGTCCATTTCCTCTTGCGGGGCTCCAAGCTGAAGAATTTGGCGTAGCAGCTTCTGAGAAGTTGAGGGAGGGGCCAGGCGGAAACTGTCCTAGAGCAAGCACTGAAGGGAGCAATGCACTTGGTATACTCAGAGCTGAAACACTTCCAGTGGAGGTCACCTGCAGCCATTGGCAGCCTTATTTGCATTTTCTGAAGCCTCCTCTTTTCCCTATCCTTGGAGTCAAGGTACATTTACCTGCTGAGAAATGAGAAGTCTCCCTCTGAAGCAACACATGTGGCATTTTTTCAAACTGACAGTGTTCATGGAAAAGGGCAAAGAATGCGTTTATGTGCATTCAGAGAATTCCCTTACATAAACAGTGTTTTCTGTGCCTTGGAACCTGCAAACCCAGGGACCCAGTCCTACTCATGACAGGCTCATTCCCCGGCGTTACACAGCCTTCTAGCTCAATAGAGCATGTCCAGAATTTGAGCATGTCAGAGGCTTGTTAAAACACGGATTGCTGGGTTCCACCCCACGGGTTCCATAGGTCTGAGATAGGGCCCCCAAAACATGCATTTCTAACAAGCTGCCAGGTAATTCTGATGCTGCTGGTATGGGAACCACGCACAAAGCTCTAGAGAGAGCTTTGTAGAATTCTTGCTGCTCTATTAACACATGTAACACCATTCCTATACACCAGAGCTTCAGACATCCCAGAACATCATATTATTTAAAGTCTCAGATGCACAAGTAAGTGTTCGAAGTAAGAGGTAGTGGGAGTGAAGAAATAAGGACAGGTTGAGCCCAGACTGAACAGTAACTTAAGAATAAACCTCTTGAGGACTGGTGGATCCAATAAAGAGGAAGCTAAGAGAGTTTGTTTATAGTCAGGCTTTCTACCTCCTTTCTAAGAGTACCAAAGTTGGTCTGGGCAAAGCCAGTGCTACCCTGCCCCACCCTGCCCCACCCTGCCCCACTCTGCCCTGCCCTGCCCAGACCTGCCCAAGTTGTTTTCTCCTTCCTCAGGAGGGAATAGATTTCTATCCCAGGCACAGGACAGTGACTGTATTTACATTCTCTTCCCTGGAAAATACAGGAACATCTCTCCTGCTTGCCCTATGGGTCTGTTAATATCTCCTCCATCAAATTCCTTTTTGGACCCTATGAGATCAATATTAACAGTAGAAAGGAAGGGACCCTGAACCTCATATGCAGTCACAGTTCTGGAAAGCCTGGAGGTCAGGAGCTACAAAGTGGATGAGGGACCTGACTCTTGTCTCACCCAAATGACTTTACCCATGTCATTCCCTCTAAATGGAAATCCCTTTCTCCTGGGTCTCTAGGTGAACTCCTAGCCTTCCTTCACATCTCCACTCAGGCACTTCGTCTTTGGGAAGCAATCCTTGGCATCCTGGGTAGACTCCACAGACCTCCTATGTGCTTTTGCTCTAGGACATCCACACTTCGGTACTGTGTGAGTCTAAGAGACAGGACCAAAATTCCTTTTTTTTTTTTTTTTGAGACAGAGTCTCGCTCTGTGGCCCAGGCTGGAATGCAGTGACCGGATCTCAGCTCACTGCAAGCTCTGCCTCCCGGGTTCACGCCGTTCTCCTGCCTCAGCCTCCCGAGTAGCTGGGAGTACAGGCACCCGCCACCTCGCCCGGCTAATTTTTTGTATTTTTTAGTACAGACAGGGTTTCACCGTGTTAACCAAGATGGTCTCAATCTCCTGACCTCGTGATCCACCCGTTTCAGCCTCCCAAAGTGCTGGGATTACAGGCTTGAGCCACCACGCCCGGCCCCAGGACCAAAATTCTTAACTTGTGAGTATCCCCAGCCTGTCTCCTCTCTCCTCACCATCGAAAGAGGCCTCTTCCCATTGGCCTCTGCCACTCTCTCACTCCCTGGGGATAGAGCTTTCCCTTGCAGAATTATTCTTTTCTGTAATATAGCATCAAAGGTTAGGGAGAGAAAAATGAAGAGACAGAAGGAAAGGAGGATATTTAGTAGAGATGAAAGGCATGTGGACTCGGGCTAGAAAGATTTTTTTTTCTCTACAAGGGGAAAGCGAAAAGTGCACAGGCCAGGGCAGTTTTCTGAAGTTTTGAGGAAAGAGTGCCAGGACAGACTCAGGGTGTGAGGAAGTGGATAGAAAAGGGAAGGAGGCTGGATTAAGGATCGCCCTGGACTGCCTGCGTGGATTCTATTTACAGAGTTTGAAAATACAAGAAAATACAACAAGAAGGTTGGGCGCTTTGGCTCACACCTGTAATCCCAGCGTTTGGGAGCCCAAGGCAGGCGGATCATGAGGTCAGGAGATAGAGAGCATTCTGGCCAACATGGTGAAACCCCATTTCTACTAAAATACGAAAAAAAATTAGCCAGGCATGGTGGCGCACACCTGTAGTCCCAGCTACTCAGGAGGCTGACTGACACAGGAGAATGGCATAAACCCGGGAGGCGGAGGTGGCAGTGAGCCGAGATCACGCCACTGTACTCCGGCAGCCTGGCAACAGAGCAAGACTCCATCTCAAAAAGAAAAATAATAATAATAAAATAAAAAGAAGAAGAAGAAAGAAAAGAACTTACATTTTTCTGAAATATCTTTCATTCCCCTTTCATTCGCTCTCTCTTTGACTGCTCTGGGACTGTATGTTTTTGTTGGGTTACATTTTAGTTATTCTCTAACCTTTGACTTCGCCCTTCTCAGTGTTGGGCACAGAGGCTGGCCCATGGCATTATATAAGGTTGATGCAAAAGTAAATGCAAAATCAAGTAATGTCAAAAACCACAATTACATTTGCACCAACCTAATAGATGTGCGGACTGGGTTTGCCTCTTTCCTCCCTTCTTTCCTCTGTCAGTCTTGAGAAGACCATCATGCTGAAAGGGCGGCAGCATGGATCGGGGGCTGACAGGACAACTGGAGGGAAAGAGGCCAATCAAACATCCCCCAAGCCTCCCTGGACTGAATACCAGCCACATAGTGCTGATCTTGGCTGGGAGCCCACCATTTACCAACCCCCTACGGGCCTCTGGGGTATGGCTAATTAAAGACATGGTTACTCATTTCATTCCCAAGTCACTATTTAAGGAAGCAGAATCATGCCATTCCTACAAGCCCTCTGACCCTACACTAGAGGCAAACAATGCTAAGGCTTGTCCAAGTGGCTGTAAGTACAGGGCTGTCCAAAGAGCACAGGAGGGGGCAGAGGAGGGGAGACCACAGACCCCACAGCTGGGCCAGCTGCTGGACTGTCCCTTCTTCAATGTCCTCCTCGCTCCCTTTCCCCAGGGGGCCAGGATCTAGTAACAACCCCTCTGTAACCAACCCCTCGCCAGGGCAACTCCTTTGTTTTCTGGGCATACTCAGAGTCACACAGCTGACTCAGAAAAAAGCACCAAAATAATCTCCTTCTGGATTTCAGCTAGCAGCAATTAGGAGCATTTGGGATTTTTCAGTTATTCTTTAAGAAGTAAAGAAAAACATGGCTTTTAATCAACAAACTCTTGTTGAGATCTGCTCTATGCCAGGCCTAGTGCCAAGATGGGGAAGAACAATGTATGAAATATAATTCCTGTCCTCAAAGAGTATCTAGTCTTGTAGATGAAATAGACACAAACAAATAAATTATACCAGTGCAGAATAAGCATAAACGCAGATATGTGCTGAGCACAGTACAGAGTAGGTGGTGACAACCTCTCACTGACAGGGGAGGAAAGGTATGCTAGAAATCTAAAGTGGGCTTTGGGGGGCAAATAGGAGTTCATCAGATAACCAAGTGAAGGAAGAACATCCCAAGCAGAGAAAAAGCCTATTCAAATTCATTTAGATCACAGAGAAATAGGTTGAACCTACTAGTCCCAGTGGATCTCAAGCTTTTTTAACAAGCAACTCCTAATACAAGATAAATGTGAATGGAGATGCCTGTTCTGAAACATCCAGTGCAAGCATACAATGTCTTAGACTGGCCAGGTGCATTGGCTCATGATTATAATCCCAGGACTTTGGGAGGCCGAGGCAAGAGGATTACTTGAGGCCAGGAATTTGCGGCTGCAGTGAGCTGTGGATTGCACCACTGCACTTCAGCCTGGGTGATGGAGCAAGAACCTGTATCTAAAAATAAAAAACATAGACATGGATTTTAATTTTTTTTTTTTTTGGGACGGAGTCTCGCTCTGTCTCCCAGGCTGTAGTGCAGTGGCGCAATCTCAGTTCACTGCAAGCTCTGCCTCCCAGGTTCACACCATTCTCCTGCCTCAGCCTCCCGAGTAGCTGGGACTACAGGCGCCCGCCACCTGATTTTCATTTTTAATTATGCAAATTATGCATCATGGTTTACAATATTCTCATTATGATATTAAAACAAGGTTTTGCATTTCTAGTCAGTAAGTTTACTTGACTTTCCAAACGTACATTGTCAAATAAAATTGATCCTCCACAGAAGAAGCAGCTCCATGTTGACCCCTTGGCTTCACATTTGCCTGACCCATCCCTGGGGTCAGAGAAAGTCAGTTTATACTCCAGCCTGAGAACTAAAAAGCCTCTAAAAGGGGTTGGAGAGCCAGGCTCAGTGACTCACGCCTGTAGTTCCTCCAGTGACTCAGGAGGCTGAGGTAGGAGGATTGCTTTTGAGCCCAGGAGGTCGAGGCTGCAGTGAGCAGTATCTTGCCACTGCACTCCAGCCTGGGTGTCAGAACAAGACTCTGGCTCAAAAAAAAAAAAAAAGAAAAAGAAAAGAAAAATAAAAAGAGGGGTGGCAAGCAGAGACCAGAGCTTTGTCTCTGAATGTTCAAGTGACTTTTCGCACTCATATTTAGGACTGTCGATCAGGTGTGACCACAGTCCCAGCATTTCCACTCTTCTGGAAGTTGAAAGTTTGTCCCCATTCCTGTTAGCCCTCTCTGACTACCACGCTGGTTGACTTAAGGAAGATGCCACCTATGAGGCCAGGGAAGCCAATCAGGCGACGAAAGAGTGGGCAAGGAGAATCTCTCCCACAAAACTGGCATCCAGGGGCCTTCCAAGCTAAGTGTGCAACTGATAGCCAATCAGATGTAGGGCACTATTGGAGGTTTTAGAAAAACACCTCAAATGAGAGGTCATTGATTTCCCAATCCCAATGCTAGGTGACACCCCAGATCAATTAAGTCAGAACTCAGGGAGTGGCATCCAGGCTTAGAATTTATTAAACCTCCCAGGTGATTCCAATGTGCCAACAAATTTGTGAGTCAGTGAGCGAGATCACTGTGGTTCTCAACCTGGCGGCACAGGACAGTCACCTGAGGAGGTTTTCACACCTACGGTGGGGGAGCCACGCCCCAGCCCCATAGATCAGAATCTCCTGGGTTTGAGGCTGGGCATCAGAATGGTCCTTAGACCCGGGAAGGGAGACAGCCTATCCTGGCCTGTGCCCTGGGGCACCTTCCTTGAAATTTTCCAGGTTGCACACCTGCAGGAACTGTCAGAATCGTCCCTGGGGGCACCCTGAGCGAGGATCAAGATGCAGGTACCCGCAGAGCTTGGTGACTCGTGCCTTTGCAACCATCACAACTAGGAGGGCGGCCTGGGCCACTCCCACTGCCCAGAGCAATGTTTCTTGCATGAGAGATGAGGCCACCAGTGGTGCTGATTTGGGGCAATTCACTCACATGGCATATAGGGCATGTTCAGGGCCCTGGCTACAGACCATCCACTGCAGACCCCACTTGAGTCACATGCATGGATTGTGCATGGCTCTCAAGCTCCATGCTGGGACCCTCCTAAGGTCCTCCACGCTGAGCAATAGGGGCTGCGACATTAGCTGTGCATGCCTGATCGCGGCCACCCAGGCCAGCCACCCTTGCCTGCTGCAGGCTCCACAGTCTTCCCAGGGTGGCCGTCCAGTCCATCGCTCCTAAAGGCAAACAAACCCTGTGGGTCAGTGTACTCTCATCTCCCGCAGATGTGGTGATGTCCCACAGTCGCTGTCAGTCTCAGGCCATGCCTGAGGAGGGTAGACAGTTGCAGGAAGAGGCCTGCTCTTCTCACTCTTTCCATAAGCCACTACCCTGCAGGCTGGTGGCACTGCCTGGCAGGCAGGAATGCAGTCCCTATGGAAAGATACCACATTTCAGGAAGGTAGTAATTACTGCCTGATGGGTTCAGAACATGGTTGAAAGTTATATTAGTCTGTTCTATGCTGCTGATAAAGACATACCTGAGACTGGGTAGTTTATAAAGGAAAGAGGTTTAATGGACTCACAGTTCCACACGACTGGGGAGGCCTCACAATCATGGTGGAAGGCAAGGAGGAGCAAGTCAAGTCTTATATGGATGGCGGCAGGCAAAGAGAGCTTGTGCAGGGAAACTCCCCTTTATAAAACCATCAGATCTCATGAGACTTTTTCACTATCATAAGAATAGCATGGGAAAGACCCGCCCCCATGATTCAATTATCTCCCACAGGGTCCCTCCCACAACATGTGGGAGTTACAGTTGCTACAATTCAAGATGAGATTTGGGTGGGGACACAGCCAAACCATAACAGTATCCTACATTTGTGCTAGAAAACTTTAAAGAGTAAGTTTCACATCACCAGAAAAGAATTACCCTTCACACTTTCTTGCATACTGGGAAACACTTGCATTTTATGTTCACCAAGGGGAAAGCACCTTTAAGAGACCATTGAGAGCTGATATTCACCTCGAGCACACCAGATGAGACAGTTCACCCTTAACAATGAAACAACCCTCACACTAACAGTATTGAGGCAAAGCAGAAACAAAATCTATTCTTTCAATACAAACCGTTCTGAAGAGCCCTGGCATTGTAAAAACAGTGTTGCTACTTTTCTCTTACAGTAGGAGATACAAAATTAATCAGGAGTGGTGCATTTGATGATAAAGAACAGGAGGAGATTCTGTCTGGATCCCACAAAGAACCTCTATGTACACTAACTGGACAATACATAAACACATAAGTAATTCTCTTCTACCCATTCTAATTTTTCTTCAGTGCATCACTATACCTTATATGGGCCCATAAATTTTGTCATGCATTTTCTAATCAACTTATTTTTATAGATAAGGGTCCCAGCAAGCAATGTGTACCCACGGCCCTGCACATGCTAGGGGAAATCCCATTGGGCATCTTGGGTATTTCTTTCAAAATCTTCCAGGTGATTTCCATTTTGTACCCAGGGTTGTCAGTCAGTCCCTATGCCAGAAGTGAGAAGGTGGATGTCCATATGTCAACCAGCTGGTTTCAGCCAGCAATAGAGAAGGGAGTGTTATAGGTGGGACTGTATCCCCCTGACATTCATATGTTGAAGTCCTAACTCCCAGTAGCTCAGACGGTGACCTCATTTGGAAATAGAGTCATTGCAGATGTACAGATGCTCCTCGACTTACAATGAGGTTATAGCCTGATAATCCCATCGTAGGTTTAAAATATTGTTAAGTCAAAAATGCATTTAATATACCTAATCTACTGGATGCCATAGTTTAGTCTACCTTAAACACTCTCAGAACACTTACATTAGTCTACACTGGAGCAAAATCACCTAACACAAAGCCTATTTTATAATAATGTGTTAAATATCTCACATGATTTATTGAATATTAAACTGAATGCATGTCACTTCCATATAATCGTAAAGCAGAAATATTGTAAGTGGAACCATCGTTAGGTAGGGGACTATCTGTAATTCGTTTCAAGATGGGATCATACTGGAGTAGGGTGACTTCTAATCCAATATGACTGGTGGTGTTCTTACAAAAAGGAGGAAATACGCACATGCAGACACGCACACAGGGAGACTGCCAGGTGGACATGGAGGCAGAGGTTGGGGGGATGTGTCTGCAAGCCAAGGACCACCAAATGTGGCAGCAAATCATCGGAAGCTAGGAAAGAGGCCTCGAACAGGTCCTTCCTTCACCGCGCCCAGAAGGAACCAACCCCTCTGCCACCTTGGTCTCCAGACTCCTGGCCTCCAGAATGGAGACAATACATTTCTCTTGTTAAGTCACCCAGTTTGCTGTACTTCGTTTCATCAGCCCTAGCAAACTAATGCAAGAGAGGCTCCACAAAGGCGCCCAATGGAAGTTCAATACACAAAGGATAAAAATGAGTTTTAAAAATAAATGAACAGAAACTTTCCCGGTGGCAAAAGCATTGGAAAGCATTGGAAATTATTTCCCTGAGTGGCTCTTTTTTAATGCACTTAACACTGCTGCAGGAAGCATCATCCGTCTCCCCAATGAACATCCTCCATCTGCTGATTGCTAGTGAGAAAATAACTGGCTCGATTTATGTAAGTTCCTAGAATCCTTTTCACTCCTTTGTTCATTTCAACCTGTCAGGCCAAGGAGAGATAATTGCATTAAATCACCTGGCAATTTAAATGTTCCTCTTTGTAGTGTCAAAGGAGTCTTTCTCTTTAATCAATGAAAAACCTGAGGTCTCCCTGGCAAATAGTAAAGCCTTACCATTAAAATCCCACAGGGAGCTGGATTTAACAGGAGAGATTCTGGGTGCAAAGAGAAGCTTCTCATGGATCCTAATCAGGCTCCCTGCTGGAGGAACCCGGAGATGCCCCATGGGTCCCGGACAACAGTGGCCTGTGTGTCTCCCACTGGACACTAAGTCCCTTGAGGGGGAGGACTCTGCCCCTCCCATCTTACCACAGGGCCCTGTTTTCATGATTGTTTAACTGAATCCTCTTCCCTAACCCCGCCTTGGGCCCAGAGATTTTGCTTCTTTGCCTGATTACTGTACAAGAGGCGGAAACAAGCATCTTAATCAGACATTCATGGCACACAAGCCAGTTAAAAAGGGTCACACAAACCAGTTAAAAAGATGACAAATAGAAATTTAGTTAAGGTCAGTAAAGGGAAATGGGGGTTGGACCTAGAAATAAATTTTTCTTTTTTCTTTCTTTCTTTCTCTTTTATTTTCATGTTTATATTTTTGAGACGGGATATTGCTGTCGCCCAGGCTGGAGTGCAGTGGTGTGATCATAACTCACTGTGACTTTGACCACCCAGGCTCAAGTGTTCCTCCCACCTCAGTCTCCCAAATAGCTGGGACTACAGAACACACCACCACACTTGCCTAATTTTTTATTTTATTTATTTTTGTGTGTGTGTGGAGATGAGGTTTCACTATGTTGCCTAGGCAGGTCTTGAATTCCTGGCCTCAAGTGACACTCCCACCTTGGCCTCCCAAACTGCTGGGATTACAAACATGAGCCACCATGCTCAGCCTAAATTTTTCTTTTTGAGAATGTAAATAGAGCTGAGAAATTCTTCGACTCTTTTGACCAATGGAAATAATTTTCTGATTGAAGAGCCTGAGACTCACCCATCTTACTATGTAAGACTTTAATGGATCTAGAGAGCTTTAGATAAGTCCCTTTCAAAATAAATGCAAAAAAAGAAAAGAATTAGTATCTTCCATCCTGACAGTTCTTTTCGAGTCCCCTCCTACTCCAAGGACTTTTCAGTGGATGGATTTGGAGGGGAAAAAACATACTGCAACCTGAAACTGATTGATCGATCCCAGGCCAGTTGTATTTTCTAGCTCTCTGGCGGGCTGCCTGCCAGATCAACCGCTTGTCCACTAGTTCGCTAAAAATGCCTTCGTTCAAAAGGTGGCAAACACCTAGTGCCATTTTAAGGTGAGCCCTAGCTCCCCTACTGGCTGCCTGAATCTCTGCTGTTGAGAGGAAGTTTGATGTCATTCTTCCATTCTGAAGTCCCAGATTTGAATCCCAGCTTCTTCTGTTGTGCAAGTTATTGACTAAGACTTGGTTTCCCCGTCCCTAAATGGGGATGATAGAAGTGATGTCGGTGTTTTCACAACCTCTTGCGAGGATTAAATGGGAGAGTGACCGCAAAGATCCTGATCTACTACAGCAGGTGATCCATAAAAGAGCGTCCACCCTCTTGTCTGACCTGCAGCTCAGCTGAGGCTATGAACCTCCTCCCTCGTCCATATGAAAAGGAGAAGGGGAGAGAATCTATGTCTTCAGTTCCCTCTGCCCTGGCCCCTTTGTAGTGGCGCTGAGCTTAGGCTCCTGTGCTATAATTTCTGACTGGGGAGCTAGTGCTGATAGTGAATGAAAAGGTCAGAAGACTGGCCCTTTTCATCTCAAGGAATCAATAATAAAGGAGAATCCGTGTGCTGGATTTTAATTCCAATCAGTAAACATCTGTTGATCAAAGACCCACGTCAGTCCTATGCTGGAGACTGAGAATAAAGAAATGAGGAAGATTTGGCCCCTTGCTCCCAGCCTGTCTACATCTCAATGTGCAGTCATTCTAGTGAAGTTAGTTCTAGATACAAGAACTAACTCAGCAATGTCCCGGCGCTAATTTAACTGAAATTCACAAGTGTTGTTCAAACACAAGTTTGGGACTTTGAGGGGATGTATTTATTGGCTCCAAAGAAAGCTCATGGTAAATGTCTTTCCATACATCCATTTTCCAAGGAAATTGTAATGATTCTATGTTATTATATTATTTTAGGTCATTTTAATTTTAATAAAAATACTTATGTATGAAGAAAAAACACATTATTGTTTCTTGACTCCTTTTTTTTTTTTTTGAGACAGAGTCTTGCTCTGTTACCCAGGCTGGAATACAGTGGCACAATCTCAGCTCACTGCAAGCTTCGTCTCCTGGGTTCAAGTGATTGTCCTGCCTCAGCCTCCTGAGTAGCTGGGATTACAGTTGTGTGCCACCACGCCTGGCTAATTTTTTGTATTTTAGTAGAGACGGAGTTTCACCATGTTGGTCAGGCTGGTTTCGAATTCCTGACTTGATGATCCGCCCACCTCAGCCTCCCAAAGTGCTGGGATTACAGGTGTGAGCCACCGTACCTGGCCTGTTTCTTGTCTCTTAATTCATAAACCTCATTGGCCTTCATTTGTAACAATATAAACTAGAAGTGACTTTTTTTAGTTACTAAACAAAGCCAACTATATTTTCATTGAAATAATTTGACAAAATAGTTTTTAAGTCCTGGAGAAGAATCTGTTCTCTAATTGGCTAATTAAAACACACTTAATCTAATAAAGTAGATCCTCTATGGACCTTCTGTACTAGAGAAAACTTTATTAGTCTGAGTTGAGCTACAGGATAAACTTAGAGAATAAACTGCATTGGGGGAAAGAAATCGAACATGCTATAAGCGGGAGCTTCCACTTATCTACACTGATCCCTCAGTTGACGCCAGGAACTGTATTCACGAAGAAGCCTCCAAACTTTTGACCTGTAGCTATCTATCATCGCCAGTTGGGAAAACCAGATTTCCTCCCTGGATGGCTAGTGATGTCTTCCATTTGGGAGGATAGCATTTGCCTTCTGCTCCTTCTTGCAGCCAAGGTCAAACTGATCTTGTCTGATGCCTCCTCTCTTGTCCAGCTGCATCCCACTGAAAACTGAGACCATTTTGGCCAGCTAGCGTTTCCTAGGCCAGCAAAGGGAGCTCAGTGCAGAACAGAGAATGACACCGTCTGACCATCTTCCCAAGTGAGCTCTCCCTGGGGAATCCCGGAAGTGCAGCGGACACAAGAGTGGATCATGATCTTGGTCCTGGTGCCCACAAGTAAGAACATGCTACTTAGAGAGTCACATATATGAGCTATGTGTGTATGGATCTGCAAAGGTGCAGCCATGAATATCTCCCTATATTTTCAAGAAAGAAACCTCAATTGAGGCCAAAAAAGATTTCCTTAGACCCTAGAGGTCTCTACGGAACTTTGCTTTAATTAGATCGGAATAGTTTGTATTTAACCTGTCAAATGGATAGATGATAGGCAAATGATATATTTGATTGATTGATTGATTGATTGATTTAGAAGTCAGACAGATCTAAGTTTATACCAATTCCTGGCTGAAGGAGCCCTGTTAAGGTACTAAGTTTCCTTAAATCTTAGTTTACTTGTCTGTAAAATGGGTTTGCTTACTTCTCCAGGTGGTTTTGAGACATGAATGAACCTGTGTCTGTAAAGTGCCTATTAAGTGACTGACATAAAGTAAGCCTCAACAAACAGGAACTATTATCAACTCACTGTTACTGAAGGATAGTTAATTTGGGGCATCTTTGTGAGTTCAGGAGTTCAGAACAGTAAGGAGACAGACTGGACTCATGGAAAGGTTCCGATACACATCGTTGTAAACTGATACTTTCCACAACAGTGCACAGTTTAAGTGGGATCAGTCACCTGGTGGTCAGATGTGTACAAGTGATGGAGGGTGAGACAGTTCTGCTCAGGAACCCAGGAACCCAGCCAGATTTCCTGGTTCAAAAATCACATCTGTGAAACTCTATCCAGGTGGGAAACTCTTCTGGTCGAGTCTCCTCGAGCCACGGTTCATTATCAAGTTATTTCTCTGGGTCACACTGAGGTCATCTCCTTAATTAATGCAACAGCCAAGGGACGCCAGGCCCAGGAATTTAGCTGCACAGCCTTTGCCTGAAAGTCTATAATAACACCTCATCTTTGTTGAACACTTACTATGTGCCAGGCACCATGCAAACAGCCTTATGTGCATTCATTTATTTAATCCTCTAATGGCCGTCTGGAGGAGCAGCTACAATAATCCCCATTTAAAGATGCAGAATCTTAGGCTTGTCAAAGCCCAGTCATTCATCCAAGATCACAGCTAGGAAGTGGTGGAGCCAACATTCCAGGTCTTTCTAACTCAAGTGCCTGAGCTGTTACCACCAGGATATACTTCGCAGAAAACCATTAATCCCACATTTTTCTCCCATGTCACATGTGTTTATATTGCATCTGAGAACAAAAGGCAGTTTAAAATTCTCCCTTTTCTCACCTGCTGAAGAACAGCACAGCCTGTGGCCGGCCACTACTCAGGCCCTACCTTGCTCCAAGTTTTCCAGAATACTCCTCAAACACTCTTTATATCCCATCATTGTTTACCCCAATTCCTGCTCAGGATTTTTTCTGGCCTTTCCAAAAAGAACCGCAATTTAGCAATTAGTTTAAATCACTCTTGGCTAAGAATCCTCTTTTCAGGGGCACCTGGTTGGAGCAAGAGTGCCACCTGGTGGAAGATTTGGGTCACTGCCAACACACATTTCTTGGGCAAGGGTGGGCAGGCTGGACCTGAGCAGTGCTCCCACTGCCTGGAAATATTCCTGGACAGCTACAAGAACTCACTCAGCAATGCCTGGGTACCAGTTTTACTGCAATTCACAAGTGTTGTTCAAATACAAGTTTGGGACTTTGAGGGGATGCATTTCTTGGCTCCAAAGAAAGCCCAGGATGGAGATTAGATAAAGTAAGTGAGGCAGAGTCTTGTAAGTACAGGAGTGCATCCTGTCTTTACTTAAAATTTTAACGTTTTATTTAGTATGGTTTTTTTTTTTTTTTTTACATTTTGATTTTTTAAAAACTGCATTAAAATGTTATTTTTCTTGATTACTGAGTTTCGGGTACCCTCTTGCATTTCATACCCACAACAAATGTCTCACTTGCCTCCCCCTAGGACTAGCCCTGCCAAAGCCTCTGAAAAAGGATTTCGCTTCCTTTCAAAGCTCTGGCGATAAGGAAGTGACCCCTGGCTCCTGTCACATTCCCACACATCTGTCTCCACTCTTCCCCCATCTGAGAATGGTCTTGGTCCACTTCTATCATCACCGCGCCCCCTCCTGCTCTACTTAATACACCAACCCCAGTCGAAAGAAAGTACGCAAACCGGCATATACACTCGAGTCTAACAAGTGAATAAATGGCAAAAAAAAAAAAAGGCCAGTGTGCCAAACAAACCTCACCGCAGGTTACTGCTCCTTTGGCAGGCAACTAACAAGCCAAGCTACAAAGCTGCTTCTGCTTTTCCCAGGTCCAGGACCACCAAGCCACAAGAAGTCAGGGCAAAGGGCACTTGTCAACACTCTGCTCTCACCCAGCCTTGGCCACAGCCCACGAAAGGTCAGCCTAATATTTCTTCCTCAACAGTGTCCAAACTTCATGCCAACATCAGGCCAGGTCGCCATAAAGCTCTATATCTGGGCTGTGTTATTCCAGTCCCCTGGTTCACAGCCTGAGACTGGTGAGAGGTCTTTACCTGCAATGCACGAGTGGGCATGGAGGGTTGTGAGCATGTTTCTGGAAACCTCAGAAATTTTATGCAAA
This sequence comes from Macaca nemestrina, assembly GCF_043159975.1. NCBI lineage: Eukaryota > Metazoa > Chordata > Mammalia > Primates > Cercopithecidae > Macaca > Macaca nemestrina. The sequence continues at coordinate 159,301,098 of NC_092127.1, forward strand.
TTATGTGCATTTTCCGGGGAGATGGTTTATTGTTTTCCTCCCATTTTCCAAGGAGACTTTGACTCTAAAAGGTAAGAATCACAACAGTGTTAATGAAGTCTTCAGCCTTTATCAAAGGTCTATGTGAGAAATAGCAACAAGAAATACCTTCCTCTGCGTGGCCTGGTAAAAGCAAGCATCAGTGGCCTGCTCTGTGGTATATAAACGGTGTTGGGCCACCCCAATGCAAAGACCCAAGCGTTTCTTAGTGTAAAGACAAAGGGAGACTTTTTCTCTCTTGATAAACTGGAATCTCACCTGGATATAGAACAGGATAATCGATGTTTCCTTCTCTGCCTTTTGCTGCCTCCTTAAACTCTTTTTCTGCCTCACCATGGCTCTCAGACAAAGTTCTTTTCTGCAAGCTCTAGACTTTCCTCTGAAATACGCTTTCACCATTTGGACATCCTTACTCATCCTGCAAGACCTGGCCCTTGTGTCAGTCTTCTCCACACTTCCAGACAGGGCTGAGCACAGTACACACACTTCTGTTACTAAGCAGATCATTTTTCTAGAATGATCTGCATATGTGTCTATCTTCCTCACAAGACTGTGAGCCCAGGAGCGCAGGAAATCCAGTCTTATTGGTGTTGGTACCCTCGGCACCTAGCACAGAGTCAGTGTGTAAAAACAAAGTTTCAGCGAGAGAATAAATCAATCCATGAATGAATGAACAAATACCTACAATATGTGTTTTCTAAAACATTCTTGGACTTTTTCAACAATGTGTGAGCCTCAGTAATAACGATTGACGGGCAGAGCAGACAGACTCCCCCACTGCCCCCAATGCCTTCATTTCCCAGATAAGGAAAGTGAGGTTGCAACAGACACCAGCGGCACCGAGCCCAGCAGCTCCCCCAAGAGCCACACCCAGACCAGCTGCTGGCCACGCCGCAGCTGTGTTCTGAAAGCATGTAGCACCCCCACGTCACTTGGCAGGTACTGCCACAGGCGTGCCCCCTCGCCTTGCTTTTGCCTCTTTTCCCTCCTTTTGCTGCTCCCTGGTTTAGGGTCCCCACCACCTGTGCTCAGAGCACACAGTAGGGACACAACTGATCTGGGGGATTCACAGGAGAGAAAATATGGTGGCTGGCAGATCTCCACTGTATCCCTAACAGGGTCTGGAAACCTCAATCTTCATGATCCTCTGTCGTTAACCACAGTAAGGGTTCCCATTACTATGGGAACTTGGTTAATTCCCATTAACCAAGTAATGGGAAACCTGTTGACTCTTTCAACTTATTTCAACATGAGGATGCAGAGAGCTGAAGTTCATGACCAGAAATGCATCACCCATGAACCTAAACAGCTAGTTTTACTCTGCCTCCTCTCACCGGAATTAGTCTGATAAAAATCTCAGGGCGGCTGCTCCCAGCTCCGCTTGTCCTAAACGCATTTCAGAAACTGGAACGTGAGCTGGGCAGAGGAAAGGACTAACTCACTGCTCTTGTTCCGGCTTTGGAGAAAAGACCTACAAGGAAACCCTTGGCCGAATGCAGCTGTGGTGGTTGCTGAATCGTCAGACTTGCCACAAGCAAGATAAAAACTTTAAACAACAAAGGACTTTTCCGTGCTCTGCTGCACGGGGTTTCTCGTTCTGTTTTGGTTTCTCCTGGTGGTGTGGCCTGGCCTGCAGGGTTTCCTGACACTCCGCCCACCGCAGTCAGGAAGCTGCAGAAGCTACTGAGCCCCTCACACTGCTTCTCAGTGGCTCTCCCCAACAGGCAAAGTAAACATCTTTTTTAACACAGGTAAATCCAGAAAGGACCTAAGGTTTTGATTCATTGGGGTTTTGTTTTGTTTTGTTTTTATTTTTCTTTATTTTAGAGACAGGGTCTTACTCTGTCATCCAGGCTGAAGTGGAGGGACACCATTGTAGCTCACTGTAGCCTCCAACTCCTGGCCTCAAGGGATCCTCCCGCCTCGACCTTCCAAAGAGCTGAGATTACAGGAGCAAGCCACTGCACCCAGCCTGAGTCATTGTTTTGTAAGCAGCAACGTGACCTACTCTTGTCCACTCCTCAGAATTGAGGTCTCTCCTCTGAGGACCACAAAAGTCCACATAGGAAGAGAGAGGAATATTTCAAATTTAGAGCTGGGAAAAGCAAAGTCCCTTTACTCTTCATCCTCAAATGTTCACCCAGTTCATGTGTCTCCCCTCTTCCAGATATCCAGTAGAAATGGGCCACTTGGCCCTGATCACGTGGTTTTCTGTTCTATGTATCTTCTTTCTGTCACCCCGGATTTTAGGTATTTCTGTTGCCTTTTGTACCTATTAAGTACAAAATGATATTGATTAATTGATAATAGCCACTGAAGTCTAAAGCCAAATTAAAACCATTTGCATTATATAAAAATATAAACCACTTCTAGGCTGAACGTGGTGGCTCACGCCTATAATCCCAGCACTTCAGGAGGCTGAGGTGGATCATTTGAGCCCAGCCTGGGCAACAAGGTGAAACCCTATGTCTACAAAAAAGTATCCAGGCATGATAGTGCGCACTTGTAGTTCCAGCTACCCAGGAGGCTGAGGTGGGAGGATCAGCTGAGCCCAGGAGCTTGAGGCACCAGTGAGCCATGGTTACGCCACTGCACTCTAGCCTGAGCAACAGAATGAGACCCTGTCTCAAAAACAGAAAGAAACTATAAAACATTACTACAAGCCAGGCCCTTTATTTTACATTTAATCCTCACCCCAATCCTATAAGGAAAGTGTTTTATTCTGTTTTACACATGAAAAAACCTGAGGCTTGGAGGGGTGCGTTTTTTTTCTGATAGAGCTGCAGATACAGCCCAGGCCAAAGTCTCATTCCTAAAATCTTACCACTGCCTCCTAAACCAGCCCAGCTCTTCTCACTCTTATCTACCTTGGGTGGGCATCAGGTTAAACCTTCCTTCATCTCCTCCATTTAACCATTCCTGGGCAGGGAACTGGCACAGTGCGGTATTTCTGAACATGAGAGTGACTGCTGGCACTCCCTACCATCTTGTCTGTAGCTGAATCCCTGATCAGTTCTACTCCTTGCTGTAAAAAACAAACTAGACCTCAGAATCCTTCTCAACACAGCACCCCAGGCAGCCACTAGCAATCAATCAGCATTGATCTTCGATGACATAGCCAGTGACTAATAGTATTTAATTTCCATTTCTTTCCCGTCCTTCCTGCCTGATTTCCCCAGTTGTTTCTGGGGCGGATGGATGGATGGATGGTTGGAAAGGAAAGGAATGCTCCTCATACAGGAGAACTCTGCTTGGCACCACTCCTAATTATGCTGACTTCAGTCAATGCCAGAGCTTCCTTACAAAACTTGCTCTTCGCATGAGGCATCTGTGGCGTTTGTTACAGGAACTGGTGAGACTCACGGGTCATTCTGAGGCCAAGGAGGACCCTCTGCATCAGCACTTTCCTTCTCCCTCAGTCTCATTTCCTCCCTCCAACATATGCCTGAGCTGAAAAACATCCATTCACCGCGTACTTCCTTCTTCTTTTTAAAGCTCAAGCTGACAAGAGGAATTTCTTTCTCCCACTTACCTTTTTTTTTTTTTTTTTTTTCTATAAAGGGCAAAAGATTTACAGCTCCACTGTGGGGTACGCAGGGATGAACAGTGATTACAAACTCTTTGGTGTCTTTGGGGTCATAAGTCCCTTAACCTGAGCCATGAGGTACTTAGAGCTTCTGAATCAGCCCGTAATTTAGATTTGGTAGGGGAAGCATGCTTTCCAAGCCCCCTTAAGTCCCAATGTCAGTTTTAAAACAATCTGGTTTTGAAGCTATCTGGATATTCTTTCCCTCAGCAAAACACTGTTCAGTGTTGGAGAGGAAGGAAATGTTAAAAATTCATATTCAAGAGAGTTTGAAGAGGAATAAAATAGCTCTTATGAAGCGACATTTTGGTGACTTGAGTACGAGGAAATCAAAAGCATATGGATTGTATGCTGTTAAAACATACTTTTGTTTCCTCCAAAAGGAAAAAAAAATACTAGGGAAAATATATTTTATAATGTGACATACATTGGAAGATAGCTGGAGATTTTTTAAAAACCCAAAATGTGACAAGGATGGCCTGGCCCCAGTTATTAATATCTTGGGACCAGCTGGAGAGTAAAATTAGGTTGTAAAATGGTTGTACCATTTGTTACTCCAAGCTGGAAATGACACATTTCTCATGTCTTTCTAAAGGAGAAAAAAATGCCATATTGAGGTACATGAGATGAGGTTTTGTTTCATTGTCTCTGTTTTGACATTAGTCACAATAATAATCCCTTTCACTGAACTCACACCTGGGCAAGGTCAAAGTGTACAGATGAGACCAGGTCCTGCAGCCAGACTCTTACTGGCTTTGCCTCTAACAGTGCTGGGATCTTGGGCAAGCTCATTCACCTCTCTGTACCATAGTTTCCTCATCTGGAAAGTAAGAGTAATCATCATCATCGTAGCTGCTCTACTGAAACATCCAGGTGAAGCCCCTGTAATAAATGCCAGCACACAGGAAGTTCTCCGTAAATGTTAGCCGGGATGATCTGTCGTCCTGCCAGGAATGCCCTGCCACTAGATATCTCCATGCTCAGCCACTCTCTTCAAAAAACGGACCAACATTTAGCTACACTGACCAAAAAAAAAAGAAGACACAAATAACTAAACTCAGAAAATGAAAGTGAGGACATTACTACCGACCTTATAGAAATAAAAAGGACTACAGGAGACTATTATTATGAACAATTGTACACCAACATATTAGATAGCCTAGATGTAATAGTAGTTTCCAGAACCACACAAATTACCTCAATTAACTCAAGAAGGAATCAAAAATCACAATAGACCTATAACAAATATAAATATTGAAATAGTAATCAAAAGCCTCCCAATGAAGAAAAGTCTGGGACTGGATGGCTTTACTGGTGAAATCTACTAAACATTTAAAGAATCCTTGTCAAACTCTTCCAAAAAATAGCAGAGGTGAAAATGCTTCCTAAATCACTCTATGAGGCCAACATTACCTTGTTAACAAAATCAATCACTTCTTTTAGGACTCTGACCCTTAAATACAACATCACCTTTCCTCTTATTCTCTCACCCTGATTTATTTTTGCCTCACAGCACTTAGCACCGCCTGATATATTATATATTTATTTGCTTATTTATTTATTCCCTGTCTTCTCCCACTAGAATAAAAGCACCATCAGAGCAGGGAATTTGTTGGGGTTTTCTTTGCACTGTTAAATTATCAGTGCCCAGGAAAGTGCCTATCACATAATAGGTGCTCAATAAAAATTTATTGAATGAGTAAACAAATAGTCTAATCATTCTTTCACTAAGAGGCAGTAAAGTGAAAATAGAAGAGGACCTAGGTATTGAAGAACTCCAAGAAATAGCCGGCTAGAAGACCAATGCAACTTCAAAGGCAGATAACCAAGAAAGCGTTTTGTCGGAAAACACATGAAAAGCAGGGAATGGTCGACAGTGCCAATTACTGCTGATAAATGAAGTACAGCGAGAATGGAAGTGTCCACTGGATTGAGCTACATGAAGATCATTGGCCACCTTGGTGGGAGTTATCTGGGAAGAAGCCAGGTTGTGCTGCTAATGGGCTGAATGAGCACAGGCAATACATTCAGACAACATTTTAAAGGAGTCTCTCTATAAAAAAGAAGGTACAGAGATAGGGAAATTGCTGGCAAGGATGAGGGACAAGTGAGGATATTGTTTTTAAGTGGGAACGACTTGTGTGAGCCTAAAAGCCTATGGAAAAAATGCAGCTGAGAAGAAAAGATGTCAAATATTCAAGAGAAGGCAAGGTTCCCAGAGTGGGTGGAGGGGACCCAAACCACGAGACTGGCTTTAGCACGGGGGAGCAACCTCTCCTACACCCTCCGAGGACATACGGGGAACACAAGACTTACGACGCTGATCTGACTTGCCCACCAGCCTCGACTGGGTCCCAGTCTCCCAAAACCCAGTCCGGCACTCTTTTCACTATGTAGTCTTTTCTCTGGATCAGTTGAGAATGTCAAGGGACAGTGAGGGGGCAAGAGGGATAGAAACCAAAGCCCATGAGTGGAAAATGCCTACAACAGACTTTGCCATTTAAGCCAAAGGTACTTCACAACCACTCACCACTCCGGGTGTTCCCTTCCCTGTGGTGTGTGAGTCCACTGGCATAATAAGCTCCCTGTAGTCCTCTCTCCCCCGACCCAGGAGAGGGGAGAGACTTAGATGATTGGTGATGGGCATGCATAGCCTAGCCCCTTGCCATCCCTTTGTCTGCAGATATCTTCCACTTTCTCTAGTGTCAGCTTTATCAGTAGGAAAGGTGATATTTTGGTCTCCATCTGCCTTTCTCCTTTGCCTTTTTTTTTTTTTTTTTTTTTTTTTTGAGGGAGTCTTGCTGTCACCCAGGCTGGAGTGCAGTGGTGCAGTCTCGGCTCACTGCAATCTCTGCCTCCTGGGTTCAAGCGATTCTCCAGCCTCAGCCTCCTGAGTAGCTGGGATTACAGGCACACGCCACCACGCCCAGCTAATTTTTGTATTTTAGGAGAGACGGATTTCACCATGTTGGTCAGGCTGGTCTCGAACTCCTGACCTTGTGATCCACCCTTCTCGGCCTCCCAAAATGCTGGGATTACAGGCATGAGTCTCCGAGCCCGACCTGTGTTTTTTTTTAAGTAGGTTCAGAAAGAGATGGGGAAGAAGGGAGCCAATTACTCCAATGGGAATTATACTATCAAAGGTGGCATATGAAACTTGATTCTCAAATTGTTCTTTTTGAAGTACAAAGGCAAAAAAATAATAATAATAAAGCACAATATGAATATTTTCGGATGTAATTGGTAATGAAAGTACATTCTTCCTA